>NC_085841.1:81120293-81732293 GCF_035594765.1 Anolis carolinensis
TACATATCTAGCGAGTACATGCAATAAACAGTAACAGAAACTGAGCAGCAGAGATTTCATTAAACAATTAATTCATTTTTCTTGCTTTAAATAGCAATGCTTTAAAAATCTTTTTATTTTTATATAAAGAGAAATACTACTACTATTAATTATTATTTATTATAGTACATTTTAAACCTATACAGTGTTTTACATGATTTTCATTATTTTTGGAAGCGTACTCTTGGAAATACTGCACACACCCCAACTCATTGTTAACATTTAATATAAGAAATTAACTTTCTCCACATTTCTCCATTTTCTTTGTTTGTGTTTTAAAACAAAGGTTTCTGGATGAATGGATTTAAGTATTTATATGTTTTTAAGCTTTGTATAATGTTTTAATTAAATATTTTAATTGATTTAAATGTGTTGCTTGATTTTATTGAATTTTGTTCTGGGCATTGAATTTTGCCAGTCTCTTAAGTCCCCTCAGGTGAGAAAGGCAGGGTAGAAGTGTTGTAAATAAATAAATACATAAATACTTCTGGCAGGGCTTCGTTGAGCTCCATGTTGGATGTGTTTCAGCAGCCCTGAGAAGCAGAACTCGGAGGAATTAGGTGTATGCCCAACTCCCCATAGAAGAAGCCAAGGAGGAAGTGGAGGAATCCAGGGACAGCGGGGAAATGTCATGGGAAAGAATCCCATGACCACCAACACTAAGGGCATGGAGCGTTATGCTGCCCCACGATTTCCCCACTGTTCCCCAGCTTTTGGACCTCAATGTGATGAAGTCCTACTTATTTAACATTAGCAAAGAAACAGCAACCTCCTTGGCATGTAAGAACATAAAGCTAAGTTTCTTCAGTTCCTCCAGTTCCTTGTTGTCACTTGCCACTACTCAGCATCTGCCATCTGAAGCATCATTTCATTCTGTCTAGTGTTATGAATGCCTCTGAATTCAGCCCACTCCACATTTCAAACTGAAGGGTGGTATGGAGTATATATTTTTTGTTTTTGTTGGAATTTAAGGAACCTGGGGCCAAGCTTGGATTTGTCTGCAGTTTTTTTATAATAATTATTAGTGCCTCTATACTATTTATCAATGTACTTATTCTTACGAGGTCACGAAATGTTTTTCTGAAAATATTTGTAAGCATTCTGTTTTTAATTAAGTTTCATCTCATCCCCTCCCTGATGCCTGTTCTTGTTTTTTTCTAAATACAAGCTCTTCATCACAATTTTAAAACCATTTTTCATGCTGTAACTCTTGAAGCATTATAATTTACATCTTTAGAGGAATGCACCATTATCCTTTCTGCTGCCATTAAGTCACTCCCTCCATATTTATATAGGGTTGACATGGAATGCCTAGAAGTGAAACCTACAGGTTCAAACACATTTTCAAGATTTAAAAAATAATGCAAAATTGGCAAGAGATTGCAATTTTACCACAGCAGAAAGGCTTGCAAATTAAAGGTGTATATATTTCAGATTTCAATATTAATGTCAAAAATACATAGTACAGTAGAGTCTCACTTATCCAACATAAACGGGCCGGCAGAATGTTGGATAAGCGAATATGTTGGATAATAAGGAGGGATTAAGGAAAAGCCTATTAAACATCAAATTAGGTTATGATTTTACAAATTATACAACAAATTTGACAGAAAAAGTAGTTCAATATGCAGTAATGTTATGTAGTAATTACTGTATTTATGACTTTAGCACAAAATATCACAATGTATTGAAAACATTGACTACAAAAATATGTTGGATAATCCAGAACGTTGGATAAGCGAGTGTTGGATAAGTGAGACTCTACTGTATGATTTTACATAGGATTTACATAGGTTTTTATGATTTACTGTATTGTTTTGGTTAATGTAACTGTTTTGTACAACTGCTGATTTTATCATGTTTGTATTTCAATGTGTTTTAACTGATCTATTGTTTTGTATTTTCGGGCTTCTGACCCGTGTAGCCACCCCGAGTCCCTGCCGGGAGATGGTGGCAGGGTAGAAAAATAAAGTTACTTACTTACTTACTTGTGCTACATCCCCAGATGTTTTTGGCCTTCAACTCCCAGAAAGCCTAACAGCTGGTAAGCTGGCTGGGATTTCTGGGAGTTGTAGGCCAAAAACATCTGGGGACCCCAGATACTGGTTTTGCCAGTATTATATTTTAAACAGTAAAAAGGAATTGTGTGATATCTTGATTCAGAATTAATGCTAGCAAAACCTGTAAAAAAACCTCTGCTTTTTAAAAATTATTCCCAAAGCAACTGTGCTATTGCAATCAAATTACTTGTACATGTATGCACTTATACAATAGCATACTGAGGCTTCCAACTATCACTGATTACTCCCCTTACCAATGTAATTAAAATTAATTCCAAACTAATGTAAACACAATTATGGGGTGTTTTTTAAAATACAACTTTACTAGAGGAATTTTCAGGAGAATATGAGAATAAACCTTGTCCTTACCTGAACATTGTACACACATAAGATAGAGAACAAACAGGAATAGCAAATGCAGCTTCCATTTCCACTGATAGCACCACCACATTTGGTTCTCATAGGACATCCTACAGAAGAAAGAATTAAAAGCTTGAGAACATTTAACTTTTTCCCTCTTTGTACATAGGTTTTAGTGTGATCTGATAATACTCTTACCAATACAGCCAATAATAAATATCATCACCTTCTTCCACATGTTCTCCCTTGCATGCTCCACACAACAATTGGGATCTTGCCAGTGAGAAGAGTGATTTTCCAGTCATATGACTGGCAGGCATTATTATCAATTTATGTACTTATTATAGATATGTGTAATTTGCTATACCCTAAGAAATAACCAGGAGATATAAAATAAGTATAACTATGAGCAATCATTAACACAATAACATAACAACTGCAACAAATTAAGAGGCAGCCAATATAATAAAAGAAACAAGGATTTTGAATGCCTGATCAAAAAGAACCAGACGGACTGAAATTCTGGTGATGGTTAAAATTATGCATCTGAATTTTGGAGTCCTAAGGAAGCCATAGCAAAAAAGTCTCATTTTCATCTTGTCACTTTACAGATAAAGGCACTTCATAGAAATGTCTCCACTGCACATCTCAAAACGTAGGCAGAATGCTAGAGGGAGAAACAACTATCTGACAACTAGGAATGTGTATTTTCTCAAGTTCTGCCAGATTTCAGTAATATCCAATGTTGTGTTCTTGGGGCATTTGATGACAACATGCTTAAGCAGAAAGAGAACTGTTTAAAGAAGGTACTGAACAAAGCACGGCTTTAAAAAAAGGTTTATCGTTTTTATACTGTTCTGTTTGCAGTATGCTTTATTTCATTTGAAATTTGATAGCTTTTATCCTTATGGGTTTTTTTTTTCAAGCTCACGGCCTACAGAATGACAAAGTTCTGTATCTAGGGGCCCATTCACACTATAGAATTATAGTGTTATTATACAAACTTAACTTCCAAGATTCTTGGGATTGGCAATTTAGGGAGAAGTGTTGAGAATTCTCAGACAGAGAGATCTAGTAGCTCACCAGACCACAAACCATAGGATTCCAAAGTAGGTATCTATAGCCATTAAAGTGAAACCATAGTGCTATAATTGTGTACTGTGAAAGGTTCTGAGGTCTATCAAACACAGTTGAAGCTGCTCAGATCACCATCTATTTTCATTTCTTCTTCAGTTCTTTCCCTCAGGCTGTTTTACAAAGATCTCATGTCCCACCCAAGTAACCTAGAAGGCAGGTCCATCATGTAACTAGCAACAGTACCCACAATGTTCCTATGGGCTTAACAACTACCCACTAAAGACAGGTTCCCACAATGATGCACACTCTCTTAACAGTAACATAACAACTGATTTTTTTTTCTAAAATGGAGTTACACCTGCTGCTCTCCTCTTTGTCAAGACACCACCCAATGCACAGGAGCCAGAGTGAATGGTTGGCATTCGTCTATCCATCTTGAATGTGACCCTGATGTTGTTGTATGTTTTGTTTGTTTTGCTCAGAAGTTAAAAATAAGTATTCCCTTTCCTTATTCTAGCATGATCTAGCTTCAGTTGGCCTTGGGAAGAGCAGAGAGCTTAATGACCTCATGACAAAGCCCTTCCACTGTCTGTTCATTTAGGCTTTTGGTACTGCAGTGGGAAAGGGTCAGTCTTTTACGTACAATCAAATTTTCAATTATGATGCAATCTCCCAGGCATGGCACAGGGCACCTAACATTGAAAGCCTACTCATTGAAGTCAAATAACGAAAAAGGGAATGGGTCAGTTGTCAGTTAGCCAAAACATGTAGGATTCCTCCTGACTGGTTCAGGTGTACCGGTAAATTGATTTAATTTTTGCCCCTTTATATTCACTAGGTTACTGCTTCTTCTACAGTTCTTGAAAATGGGGTGGGTGGTGAAAATAGATATCCCAAAATATGTTTTATTTTTGCCTCCTGCTTGGCTGTGGTGTTCTGTGGTGTTTGTGGTATGCATTCACATCCTCTTTGTCTACAACATGATTTTTTTAATTGCTGATGATAACATAATTGTCGCTACTCTGCACCCAAGGAGGAAATGGTAAAGCAGACACAAGTTCCCACAATTATAGCACTTTTAAATTGGGCATTGATGAGAATGGCAAAAACCAGTTAAGGATGGGATTTGGGGCAGGACTAAAAATCGAATTGTAGCACTGTAATTGTATAGTGTGAAGGGTCCTTGTCCCAACATAGCCAGCTTCAGAATGGCAGGGCTCCAAGAGGGTGGAGTAGGAAGTGGCAAACCTAACACCCCAGCCCCCTGTTGCTTGAGGCAATTGCCTCATTGAATCTAAAAGCAGGGTTAGCCCTAGTAATCCCCTGGGAACAGAGTCTAAATTAAACATAGCAGTTCATGTTTAAGGCAGTGTAAGAGTATAAAGGGAATACAAAGCTGCAATAAAAGCATGTATTCACTAAGTGTATTATATTGCCTAAGGTAGGCTTAATAACTTTCAAAAATTAGCTAGTATTCCACTAGTCATCCTCAAATTGCTACAAAGTGTCACTGAAGAATACTGGAATAATACTCTTTTATCACTAGAGATTGATGAGGAGATTGTTGGGTGAGGAGGAGAAGCTTCCAAAAAAATAAAATATGATTGGGATTTTCCAGGGAATTCCTTTGATTCTGCACATTAATAAGAACTGCAATGCTTTGCACAAGAATCATTCATAGAAATGACTTGGAAATGTGTGAAAGGACATGTGTGAAAACCTTCTCTTTGGTTTTTGGTTCCTGTCCTCCCCTATCAGTCAGAGGAAAATTGGATCTTATGAAAATACATCTGTCATAACTTGCTGCCTCTTAGATAACAACATGAACAGTTTATTTCACAAAATCCTTTAAAGCAAAAGGAGGAAATGGGTGACTGCTGGCCACATGTATCATCCCAAGGGTGTTTTTGATACTTCCATATTACTTGACTCCCCCTTTTCTGGCAAAAAGGAAAAAGGGGGGGGATCCCCATCTGAGAAATCTCCAGGAAAGCAATTTACCTTTTGAATAGGTTGTGTGTGTGTGTGTGTGTGTGTGTGTTGCTGCAGTATTTAACACTTTTTCAAATCCTGTTTTTTAAAACCATAAGTATAATTTCAATTACTTTGGAGATATTTTGCCATTTGTCATTCCCGCAAAAGATCCTAATGACAGGAAACTGTCCCCCAAACCCACACCTGCTTTAAAGGGCAAGAAAGGAATGGAGAACTGTGTTTGTTGTCAAAGGTTACTCCCAAATACGTTTGGATAGAACCACAGGATAATTCTTTTTTGCTAGTTAAGTTTACTAGTTCTAATTCTCCATATTTGACAAAGTAAGTAAAGGTTACGTTAAATCCAGTCATGTCTGACTCTGGGGGTTGGTGCTCATCTCCATTTCTAAGCCGAAGAGCCAGCGTTGTCCGTAGACACCTCCAAGGTCATGTGGCTGGCATGACTGCATGGAACACCGTTACCTTCCTGCCGGATCGGTACCTATTCATCTACTCACATTTGCATGTTTTTGAACTGCTAGATTGGCAGAAACTGGAGCTAACAGCGGGCGCTCACTCTGCTCTGATTGGCAGAAACTGGAGCTAACAGCGGGCGCTCACTCTGATTTGAACCTGCGACCTTTCGGTCTGCAAGTTCAGCAGTTCAGTGCTTTAACACACTTCACCACCGGGGCTCCATTTGACAAAGTAGCTGATTGTAAAATATATTTTTCTTTATTGAGGGTTATTACAAACTACCAACTAAACAGTAGCTTAAATATCTGACATGGAGAAAATTAAACTTAGAATAATTGAAGATACACTGCTTGAGATTCTAAAACATAAAAAGCTCTTTGATGAAGTCAGACACTCTAAAATAACCAGTTTTGAATACAACGAAATTATTGTCCTATTGCTCAGGTAAACTACAATTACAGTGTTGCTAAAAGGAAATTCCAGACACTGTAATGAATATTTGGTAAATATATAAATATGGTGATATCTTTATTAGATGTAGAATTTTGTCCATAAGGCTTGAAAAAGCCTTAAAACCTGGCTTTTCCAGAGGGCCTTCGACGACTAATTTTTGGGGGTTGATTTGTCTGCCCATTTAATTTAATTAGAGAGTGTTCTGCCATGATTATTGATACCTTGCTAAGTACTTCTGCCACGAAGCTACAGAAGCCCTCTATTTCGGCCTAGAACTGTTTTATCTCCTTGTTTTTAACATGTGATGTATGTATTGATTGTATGACTGCTTTTCATGTTTGATTTTACAATGTGTAATTTGTCACTGTTTTTATTATTGTTGTGAGCCGCCCCGAGTCCCCTCGGGGAGATGGGGCGGGATATAACAATAAATTTATTATTATTATTATTATTATTATTATTATTATTATTATTATTATTATTATTATTATATCTCTTTTAGCCTTAGTTACCGTTCTGTATAGATAACAGTGAAACATACTGTATGATTACTGTGAGCACAACATAAGAAAGTTCAGTTATCACCCTTGAGCATCAAGTACAGACAAATCATTTGTATCCAATTATTTTATCAGCCCAAGTCCAAGGGAACACATGTAGTGATGCCAATGATTATTCTACAGTTACAATACTGAGCTAAACTGAGGTGAAAATATAGTTCCCTTCACAATAAATAACTAAATGTAAGCTATGCTATCACAGTCAGTGGAATTTACTTTAAGAGACACTATTCAACCTTAAAAAACAAATGAGAGATACTAGGAACTATTCTGATTTTATTCTGTTTGTACCATTTTAGCACATGCTTTACCAAACATAAGGTAAAACAAATTCAGAAAACTTAATAAAAATGAGACCCATTATATAACTAGGGGAAAAGAAACTGTTTTGTCCTGAACTCTTGCTCCTACTGAAAAGTTTGACTCGGTTATATTTTCCTTATACTATCAGTCAAAATTCAGCATTTGCTTGGAACTCTTTAGATAAAGTGCCAAAGACAAAATTTACAAATATAAGCATTTCTATCAATTTTCTTCTTACATTATCTCTCATTCTCTTTTTTTTCCCTCACAGGCTTACACTCTTCTTTCCAAAACAATCTCTTTGTGATGACCCATGGGCCTTGTAGTCCTGCTCAGGACATTGTAATCCCTGATGAAGATGAAAACTTGGGTTTTTTACCTTCCCAGTCTGAACTGGATTCCTCTCAGCCAGATCTTTCCCAGGCAGATCTGGGAACCTTGCACCTGCAAGAAAGTTGTGTCCCAGAAGTATGTCAAACAACCCCAGAGCCTACTTCTCCCGTGTTCTTGCGCCGGGAGTTTTGTAAACAACAGAGAAGTTTGGAATCAGCTTCGCGCAGGAGTGCGAGGATAGCAGCTAAGAATGTTGCCAATTAAGACTGTTTCTCGTGAGAATCTTTAAGGAGTTTAACATCTGGTCTCGGAGTTTAGCTTTCGTTTCTGTTTCCCAGAGAACGGCTTCGGTGAGAAAGTTAGACTCTATATAGGTGTTTTGCCCGCGTAGTAACTTCGCGGAGTCAATTCGTCAGCCTACGGAGCGAGTTGTGTCTGGACAGCGCGCTCCGATTCAAGCCTCGCTCCTGCCCAAGCCTTGCCTTGCTATCCAGCCTTCGCCTTGCTTCCCAGCCTTTGTTTATCTGCGGACCTTGCCTTGTTTCCCAGGATCAATCCTTGCCTTGTTTCACGGATTTTACCAAGTTATTCCACGGACCTTGTTCTTGTTCCTAGTTACCTTGTTCCACGTTCAAGCCTTGTTTCAAGTATCAAGTTATTTCCTAGCCACGCTCAAGTTTTATGGACTAAAGGACCTTGTCATCTCCCCTCACCTTGCTTGGCAAAGTGAGTGTTTCGGTTATTGGATTACAACTTTGGACCTTAATATTTCCTATTGGACATTGCTTTTTTGGACTATTTCTGACCTTTCCTGAAAGGTCTATTTCTGGACTATTTTCTACACTTGTTCTTATTAACTTTATATATTCCTTCAATAAAGATATTAGTTAGATTCTGGCCTCTGTGTATGGTTATTGGTGCTCTGCAGCCTGGGTCGTGACAGTTTGACTCCGCGCCACCCTAAGCACCAATTAACCTCGGCCAGAATGTCCACCGGAGACGTACCTGGGCCGAGCGGCCAGCCGATTACCTACACCATCGACAAGGAAGAGGTGGATCGCATCCGCGACAGACTCAACGCCCAGGATGGAGAAATAAAGGGCTTGCGGGAGCGCGGAGTCCGCCTCCCGGCCATGGCGTTGCCCACCAAGTTTACTGGAGAAGCTTCTAAGGTTCATGTTTTCCGTCGCCAATGTCAAGCTTATCTAGAGGCCCGAGATGCCGAGTTTCCCCAAGAAGACATCAAAGTGGCGTGGGTTTACAGTCTTCTAGACGGGCCAGCGGCCAATTGGGCGACGGCACTGTACGACCAAGCCTCTCCACACCTAAGATCAGCGCAACACTTCTTGGACCACCTCAAGGAGACTTGGGGAATCGAGGACAATTTGGAGGCAGCCGGTCACAAACTCCGTCGCCTTTTCCAAGGAGACAGACCTATGTCTCAGTATATAGCCGAGTTCCGAGTGCTGGCCCACAATACCGGCTGGAACGATGTAGCCCTCAGAGGACAATTCCGGGAGGGTCTCAACATTGAAATGCTGGAAGAAATCTCCAAGGTGGACCCTCCCCAGACCCTCGAGGCACTCATTGATCAATGTTTACGGGCTGAAGTCATGATTGCCAACAGGAAACAGTGGGTTCGAGGCCAGGGCAGTAGAGCCGGGGCAAATCCCCCCGCTCCCGCCAGCGTTCAGCCACGACCAGTGTGGAGACCCCCACCACCAACCCCATACCCCAGAGGAGGCGAGGAGGTGCCGATGCAGTTGGGCAATGTGCGTCCCAGACTAGATGCCGCCGAGAAGGCCCGTCGTCAACGCTTAAACCTCTGCTGGTACTGCGGGAACGGGGGCCACTTCGCCAGAGAGTGCCCAGCCAAAGGGAAGCCGGCCGCCCGTCTTGCGGCGGCGTCCTCCACGGAGACGAAGGCGTCTGAGCCGACTGGTACACAGCCGGCGGGGGAAGCCAACGACCGGGTGTAGAGAGGCTCGCCAACCCGGTCAAAAAATCCATCCAAGAGCCGCCAACCGGGGTCCTGTTCCTTCTCGTGGTCACTTTATGGTCAGCAAAAAGGGGACCCGTCATGATCCACGCCATGATAGACTCTGGAGCTACCAACAATTTCATCGATAGAGAGTATGCCGACTCTCTGGGATTACAATATCATGATTTCAAGAATGCCCGTGTGGTGCAAGCCATAGACGGCCGCCCCCTCAAGACGGGCCCCGTAAGTCAGTGGTCGGAACCCACCAGGATGTGGATAAGGGAACACATGGAAGAGATCTCCTTCTTTGTTACCGAGGTCCCCCATTTCCCTGTGATTTTGGGAATTCCATGGCTGACTCTCCACGACCCTAACATCTCCTGGTCCAACAGAGAACTGCAGTTTGCTTCACCGTACTGCCAAAACCATTGCCTCGTAGCCAAGGTATGCCATGCCACAGACACCGAACCCATCATCACCTTGCCAAAGAAGTACTCCGAGTATTGGGATGTATTCAATGAGAAAGAAGCCGAAAAATTACCCCCACATAGACCTTATGACTGTGCCATTGACTTGGTGGAGGGGGCCCCGATCCCGCGAGGGCATCTCTACTCCCTGACTGAACCAGAGCAAGAAGCTCTCAGGGAATTCCTAGAGACAAACCTTCGCAAGGGATTCATCAGACCCTCTCAATCCCCAGCCGCCTCCCCAGTGATGTTTGTGAAGAAAAAGTCAGGGGAACTACGCTTGGTGGTGGACTACAGAGCATTGAACAATATCACCAAGCGGAACAGCTATCCCCTGCCCTTAATCTCGGATCTACTGGATCGGCTTCGAGGAGCCAAGGTTTACACCAAGCTGGATCTTCGGGGGGCTTACAACTTAGTTCGCATCAGGGAAGGGGACGAGTGGAAGACCGCCTTCCAGACCAAATTCGGATTATTTGAGTCCCGAGTTATGAATTTCGGTTTATGCGGAGCCCCCGCAACGTTCCAGCATTTTGTCAATGACATTTTTCAGGACTATCTAGACAGGTTCTTGATAATCTACCTGGACGATTTTTTGGTGTTTTCCAGATCACAATCAGAACATGAGAACCACGTCAAAATGGTGTTACAACGATTGCGGGATCATGGACTTTATGCCAAGCTGGAAAAATGCGCCTTTGATCTACAAGAGGTAGATTTCCTTGGTTACCGCATCTCGCCTCTAGGGCTTTCCATGGATCCAGCCAAGGTCTCAGCAGTGTTGGAATGGCGGGCGCCAACTAACAAGAAAGAGGTGCAGCGTTTCTTGGGGTTCGCGAACTATTACCGCAAGTTCATTCCAGATTTTGCCCGCTGGTCCGACCCCATCACTAGCTGCATCCGTGGAAAGCAGCCTTTCCGCTGGACTGATCAAGCAGAGAAAGGGTTCCAGCAACTAAAGAAACTATTCACCTCCCAGCCAATTCTACAACACCCAAATCCTGGAACCCCTTTTGTGGTGCAAGCGGACGCCTCTGATGTGGCAATTGGGGCTGTACTCTTACAACCGGAGGGAGATCACCTCCACCCCTGTGCCTTTTATTCTCGTCAACTAACCACACCAGAGAGGAATTACACCATTTGGGAAAAGGAACTACTGGCTATAAAGGCAGCCTTTGAAACTTGGAGACATTGGCTAGAAGGGGCCAAATTTCCCATTGAAGTCCACACTGATCATCGTAATCTAGAACATCTAAGAACTGCCCGCAAACTAAATCAGAGGCAGCAACGTTGGGCTTTATTCTTTGAACGTTTCAACTTCCAGATCCATTATGTGACTCCAGCCCAAACCAAGCAAGCAGACGCCCTGTCACGTAAACCGGAGTACGCTGCAGGACGCAAGGAGACCTTTGAATCCCAACTGCTACAACCCGAGAACTTTGCCACGCTCACGGTGGGGAACACCAAATCCATTCCCATTGGTTCAACTTCCCCTACTCCAGGACCCATCTGTGCTCAAGAAATCCGGGCTAGTCAGCAAGCAGATGCCTGGGCGCAGGACCAACTTCGCCAAGGTCTGCATTTTCCCTTTTCGCTTAAAGATGGACTGCTATGCTATAGAAATCATGTTTATATCCCACCCGGACCGGGCAGGGAGAAAGCGCTTCGTCTGTGTCATGACTGCAAACCAGCTGGGCATTTCGGACTATTTAAAACCATGCATCTGATCCTAAGGGATTTTTGGTGGCCCAAGATCCGCAAAGATGTGGAAAAATATGTCAACACCTGCCCAGTATGCCAGCGCTCCAAGATAAGAAGGGAGAAGCCCTCAGGGCTTCTGCATCCCCTTCCTACCCCATCTCGGCCATGGGAAATAATTTCTGCGGATTTTATCACTGACTTACCACCTTCCTATGGTTTCACCATGATCCTAGTGGTGGTGGACCTTTTCACCAAGTTAGCCCATTTCATTCCCTGTGAAGGTCTTCCCACGGCCAAAGAGACTGCAGATCTATTCCTTCAACATGTTTTCAGACTACATGGATTGCCCAAGAGTTTAGTCACAGACCGTGGATCTCAATTCACCTCTCGTTTTTGGAAGGCACTACAAAAACTATTGGGCATAGACTCTCGCTTATCTTCAGCTCATCATCCCCAAACAGATGGGCAAACGGAGCGCACCAATGCCACTTTGGAGCAGTATCTTCGCTGTTATGTAAACTATCAACAGGACAATTGGGCTTCTCTGTTACCACTGTCTGAGTTTGCCTACAACAATGGAGTTCAAGCTTCTACAAAAGAAACGCCGTTCTTTGCAAACTACGGCTTCCATCCACGTTTCTTCCCCCCTGTCATTGAAACTTCAGAAGTTCCCGCAGCAGAGGATTGGCTGCAGGAACTCACAGCGGTGCAACAACTTTTGCTCCAGCAACTGGACCAAGCCAAGGAGGACTATAAACGCCACGCTGACAAACATCGCCAGCCGGGCCCCGAAATCAAGGTAGGAGATCGGGTTTTCCTGTCCACTCGCTTTCTGCCCTCCCACCGCCCTTGCCGGAAGTTAGATGCCCGTTTCATTGGCCCCTATCCAGTGGTGGCGCAATTAAACCCCGTGACTTTCAAACTCCAACTTCCGCGTTCAATGCGCATTCACCCAGTGTTTCACCGTTCCCTGCTCCTTCCGGCGGATGGTGTGCGTCCTGATTCAGACCAACCGGCCCCCCCTCCTGTGTTGATGAATGGGGAGGAGGAGTTCGAGGTTGAGGACATTTTGGATTCTCGCTTTCATCGCCGCCGCCTACAATATCTCATTGACTGGGTGGGTTTTGGCCCTGAGGAACGCTCTTGGGAAGACGCCTCCACAGTCCATGCTCCTGATCTAACCCGCCGCTTTCATCAGACCTATCCCGCCAAGCCGCGACCTCGCGCCTCGGGGAGAGGGCCCCAGTTTGGGAGGGGCCTTGAGGAGGGGGATAGTGTGATGACCCATGGGCCTTGTAGTCCTGCTCAGGACATTGTAATCCCTGATGAAGATGAAAACTTGGGTTTTTTACCTTCCCAGTCTGAACTGGATTCCTCTCAGCCAGATCTTTCCCAGGCAGATCTGGGAACCTTGCACCTGCAAGAAAGTTGTGTCCCAGAAGTATGTCAAACAACCCCAGAGCCTACTTCTCCCGTGTTCTTGCGCCGGGAGTTTTGTAAACAACAGAGAAGTTTGGAATCAGCTTCGCGCAGGAGTGCGAGGATAGCAGCTAAGAATGTTGCCAATTAAGACTGTTTCTCGTGAGAATCTTTAAGGAGTTTAACATCTGGTCTCGGAGTTTAGCTTTCGTTTCTGTTTCCCAGAGAACGGCTTCGGTGAGAAAGTTAGACTCTATATAGGTGTTTTGCCCGCGTAGTAACTTCGCGGAGTCAATTCGTCAGCCTACGGAGCGAGTTGTGTCTGGACAGCGCGCTCCGATTCAAGCCTCGCTCCTGCCCAAGCCTTGCCTTGCTATCCAGCCTTCGCCTTGCTTCCCAGCCTTTGTTTATCTGCGGACCTTGCCTTGTTTCCCAGGATCAATCCTTGCCTTGTTTCACGGATTTTACCAAGTTATTCCACGGACCTTGTTCTTGTTCCTAGTTACCTTGTTCCACGTTCAAGCCTTGTTTCAAGTATCAAGTTATTTCCTAGCCACGCTCAAGTTTTATGGACTAAAGGACCTTGTCATCTCCCCTCACCTTGCTTGGCAAAGTGAGTGTTTCGGTTATTGGATTACAACTTTGGACCTTAATATTTCCTATTGGACATTGCTTTTTTGGACTATTTCTGACCTTTCCTGAAAGGTCTATTTCTGGACTATTTTCTACACTTGTTCTTATTAACTTTATATATTCCTTCAATAAAGATATTAGTTAGATTCTGGCCTCTGTGTATGGTTATTGGTGCTCTGCAGCCTGGGTCGTGACACTCTTTATGCTATAATCAGAGGGAATCCACACTGCCCAAAAATATTTATGAGACTAACACAACTTGTGTTACAAAAATCGATTGAAAATTCCTCATAATCTGAGCAAACAACTGCAGAACAGAGACACTCAAACAGACCTCCCAAACTCTGGAAGCCCCCCCGACACACCTGGACTTCCTCCTCCCACCAACAACATTCTGGGATACTTCACTTTTCCCAATCTCCAGCTATGGCCAACATGTTGTGAAATTACCTTAGATGTACATAAATATAAGATTTTTTAAAAAAAGTTCATTTCATATAAACAAACATAACATCTATAAACAATTTCTGGTTTTCTGGTTCAATTTTCTACAATCTAACAGTTTCCTGGTTGTGCAGACTAACACCCGCTCAATGTATACTATTCACCCATCAGTTCTTTGTGAATCAGCTGATGCAAGCTGATCAGGTGCCTGTGTGCTTCAAAACATTGACAAAAACACCACAGGGATATGTGCACAGAGCAAGCATCCCAGTCTACAAGAGAAGGGGAAGGCAATGCCTTCCCAACACCATCAACTAATTTGACCTATGGAAAATTACACATGTATCCATCAAACTAAACACAAGAAATCCTTTACAAAGAACATGGATGAAATTCCATTTCATTCTGTTAACTAACTACTCCAGACCTGGCCACCAGCTTGATGGAAACAGAAAAAATCATGTGTTTGTGTAAAAAAAGACTGATCATACAAACATGAACAAGGTTGAATTAGACAGACACATTTAATCCAGACTTCTGTTCAGAATCTATTTTCTTAAACAGTGCTTAGGTTAACATATTTAAAATCTTCCACTGCTTTCATTAAAAAGGCATAATTGTTCCTTTACTTCAAATGCCCACACTTTACTTTAATCTGGTGTGCAGTCCAATTAAAATGAAGTACAATGTGGAAAACAAAGAATGAAGTTGGTTGTAGTAAGTAGATCAACCACTTTAACTCACATATATGCCGACTACGTAGTCATTCTAAACAACATATAAAGTTGACAGAGTGAAGACTCCTTTACCTTTAATGGCTATGCGGAGGAAGAAATGTCTGCAGGTGTTACCTATTACCTGTTTCACCATTGCCTCACCACTAGCTACTTTCAGTGGGACAATGGATTCTGTGAACAGAAAGATGGAGTGGCCATGGGGAGCCCTCTCAGCCCAGTAGTAGCAAATTTCTATATGGAACACTTTGAAAAACAGGCCCTAGAAACAGCACTGTTTGGTTCACATACGTAGATGACACCTTCACAATTTGGAGCCATGGAGAGGAAGAACTCAGCAAGTTCCTGGACCACCTTAACAGCATCCACCCAAACATCCAATTCACCATGGAAAAAGAAAAGGAAAGAAAACTGCCATTTCTAGATGTTCTGGTCATCCGCAAACCCAATCAACAATTGGGCCACACAGTTTACAGAAAACCTACACACACAGATAGATACCTTCATAAAAACTCCGACCATCACCCAAGTCAAAAAAGAAGCACAATCAAAGCCCTGACAGACCGTGCACAAAGAATCTGCGAACCTCACCTCCTCCAAGGTGAACTAAACCACCTAAACTCGGCTCTACAGGCCAATGGATACTCCACCACAGACATCAGAAGAGCTGCAAGGCCAAGAACAAGCCATGAGAGTCAAGATAAAGATCCACCCAGAGGAAAGGTGTTCTTACCATACATCAAGGGAACCACTGACCGCATAGGCAAACTGATGAAGAAGCACAATCTACAAACTATCTATAGACCCACAAAGAAAATCCAACAAATGTTACAGTCAGCGAAAGACAAGAGGGATCCTCTCTCCTCTGCAGGAGTCTACCGGATACCATGCAGCTGTGGACAAGTCTACATAGGGACCACCAAACGCAGTGCCCAAACAAGAGTCAAAGAACATGAAAGGCACTGCAGACTAACTCAACCAGAGAAATCAGCCATAGCAGAGCACTTGATGAACCAGCCTGGACACAGTATATTATATGAGAACACAGAAATGCTGGACCACTCCAACAACTATCATGTCAGACTACACAGAGAAGCCATTGAAATCCACAAGCATGTGGACAACTTCAACAGAAAGGAGGAAACCATGAAAATGAACAAAATCTGGCTACCAGTATTAAAAAACTCTAAAATCAAAACAGTAGATGGGAACCAACACTCTGAAGGAAGAGGAGCCCCAAGGACAGCTATTGACTGAACAAAAGATCCCCCCAGGCAAGAGACAAAAACCTTTCCAATGCTAATTAGAGTGATTAACTGAAACATTAATGCTGGCTTCCCAGTGACAAAGGACTCTTGTCACACCCTGGACTCTCCACAGATATATATTTTTTCCTTTAGTTTATCCATACCTCACAACCTCTGAGGATGCCTGCCATAGATGTGGGCGAAACGTCAGGAGAGAATACTTCTGGAACATGGTCACGCAGCCCGAAAGACATACAACAACCCTGTGATCCCAGCCATGAAAGCCTTCGATAACATATTACTTGGTTGTTTGTCAAGAAACATTAGCTGAAATTCCCTCTTCTACACAACCGTATACAAGAACCCACACTAGTTTTATGTGTTGTCAAAGGCTTTCATGGCTGGAATCACTGGGTTGTTGTGCATTTTCCGGGCTATATGGCCATGTTCCAGAAGCATTCTCTCCTAATGTTTTGCCCACATCTATGGCAGGCATCCTCAGAGGTTGTGAGATATATTGGAAAACTATGCAAGGGAGGTTTATATATCTGTGGAAGGTCCAGGTTGGGAGAAAGGACTCTCGTCTGTTGGAGTCCAGTGAGAATGTTTTAATTAATCACCTTGATTAGCATTAATGGCCTTGCAAGCTTCATTCCTGCCTGGGGGAATCCTTTGTTCTGAGGTGTTAGCTGCCCCTGATTGATTCATGTCTGTAATTCCTCTGTTTTCAGAGTGTTTTTCTTTATTTACTGTTCTGATTTTAGAATTTTTTTTAATACTGGTAGCCAGATTTTGAACAAAATCTTCTGAAACATGGCCATACAGCCCAGAAAATGCACAACAACCCACACTAGTTTTCCTTGATCAAGTGTTTTTAAAAGCAAAACCTTTGCAGGAAAACAAGAGAAAATTATCAAGAAGAGCTACTGTACTGTAAATATCCATAATATTTGTTCACTGAGAATACAATATGCCTCTCCTTCTTCTTATATAGCTGCTGAAGCTGGAGGGGTTCATCCAGTTCATCAACTGGTTAGTGAGACTGTGGGAAATTGGAGAAGGGACAGTGGTCCGCAACTATCATGACCACTGCTTTTCCACCACTAGCAGTGACAGAGGAAAATATGGCAATGGAGATCGCTGGAAGAAGGAAAGAAGCTTTCACTGCCATCCCCCTCTTTCCTGTGCACTGAGTTGCATGTATGTACACATATGCATATATGACTCTCGGTCCCCAGCAGAATTTGCATTTAACCCTCAGAGTTGAATTGGCTACAGTCATCTAAAGCTGCATGTTTAAAAAACAAACTTTTCACAAGAGGAGGAATGAGTGAAAAGTTTCTTTGGTTTCTCTGTTCCCACGAAACTAGAATTTATGAAGTTCTTCAATACAGGGAATTTCCATGTACATGTAAGTTTGCATATACGGTCATAGATAACTTTTGCTAATATCATACAATTCAGGCATAAGAATGCTGCCTCAGATGCTCTTTCAAAAGAACTACCTCGATCATTCTTAGGATAGGACAGTTTGGAAGAAAATGAAATTAAATGTTAGCGCAAGCATACAATCGTAACACAGATTTGAATTACTGTATCTCAATGTAGACTTAAATTATAAATTGAATCATTTAGTCAAATTAAACTATTGCTTTGTCACATGAATGATCAAGAGTGAAATGGATGTTAGCAATGTCTGCAATATAACCACAAAAAGAGGAAAGGAATTGACATTTTTAAACAAAGGAAAATAAAAACTTGATGACAGACTCTTCAACAATTGCATTCCCTCCCAGTACCTCACCTCCTTTTCCAAGAGCTGTCTGACATAATCCGCTTTAATCATGACCATATTCCATCTGCCCGCTCTCTATTATATCTTATTTCCTCAATACTCTACATTTCATACTAGAATAGTATTGTCCATAAATAGTACCCTAGTTTGCATGCATTTGGTGAATTAAAAGGGACTTTTAAAAAAATGTTTTTTAGCAACCACGTGTCTGTTTTGAGCTGCCGAAGCAATCGGGAAACCTCAGACAGGGAATGAAAAAATGCAATGTTCATGTCGATAAATGAACTGGAATGATTAGTTTCACTGCCAAGGTGAATGAAGGTGATACCTACATGTTATTAAATACATGCGTGATTAATATGTTAATTAGAAACCAACATATCCATCTCTCAATTGGTTTAGAACTCCAAAGAGGTCAAAATTCTGCCTTTAACATGTAATGAATTACTCATAATAAAATATGTTTAAGTAGATAGTTCTGCAATATTGTCTACTATTTATAGCAGGCAGGGGCAAACTTGGGCCCTCCATGCATTTTGGACTTCAACTCCTACCTTTCCCAACAGCCTCAGGCCCTTCACAGCCTCAGGAACTTAAGAGACTGAGGGGGGAAAGGAAGGGGCCTGAGGCTGTGAGGAATGGTGGGAGTTGAAGTCCAAAATGCTCGGAGGGCCCAAGTTTGCCCATGCCTAGTTTACAGGCATTATAGACCAAATTGTAGAGTATATTTTATCCATGAATCTGATAGTAATTATTTTGTACTTCCTTCCTTCTCCAAAACAGAGGCCCTAAAACTCCACATCTTAACCCTGACTACATAGTTTTATATTTGTTTTTAAAAGCATAGAGGTAGTCGTAACAAGTGTCAGTTCACCAGCAAAGAAATGAGTTTACATGGACACTACACTACAGGGTAAGTTATTGCTCTATCCATCCTGACACTGGGAGAGTTAAGAAAAACATAATATTCCATATATTATGTATTTTCTCTCGAGGGAAAATAAAAAGATCTCTATGAATGCCTATCAAACTCAAGGAAAGGATGGCGGGGCAGAAAAGATGAATGGCGTCTGTTCTTTGAACCTGGCTTACTTCTTTTCTTTGTTTATCTCTATCCAGAAAGGGAAGGTTGTGTGATTTCTGCTTGGTTACAAATCTGCCCAGGAGATCTCACTTGGCTTTCATCTAAATCATTTTGGGTTTAAATTGTAACTAGAAAGAGATATCGTTTAGCTGTTTGAAATCAGAGAAGGTAAAAAGGTAAAAGTTTTCCCCTGGCATGAAGTCTAGTCGTATCCTAAGTCTAAGCCGAAGAGCTGGCGTTGTCTGTAGACTCCTCCAAGGTCATGTGGCTGGCATGACTGCATGGAGCACCGTTACCTTCCCGCCAGAGTGGTACCTATTGATCTACTCACATTTGCATGTTTTCGAACTGCTAGGTTGGCAGAAGCTGGGACTAACAGCGGGAGCCCATCCCACTCCCCGGATTTGAACCACCAACCTTTCAGTCAGCAAGTTCAGCAGCTCAGCGGTTTAACCTGCTACACCACGGGGGGCTCCGAAATCAGAGAAAGCACAGATAAATGTTCTAACACAAACCACAAGAGGATTTGCAGCCGTTCTTTGGGTCTTTCTTCCAGGCCACACTGCAAAAGGGGTATAGGACTGGAAGAACAGTAACTTTACAGGCCAGGGTGCTTCTTCATTTCAGCAGAAAGGTAAATGTACAGTATTTATTATGTTTGGGTTTTCCTTTCAAAAGCACAACTTTCCCCGCTGCCATGAAATGATCCAAGAGCAAACAGATGCCATCATTTGCTCCGCCACTGCTTTTCTATTAAAGGCGAATGAAGAACCTATTGAATCTGGACCTTTTTGGGGCGCCGCTGGGAAGCCTCTCTCTTACCTGGCTCCTTCTAGTTTGCTGGCCTGGCCTTTTCTCTCTCTGCCCGGGAACGAGTCACCGTCCCTGGCTGAAGAGAAGAGGGGCAGGGGCAGGGGTCTTGTCTGCCCGGCTTGGAAACACCCGTGAAAAGGAGCTGAAAAGGAGAGGCGAAAGCTAAACCCGGTTCCTTTGGACCCCAAGGGCTAGCAAGGGGTCTCAAAGCGAGGAGAAGCCAGAGGCGGCGAGCTTTCGGAGGCTTCCCCCTGAAAGAGAGAGAAGTCACGGGAGACAAGAGAAACTTACATGTTGGCATTGTCGGGCTCAAGCCACCATCGTCTGCTGGGGGCCGGCGCCGCTCTTCTTCCTCCTCTTCTTCCTTTTTCCCTCCAATGTCCACAGTTTCTCGTGGGAAAGGGCTCCAGGAGCGCACCTGCACCCCTTCAAGAGGAGCTCCCCAACTCCGTCCAGGCGAGGAGCGCCTCTCTAGCTCGGACCAGGCAAAGAGGGGGAGGAGGGGGAGGAGGGGGAGGCAGCGCTCCGTGTGCCTCCTCCTTCAGCTTTGGCGAAAAGCCCCTTCCAAACTTTGGAGCCCAGTTGGGGAGGCGGCGGAGTCGCTGGGCAGCTCCCTGAGAGCCAGAGGCGCAGCTCCCCGGAGAGGCTGCCTCGGCGCCCTGCTCCCGCCCCGCGGCCAGAACGAGGAGGCAGCGCTGGCGTCGGGCTTCCCTCCCACGGAGATCCCCGCCCGGCCAGTCCTGTGCCGCGGGGCCGCCTTCAGGCAGACTGCGGGGAGCTCCACGGGGGTCCGGATGAGGCTCCTTTGGGAGGGTCTCTGCATAGGCAGGGCTGCAGCCGAGCGGGAGGGGTTAGGGGTTCAAACCACCCACGAAAATGTTCAGGTTTTTTTTTTTAAAGAACAAACTTGGTTTACTCATGAATTTTAACTGATTATCCAAATCCCCAGGAGTGTCCACTGAAGTTTATCTGTCTTGAGTGTCCACTGAAGTTTATCGATGGAGCCTGATTTCTAAATTATTTTGCGTTATGGAACTACTCTTCATGATTCGTTTAAAAAAATTTCAACCCCCCCTTCCCCTGTGGATATGTCCCCTGCTTGCCCCACTGCCTTACCCCACCGCTATATATCTACAAATCCCGTCAACTTGTCAGCGGCGCCATCTACACCACCCTATAATGCAGTTTAAAACTACATTACAGGGCAGTAGAGATGGGGCCGGGCCCCTGGTGGTGGCGCAGTGTGTTAAAGCGCTGAGATGCTGAACTTGCAGACCGAAAGGTCCCAGGTTCAAATCCCGGGAGCAAAATGAGCGCCCGCTGTTAGCTCCAGCTTCTGCCAACCTAGCAGTTCGAAAACATGCAAATGTGAGTAGATCAATAGGTACCGCTCTGGCAGGAAGGTAACGGTGCTCCATGCAGTCATGAGCTTGGAGGTGTCTACGGACAACGCTGGATCTTCGGCTTAGAAATGGAGATGAGCACCAACCCCCAGAGTCCGTCACGACTGGACTTAACGTCAGGGAAAAGCCTTTACCTTTACCTTAGAGATGGGGCCAGTGACACCTTTGCTTTTAATACACCCTAACTTTGGTTTTCCGCATAAAATTGTTTTTTAAAAATGTGTATAAAATTACCAAGGTGTAGAAGGTGTATACAAAACATAAATGAATCTCGTACTTAGATCTGGGTCCCATTTCCAGGACCCACTTGGTGTCTTGGTTTTTAAGCCTGTTCTTGGGGTTTATTTATTTATTTCCCATACTTGCATCCCACCCTTCTCACCCTGAAGGGGGCTCCGGGCGGCCTCACATACAACATACAATTCCAAAAATAACAATTTTTGACATTGATTCAGAAAATTACATTGGAAAGACCACGTCAGCTTTAGTTTGTTAAATATTGTTATTTTATTTATTGGGTCAGAAGAGAACTGAGGGTATAGTTGTAATGTATTTAAAAACACAAAGTTAAAAGCTTGGCATGATAAGAAATGTCCTTTGACCAGTAGCTGGCCACTTGGAGTGCCTCTGGTGTTGTTATAAGAAGGTCCTCCATTGTACATGTGTCAGGGCTCAGACTGCATTGTAATAAGTGGTCTGTGGTTTGCTCTTCTCCACATTCATATGTCGTGGACTCCACTTTGTGGCCCCATTTTTGAAGATTGGCTCTGCATCTCGTGGTGCCAGAGTGCAGTTTGTTCAGTGCCTTTCAAGTCACCCAGTCTTCTGTGTGTCCAGGAGGGAGTCCCTCATTCAGTATCAGCCATGGCTTGAAGTTCCGGGTTTTAGCCTGCCACTTTTGGACTCTCACTTGCTGAGGTGTTCCTGCGAATATCTCTGTAGATCATAGAAAACTATTTCTTGATTTAAGGCATTGGCATGCTGGCTGATATCTGAACAGGAGATGGGCTGGAGATGTCACTGCCTTGGTCCTTTCATTATTAACTGCTACTTCATGGCTCATGTCAGGTAGTGCAATACCAACTAAACAGTACAATTTCTCCAGTGGCATGGGGCGTAGACATTCTGTGATAATGTGGCATATCTCCTTAAGAGCCACATCCACTGTTGTAATGTGGTGAGATGTATTCCACACTGGGCATGCATATTCAGCGGCAGAAAAGCAGAGCACAAGGGCAGATGTTTTCACTGTATCTGGTTGTGAACCCCAGGTTGTGCCAGTCAGCTTTCGTAGGATATTATTTCTAGCACCCACTTTGTGCTTGATAGTCAAGCCGTGCTTCTTGTAAGCCAGAGCACAGTCCAGGGTAACTCCCAAGTATTTTGGTGTGCTGCAATGCTCCAGTGGGATTCCTTCCCAGATAATCCTCAGAGCTTGAGATGCTTGTCTGTTCTTAAGGTGAAAAGCACAAATCTGTGTTTTAGGGGACATGAGAGAAACCTCCCGCAGGATCGTAACACATCCAGGCTTCCCCTGGGTAACATCTTTGTAGACGGCTGATTCGCTCGCAACTTGTAGCATGCAACCAAACTTAAATGTGGTTGTCGTGGTTTTCTATGGATGATCAGATGACAACTGGTCGATGACATATGTTCTGTATGTATCTTTAAAACTAGAGCTGATAGGTAGAAACTGCTGCTGTTTTCGGAAGCAGCAGGTCAAATAAACCCAGAAGCAGAGCTAACATTTGAGGCATCAAAATGTGTGCAGTCCAGTGATATCATTATATGTATTGTTGAATACTTTTATGGCTGGAATCACTGGGGTGCTGTGTGGTCTCCAGACTGTCTGGCCATGTTTTGGAAGCATTTTTTCCTGGCATTTCGCCTGAATCTGTGGCTGGCATTTTCAGATGATAGGATGTTTGTCAATATCTTATTGCTGCAGTATTATTTATTGTGCATCTTGTTAAAGCAGAGGCCTATATAGCTTTGTAAATTGTTTGACTTAAAACTGACTTAAAGCAAATGCCTCTGAAGACGCCAGCCACAGATGGAGGGGATACATCAGGAAAAACTGCTGCTAGAACACAGACATACAGCCCAGAAACCACACAGCACCCTAGATATAATTATATATATGCAGATATTCCAAAATCTGATAAAATATGAAATTTAGAACAGTTCTGGTAATCTGTAATCCCTTTCAGAGATACTCTACCTGTATTCCTCAGTGATTCCTCCATCCAAGTACTACACAGGCGTAATTCTACTTACTATCCAGGACAGATACTAAATAGGACAGATGAAATAAATGTCTGTCTTTGGCCCAGGTGAATACTGAGTCTGCTAAAATAAAAAATAAAGCCTGCTCAATTAGTATGATTTTAATACAGAGCTCCTCAGTTCTGTGTTAAACTAAAGTTTACACCTATATTCTTTAGTGGGGAAGTTCCCCCTTAAACTAGGCTGGAGTAAATTAGTCCCCAGAAATGGTCAGGCCAAATTAAACCACTGAGAGTCCTGTGTAGTTGAACATCCTCAATAATCAAAGGTGTAGTAAATGCAGAAGTGTTATGTATGCATGAGTGTGTAGTTTCATCTATAGCAATTGCTGTGTTTTATTGTTTTTATCAGGGAGTACTGTGAATTTATGATGTTGTGTTGACTGTTTATTGTCTATGCTTTGTTTTGTACTTGTTGTATTTTGCATGTCACACCTTGAGTCTTCTAGGAGATGGTGGCGGGATATAAATAAAAGTTGTTTATTATTATTATTATTATTATTATTATTATTATTATTATTATTATTATTATTATTATAGTTAAGGCCCTTATCTAGCAGACTGAGTACCAAACTACGACTTGTCACATCTAGGAACCACCATGACAAAGGGGGCATGGGGGACAAATAGGGTGGCCACCCAGCGGCATCACACCATATTTGGTGTGGCTGTGCACTGGAGTCTCCCTCCCACTCTGTGGTGGCTGAGTGGACTCCAGTCAGGCCTGATCCAGCATCCAGGATTAGGCCTACATTCTCAGTACATGTAGATGGGGCCTTTGAGATAACTCTTTGTAGCTTTCTCACGATCCTTGGAGAAAGAATGCATTGGCTACTTCAAATTGTGTTCATTGTTCATTTATATCTAAACCTCTAAGATTATACATCCATCTATCAAAGTGGATTACAGTGCACAAAAGTTCATGATGTGATAAATCTGTTATCTTAAATTGCCACACAATCCTATTGTTTGACTGCAACACAGATCAACTCAGTTGCCCCTTTGAAAACAACATGACAAAGGATCACTGAGGTGAAATTGCTGCTCACGAGGAATAATCTTTTGTTTCCAAGTTGATTTGTGATAGCAAACAAACTATAGCAAAAGTTGCTACGTAATATCCATTGTCTATGTCTTTGCAAAACTGCTCAAAAAGTCAAATTCAGCTACTGTATTTACTTTTTATCAAATTGACACTTTTGACTGATTTAAAATTTATTTCAGTTTTTCTGATGTTTTCTTAGCAACTAGTGCTTTCCTATATATTCAGTCACTCAAAAAAAAAAAAAAGAGATCAGATTAGTCTGGCATGAGTCTGACTGAGTCTCTCCTCCCACAAATATACTCTTCTTTTTATGCATGCATTTGTTTGAGAATATTCTCAACATAACTACAGAAATTGTTCTCAGAAGCAACAGACATTCTGAGAATATGGGAGCACCACATAGACAACAGAATTTGGTGCAGCTATGAAAGCAGTTTGTTGTACGGAAGGTAGCAGAAAATGCTACGCTTTTCATCAGCAATTCAGCCTCAGCCACTTTTATGTCCTTAGCATGTGCATAAGCAGTGTTTTTCCCCCTATTAGCGAGTTATTTTCATTACTTTTAAGTAGTCTGAGATATTGTAATGAAACTTCGTACAAATGATCACTATAATTGGCAAAAGACTCTTGCTCTTTGAGATCAATGAATGACCAGAATTGTTGCTATAGAGCAGTGGTTCTCAACCTGTGGGTCCCCAGATGTTTTGGCCTTCAACTCCCAGAAATCCTAACAGCTGGGAGTTGTAGGCCAAAACATCTAGGGATCCACAGATTGAGAACCACTGCTATAGAGCTTCCTACCTATGTGAAGATATGGAGAAACTGTCTTGTTAAAGAACTTTCAGTTTAGCTCAGGCCAGCCTGTGCAAATGAGTTGAATAAGGGAACCGATTCTGCTGAGTTTCTCAAACCAAGCCCTATCACAGTGCACCTGCAGCTATACTACAGTTATTGGACAGAAACTCCAGGGGCACCGTGCCCCCATTTTTTGTCAAAGTTTTAGGACAACCATCATAATCTGGCTCAGCCTAATTTATTGAAAGAAATTATATACACAACCATGGCCTGATAAACTGTCTTTAACATAATGATAACGAATCCATGTTCAGACAGACATATATTCATATTAAATTTATGACTGTCATAAATAACTGTCATCCAATGATATGAACACTTTGTAAACAGTGCCACCTAGGTCCATGTTGCTTTTCTAATATTGTTGGATTTTGGTTTATGGCTGCTTGTTAATTTTTATTTCGTGTCAAAAGCATTGCATAACAAATACATTTAAAAATGATGAAAAAAAATAGAGGAAATCACAAACAACTAAATAGTTTTAGACCAGAAACGGGCAACAGCAACCGCATTGTCCGTAGCTTTAAACAACTCCTCCTCCGTGCATGAGGCAGGACATTGTGGGCAAGCATACATATGCGGAGTTGTTTGTTCTGCTCCACAGTCACACAAGGTGGAGGATTCCTCCAGGTAGTGCCATCTTGTCAGATTGTCTTTAGATCTGCCCACTCCGCTTCTGAGTCTGTTCAGGGACTTCCAAGTTGCCCATTCTTGGTTTGCCCCTGGAGGAAGACCCTCATGGGGGGCCATCCAGTTAGAATTGCCAGGTTTAGCTGCCCAGAGGGACACCCTTGCTGCTGATGGGGGAACATCAAGAGGAGTGGTGGTTCTCATGAAGCCCTTCCTTGATTTGAGTCTGGTGGGAGGAGGCTGCTTGTTAATTGACTCCCTTGCTTATACTACAGTTAGTTTCCACCACAAGGAACTCTACCATCTATGGATTTGCTTGCACCTGTGGATGTATGGATCTGTTTATACACCTCAGTTAAAATCGTCTCCAACTGAGCACAATCTTCAGGAAGGTATGTATAAGGGGAGATCCTTCTTTAAATGTCTAAACCTTGTAGATGGGAATGAAACCCCTGAACCACAATGTATCCTTAATGATGGAGATGGTCCAGTAGGATATCGTGATCCTGTCCTTCACCTTGAATAGATCAAGGCAGAAACTGACACATTTACATTTAGGATATGTGATCTCTAGTATTAGATCAATAGGCCTCCTGAATTCATGTGGAATTTCCATAAACATTATGCTGTAAGGCTTTTAATGAGTATCTTGTTGGCTGCTGGGTGAAGATAATGTTACCATGACCTTTGGCTTGATCCAGCATGATTTTTCTTATTTTCTTTACATCCTATTTAATTTTGATTTCTACTGGCTTGAGTTAATCCCCATGAATTACAGGGTTGGGAGAAACAAACAAATAAACAAACATGCTATGCTATTTTTGGTGAGCCATTATGCAGAAAAGACAGTGACGTACTCACATTTGAAGGAAACAGGCTTTTTTACCCATTTAATTATTAATATTTATTCATTTATTTTTATACCCTGCCTCCATCTTCCCGAAGGGACTCGGGGAGGCTTACATGGGGCCAAGCCCGGGTAAAACAGCAAACCAAAATAAAATGTCACCAGAAAATACAGACACAAAAATTAAATTAACACTCTAAACATGATAAAATATAAAATGATAATCATCGTAAAAACATGGATTTGGGACCCAAGTAGAGGGGATAAAACGAACTAGGTAAAGTGCAATGAGTGAATATTGTAAACAAGGTCGTTGATTAAGTGCTACCATCAATAGGAGAGCAACTTGGGTTGGGGTGGACTGTGTGACTATAATAAACAGATAGGGCAAGATAATGTGCAATAGATGAGGAAATGGTTTTAGATACAAGGTCTATCATGGGGATAGTGAATTCACTCTCCAAAAGCCTGTTGGAAGAGCCAAGTTTTTAGGCTCTTCCTAAATACTGCCAGGGTGGGGGCTTGCCTAATCTCCCTGAAGAGCGAGTTCCAGAGCGGGGGGGGGGGAGGACCACAGAGAAGGCCCTCTCCCTTAATTAACCCACATTATGAAATATGCTCAGGGATACTTCAGTTAATGAAGTCTCTAGTATGAAGTTTCTTTTAAAGAAAGCTTTTGAGAATACATGGCTACTAAATAGACAGGATACTTGAGTCTTTATATAGCTTACAGTAGGTTTACAGAGTGGGAAGGAAGCTATTGGGTCGTTAAGCCAAACTCCCTACTCAGTGCATGATCTCCAGCTAAAATATCCCCAGCAAGAGGTAGCTTTGAAGACTTCCAAAAAGGAGTCCTCACCACCACTCTATAAACAATTAATTCCAGCCCAACTGCTTTTACTTCCAATATTCAGTTGATATCTACTCTTCTTGAACTAAAACATACATACTTACAGTGCAGAGCAGAGAGAAAGTAGAGAAAGAAAGAGAATCAGGCTGAGACAGGAAGTGGCTGAAGGGAATTCCTAACCACCCTTAGTAAAATATAGCTTAACCCTTTGTATTCAGGTTTTCAGGGAGTCAGTCTGAGTTCTTTAATAGAAGCCTTGAAGTGTGCCCAGTTAGATGGTTACACTGAGGTGTTATGTGATAAAAGAAAAAAAGTACGAAAGGTATACATCCTTGTATTTTGAAAGAAGCTGGCAAACAGTCTCAAAAGGTACCAAATGTTTTTCTTTACTCATATATAGCTTACCTGACCTGGTTGTTTTGAACTATTGTTAGTTTTGTATAAAAGGTTTCCTGAAACATGTTGAGCTAGTGTTCTTTTTTGCAGTGTAGGAATCTATCCCTATTTTTCTCATGTTATTTCTGTCTCTGATAAAACATTTTCTGGTTAACTGAGGAAATCTGCACATTGTACCCTGATGTTGCCTATGACCAATTCTTGCAACACAGTGGAATACTCACTGCAGTCAGAAAATGACCAACAATTAACACAGTGCAAGTGCTTCTTGTCCTAATGCTTGAAAGTTGCCAAATTCTGGTTTATTTAAAAATTATAATAGTACAAGGAGAGGATCACAGCCTATTTAAGAGGTGATTGCTGCTGCGAAAGGCTTCCAGAAGAAGCAATTCAGGTGAGTAGTCTGGTAAAGGGTAGTCTTGTGAATCAGAAGGGTCTGATCGGCTTCAAAAGGACCACACCTTTCCCATCCCTGATACAGAGAAGACTCGGTTCACATTTCTAATAAAAATGCTGGAAGAAGGGTGGATGTGTAAACCTAACTTTCACATGTTTAGGATGTTTACACAACAAGGACAGTATGTACTGGAGATTTTCTACATGTACCATTTACTTTTAATACCTCTGAGTGAGCTCCCAGTTGAATGCCTGAATTGGGATTTTGAGGCAAACTGTTGATTATGGAAATTACTTGGTTTCCTTTAGCATTCTGAAATGTAGTATGTTTGTATTGTTTTTGTTCTAGAAACATAGCTCTTATAAAGGTAAAAAGTCAATAGGAATTCCCCCCTCTCTTTTAAAAAAAGACATTGTACTGCTGAAAGGTTCATTCAGTCCGTTTTCTGCATCAGCTTTTCTTATTTTCCATTTTCTGAACAGATGTGGAAGTTTAGAAATATGCAAGGAAGGCTGACCTCAAAATATTTCCATCAGGGGTACATTAAGCCAAAGGACTGGAAACCTCATGAGGAAAAGTCTTCTCAGCCCTATGTTTTCAGCCCAGCTTAACAGGCTTGAGCAGTTTGGAAACTCTGGATAAGTTTTAAATAAGCATCTCCAAATTTTGGCAAATATGAAAACCAAAACTAAATTTTAAAACCTTTGATGTTTCTTTCTATTTTTCTTTTGTTTTATTGTATTCTTTTATGTGCATAATATTGCAGTAGAACACTTTAGAGCACAGTGGTTAATGGCAGCTGCCATCTACTGACTTCAAGATAAAACACAATTAATTCACAGTTACTGATCTATAATAAAGATGGAAACAAAATGCTGTATGTTAACATAGAAGAAAAGAATAATTTAGAATTAATAAAAAAATTGTTGCACAGTAACTAGGCTTACAGGCAAAAGAGAGAGATCATGCAGATTCCTTTAAAATAAATCCTACTGGTACTTTATGTAGTCTTGTAAGTATGTGTAGAGGTTTGAGCATGGCCTTTGACCCTGGAGACCAGAGTTCAGTTCTCTGCTTGGCCATGAAACTTGGGAGAATCACACAAGCTCAGTCCCAGAAATTCATGTGATAAGTTTGCTTACCGGTCGCCAAACATCAGGAACATTTTGAAGGCACACAAAAACAACAATAATTTTCTTATAAAAAATCAGCCTAATGGGAGTTTTTTCCCATTCAATTTTTTAAAAATGATTGCACTTTTCAATATTAACTTTACATCTTAGACTCTCCAGTTCTTCATTGGTTATGTTTTATTATATTGGGGTTTGTGGATAGAGAGAGCCTGTCTCTGTATGGAAGAGTGGGTCAGATTATCCTTTCTGATTCCTGAAGGCTAACATGCTTTTGTGATATATTGATCCAGTATGTGCTGATTTCAGAGCATCCCAAATGCATAAAGTCATTTCCCACAATTCACATGTCATACATATAAGTTGTATGGAAACAAAGCTCAGCAGGGGAAAGAAAATAATGAAAAAATATTCAAGAGGTGAGTCTTATGAATAATAATATTTGTATTGGCTATAATGAAAAGAATTGTGTGTGGTTGTTGGATGAAAGCCATTTCCCCCTCAAACAACAGAAACAGGTTATATATTTCTGCAGAGAGGGCAAAATAAAATAAAAATAGGAAATTGGCCATGTCTCCATGTGTGCAACATTTCTCATTATTGACGTCTAATTGATAAAAAACCAGGAAGCAACAAAGATGAGAAGAAGTGATGAAATTTCAGTGAAGTTTAAAATCTTATGTGAGTATTTAAATTTTAAAGTGAGACATCAAAATCTAATGTATGTTTATTATATTTCTGGCAGGAATCATAGGTTAAAGCTACACATGGGGTTTTGTTTAAATGCAAAAAACTCAGGATATTTACTGGAACTCACCATGTGTCATGGAGATTGCCAGCAACTGGATTCAAGGTGAATACATAATAATAGAAATGTTGTACGTATTAAAACATTTTCATTGCTTTTTTGATGATCTTTATGCTATTTGTTTTTTTATCAACACTTTTTATCAACACTTCATACAGCCATTTGTTTCTGGTAGGAAAAAAGGGAATACATGTTCGGGATATGGTATAATCTGTAGACTATATGAAGAATTCAACATAGTTTTGTATGTTTTGAGGGCAGATTCATATTGCTTGTAATATGCTATTTGTTAAGCAAAAGTTATTAGCTTAGTGTTTACATCTTATTTTTTTTTTTTTTTGGTTATCTGATATTTGGTGTTTATTTTGCTTGAGTGATATTCGTCTTTACTGTTCTGGTGTGGCACAGGTCCTAACTAAAATCATACTATGTATTTTTGACATTGGTGTTGAGGTCTGAAGTATATACAGAATGTCATTACTTCGACTAATTTTACTAATTAGATATTTTTAAAAACACTTTCAAATATAATTGCTGCTAATGAAACCACGTCATTGAAGATAAAAAGGGGGAAAAGGAATCTAGCAGCACTTTTCTTTTTTTTAATAGTATGCATGCTGGTGGATTTCAATTCACTTCTTCAGATGGACTAATTAAATTAATATCAAACTATAGATATATTAGCGGAGGTCAGCATTCATTTTCTTTTGAACTTCAGATTTCACCAGAGTTTGAACATTTGCAGAATCTGATTGTCACCTATAAATACCATACTTGCGTCTTTAAGTTCAAGATAGGATCGTGGTTGTCATTAACTATGAGTTCAAGGTTTTCAAGCCTTCAGAATCATTTTCATAATATTAAATACTCATCACTTGGTTGTAACTGTATTTTGAATTTACATATAGAATTGTGTTCAAAAATACTTTCTGATTTATTCTAAATCACTTGTGAAGATGTTCTTGAAATACCAGAGAGTTCTATTCCAAATATAACCATATGAACTGTGAGTGCTTAGAAACTGATTTCTGGATAGCTATGGAAGTTGTTCATAAGACAGTTGACTTCTTTGCAGAAATAAAAAACCTATAGTCATCTTGACTCCAGTACTGGCAATCTCCATGACACATGGTGAGTTCCACTAAGTTGAAGTCTTTTGCACTTAAACTGTTTTTGTTCTAAGTCTTTAAGCAATGTCGAGGGATATTCTGGAATCTGTAGGAAAGTCTGGGATATCTGCAGGCTTTGGACAACTGGATCAGGTTGGCTTTGGCCCAATACACTTTCCAGGCATATACCATCCCCATCCCCACATGAGGATAGGTCATCTCCATGTTGTTGTTATCGCCATTACCCACTCCCTCCAAATGCTTCGGCATCACAGTCATGTTTGCTGTATCAGAAAGGGGTATCTGCATGATCAGCAAGAAGGAGTGGGTTTCCCCTCAAAATGCTCTGGACTGGCTCTGAATTAAGTGTCTGGTGTAGACACAGCCTTGGATTCCACTTGGGGGAATATTGGGTTACAGATCCAATAAATAAATAAAAGCTTATCTTTCTAAGCCACAGAAAATAGATTTTCTTTGAAAAAATGAAATATTTTTGCATAGCTAATGCTAGCCTTTGTTGCTTCATTGCAGTCTCTCACTTTCTGAGAACATAATACTAAATATATTACTTTGATCTCCATTTAATTGCAAACATTTTGCCATGAAAACACACATCTTCTCAGGGAAATCAAGTAGAAAGATATGTGAATACACATTATTCTGTTTCACTGTTACTTTTTCCTCTGAATGCTTATAATAATGGGTACACCCTGTAGAGCTTCAGTGCATCTTACATAATCACAGCTGGTTCCATGAAATATTCCATCTTTCCCTGTTTCAGAATATGAAACCAAATTTTGTAAAATTTCAGGCAAGCAAATCCTGTGAGCATTATGTTATTTCCATTTCCACATTGTGAGCTGAGTTTTAAAATAACCCCCAAGAGCATTTTATTTACTTTTTAAGGAATCAGTGTTACAAATACAAATTACATAAAACATTAACAGTTTACAGAATTTGATAGTCAGTGAATTCAACTTTTTCATGAGTCCAACCACACCTCTAGAGGAAGAAGAAAATTCTCAAGCAGCCATTCTTGAAACATTGTCAAATGTCATGTATTGTTTTAACTGAGAACTAGACATGATAACTTCAATTTGACATGTTACAGTATTCATGGTCCCACCTGTGGTCAAGTGACCAGCCCATGGTAGAAATGTAGGGTTTCCTGCTTGTTTCTTCATTTCTTTTTTCTTTTTAGTTTGCTTGCTGACCTACCATTCTGTTGTTCCTTCTCTTTGAAATATTTCAATTTCTTTTAACTGTTACCAAATATTTCACAAGCTGACCTTCAATTATTAATATGAAAAACTCAAGAAGACTGATGGCCAACCATAATAATTAAAGGTGGCTTCCTCTCTGAAATGTATGAAATGTATCCTGCACAATGTTCTTAGAGCTCACTGTTTTATGTCCCAGACTGTTGTTTCCACTTATTTCATGACATTTCAGATTGAATAATTGCAATATCCTGAGCTTAGCTTTATGTGGGACCAGAAGGCACATGTAAGGAAATTAACTTTGCCTGGATCCTGTCGTTTGCATTTATGTTTTACGATATTCTTCCCTTTAATATTTAATCAGAATCTCACTCAGTTATTTGGAGTTGTTACTTTGTATAACGTTTCTTTTTTTAAAAATGAACAAACCTCAAAATTGTGAGTGATTTAAATAACCCTTTGAGTCTCAAATGTTTTACTTTTTCTTCAAAAGAAAACTGCAGAGAAGAAAGGAACAAATATTTACAGATACAAATTACTCTGATTTTGTTTACTGAAAATGTATGGCGTCAAATAGCCTTTGGGTGGAATTTCATGTAACTCCAATGCAGAGAGACATATACAAAGGCATCATTTCTAGTAAAAGCTTAACTAGTTCAGTGGAAAGCATTGTGTAACATCAGAAAGCATTCACTAAAAATGGGTGGCAGTGTTAAGACCTACATCTGTATGTGTGGGATAGGAAAGCACTCTGGCATACTAGAACAACGTGGATGTCTGTGTGGTGACAGAATTTGAGACTAAATCACTCTAAATCGGTTCACATATGTCTGCATTCGTTTTCCCACATGGTATGGCTTTTGTGAACAAATTGCTTGCTTAAACCACATCTGGTATTAATTGCCACACACTATCAGGTAGGATATATAGAAAGAACAACCCTGTCACCTTGTTCCAGTCCAGTTAACAGGGAAAGCATTCCTGTTCAGCCCATAAATAATCAGCTTATCTTACACCATAACCTTAGGATGAGAAAATATGATTTGCTGAAAAAGCAGAAAAGAGGGTTAGTTGAATAAAGATGTGCCTATATTGTAGAAGCAATTAAGCTTCATGCCACTTTAATTGCCATGGCTCAATGATATGGCATTGCTTTGTGAAGTCCCAGTACTTTTTGGCAGATAAGGCTGAAGACCCTGTAAAGCTACAATTCCCATGAATCCATAGCATTGAGCCATGATAATTAAAGTGGTGTCAGACTGCATTAATTCTACAGTGTAGATGTTAACGTGTTAAAATAGCCTACCTCTTCCATACAATTATATGGTTAAGAGTCTACTTTAACTGCTATTATTCCCTCCTATGGAATCCTAGGATTTGCATTTTAGGGAAGGATATTTAAAATTATCAGCTAGAGAGCTCTAGTGCCTTCCCAGACTATAAACCCAAGTAATCCATAGGATGCAACCATGACGGTTAGAGCAGAATTACGAAATTAAAATGGTATTCTGTGTAAAGATAATTTTCAGTCATTTTGGGTCTGCAATATGCACCTGGATGCTTCGTTCCTGTTTGCCTTGGCCCAGTCACCAGTTGCACTACCATTCCAGCCCAAACACACTTGGGTCAAGCAAAAATAGTATGTTTCTCCCTGCTGACAGTATCAAATGACACCCTTTGTCTGGCGTAAGAAGCTGTCCACAACAATTATGTCTGCCACAGCGTTTCCATTGTTATGAGAAGCCTCCCTATGCTGAGAAACAAAATGTTCAAGATTCACATAATGAGGCATAAAACAAAAACCTTGCTCTTTGCCTGGCAGAGTACTATCCATTTATTGAAAATAATTTCAAATTATTTTCAACCAAAGTTTATTCTAGGTCAGTTCACAAACACAAAGCACCGCCTAAGAATGCATGTCCAATAAAACCATAAAATACAGAGATAATCATATCAGACATAAAAGCCACAGACATGAGTGATGCAAAGATTGTAGTCAGCTGGGGGGGGGGGAGGAGGAGATAAAGAGGTCTCATGAATCCACACAATTTGGACAAAATGCTGTGTGGGGCAGGCAGAACTTGTAACATACCCTTCAAATATCCCAGTTTGGCAGGGAGAGTCCTCTGCCAACCCATTTTTCAGATGATTTTAAATTGTCTTAAGACCTCATCACACTAGAGCTTAGATCCACTTTAATTCCATTTTAGGGAGGGGGCTTTAAACAACTCAGCTAGACAGGTCCTAGGCCTCACCAAACTACAAACCCCAGAATTCTGCAGGAGGCAGAAACCGGATTTAAAATGGATTCATGCACTATTGTGATGAGGCAGCTGTCTCAATCTCCCCTTCTCACTTTTCCCTTTTGTTTTAAGTTTGCTTCCATTGGCGGAAACTGAGTTCAAAGTAAAAAAGTAGATTGCCCTCAATTAACTCAGTAGAGGGGAGAGAAGGGGGCAAAACCCTGCCCTTCCCAATAGGCTAAAGCAAAAACAAACAGCTTCAGCCTCTTCCAAGGCTGCATGTTCTTCCTGATTGATAACATTTGTCATTTTGACTACATTTGTGTTGCTTGGCCATCAGTATCCTTGTTTTCATCTGTAAAATGTTGGAGGGATTAAAGCTCACAGAACCAAAAACAGTAATTGTGCACAAAACAAAGGACAGTGATTTGGCGTGAGAGGAATATGTTTTTGTTTTGTTTTGTCTAAGTGAGACCACATACTGGGCAAAGCAGAAAACTGCATGTAATGTTTTATCCTAGAACCAGAAGCAAGTAGGTCTAATCCACACATGAATTGACTCTAGCATCAAGAGAAGACATGTGAATCAACCGTCTCATGCTAATTTAGATTTCATTACATCCAAGTCAATGCAAACACAATAATTTCTACTGAAGGCAGGAAGTTCCATATTGGGTTGAGTGCTGATTAAAAAGAAGCAAGTGATATAGCTGGCATGGTTGGGAATATATTGTATTTATGAAGAAATGTAAGTTTACAAAACCGTACAAGAAATGCTGAAAACAGTAACAGACATATAAACATACTTGGCAGGGTATAGATAGGAACAGTGGTTCTCAACCTATGAGGCCCCAGATGTTTTGGCCTTCAACTCCCATAAATCCTAAAAGCTGGTAAACTGGCTGGGATTTCTGGGAGTTGTAGGCCAAAACACATGGGTTTGAGATCCACTGAGAGAGAAGAATTTTATTGAATTGTAGATATATAGCCAAATCTCCATGCATTTTATCCACATCTGCTATCTAATGTACTGCAGTTTACCCATTAGATGGAACAGGCAGATACTACGGACACAGCCATTTTCTTACTCTTAAGTGTGGAGTCAATGTTGAATTTACTCCACAAACTAGATGTTAAACACTGCTTAAAGATAAATTGTCTGCTGAGACACTGGAAGTAGCCCAAGAAAGAAGGAAAGCAAAAGGAAACAGTGATGGGGGAGATATGCCCAATTAAATGCACAATTCCAGAGGTTAGCCAGAAGAGAGAAGGAACTATTTTTAAACAAGCAATGCATGGAAGTGGAAGAAGACAAGAGAATTGGAAGAACAAGAGACCTCTTCCAGAAAATCAGAAACATCAGAGGTAAATTTCAGGCAAAAATGGGCATGATCAAAAACAAAGATGGCAAAGACCTAACAGAAGCTGAAGAGATCAAGAAAAGGTGACAAGAATATACAGAAAATCCCAAGTCCTAATTAATGCTGCTCTGATGAAGTGGTTTCCGAAGTTTTTCTCCGTCTTCCTTTTGTTATACCACAGGTAGTCATGCCACCCTGAGCGCAGATCATGTCCTTCTAGTGTTAACAATTTGGTATTTTTCAATGTGGCCCAATCCTTTACCCATACCAGATTACAAGCTTCATAATATGATTTGAAGTCTGGGAGATCCAGTCCTCCTCTCTTCTTGTCATCCATTAGTGTTTATTCTTTATTCTTGGTCTTTTATTTTTCCATATAAATTTCGTTAAGTCAACATTCCATTTTTTAAAAAGATGGTTCATTCCTAATTATAGGTAGTGTTTGAAAAAGAAAATAATTTAGGCAGAATGGACATTTTTGTTATAGCTATGCGACCCAATAATGAAATATTTTGGTATTTCCATATCTTGCTTTATCTTGATCCAAAGTTGTTCATAGTTGTTTTTCAACAGTTTTGCATTACTAGATGTCATTATCACTCCTAGATATTTTATTTTTTTCTATATTTTTATCCCTGATTTTGCCTGTATGTGGTCTTTTATTTTTCCATCTACATTTTTAGATAATATCTTAGTTTTTTGCTTATTTAATGTGAATCCTGCTAGTTTTCTAAATTTTTCTATCTTATCCAGCCACATGTTGATATTCTTAGCCGGATTTTCAATAATACAGACTACATCATCTGCATATACTCTCTGTTTATAGTTGTGGCTCCTGATTTTTAATCCTTCTAAATTTTTGTCTTCATTTATACTTCTCACCAATGTTTCCATGATCATTATAAACAATAGTGGTGATAATGGACACCCTTGCCGTGTCCCCCTATTGATTTGAATATTTTTCTTGTTTTCTTGGCCGTTTATTATTAGTGTTGCTCTTTGTTTCGAATATATGGCTTCTATCGCGTTTTTAAATTTAAATCCTATGTCTAATTCATTTAACAACAATTTTAAATAATCCCAATTGACTTTATTGAAAGCTTTTTCTGCGTTGATAAATAATAGTGCCATCTGTTTTTCATTATGCTTCTCATAGTATTCAATTGTGTTGATTAGAATTCTAATGTTATCTTTTATCTGACTGTTTGGCAGGAAACCAGCTTGCTCTTCCGAGGTCCAATCTCTCATGAAGTCTTTCAATCTTTCTGCCATTATTATTGTGAAAATCTTATAGTCATGATTCAATAAAGAAATGGGTTGGTAGTTTTTAATCTCAGTTGGATCAGTATTCTCTTTATGTATTGATATATTGTCTCTTTCCCAGAATGCAGGAATTTCTTTATTATCCAAAATATTAAGTATATCTTTCAGTAATGGGCTTAGTTCTTCTTTGTATGTTTTGTAAAAAATGGCCGTGAAGCCGTCTGGTCCTGGTGCTTTATTGTTCTTTAGTTTGTTAATTGCCATGTCAATTTCAGCAGTCGTAATTGGATCATTCAGGAATTTTCTTTGTTCATCAGTTAATTTTGGTAGGTTCAAATTACAGAGGTATGTTGTTATTTGTTCTTTAGACACTTCTTCTTTTTGGTATAGTTCCCTATAGAAATGTATGAATTGTTCGGCTATTTTATTTTCCTCAAAATATGTGATCCCATCTTTCTGTATTTTTGTAACATATTGCCTTTGTCTTTTACCCTTTATTTTTTGACTAACCATTTACCAATCTTGTTTGCATTTTCAAAATGGTTTTGTTTAATGAATTTCAGCTGCTTCTCTGTTTTATCTATTTGCAATAATTGTAACTGTTTTTTAAGTATTTCTAATTCTAAACCTACTTTTTGGTTTGTTGGTTCTCTTTTAAATAGTTCCTCTTTTCTGTTGATTTTTCCAAAAATTTCCTTTATTTCTTTATTTCTGTTTCTATTTTTTTGAGAATTCTGTTGTATGAGGTATGCCCTCATTACAGCTTTCATTGCTTCCCATTGCATGTTCTTGGAGGTCTCATTGCCTTTATTTATTTCTAAATATTCCTTTAGTAAATTTCTATTTATTTCTATATCTTTCTCTTTTCTTAGTAAATTCTCCTTTAATCGCCATCTTGTACAAGCTGTACAAGCTGGGTTTAGAAAAGGCAGAGGAATGAGAGACCAAATTGCCAATATCTGCTGGATAATGGAGGAAGCTATGGAGTTTCAGAAAAACATCTATTTCTGCTTTATTGACTATTCCAAAGCCTTCAACTGTGAGGATCATAATACATTGTGGCATGTTCTTGGTGGTATGGGAATACCAAGTCACCTTGTCTGTCTCCTGAGAAATCTGTATAAAGACCAAATAGCCACAGTAAGAACAGATCACGGAACAACAGACTGGTTCAAGATTGGGAAAGGAGTATGGCAGGGCTGCATACTTTCACCCTCCATATTCAACTTGTATGCAGAACACATCATGCGACATGCGGGGCTTGACGAATCCAAGGCTGGAGTTAAAATTGCTGGAAGAAACATTAACAACCTTAGGTATGCAGATGATACCACTCTGATGGCTGAGTGAGGAGGAGCTGAGGAGCCTTATCACCAAGGTGAAAGAAGAAAGTGCAAAAACTGGGTTGCGGTTAAACATCAAGATAACCAAGATTATGGCAACCAGACTGATTGATGACTGGCAATAGAGGGAGAAAACGTGGAGGCTTTATATTTCTAGGGGCGAAGATCACTGCAGATGCAGACTGCAGCCAGGAAATCAAAAGACATTTACTTCTTGGGAGCAGAGCAATGGCCAACCTCAATAAAATAGTGAAAAGCAGAGACATCACACTGGCAACGAAGATCTGCATAGTTAACGCAATGGTATTCCCCATAGTAATCTGTGGATGCGAGAGCTGGACCAAAAGGAAGGCTGAGCGAAGGAAGATAGATGCTTTTGAACTCTGGTGTTGGAGGAAAATCCTGAGAGTGCCTTGGACTGCAAGAAGATCCAACCAGTCCATACTCCAGGAAATAATGCCCAGCTGCTCACTAGAGGGAAGGATATTAGAGACAAAGATGAAGTATTTTTACCACATCATGAGAAGACAGGAAAGCTTGGAAAAAATCATGATGCTGGGGAAAATGGAAGGAAAAAGGAATAGGGGCCAACCAAGGGCAAGATGGATGGATGGTATCCTTGAAGTGACTGGCCTGACTTTGAAGGAACTGGGGGCGGCGATGGCCAACAGGAAGCTCTGGCGTGGACTGATCCATGAGTTCACAAAGAGTCAGAAACGACTGAACGAAGAAACAACAACAAAGATAAGTTAATTGCTACATCATTAAATTAGGGTTTCTACTGTATTGGGGTGCAAATTAACAGGCCTCCATTTAGGCCCTTCTTTCTTTGAAATGGAGCATTTAATTTTTGTGTATTTGCTTCACCAAAACAGTGAATGCTTATCAGCTTAAATTTTAAATGCTTTGACTCACATGCCATTGTTATTAAATCTTTAAATTAAAGGAAATGCAGCAGTAATTGAGTTTTTCTTGGAAGGAGATACTTCAAGTATAAAGGGGCACCTGTTACGGGGAAAGTTTTACATTATTTTTGCAACCTTTTGGGGTCATTCAGGACTGCAAAGAATGAGAAGGTTGATCCAAATTACAGCTATCTAACATTTGCTGAATTAGTTTGTGAGGTACTGGTTTAGTTCATCTGAGAGACATATTGCTTGAAGTTAGTGATTCATGATTTTATAGTTCAAATATTTTTTCATCCTACCTCCCATCTAATCAATATGGAAGAACTGGTATCCTAAATGATAGACAAGGTACACATCTAAAATAACACTTTTTCTGTATATGATTCTGCATACTTTTTACCAGTATGTTTTTCAAAGAAGAAGCAATAATTTTTATTAATGTTAATATGTGACAAAATCACTCTGCTTTTGATTCCCCCCCAACAGATCTTTTAAATGTGGTTTTGATATTTTGTGACACTGCAAGAATGTTGTCCACACAATGGCTGGGGTCAAGAGTTAGTGGTAGGCGGAACTGGTAAATTGGACATGAGCACGCCCATAAGAAAGTTTTTTTTCTGAGTTTAATTTTTTAAAGAATGTGTGTATTCGTACATCAGTATTGGTACACCTTCACTTAATGGCAAATTAATTTGTTTGTATGCATGGTGGAGGTAAAAAAAAAATGCAGAGCATTCACACGTATGTGGCTGAGAATAATGCCAAAGGCTGGAAATATGGAACACTTCTTAACAGTTAATAGAAATATATATTCATAACCTGTTAGAATTATGAAGTAGTGTTCTCTTCTTCATCTGAAAAATCTAGCACAGTCCCTTTTAGATTGACTTTGCTCTGTTCATCAAAATGCACTACATGTCGTGTAGATACTTCACCAGTCATTAAGTTCATGACTCTATAACCTTTATTTGCAGGTGCATAACCAACTAAAATAGTTTGTTCAGATCTACAGTCCAACTTGTGCCTTTTCTGCTTGGGAATGTAAGCATAAGCTATACTTCCAAACTTTTTGATGCATTTCATACTTGGCACATTACCAGTCCACAACTCAAAAGGAGTTTTAGTAGCACCTTTCGTTGGTAGACGATTCTGAAGAAAGGTAGCAGTGGCAAAAGCTTTGCCCCAAAGGCAATCTGGAAGATTTACATTTTTTAACATACACCTTGTCATCTCAACTAGAGATCTAAACTTCCTTTCTGCCACTCCATTTTGCTGAGGAGTATAAGGAACACTCTTAATATGCTGAATTCCATTCTCTTCCAGGAATCTCTGTGTGCGATGTGAAGTGTACTCACTACCACAGTCAGTTTGAATAGCTTTCAGTGTGTATCCAAACTTAGTCTTCACCATAGCAACATATCTCTGAAACATGTCTTGAGCTTCAGATTTATCTTTCAAAATGTAAGAAACACAAAACCTCGAAAAATCATCTAAGAAAATAATTGCATAATTATTTCCTCCAAATGAAGTCATAAAGGGGCCACAAATATCGCTATGAATTAAATCTAGAATCTTAGTAGATCTCTTTTCTGTGTTGACTGGAAAAGAGGGACTCACTGCTTTCTGTTGAATACAGACTATACATTTATCAAAAGCTGTATTGCTTATCTCAAGGTTTGTAGCCAAATTGCCCTTCTGCAACTGCAGAATTGCATTTGCATCTCTATGACCAAAATGTCTATGCCAAATTTCAAGATTCTTTCCATCAACATGTGTCTTAACCATGTTGGCTTGCTCAGATGAAACACACAATTCATACATTCCATTCTGTTCAAAAGCTTTGGCATATAAAACATCTTCTTTTGTAATATCACATTGACCATTCTCAAAATGAATAGCAAATCCCTTCTTATCCATGGAACTAACACTTAGCATGTTGCACTGAAGTGAATCAATTTAAAGAACATCTGAAACCTCTGTTACAGCAACCTCGTCAGGCAAACTACATTTCACAATACACTTTCCAGATACTTTTATTTTAATAAATCTCCATTAGCTATTCTCAAATCACCTTTAACTCCTTGATTCAGTTCAACAAAATTCTCAGAGTTATTTGAACTATGCTGTGTACAACCTGAATCAACAATCCAAACATTTTCTTTGTCTCTGTTCTCATTAATTGTTAAAATAGAATGAGCAGCCATCAAGCCTCTATGTGATTGTCTGTTTCCAGCAGACTTGTTTGTAAAAACTTTCTTTTCCTGCTTTACTTGTTTATTGCCACCAGATGGTGTGCCATCTTTCTTTGGCAGGCGACAAAATCTAGCAATGTGACCAAATTTGCCACAATTAAAACATGTACTCCCCTTTGGGCTGTCCCTTGAAGCTCTGCCCCCATGAGAGTGGTAACTTGATGCCATGTAACTTGATTCATTTGCTTTGGAGCCATCCACATGTGAACTTCTATGCTGATCATTACAGAAGTCTCTGAACCTCGCAACAGCCAAATTAAAAGTTATATCTGGATTTGATTCAATGGCAGACATGAATGGTTCAAATATCCTTCTCAAAGATCCTATCAAAAGTCCAACCTTATGAAAATCTTCAATGATAAAACCAGACATCTTTAACTTATCAAGCATTTCTGTAAAATTCTCTAAATGTTTATTACACTCTTTCTTATCATTAAGCTCTGTTTTCACAGCAGCCAGCTTTGAAATATGACCAAATGTGCATTTTAGTGCTTCAAGCATATCTTTAGCATTCTCACAATCTCTTACATACATCATTTGCTTAGTTTTCAGAGTACAAGTGATCAAATATCTAGCTTTTGCATTCTTCACTTTCCAATCTGAAATAGCTTGTTCATTATCGTCTGGACATGTTCCCTGAATACAATCCAACACCCTTTCATACCCAAGACGTATCAATACTTTATCATGCCAATAATGATAATTATGGCTGTTCAAATCTTCTCTCAACAAATGTACTCTCTATCATCCATCTTTCAAACAAAATTCCAAAAATCAAAAATCAAAAATCTCAAAATCTCAAAATATTGGCTTAAAAATGAATATGAGCCAAATCAACAATCAAAATTGTTCTCTGATAAGCACATGCACAGGAGAAAGGAGGAGGAAAAAAGGTGTCATTTTAAAAGCCTCGTGGCTGGCAGGCCTGCAAACATTTAAATGGCGACCATGCAACCAGGCAATCTACAACACAAAAGCTTAGCCTTTAGGCAATCTCCAAGTTTTGGCGAGAAACAAAAGAACAGGAAATGCCTTTTCAATGTGAGCTTTCTTTACTGTAGGAGCTCTGAAACTTCTCACCAAACAGAGTCAAAACAAAATATTACCTCTTAAAATTGCTCTTTTAAAAATATATCCCCTTTTTGTGTCTGAGCCCATAACCTAATAGAAATATATATTCATAACCTGTTAGAATTATGAAACCAATATGGTTAAATATTGGTGCAGAGTAGCAAAAAATGCAGAAGACTAGGGGTTTATGTGAGCAGAGGTAAAAAGGAAATAAACAATAAGACAAAATAGCCAGCCTTCCTTTCCCTTTAAAAAGTCATGCGCATAAAATAAACATCAGAGACATCAAAATAAAATAGCAAAATATGTTTACTCACAATCTTGTATGATGATGGTCATACAGGTAAAAACATCTTAGTTCCAAAAGAAAAAAACAGTTCAGGATACTACATATCTCTTAACAAACAAGAACATCAGCATGGCATGGCATGGTCAGGCAGGGGCAAAGAGAAAGAGACAGGAAGAGGCATATGTACATCACTTCCTGTGTGTCCCCAGAAAGGACACTCCCATTTCCCACATCACATGCAAAACCCCTAAATGGTGTCATCAACTCTGGAATGCAGCTTGGCTCAGGTTTATTTATTTATTACTAAGCAACAAACAAAACTAACTACATAAACCATCCCACATTGAAAATGCATGCATGATTGCTTAGATAACCCAACAACAGTCAGGTGAGTTTGCTGGGGGGAAATGTGTGACTGGTTATGGTAATCTTGCTAAGATGTATGTGATGTGTGTGGCATTGACAAGCTTGCTCCAGGGTCAATGCAGACCAGAAAAATGTAGTGCTAAACAGATGTTATCCCTGTCAGTGTAAAACAGTGTTTCTCAACCTGGGGGTCGGGACCCCTGGGGGGGCTGTGAGTGGAGTTTCAGAGGGGCCACAAAAAAACCATCAGAAAACACATATTTCTGATGGTCTTAGGAACCCCTTTGGCACGGAAGGCTGAAGATCTCTCCATCTGTCCTTCTCTTCCTTTTTGGAAACAAACAGCAAATCTTCCCACCAAAAGCCCTCCTCCTGCAAGTTTGGTTCAATTCCATCGTTGCTGGAGTTCAGAATGCTAATTAATTCTAGGTGAACTATAAATCCCAGCAACTTCAACTCCCAAATGACAAAATCAATCTCCCCAAACCCCACCAGTATTCAAATTTGGGTGTATCGGGTATTTGTGCCAAATTTGGTTCAGTGAATGAAAATACATCCTCAATATCTGATATTTACATTAAGAATCATAACAGTAGCAAAATAAAATTCATGAAGTAGTCACCACAACATGAGGAACTGTATTAAGGGGTCGCTGCATTAGGAAGGCTGAGAACCACTGGTATAAACAAACTTATGTATACACCTGCAATTTGTATTTGTATTTAAAGAGTTATCCCATGCATTCTTACACAGAATTTAATGACATGTCTGAAAAACATGTATAAACATAGTTTTCGGGGGTGTTGTTTTCTTGTTTTGTTTTTTTTTAAGTTTTTGACAGAAAGGAAGCCATGACTTTTGCTGTGAATAGCAAAGCAGTGGTTTCAGGCAACAGATGCTGCAGGAGTAGTTGGAGGGGCATGAGGAAGTGGAAGTCTGCAGGTTGTCTAGTCTGTCCTGCAATCCCCTAAACTATCCACATCAAGAGGTTTGTGTAAGAGGTAGGCACATTTAATCTCTCGTTGTCATTGTGGAAGTAAGATTCACCTATGTATGAGAAGTAGAGACATGATTTTCTCACTTGCCCTAGGCAGCAAACTATCTTGGCTGAGTCTTAATTGGAAATACAGCTTGGAACATTCCCCTCCTACTAGTCTGCTGCTAGATTATGCCATTCAAAAATAATAAGGAAGAAACCAGAAAATTTAATATGTATTCCAGAAGCTGAGCAGTACCAAAACAGACAAAACTGTCGGGAACTCCATCAGTAAGAGTTGGAATAAACTACTATCAAGAAATAGAAAATATAACCAAAAGAGACTTAATGCTTATCAGAAGGATAGTGATGGCCTTTGTGTTTGTTTATAAAGAAAACAAACCAATATGGTATATCTCCCAGAACTTGTGTGTGTTGAGAAAGCCTCCTGGAAATAGAATACTCTTGGTAAGGTGTCAGCCAAAACAAACGTCATTGTTCTTTCACCCTTAGACTTTGCTGAAGGAAGACAACATTTTATGTAGGAAAAACATACGAACAGGATTATTTGAAAGATAATCATATTTGTCTGCTGACCATTAAAGCACGTCTTCCCCAGTTAGGTATCAGCAGTGAACACACTATTAACATTGCAACTTCTTGTCTAAAGAAAGCTATGTAGATAAAGTTCAACAGATTTCCACAATTCCCAGGAATGTAGGACAAAGTTTCATTCACTTTCAGAAACATTGCTTTGTTGACCTGCTTTTAACTTGTCCCTAAATAATTTAGCTTACATTTGGGAAAATAATTTTATCAAGAGTGCAAACAAAAACAGAACTATTGCAGAACAAGAGAAATAAAATATTTTCCCCATATTTGTATTCAAGACATGAAAAGAAAAAAAGAAAAAAGGGGAAGGAGGAGAAGGAAGGAAAAGAAAAAAAATTCAGAAAACAAAATAAAAGCAATTCAGTATGTTTTGAATATCGTGTAAGTGTAATTTATTTGACAACTTGCTCCTCTAGATAAGTCAAAAAGAATATTTTCCTCAATTTAAAAGCCTGTCTCATTTAACAGGATGAGAATTGGCTGGATCTTTAAGTCCCTGTTTGTGGAATATCACATTTTCTATTGCTTACAGTGCCTTGTGTCTTTCTCCTCTCTCCTTCGCTCTCTCTGTCTCTCCCTCCTCTCTCTCTTTTCTCTGATAGGAGCTCTTCTGGCAAAAACTTGGGAAAAGCATATGACATTTCTGTTTGTTGCCCAGAAGAAAGAATTGTGCGGGGTGGGTGGTCAGTGTAAAAGGTCCCTCTCCATGGAAACGACGGCAAGTGTGAAGCATCCTTATAGAAAATGTCACCATCCACAACCCAAGATTTTTGTCAACTATGAACTGCTAGTCTTTTGTCTGAGCTGGAACGACAGGAGATTTGAGAGTGTTTCCAGATATGTGATTCCAAGGTGGGGAAAAAAGAATTTGCAGTGAAAAAATGTGTTGGTGAAAATCAAGCATGTCAAAATAAAACACCTCTTTTTCTGAATATTTAAGCAGAAAAATATGCAACATTTATTTATTACTAGCTTGGAGACCTGGCAATGCCTGGGTTATTTGAAAAGGGCATTTTTTAATTTTTGGATGTTAGGTATTCTCGGTTTGGTATGGGTGAACTACAGTTTCCAGAATCGTGGGTCAATCCTCCCCAAACCTTGCAAGTATTCAAAGTTGGCCATTTCAGGTCTGTGCACCAAGTTTGGTCCAGATTTGTCATTGGCTGGTCATTGTCTGGCTGCAGTGATCTTTGGATGAGGGTGAATTACATCTCCCAGATTTCTAGGGCAATCTTCCCAAAACATCTGTCAGTATTCACAGTAGGCCATGTTGAGTCTGTGTGCCAAGTTTGGTCCAGATGTGTTGTTGGCTGGGTTCAGTGCACTTTGGATGCAGGCAATCTACAACTCCCCAAAACAAGGCCAATACCCAGAAACCCCTGCAGTATGTTCTGTTGGTCATGGGGCTTCTCTGTGCCAGGCTTGGTCTAGGTCCATTATCAGTGGGGGTTTACTGTTTCTCTGGATTTAGGTGAACTATAACTCCCATTTCCTGAAACCTGTCCAGTTTGTTCTGTTGGTCATGGGGCTTCTCTGTGCCAAGTTTGGTCTCGGTCCATCATCAATGGGTTTCAGAGTGCTCTTTGATTGCAGGTGAACTATACATCCCAGTACCTACAACTGCAAAATGCCCAAGCCAATTCCTCTCAAAACCCACGAGTATTCAAATTTGGGCATATCGGGTATGCATGCCAAGTTTGGTCCAGATCCCTCATTGTTTGGGTTCATAGTGCATTCTGGGTGTAAGTGAACTACAACTCCTGTAAATCCCTCAGTGTGGGTCACAGTTGTCTGACTCGATGCAGGGTGAACGACTTCCATCATGTGGAGTCAATCCTCCCAACTCCTCCAGTATGTTTAGTTGCTGCTCAGTTCTGCTCTGTTTGTTATGCAGATAGAGTTGAAAATAGTAGGAAAGTGTTAAGGGAGAGGCAGTGGGCGGCAGTGGTCATGTGCATTCCACACCAATGGAGAACCCTGGGATGCCTGCCTGTGGTAGAGGAAAATGTAAAATTGTCCTTGAATGAAAACATTATTTGGGTAGTGGACCGTAGTGTTTGGGAAGGACATTGACAGGGGTTGGGCTACATGTTCCTGGTGTTTGCTATAATCTGCAATGTCCAAGGAGGGAGTATATTTAGTGGCTCATCAGCACTGTGAGTTGTAGCTGTTTGTGGAGGTGGGAGGCTTCCTGTGTTGCCAAATCTATGAGGGGAAGCTGCGCGTGCCACATACGCTCCATGCTTGCCCCCATGTGATTGCCCTCCCAGTGAGATGGGTGATATGGGCGATACAAGGTGTGGGGTGTCAGAATCTCCATGCCTCGTGGCAAAGCGGATCGCCACCTCCTTCTGCTTCCAGCTGTTTGATGAGGTGGTTACTCTAAACTTCAAGAACACTATACAAGGAGCTGAATCATATCTAAAAATAGGTATAGAACCTTGGATAGCTGCTTAAATGTTCAGACTAAAGCCCAGAACAGATTCTCTGGCAGCCTGAACTAGCAGATGCCACTGCTCTGTTCTATGTCCTAACAGACCCTTGCTCCACCTTAGGAAAGAAAAGCAGTATAAGTGCTTCAACAGGAATGCTGTGAAACAACATGGCAGGTCAACATCATTAGTGAAAGATAATAATGCTATTTCCAAAACAAACTCTTTTTTATTATTATTACTATACTTTTAGTTTATTTTTCATTGCTGTGTTTGTGTTTTGATTTCCAGCTGTTTTTAGTATATCTAATAAAGTCCTCTACTGAAATGTGATCTGAGGGGAAATGCTCTTGATCTTGGGACTCTTTAACTGGGATCCTGTTAGTAGTGGGGGGTTCAACTCTTACACGTGCCAAACTGTGCATCCATAGAAAAGGCTCTTGAATACAGCCTGGGTTTCCTGCCAGTTCTATGACCTTATAGTCCTGACTTTTTGACCTAGACATATTCCTCTTCCCCCTCCCCTCTCCGTCTTTTCCTTCTGCTGTTTCACTTCCCTCTCTGCACAATGACACTCAGTTTTTCAAGAGAGGAAAAAGCAAGATGTTCGGGATTTCATTGGGGGCTTTATGTGTGTATGGAATACACATTTCATTCAAATTTATTATACACTAGCTAAAATACTATGTCAGGGTTGCATCACAAAGATCTCTGTGTGCCGAATTAGGCATCAATTGTGCATGAGCATTGTGTTGAATGGCAATGTTACATAACTGAATGTATAACCTAAAATACAACCGAATGCACAACTGGAGGAGTACTATTGCCAGTTCTATCAGGGGCATACAGACAGGCTTTGGACAAGAATGTGAATCCCCATGCACAGTAGCACCTCATGCACAATGTACTTTCTGTGACTTGAATGGGATGCAGTTGGTGCACATGAAACAAAAACACCCAATCTCTTTTATCTTCTACAATTATTTATAATTTGTCTTCTTGGAGTAGTAGTTTTCAACTTTGACTTTCATGATGTTTTATACATCAGTTCTCAGAATCCTTACTTATTTACCATGCTTTCTGAAGCTCTTAGCTGTCAATTTCCAAAACAACTGGAGGATGTAGGGTTCAGAAACATTGCTTTAGTGTACATGACAAGTTTCTTAGAAGATATAGAGGCCTGGTCTAACTGCTAAAGGAGCTGCTGTGGTGCAATGGGTTAAACTCTTGTGCCGGCTGAACTGCTGATCTCAAAGTTGGGTTGCTGACCAGAAGGTTGCCAGTTTGAATCTGCAAGAGGGGGTGAACTCCCGTCTGTGAGCTCTAGCTTGCAGGGACATGTGAGAAGCCTCCCAGTACGATGGTAACACATCCGGACATCCCCTGGGCAATGTCTCTGTACTCTCACACCAGAAGCTACTTGCCCTAAGTTGCTTCTGACATGATAAAAAAAATCTCACTGGTCATATCATTTTAGTCTTATATGCAGACTTGTTTTATTTTTCCTGTTTGTTTGTCTTGACTTTATGTTTTCCTTCTTTAGTTGCCATACTATTGTATTAATATTGTATTTAATATTTTGACCAACTGTATACCACCCAGAGAAAGCTCTGACTAGTGGACAGTTTTAAAGTACAGTAAAATAAAATAAAATAAAATAAAATAGCAAGGCCAGTGCTTAGTACAGTTAGATATAACTTCAGTGGGAGAGATTGATACTGCAAGTTCACACACACTCAGCAGAATTTAAATCTGAGTAAATGTACACAGGAGCTGGATTTTTCTATCCTATTGTTGTCAGTTTATTTCAGAGTGCTTGACTCAGCTTGGTTGTGACCTAAGACTGCAAATAAACTCAGCAACAAATTCTTGCTATGAAAAAGAAAATAAGAAAGGAAACATAATTAGTGCAAAGTGAGAAACTTCCCACCCAGTATTATGGATCAACTCTACTCAGCAAGCAGAGTAATTTTTTGTGTGTTAGGAGCAACTTGAGAAACTGCAAGTCACTTCTGGTGTGAGAGAATTGGCTGTGTGCAAGGATGTTGCCCAAGGGAGGCCCGGATGTGTTGATGTTTTTACCATCTTTGCGGGAGGCTTCTCTCATGTCCCCAAAGGGGGAGTTGGAGCTGATAGAGGGAGCTTATCCATGCTTTCCCCGCATTAGATTCGAGATGGCAACCTTCAGGTCAGCAACCCAACCTTCAAGTCATCAGTCCTGCCAGCACAAGGATTTAATCCACTGCACCACCTGGGGCAACAGCAAGCAGATTATAATAACAAACATTATATAGCACTGAGATTCCATAGTAACAACAAGGACCACTATGAATTTTTGGATATTGCTTGCTGTTTTGTTTGTTTGTTTTGTTTTGTTTGAAGAGAGTGTAATGCAAGTTATGGGAGATGCAAAGACACCACTACATTAGAAAGAATGGTATCATGAAAATAGTCTGGAACCTTGAGACATTATCCGCCACAGGTAAGCACTTGAACACTGATTTTTTGGAAGAAAAAACTTGCCACATTTTCCTACTGAAATCAACAGGGAATTTGAATATGTGGCTGGGTTTTGTTGGATTGCTTCAAAACTGGTTGCATCCCAAAGGATGTCATATGGAAGATGAAGCAGGCTTGTGTTCTGCTGCTTTGGCGAATGGGTCAGGGAGCAATGGATTCAAACTACAGAAAAAGCAATGCCACCTAAACTTGGAAGAACTTCCTAACCTATTCACTTGTGGAATATGCTGCCTTGAAGTGCAGTAGAGTTTACTTCTCTGGAGGATTTAAACAGAGTGATAAATACACACAGATGTCTATACTATCTCTTCGACAGGTTTTAAACAGAGACCAGATGCTCATATCCTAGGACTCCTGCTGGAGATTAGAACGGAAAGTCCTTGCGGTCTCTTCCAACTCTCTGATTCTATTATTCCCTTCCATTGAAGAAGCTTCATCCAGATAAAAGGTGCCTTCAGGTGCAGTTCATATTGTCCTGTTCTAAAAACAACTTCCTCATTAATAATGGCTCATGATATTTTAAAATACATGTATATACTGCCTTTTTGACAAAACACACCCATGGATTTACAATAGTGTCTACTTAATACTCAAATTACTCATAGGTCTATCAGGGAAATAAAGTAAGATTTTCAGGCCAATTGAAAATTTCTAAAGGATTGTATTCCCAAGCTTGTGTTTCCTCATATCTATTTGTACCTCAAGGCACTGGACTCCTAAATAGTCCCTGCTCCACCAATCTTCACTCAAGCCAGTTGATGTTTCCATTAGGAGGCATTAAGAAAAATGGCATGACCTTTTTTTGGGGGGGGGGGTCAAGTTAGGTTCTTAACAGAAGATTGTTTGCTAAGGCTGAATTAGTAGGGGCAATATCCAGCTAAAGTGGAGGTAATTTTAAAACCCCGCTTTTTCAATTGCAGTAATTCCTATGACTAAATTAAGAGGTCTACCATTACATGCCTCCCAGCTGAAATAAGGATGACTTAAAAGCTTCAGATGTAATGTGTAGACATTCATCCAGAAGAAAAGGAATAAAGACGTTAAGGGACAAAACTATCAAATTCCTTTGAAGTGTGTCCAGCCCTCTGTATTAAATTGATACTTTAAAATATTTCAGTATACAATCCTTTAATGCCTACTCTTGATGGCTAATTGTCAGTGGCACAGTATAAGAAATGTTGAGAGAGTTCTCCTCCCACCATTATTCCCCCCGCCCTTTGGTTTGGCTTGAATAAAGACTTTCTGCCCTTCCATGCCCCCATGCCAGCTTATTCCAGTTCAGACACTGTAGGAGATTTCTGAATGTCTTTTTCTCTAGCTCCTTTCATTTGATGGGGAAGAAAGGATTACAGTTCTGCAGTGGCTGGGTCATCCTGTCAGACAAAGCTTCTTATATTATTTCCACTTTCCAAAGTAGGTGGCAATGTCTATTTCCCCTCCAGGAGATACATTCTATTGTGGGAAAGGAAGCAAATGTATGCTCTTTGTGTGTTGTGTTTAATTGGAACACTGTGAAAAAGGCACCCATCTGAAACCTCAGGGGCTTTTAGTATTGGTGGGAAGAACCTCAAACAAATTGCAAACATCCAGATTTGGCATATGTTCATTCCTTCAATACTTTCCAAAACAATATTGGTTAACTTTAAATGTGCACCGTTGGGGCCCAGAGCACAATTAAGGCCCAAAGATTCTTCAGGTAATTGAGGTACTGTGATTTCCTGTGGCAATTAGGCTTTTCAACTGCCATGTTCATTGTGTGTGTGTTTGGGGGGGGGGGGGGTATCGAGGAATAGTCTTCACTTTTTGTGATGGTTCCCTATTGCTACTATTTTAGAAAGTATCATTTGTTTATTCATCAATTTACTTTATATTCCACCTTTCTCCCAATAAAACAGCTTGCAACAAAGCTGAAACAGGACAAAGCTCAAAACCTGGCAGCAAGAAAATTAAAATACGATTAAGCAAGCTATCATATTAAAACTCAATCAATATAAAAAGCATAACATAGTATTCAGTCATTACAATAAAGATTAAATATGCAGCAGCCCCATCTTTGTGCCCAACCAGTTATTCATCAAATTCCTATTTAAATAAAAAGGTCTTTATCTGCCAGTGAAAAAAGAGCATAAAGGAGCTCAACACCTTTGAATTCAATTCCAGACTGAATTCCACAGTCTGGAAGCAACCACAAGAAGGCTTTCTTTTGTGTCCTTAGCATCCTGTGATGCCCTCTTCTAAAGATCTAAAGACTCTGTCATGTTCGTGTATGGAGGTCTGGTCTCCAGGATAGCTTGACCACCAGCATATCTAGCTCCGAAACATCCCAGCCCTAGACAGTAGTAGCTGAAGCAATTTAGACTGGCTAACATTGCTAAACTATTTCTAAAAGCCACTCCATATAGAGTGCATTTTATTTCAGATGGGATGTAATCAAGGCATGTGTCTGATAACCCATTGACAGGCTCAGATGGCAGATTAGTTTTATCTGCAAATCCACCCCAGGCCATCTCCTGAAATCTGTGGACCCAGGCCTCATGTTGAATCAATGAATGCATGCAAGCTGTTCACCTGAAATGTCAGGGAGCTTCCAGAGGGCAATGTCCTTCTCCCACACTTGCCTGGATCTCTTCACCATGTCTTTATTTTCTGGCTTTGAGCCTGTTTGAAGGGGAGTTTGTTCTCCAATTTTGCACTATGTTGTTTACTAAGACTGCCTACCCAGGTCCAGACCCAGGTCAATGGATGGTAGAGCTCCAGTTGTCTTACATTGTCTTATTGGTTTGGGGGATCCATCTTTCTCAATGTCTTGCTGGGTGAGAGGTAGGTATAGCTTTGCTGAAATTTGGAGTAGTCAGATACACTTTGGAAAAGTTATTCTTTGTATTACAACTTCACCAATCCTCTGACTGGCATGACTAGTGGTTATATTAGTTGAGGGATTCTAGGAGTTGTGGTTCAGAATAACATTGCCAAACTCTGGCAAGAGCTGAGTTTGTGGATTTGATTAAGCCTATCTCAGCTTTCCCCCATAATAAACATATTATGTAACTGCATGCTCTTATTTATTTATAATTCTTGTTACCATTAGTTAATGGTCTAGTAGCCAGGATAAAAGGAGATTCTACAAGTATCTGATTTTCTCACACTTATGAGAGAGGAGGCTTAAGTGTAAATTGAATTATGATATGGATCCTTAGCATAATTAAATTACTGAACAGTGCGGTTTTCCTTACTCATTCCAAAGAAAGTCTATATTCCCACAGACAACTTGGGTTTACTATTAATCTACTGGTAGGATGTCATGGTGTGTTTTTTCCTTTTTTCTTTTTCTTTTTTGCCTGTCTCTGGAGTTTTTAACAGGGAGCTTCTGTTCTGGAAAGATGGGGCAAAACATTGTTTGTGTAACTGTTTCAAACCTGTAGTGGCTATTTGAGGCCATGGGAAAGTGAAATTTTCAAAAATCCCTAATGTGAAGATGTCCGCTTTTCTGGGAATAAGTCAGTGTGTGTGTGTGTATGTGTGTGTGGGGGGGGGGTGTGAGAGTATGTGTATCTGCACACATGTGTGTTTTGGATAGACGAGGAAGGAGAATGTGCGTGGCAATTTGCACTCCCTCGAGCTCTGATTCATCTTTATGCAAACCAGCTGACCCTTCTGGCATTCCACTTAATAACTGAACTTTCCTTTGGAAATACTGTGGCTATTGTAGGCCATTGTTGCACCACATACCTCTCTATTCTTTGGCAGTTCACAAGCAACCTGCAACCTCTGGCCCCAACCAGTCAAGAGCGGCTGGTTGCAATTTATTTCCTTAAAAAAGATTCCATATGTCTCACCCATCTGGAAGAAGCTTTATGATGGAATGTTTTATACTTTAATTGCTTTTGGAGCAAAGTGGAGTCCTTCTGAAGTTGCCTTTCGCAGCTACTAATGGAAGAGGCGAAAACCACTAAATGGAGCCAAGGGGTTAAACTCCTCAGTAAATGTGAGGTTGTAAGCCACATTGATTTCAGTAGCAAAGTGTCTGCATGAATGTCTCCAGATGAATTTTATGTTAAACTTTAAAATTCCTTAGTTGGACTAGATGTGTCCCTTTGTTAGTGTGAGAACCTAGGCAAGGAGTTCTTGTTTGTTTTCATTGTCCTTTTATCCAGCACTGTCATTTTGTTCTAGGATACCACCTCAATTGTTTGTACGTTAAAGCAAAAGGACAATGCAATAAATGTGATAGAAATGAACAAGATGGACATTTTAAGTAGACCAACCACGTTAACACATCAGGGCTTTAAAGCAGGCAGCCCTGCATTTCTGCCACCGCAGAATTCTGGGAAATGTAGTTTAGAGTGGGGCCTTTTGTATTCTTAGCTACAGAGGTTCTCGCCTTCTCAAACAACATTTCCAAGAATTTCGCAGGCAGCGGAAATGCAGGGCTGCCCACCTTAAAGCCCTGGTGTGATAACATGAATACGCACCACCATACAAGCTATTGTATATTTACATGAGAAATGTTTTACTACCGTAGTTAGATGGGTAAACACAGAGAACATTCCCATACTCAGACTGTTATTTCCACATTAGCTAATGCTGGCGTAACTAAACAAGTACTCAGTCTGGCATAATCCCTTATTAAATCTGTCTTAAGTACATTTTCAGGCATCATGCAAAGAGGCAGACTTGTGCAATGTTTTCTTCTGGCTCTGTAGTGACAGATAAGGCTAGAGCATGCATGAGCAAACTTCGGCTTTCCATGTGTTTTGGATTCCAACTCCCACAATTCCTAACAGCATACTTGCTCTTAGAAATTGTGGGAGTTGAAGTCCAAAACACCTGGAGGGCTGAAATTTGCTCATGCCTAGGCTAGAGCATAGACCCATAACCATGCTCTGAGGGGTGGTGCTCTTACTTAGAAGTGTCTGGTTCTTGTTATACAATAAAGGCCCAGAAGTGTGTAAGCTCCTAAGTTACGTCATTCTCCCCAGCTTTTATTTATTTATTTATTTTGTGTGTCAGGAGCAACTTGAGTCGCTTCTGGAGTGAGAGAATTGGCCGTCTGCAAGGACGTTACCCAGGGGACGCCCGGATGTTTTGATGTTTTTACCATTCTTGTGGGAGGCTTCTCTCATGTCCCCGCATGGAGCTGGAGCTGATAAGAGGGAGCTCATCCGCACTCTCCCCAGGTGGGATTCGAACCTGGCAGCTTTCAGGTCAGCAACCCAACCTTCAAGTCACTTAGTCCACTACGCCATCTGGGGGCTCCATTCTCCCCAGCTGCACAGTGACTACATAATGTCTATAGAAGCAGTTCTCAAAGTGTGCTCCATGGAGCCCTTGGCACTTTGTGAAGCCTATTGAGAGGCTCGATGCTTCCCTCCTCTTTCTTCTCCTCCCTCCTCCTCCCCTGCTCTAGTCCAGTCTGACCGTTGCGTGCATGTGCAATGAGACTGCTTGCTTGCTGTTTCTCCATGGCCACCGTCTGGGCCTAGAGCTGCCTTCTTTCTTTCCCTCTCTTATTTCCCTCACTGTGGTATCCTTTCTCCTACTCCCTCCTCCTTCTCACCCTCCAAGCTTTTCCTCCTCTTTCCTGTTCCTCCCTCTCTCCCACCTCCCTTGCCACCAAAAGTCTTTTTTCCTCACCTGCCTCACTGCCCAGATCCTGCATGGTAGAAGGGGATTGGACTAGATGGCCCCTGGGGTTTCTGCCATTGTTACTACTACACTACTACTACTACTATAAAGGCTGGATGGTCATCTGTTAGGGGCACTTTGATTGTGTTTTTCCTGCATGGCAGAAGGAAGTTGGACTGGATAGCCTCAGGGATTTTCCACTGAAAAAATGTTAAGTTTATGTTGCTTAAAATTGTTCTTCATTTTAAATATTGTGTTGTCCTTTCTTTCCTTTTTTTTTGGATGCTGTGAATTAGTTCATGCAAACACTCTCCAGCTATCGGCCACTGGCACAGCCCATGCCTGAGATAGATAGATAGATAGATAGATAGATAGATAGATAGATAGATAGATAGATAGATAGATATGATAAAAACAAGAAACTTTTGCTTCAAAAAGGGCTTTGCAGCTGAAAAGGTTTGAGAACCCCTGGTTTACAGGATGCAGCTCTGACCCCTGGGCATAAAATGCTTGTGTGGATGTGTCTTGGTGCCATCAGGTGTGATTATACAGCTGGGAAAGGAGCAGGTGTCACTTGGAAGGAGCAGCCGCTTCCAATGTAAGCATCTAGTAGAGCTTTATGCTCTACAAGCATCAGATAAGACTTTGGTCTGAGTAATGTGATGTTGGTAAATTTTCATAAATTAGATTGTGTTCAACTGAATTTGTGTGTCTAAGTTGTGGTCATTGCAGAAGAAAATATTTATTGCCTCCTTCAAGCAAGTACTCCCCAACATCCCACATCCTCATGGTAATTTAATAGTTTGGAGATGACAGGGAATGGCGACATCCAGCTCTTTTTACAGCCAGATACACTAGGAAGAAAAGATTCTCTAGGAGCTGTTGGAGATCCTTCAAAGGTCCGGGAGCAATTGGCTGTAGCAGCATAGCAGGCTATTTCAACCCTAGCCTTTCCCTTGCTAGGAGGTGAAAGCAGGAAAAAGTACTGTTCTGCTTGTAGGGATTTATTTTGCAAAGGAGCTAGAGAATACTAGAGATATATACTCGATAGAGAATACTACTTCTTCAATAACATACATCACTAACAGGATTATAACTGATGACCTAGTTACCAAATGGACTTTCACTAATTGTAGCATCTCCTAATATAAGCATCAGAGAACATTCCTGTTGGTGATAGATGATTTGCATTCCCGTCCCCCCCTGCAAAAAAACCCCTCTCTTTACTTTCTCTCTTGAGCCCCCTAGTTAACCCCCTCCAGTATATTTTCAGAGGATCCAGGATCCTGTTTGTGGAGGGCCGATATTTCCTTCTTTACTAGCAAGATGGTTTTGATGGCTTTGAAAGCTTGTATGGATAGTTTTCCAGAGTGATTCAATGGTATGTTTTGGCTGGAAGCTCAAGACACTGTTCATTTCTGATAAGAAAAATAGGGTTCCAGATTACGGAAAAAAATGTATTATATGAAGAGTCCCAGAACAGATCCTTTGTGTATGTGGTCCCATTTTACTTACATACATTTTGGGAAGATTCAACAGTTTTATATAGTGGCCAATTGTTTGTTATTGCTTTTATATAAAAATGTTTTCAATGAGGGAGAGAGCTCTTATCCTGCTGTTGAATGATTTTTTTTTGCCATTTTTAAAAACGCAATACAAATATTGCCTTGTCAAAAATCCAATGACTTTCCAAATATTTTTGGGCTACACATCTTATCCTCCCTTAACATACATTGCAGTGGCTATGATTGAGGGGGTTTGTAGACCATGAACATCTGGTAGGTGACATCTTTGCCATCCCGGCACTGGAACTAATAGGGCTGTGTAAAACTTGATGTTTATTTAGTAAGTCAAATCTAATTCTAAGTTTTGTATATATGAGCAGATATTATAATTATATTATAATGGAATACAATATTATACTACTAATAATACAATATAATAATATTAATTATATATTAAATGTAATATTACTAATAATATTGCCATATAATAATATAGTACAATATAGTAATTTAATGCTTATATTGTGCTATGCTAATAATATATTGTATGTTCATTTGCTTTGTAAGCCACTCTGAGTCCCCTTCGGGTGAGAAGAGTAGGATATAAATGTAGTAAATAATAATAATAGTAATAATAATAGTAATAATAATAATAATAATAATAATAATAATAATAATAATAATAAAAAAAACATGGGGGATGCCCATGGAAAAACGCAAGAATCAAAATTTACCCAATACTTTTTTGTTTGAATTCTGTAATGCTCAGAAGCCTATCAAAGTCTGTTTTACTTTCAGCACAAATGAGGTGAAGCCAAAAAGGCTGCCATTTCTCTTTAATTAATGGCCTCTTGCCATAAGGAGAGGAAAGCAGCGAGGCGGGATGATCCGAGTGAGGAAGGAAAGAGAGCACGGAATTCTGGGAAATGTAGTTTGGAAAGGCGAGGAGCCCTGCGATAGAGAATTCAAAAGGCCCTGCCCTGAACTACATTTCCCAAAATTCTGCTCAGCCCCAGAAAGCCCCATTTGGGGAGAGATTTTTCCCTCCTAGCAGCAGTTCCAATAAATTGTTGAATCTGCAAAGAGGACTGACTGATACTTCAATACAAGTAAGTAAATCAGTGCTGGGCTGGGAAGAAATCCCTAAATTGAAGTGCTATTGGTTAATATGAGAGACATTCAACGAGATAGCTGTTGTGGCTATTTTTAAAAAGGTTTTTGTCAAAACATTTTTAAAAATCCCAAAAATAAGTAGAAGTGTGAATATTTCTGAAACTTGGGGGAATGATTCTCTGTTATCTTGTCATTTTATAGAAAATTCGAGAAGATACCTCATGTAGTTCTTACATGTTGTTTGTAAAAACTTTGAAAATTCTCCAAAGAATCTGTGGATGAGTGAAACATTCTGATACTTGATGGGCTAAATATGGTAAATGTGTTCTATAATTGTAGCAACTTTCATGCTTAGAGCTCTAACAATGAGAGAGAAAGGCACCCCTGAAGTGTACCCATTGGCAAAATTAACTACTTAACAAAAAGTAACAAAAAGTAGTCAACTCCTTATAGTTACGATACAGACCCAGTCCAATTTCAGAAACACATTAGAAATTATTTTCCCTCCACTCCCTAATTTTGTAATGAGTATTGAAACATTTTTTTTCATTGATCGCATAGGCCTAGTAACTAATAGTAACTTGTGTTTTCAGTTGTCAACATCTGTGTTGTCTGTGCTGCACCAAAGCAGGGAAAAGCTACTTTCCAATTCGTCACATTTATCTCTATACATTCCCATTTAAAACAGCATAATTTCTGAAAAATAAGAAACAATTGTACTAGAATGCTACTAGATTACACTGACCTTTTAAAAACTTTTAAAATTTTTTGAAGAGGGAACCCTATTCACTGCCAGTGCAACCCTCCTCTCCTAACACCATAAATCTCAATTACCCTCATACTCTTTAAGTACATCTAAAACAGCTTTCAGCCTTCTGGGAGAGAATAAAAATGACATCAAATAAAACAAACTATACAGGCAAGTAAAAGAAACAAACTGCTGTATTCAAGTAGATACTCAAAAAGAGCTAGCCAAAAGAGTGTGTAGTTGTGTGTAAGGAAATTATGGCAATTGGAGTTTTGGATCAACTTTACAAAGGCAGCTGGGAGAAAGAATGGAGTTTTTGACATACATTGTGTGAAGGGAAGTTTGAGGACTAACTTGGCAAGTACAAAGAAAAACATGCAATGGAACCCAAGTACTTTGAATTTATTTTTAGTTTACTGAATTGTTGTAATAATTGTAACCAGTTTAATTCTATTTTAATATTTATATTTTGTTATTATTAATTGTATTGCTTTTTAAGTTGTGAGCCAATTTGAGTCCCAATGTTGAGGAAAAATGGAGAATAACAATAATAATTCTCTGCTATAGCATCTCTAAATTCCAGATTCCCTCCCCACTGGCTTTTCCTCTGTGGTATTCAAAATTCAACTGAGATTAAATGTGTCTTTGTGAGGGACCTGGTTTTATTATTGCCATCTGTAGCTAAAAGTGACTTTATTGGACTACCGTTAACAGTATTCAACAGTGAACCTTGGTAGTAGCCATGCTGAGTGCGGGATGACCAGCATTTAATTTCCCAAGCTCTGAGCTGATAGATCACAGAGTGTCAGCAAGGGAGTTCATAGAAGAGCTTGGAAAAGTTACGTTTTTGATACCAGTTTCCATACCCATAAAAATCAATGGTGATATAGCCAAGGAATACTGAGAGTTATTGCCCAAAACAGTCTTCTTCCTACCTTTTTCAAACTCTGGCTTTTAAGAGTAAAGCTCATTAAAGCAGTATATTTACAGTATCTTTACACAATGTGTTCTTGTTCTGGTTTCACGACAAGGTACATGGAGCCATGGAAGAAGCAGAGATGATGATGCCCTGTTCTTCTTCTTCATTCACACAGTCGTTTCCGACTCTTCATGGCCTCATGGACCAGTCCACGCCAGAGCTTCCTGTCGGCCATCGCCACCCCCAGTTCCTTCAAGGTCAAGTCAGTCACTTCAAGGATACCATATATCCATCTCACCCTTGGTCAGCCTCTCTTCCTTTTTCCTTCCATTTTCCCCAGCATCATGATCTTTTCCAAGTTTTCCTGTCTTCTCATGATGTGGCCAAAATACTTCATCTTTGCCTCTAGTATCCTTCGCTCCAGTGAGCAGCCGGCATTATTTCCTGGAGGATGGACTGGTTGGATCTTCTTGCGGCCCAAGGCACTCTCAGGATTTTCATCCAGCACCAAAGTTCAAAAGCATCTATCTTCCTTCCTTATGGTCCAGCTCTCATAACCATAGATTACTATGGGGAATACCATTGCTTTAGCTATGTGGACCTTTGTTGCCAGTGTGATGTCTCTGCTTATCACCCTTTTATTGAGGTTGGCCATTGCTCTTCTCCCAAGAAGTAGACGTCTTCTGATTTCCTGGCTGCAGTCTGCATCTACAGTGATGCCCTGTATTTAAAGCTTATTTGTTTTATTTATTGTGTTTATTTATATCCCACTTTTTCTCTTCATACTGGAACTCAAAGAGGCTCACAATTAAAAGCATTGCAATACAACTTAAAATATAAGATAATAGGTAAACGTTTTCCCCTGACATTAAATCTAGTTATATCTAACTCTGGAGGTTGGTGCTCATCTTCATTTCTAAGCCGCAGAGCCGGCGTTGTCCGTAGACACCTCCTAGGTCATCTGGCCAGCATGACTGCATGGAATGCCATTACCTTCCCACTGGAGTGGTACCTATTGATCTACTCACATTTGCATGTTTTTGAACTGCTAGGTTGGCAGAAGCTGGGGTTAATAGTGAGAGCTCACTCCATTCCCCAGATTCGAACTGCCAACCTTTCGGTCAGCATGTTCCGCAACTCAGTGGTTTAACCTGCTGCACCACCAGAGGCTCCAACTTAAAATATCCCAATATACAAATATTAAAACCGCATTAAGCCTTGTTAATATTAAAAACAATTCAGATTCAGTTGATAAAAACATATAAAACCACAGAAGTTCCTGACATGATCTTAAAAACCTTCTTCTTTAAATGACTGTCTGAATAAGAAGGTTTTAGCCTGCTGGCAGAAGGACAACAGGGAGGGGGCCATTCTGGCTTCCCTGGGCAGGGAGTTTCAGAGTTGAGGGGCAGCCACCGAGAAGGCATGCTCTGTCATTCCCACCAACCAAGCTTATTTATTTATTTATTTATTTATTTATTTATTTATTTCCAACATTTATATCCTGCCCTTCTCACCCGAAGGGACTCAGGGCGGCATACACAACTGGCAACAATTCGATGCCGACACATAAATAAACATAACAGTAAATAAAATCCATTACAAACAATTAATACAGTATAAAAATATAAAAACATATGGTTAAAATCCATTCATCCAATATCCTCGTATTTTAGCCTCGAGCTTGAGATTGGGGTGGCACAGAAAGAAGGACTTCTCTTGAAGATCTCGGAGCCTGGACAGGTTCGTACAAGTGGATGCATTCAGCCAAATAGCCTGGACCTGAACTGTCTTGATTGATTGCAGAGACTTCACCAGAAGCTGCCTATTATCTCAAGCTTGAAACCATGTAGATGAGACATTTGCCTCTTAAGAAAACAAAAAGACCATATGGTGTTCAGGATACCATATTTTGTATCCATTGACAACATGTTACCGCCTTCTTTGCACTTATACCCAGAACCACTGATGACACAAAGCCTTGGATGCAAGAGACCATGCCATTGGGGTAAATATGGGGATAAGTTTGTGTTTGACTGAAAGTGAAATGTAGGGTGGTCATGTGTCTTATTTTATGGAAGATAGTTCTCCACTGGAGCAAAAGGAAAATTCTAGCTTTCCAATTGTTGTTAGATTCCATTTTCCATCTTCTCCAACCATTAGTCATGCTAAACTGGACTGATAAAATTTGGAGTTTACCTTCTTCTTTCCCTTAGGAGAGCTGCCCAACCCAGGTACGGGTCAGATAATCTGGACTATTTCCTGTCTTCAGTGGAACTTTGAGTGTAATGTGTGGCATAAAATCCTTTTGTCCACTGGATAGTTTGTGTGTATAGAATCAAGGGCATTCCACAGTATTTTAATACTCATATGTGATATCACACAAAGAACCAGTTTGAAACACAGTTTGAATTTCTGTTCAGCCATGGATACTCATTGGGTGACTTTGGGCAAGTCATACTCTCTCAACCTCAGAGGAAAGCAATGGTAAATCTACTCTGAATCAGTCTTGCCAAGGAAATATAAAGTTTTCATGAGTTAGGGTTGACTTGAAAGAAAATAATTACAGTAAGTCTTCCTTCTTGGTGATGTGTAAGTGGCCATTGCAGTGAGATACTCAAGTATGGATGATGAGAAGCAGGGAAAGGCCAAGCGAACAAAATGTGCTACAAAAGAAATAGTTTTGTTTTATCTAGGAAAAAATATTAAACTATTATTCAATAGTTTTGTGAGATCTCTACTTTCATTCTGCCCTGCACCATCCATAAGTCCAACATGGAATGGAACAATTGGCAAGCAATTGTTGAAGAATGGTTAAATACCATCCTGACCCACTTTACCCCATATGGCATCAAGACAACGCATGATATTCATAAGCAACATTGTGAAATGGGGATGGTGGCTTGACCAAATGGAAAATAGGATTCCTGCATAAGAAAAATGCAAAAAGAAACTTTGTATAACATCCTCCCACTGTGTTCTTGAGTGGACTAAAAAAATTAGACATCCTCTCTTCAATGAAAAAAGAGAGTCTTAATTATAGCAGCATATGGATTTGAGCTTGAAGTTGATTTTGAATTCATAAAATATAAATTAGTTCCAGTTATTACCATTACTGGGTGCAACAGTCTTACTCCAGCTGAATTTCACACTGGAAAAAACAGTTTGATAGAAGCTGAATGCATGTGAGACAATAGTTGGCCCCATTCTCAGCTTTATGTTTTTATTTTAAAATTGAGCCACTTTGGGTTAAGCTTGAATGTTGGCTGTGGGATCAAAATGTCACATAGGTAAGACATTTCTAGGACAAAACTTGATACAATGTCAATTTAACTGCACAAGCTAATTTGTTTTACAACATTTCTAACAAATCTAATTTTGATTAGCAACTTATTGCTATTGAGTGATCTCTTTGACTATTGGGTATTGCGTCATCTGCTTAGTTTCCTACTCTTGTTTAGTATAGCATGGGATCAGGCATTCTTTTACACTACTCAATTATTATTCTTTTAATTTACAGTACTCCCAGCCCACAAGGGTTCTCGAGGCAATGAATAAACAAAATCTAAATTAAAGCAATATAGAGATGTTTAAAACACTTTAAAACACTCTTTTAAAACTCCTAAAAGCATGCTAAAACAATTTAGAATCCAGTTCTAAAACAGTTAAAACCGCAGTTTCAAACATTGAATGCCATATGGAGCATCACTTTTTTGGCTGCTAGTTGGAAACTCAAAAGAGATTAAGTCAACCTAATTTACTTCAGTAGGGAGTTTGACAGACCACGTACTGCTATGGAAAAAGTTCTGTTATGGTGTACTCACCAAGTTAATTTCATGAGATGTCAAGATATGCAACAGGGACCTCTTTGAAGAAGTCAATTTTCTAGCAAGCTTATATGAGGGGCGGCAGTCTTTCAGATATCTTGCCCCAAGTCATTTTAGAGCTTCACATGTCAACAGGCACACCTTGGATTTAGTTTGGAAGCAAACTTTAAGACAATGTAGTTATTGCAAGACTGGTATTATATGGTCTTTAAATGCACATCTGACATCAATCTACTGTATTTTGCACTAGCTGCAGCTTCTGAACATTGCAGAGCACATTTTAGTGCTCTAATCAGGAAGTACAGTAACTAAGACATGAACCACTGTGGTCAGATCTGTCTTTCTTACAAAGAGGTGTAGCTGGTGTATCAGCCAAAGCTGGCCACCTCAACTAATTGGGTTTCCAGGACCAGCTCTAACTCCAGGACCACCACTAAGATGATCTTTCAGAAGGAGAGCACAGCCAGAACTGGCTGTAATTCTAATCATAGAATTGTTTTCAGATGATGACGATCCTGCTTTCTCTCTCTTAAAGAGAAGCAAAGCAGCTAACAATTCTAAAAACAATCTTACTGGCTACCAGCATGCCCATATACTCTGGGAGCAGATGAATAGACCTCAGCCTATTCATCTGGTCCCAGTCCTTTACTGCATTCAGACAATAAATCAGTACTACCACAGTCTCCTTAGAATTCAGTTATAAAGGGAGAGATAGAGTTATCATATCAGCACAGTATTCTAATGTCATCACAAAGCTCTGGATGCCCTCTCCCAGCAGGTTGATGTAGATGTTGAAAAACATGGGAGACAGCAGGTTTTTTTCATGTCAGGAGCAACTTGAGAAACTGCAAGTCGCTTCTGGTGTGAGAGAATTGGCCATCTGCAAGGATGTTGCCTAGGGGATGCCTGGATGTTTGATGTTTTTACCATCCTTGTGGGAGGCTTTTCTCATATCACCACATGGGGAGAAGGAGCCAACAGAGGGGAGCTCACCCGCACCCTCCCCAGATTCGAATCGGCAACCTTCAGATCAGCAATGCAACCTTCAGGTCAGCAGTCCTGTAGGCACAAGGGTTTAACCCATTGTGGCACCGGGGGACATCAGTCCCTCTGGAACTTCACAGGCTAATGCCCAAAAAGTTGAATGATAGATCTTTATCGCATCCCCTGGGAATGTTCATCCAAGAAAGACCGGAACCACTGTAAGGCAATGCCCTCTAGCTCCATATTATCCAAACAACCTAGAAGGAAACTAAGCCACAAAGTATTTAGCCAGTTCAATCACTGAGACAGGGACTCTGATGAAGTCTGGTGTGTTGTTAAAGAAGGAAGGATGAGAAGGTTTTCAATGAAAGTCTCCCAGTTGTCAAGTACTTACCTATATAAGCTCATCTGGAATATATTTTGATACTAGATGAAGATCTTTTTAAAAAGTTCCCCAAGCTATCTGATCCCTTTTAGCATTGATTCTTGTAACTTTGTATTTTTATGCCATATTATACTTAGTTGGATGATGTTGGTGAACAGTATCTGTTCACCAACAGAATGGGAACCTCTGGCAGAACAATTTCCCCTTTCATCCTTCTTCTCTTATTCTCCCAAAAAAATTTATAGCCTCCTGGAGCAGATTTGGAGAATGTAGAGAGGGGAAATGAGAACAGGGAAGTCCTAATAGCTAGCGGAGTTCATTGGTATGACATTGTATGGCACCATCTTTTTTTCAACAAAGAATTTTAAATTGCTTTATTTCCTGTTAGGATCTGCCTGAGAACTTTCTTCTAAGGTAGCCTATAAATACTCTACATGAAATAAAAATAATATAATATAAATATAAGAAGTGGACAATGTCTTTGGAATTTCATATTGGAAATGTGTCAGTGGAATAATAACCATCAGCTCTATTGAGATGTTTCCAAAATATGCTTGGACAGCCTTCATTTGGAAAAGGAAAAGACAAAAGTTTGAGCCTTATGAGCATAGCTCTTCTCAGTAAGCATGGAATATAAAATTAGATGGTACACTTAGCTTGCATCTATTCTTAAAATGTACTTGGATAAAACAAATATGAATTATTATGACTAAAGATGGGTAAAAATATATGCCCTCATATTTTGGGCCATTTGTTCGTCATCAGAAAACTCCCCATTTTGGCCACTTGGACGAGGAGACAACTTCTGCAGATTTTCAAGATGGCACTAGTTTGCTGTTAAACTCAAGATTACATTCCCCCCCCCCCTGCTCTTAGAAGAAGCAACAACAGCCGACCTTGCTGTTGCTTTCAAGGCCAATTTTACAGCTCTCTATAACCCAAAGGCTCTACTGAAGCTGCCATTAGATTACAGCATGACTTCCATATCTATGGAACTGATATATATGGTTTCACCTATCCACTGCCTTTGCACTTACCCACTTAGGGCAGTGTTTCTCAACCTGGGGGTCGAGATCCCTAAAGGGGCGTCACATTGGGGGGTCAGAGGGGCCACCAAAGTATTTTCTGTTGTCCATGGGGGTTCTGTGTGGAAAGTTTGGCTCAATTTGATTGTTGGTGAGGTTCAAGGGGCTCTTTGATTGTTGCTGAACTATAAATCCCAGCAACTACAACTCCCAAATGTGAAGGTCTATTTTCCCCAAACTCCACCAGTGTTCAAATTTGGGCATATTGAGTATTTGTGCCAAATTTGGTCCAGATCCACCATTGTCTGAGTCCACAGTGCTCTCTGGATATAAATGAACTACAACTCCCAAACTCAAGGTCAATACCCACCAAACCCTTCCAGTATTTCCTGTTGGTCATGGGAGTTGCGTGTGCCAAGTTTGGTTCAATTCCATCATTGATGGAGTTCCAAATGCTCTTTGATTGTAGGTGAACTATAAATCTCAGCAACTACAGCTCCCAAATGACAAAATCATTCTTCCCCTCCCCAGACCCACCAGTATTCAGATTTGAGTGTATCAGGTATTTGTGCCAAATTGGGTCCAGTGAATGAAAATACATCCTGCATATCAGATATTTACATTATGATTCATAACAGTAGCAAAATGAGCTATGAAGTAGCAACAAAAAAATTTTTATGGTTGGGGGTCAACATGAAGAACTGTATTTAGGGGTCGCAGCATTAGGAAAGTTGAGAACCACTGGTTTAGGGTCTCCTTTCAAGTCTACATCTGCTTCTCACTAACTCTCATTTGTTCCATTGCAAATAATAGGGCTTGCTGTTATTGGTGACTACAGGCATCCATGCAAATGCTGGGATCGTAAAGTACATTCCAACTCGAACGAAATGGCCCTAGAAGTTTTGTCACATTATTTATTTATTTAATATACCGCTCTTCTCCCCCAGGGGGAGAATGTAGCATTGTTCTGGGAGGTCAGTCCTTTAAAATCTTGTGTGATGAACCTTGCATAAAAACCAGATTCCAGAACTGATTCATAAATCTGTTCCAGAATCTACCTTACATATTTTTAAATAAATCCAGGAATTCTGGATCAGCCCTATGTCTTGCAATCTTTTTGAACAAGTCGTTGTTAAAATGACTGCTAACTAGCAACCATAGGACAATGATAAGCATGTTGGCTTGTTTGCTTACTAGATTTATACTGTGACTTCTAGAAGAAAAAGTCCAGGCCTGCTAATGGTGTAGAAAGTTAAAACAATACTTAAAATAGGACCAACTAAATCACAAAATTAAAAATATATAATGAAAGCCATCAATATTTTCAACAACAACAAAATCAAACGGAGCACATGTCTATATTCCAAAAGCTGGGATAGTGTGTGAGAGAGCTAAATCTCTTTCTGAAGGTTCCCCAGGGTGTTGCCCCAAGATGATGTCTACATACGAGAAAGTCCTTAACACCTATTCAAATCTTTTGTATTCAGATCTTTTGATTGTTTTACAACATGGGTCCCCATGGAACAAGGAGTTAACTCAAGGACTAGGGACACTGGAACAAGAGGTACCTAGTCATTCAAATCCCAAATCTACCAGATCTTTCCTCTCATAGCAGGAAAACTGTAGCTTTCCAGATAGTGTTTTTAAAATACTCCCGATATTCATAAATATAATTAGTGAAATTATTATTTAAAGACTGGGGTGGGGTGTAATTCAATTCTGTTTCCTGGAGTAAAAAGCTATTGAAGACATTTTGGAACACACATGGAAGCAAAAATGAAAACTTGGCTGTTTGTACAAACATAATCACATTATGATACACCTTTGGCTTTCTTATCTTCTTTCCTCTGAATGTTAACATTTGAGAACACATGAAGGACAGCCTTGCTTGACCAGTCTAAAAGTTCATTGCTGTAGGGAAGTGTACAAGCAAGGCATGAGAGAGATTGCTATCTGCCCCTTGGTTTTTTCTCAGTCTTGCATAACAATATCATATTGCCTCTGAAGGTGGAGATTCTGCAGTTGTGCCTTTCTAATGTAATGGTAATGTATGTTTTTCCCCTATTTTTAAAGATCATTTTTATAGGCTGGCCTGGTCCATATCTCCTTGAATCAGGTAGCAATATGATGTTAGGACTGGTGGCTTGGCTAGTTAAACATCCTTCACTCAAGCTATTTCCTATTACAGGCCGTCCCCAAGTTACAGACAAGAATTTGTTTGTAACAAGTTGGGACAGCTACAGTGTAACCTCAGCCAAAAAAATATGTTATTTAGCTTTGGATAACACAAGGAAGGGTTAACACCCTTGTAGTTTTTGTTTTGCGGTCTGTGCCCCTCTTCAGAAGATTTCACCTTACTTTTTGTCCCTGTGATACTTTGATTTTGAAAAGTTTAGATTGTAGAAACAAGGATTTGTGATAAAGCTTCAGCGGATACACCTTTTCCCCATGATAACTCTTTCAGAGGTGGATTTGCCTTCCAAGGAGTAGATTTCTCCCACTTCCTGTTGTTTCATCCCCTTAGGGCTGGCAGGCAGAGCCGGCCCTAGGTATTTTTCAAGTGTAGGCGAAAAGAATTTTGGTGCCCCCCCCCCCAAAAAAACCCAATCATTGAAAAATAAAAGCATTGGATAAGCGAAAATGTTGGATAATAAGGAAGGGTTAAGGAAAAGCCTATTAAACATCAAATTACATTATGATTTTACAAATTAAGCACCAAAACATCATGTTTTACAACAAATCAATAGAAAAAGCAGTTCAAAACATGGTAATGTTATGTAGGAATTACTATACAGTAGAGTCTCACTTATCCAACACTAGCTTATCCAACGTTCTGGATTATCTAACACATTTTTGTAGTCAATGTTTTCAATATATCGTGATATTTTGGTGCCAAATTCATAAATACAGTAATTACTACATAGCATTACTGCGTATTGAACAACTTTTTCTGCCAAATTTGTTGTCTAACATGATGTTTTGGTGCTTCATTTGTAAAATCATAACCTAATTTGATGTTTAATAGGCTTTTCCTTAATGCCTCCTTATCATCCAACATATTCGCTTATCCAACATTCTGCCGGCCCATTTATGTTGGATAAGTGAGACTCTACTGTATTTGCAAATTTAGCACTAAATATTGAACAGGGATATAGGGCAGTGTGGACTTAGATAACCCAGATAGCCCTCAGTATTAAAAAAAAACTCTAAAATCAGGACAATAAATAAAGAACAACACTCTGAAAACAGAAGAAATCCAGACAGTAAACAATCAGGGACAGCTAACACCTCCTAAAAAAAGATTCTCCCAGGCAAGAAGACGCCAGGCCTTGAAGCCACAGGGCCATTAAATGCTAATCAAGGTGATTAATTACAACATTCACACCTGCTTCAAAGAAGAGTTCTTTCTCCCACTCTGGACCTTCTACAGATATATTGTGATGACTCATGGGCCATGTAGTCCCGTTCCTAGTACTATTGTGGCAGATGAAGAGGAAAACTTGGGTTTTCCACCGTTTCAGCCAGAATTGGAGCCCTTGCACCTGCAAGATGTTTGGCCACAAGAAGTCAGCCAAACAAGCCTTGAGCAGAAATCTCCCCCATTTTCTCGCTGGGATTATTATAATCAAGATAGAAGCGCTCGGGAGGCGACTCGCAGGAGTGCCAGGATAGCTGCCAGACAATTAGCTGATTAAGTCTGTTTCCCTTGGTGTCACGACCCAGGCTGCAGAGCACCAATAACCATACACCGAGGCCAGATTCTATCTAATATCTTTATTGAAGGAATATATAAAGTTAATAAAAGCAAGTGTATGAAATAGTCCAGAAATAGACCTTTCAGGAAAGGTCAAAATTAGTCCAAAGAAACAATGTCCAATATGAAATATTAAGGTCCAAAGTTGTAATCCAATAACCGAAACACTCACTTTGCCAGGCAAAGTGAGGGGAGATGACAAGGTCCTTTAGTCCATGGAACTTGAGCGAGGCTAGGGAGTAACTTGAAACAGGGCTTGATACAAGGCAACAAGGACGAGGAGCAAGAACAAGATCCGTGGAATACTTGGCAAAATCCGGAAAACAAGGCAAGGCAGAGTCCTGGAAAACAAGGCTGAGTCCTAGGAAGCAAGGCAAGGTCCGCGGAGGTAAACAAGGCTGGAACGGGAACGTAGGCTTGGAAACAGGAACGAAGGCTTAGAAGCGGAGTAGCGCTGTCCACACACAACCTACTCCAGTTGCTGACGAATTGACTCCGCAAGATCCCTTTGTGGGCAAAGCACCTAAATAGGATCTAGTTTTCCCACCAAAGAGCAGTTCCCTGGAGAACCAGAAACGAAAGCTATTCTCTGAGTCCAGATGCATGACTCCTTAAAGTTTCCCATGGAAAGCAGGCTTAATCAGCTGAATGCTTAGCAGCTATCCTAGCACTCCTGCGGGACGCCTGTTGAACTCCCCTCTGTTGTTTACAAAAAGCATGGCGAGAAAACGTAGGAGATTGTGGCTCGGGGCTTGTTTGACAGACTTCTGGAAGACAAATCTCTTGCAGGTGCAAGGTTTCCAAATCTGGCTGGGAAAGTTCCAATTCTGGCTGGAACGGTGAAAAACCCAAGTTTTCCTCTTCATCTGGCACCACAGTGCCAGGAATGGGACTACATTGCCCATGGGTCATCACACTTGGGAAACTTTAAGGAGTCATGCATCTGGACACAGTATGGGTTTCGTTTCTTGTTCCCAGGGAAAGTGTTCCTTGGTGGGAAAACAAGATCCTATATAGGTGTTTGTCCGCAAAGAAATCCTTGCGAAGTCAATTCGTCAGCTGGAGGAGTGAGATCGTGTGTAGACTTCGTACTCCAGTTCCCTGTTTCCCGGATCAAGTTTCCAGCCTTGCCTTGTCCCGCGTTTACCACGGACCTTGTATTTGCTCTTGTTGCCTTGTTACGAGTCTTGTTCTAGCCAAGTATCAAGTTTGCTTCCAGCCTATTTGCCAAGTTTCCATGGACTTAAGGACCTTGTCTTCTCCCCACACTTTGCTTGGCAAAGTGTGTGTTTCGGTTATTGGATTATAACTTTGGACTTTAATATCACATATTGGACATTATTTTCCTGGACGATATTTGACCTTTCCTGAAAGGTCTACTTCTGAACTATATTCTACACTTGTTTTTATTGACTTTATATATTTTCTTAATAAAGATATTAGATAGATTCTGGTCTCTGCGCATGGTTATTGGTGCTCTGCAGCCTGGGTCCTGACAGTTTGACTCCGCCACCCTAAGCACCAATTAACCTAAGACCAGAATGTCTACAGGAACCGGGGCAGAAGACCAACCGCTCAGCTACACCATTTCCAAGGAAGAATTCGACAGGATCCGAGATACTCTCCGAACACAGGAGGGTGAAATTCTGGGCTTGAAGGAACGTGGAGCGCGCCTCCCTGCCCTAGCGCTTCCAACCAAATTTTCTGGAGAAGCCTCCAAGGTTCATGTTTTCCGTCGCCAGTGCCAGGCGTACATAGAAGCCCGCCAAGCTGAATTTCCCCACGAAGATGTCAAAGTGGCGTGGATTTACAGTCTCCTAGATGGGCCTGCGGCCAATTGGGCGACGGCGCTGTATGATGCGGGTTCCATGCACCTAAACTCCGCGCAAGGGTTCTTGAACCACCTTAGGAGGACCTGGGGAATCGAGGACAACGAGGAGGCGGCCGGCCATAAACTCCGGCGACTCCTTCAAGGGGACAGGCCGTTGTCCCGGTACATAGCCGAGTTCCGGGTGCTGGCTCAGAACACTGGTTGGAACGATATCGCCCTTAGAGGGCAGTTTCGTGAGGGCCTTAACTTCGAGATGCAGGAAGAAATTTCTAAGGTGGATCCTCCAGAGACTCTTGAGAGACTCATTAATCATTGTCTACGAGCCGAGGTCCTGCTTGCCAACAAAAAACAGTGGCTCCGAGGTCAGAGTGGAAGAGCCGGGGTGAGACCCCCCGCTTCTACCAGCATTCAGCCGCGACCAGTATGGAAATCCCCACCGCCAGCCCCAACCCCCATGGGAAGCGAGGAAGAACCGATGCAGTTGGGCAATGTGCGCCCCAGATTGGATGTTGCCGAAAAGGCCCGCCGCCAACGTTTGAATTTGTGTTGGTACTGCGGTAATGGGGGCCACCTCGCCAGAGAATGCCCAGCCAAAAGAAAGCCCGCCGCCCGCCTGGCAGCGGCGTCCTCCGTGGAGACGGAGACGGCCGAGGCGGCTGGGGCCAAGCCGGCGGGGGAAGTCAACGACCGGGCGTAGAGAGGCTCGCCAACCCGGTCAAAAACCCCACTCAAGAGCCGCAGACGGGGGTCCTATTTCTCCTAGTGGTCACGTTGTGGTCAGCGAAAAAGGGACCCGTCATGATCCATGCCATGATAGACTCAGGAGCAACAAATAATTTCATCGATAGAGAGTATGCCGACTCTCTGGGATTACAATATCATGATTTCAAGAATGCCCGAGTGGTGCAGGCTATAGATGGTCGTCCCCTAAAGACGGGCCCAGTAAGCCAATGGACTGAACCCACCAGAATGTGGATAAGGGAACACATGGAAGAGATTTCCTTCTTCGTTACCGAGGTGCCCCACTTCCCTGTGATTTTGGGAATTCCATGGCTGACACTCCACGACCCAAGCATCTCCTGGACCAACAGAGAACTACAGTTTGCTTCAAAGTATTGCCAAAACCATTGTCTAGTAGCCAAAGTCTGCCATGCCACAGACGCTGAGCCCATCATCACCTTGCCCAAGAAATATTCAGACTTCTGGGACGTTTTCAATGAAAAGGAAGCCGAGAAACTACCCCCACATAGACCCTACGACTGTGCCATTGACTTGGTGGAGGAGGCCCCGATCCCGCGAGGACACCTCTACTCCCTGACTGAACCAGAGCAAGAAGCTCTCAGGGAGTTCATAGAGTCAAATCTTCGCAAGGGATTCATCAGACCCTCTCAATCCCCAGCTGCTTCCCCGGTGATGTTTGTGAAAAAGAAGTCAGGGGACCTACGCTTGGTTGTGGACTATAGAGCATTGAATAATATCACGAAGCGGAACCGCTACCCCCTGCCTTTGATCTCGGACCTTTTAGACCGGCTTCGAGGGGCCAAGGTTTACACCAAGCTGGATCACCGGGGGGCTTACAATCTAGTTCGCATCAGGGAGGGGGACGAGTGGAAAACCGCTTTCCAGACCAAATTCGGATTATTCGAGTCCCTGGTCATGAATTACGGATTATCCGGAGCTCCCGCAACATTCCAGCATTTTGTCAACGATATTTTTCAGGATTATCTAGATCGGTTCTTGATCATATACTTGGATGATTTTTTGGTGTTTTCTAGATCACAATCGGAGCACGAGAAACACGTCAGAATGGTGCTACAACGATTGCGGGATCATGGACTATATGCCAAGTTGGAAAAATGCGCCTTTGATCTGCAAGAAGTAGATTTCCTGGGGTACCGCGTCTCGCCACAAGGGCTCTCCATGGACCCGGCGAAGGTTTCAGCAGTATTGGAATGGCGGGCGCCAACCAACAAGAAGGAAGTGCAACGTTTCTTGGGGTTCGCGAACTACTACCGCAAATTCATCCCAGACTTTGCCCGCTGGTCTGACCCAATCACCAGCTGCATCCGTGGAAAACAGCCTTTCCGCTGGACGGAGCAAGCAGAGAAAGGGTTCCAACAATTAAAGAAGTTATTCACGACCCAGCCAATTCTACAGCACCCTGATCCTAAAACCCCTTTTGTTGTGCAGGCTGACGCCTCTGATGTGGCAATTGGGGCTATACTCATGCAACCAGTGGGAGAGCATCTTCATCCTTGTGCCTATTACTCCCGCCAACTAACAGCCCCAGAGAGGAATTACACTATTTGGGAAAAAGAACTCTTGGCCATAAAGGCAGCCTTTGAAAATTGGAGACATTGGTTGGAAGGGGCCAAATTTCCCATTGAGGTTCATACTGATCACCGAAATTTAGAGCACCTAAGGACCGCACGAAAGTTAAATCAAAGGCAGCAGCGCTGGGCTTTGTTCTTTGAACGTTTTGACTTCCAGATCCATTATGTGACCCCGGCTCAGACCAAGCAAGCAGATGCTCTATCACGGAAACCAGAGTATGCTGCAGGACGCAGAGAGACCTCAGAATCTAGACTGCTGCAACCCGAAAATTTTGCCACGCTCACAGTGGGAAACACCAAATCCACTCCAATTGAACCAACTCCTTCCAACCCAGAACCCCTTTGCGCTCAAGAAATTAGAGCCAGCCAGCAGGCAGATGCCTGGGCTCAAGAACAGATTCGCCAAGGACTACGTTTTCCTTTCTCACTTAAGGATGGGCTATTGTGTTACCGGAACCATGTTTACATCCCTCCAGGCCCCGGCAGAGAAAAGGCACTTCGTCTGTGTCATGACAGCAAGCCCGCAGGGCATTTTGGACTCTTTAAAACCATGCACCTGATTCTACGAGATTTCTGGTGGCCCAAGATCCGCAAGGATGTGGAGAAATATGTCAATACCTGTATGCCAGCGCTCCAAGACACGGAGAGAGAAGCCCTCAGGCCTATTACATCCTCTCCCCACCCCTTCTCGCCCATGGGAGACCATTTCCGTGGATTTTATCACTGACCTACCACCTTCCCTTGGATTCACCACGATTCTAGTGGTGGTGGACCTTTTTACCAAACTGGCCCATTTCATTCCTTGCGATGGCCTCCCCACGGCCAAAGAGACTGCAGATTTATTTCTTCAGCATGTTTTCAGACTACATGGATTGCCCAAGAGTTTAGTCACGGACCGTGGATCTCAATTCACCTCTCGTTTCTGGAAGGCACTACAAAAACTATTGGGCATAGACTCTCATTTATCTTCAGCTCTCACCCCCAAACAGATGGGCAAACTGAGCGCACCAATGCCACTTTGGAACAATACCTTCGCTGTTATGTAAACTACCAGCAGGATAATTGGGCTTCCCTGTTACCGCTATCGGAGTTTGTTTACAACAATGGTGTCCAGGCTTCAACCAAGGAAACCCCGTTCTTTGCAAACTACGGCTTCCATCCACGTTTCTTCCCTCCTGTCATTGAAACCTCAGAAGTCCCTGCAGCGGAGGACTGGCTGCAGGAACTCACAGAGGTGCAACAACTATTGCTCCAGCAACTGGACCAGGCTAAGGAGGACTATAAACGCCATGCTGACAGTCATCGCCAGCCGGGCCCCGAAATCAAGGTAGGAGATCGGGTCGTGCTGTCCACTCGCTTTCTGCCCTCCCACCGTCCCTGCCAGAAGTTAGATGCCCGTTTCATTGGTCCCTACCCAGTGGTGGCGCAACTTAACCCCGTGACTTTCAAACTCAAAGTAAGTTTCATAACTTGCCTCCTCTGATCTAATAATAAGTCCATGACATACCCTTGAATATTCTCTTGTTGAAATCCGAAATTGGGACCATGGTTGAATAGAACTGCGTGTACCCACACATCTCGGCACTAGGGTATTATTCATTTATTCATTTTAAACACGTACGCATTATCCTTTCTTCACATGATCTGAAAGTTGTGTCCATAACTTCTTAAAAGAAGTAGAAAAACTTCAAGTATGTGAACTGAAATGGGGCTTAATTTAGGCAGATCTGAGAAATGGGATTCCTCCACAGCAGACCAAATCTGAATGTGAATATTGCTGAAGATGAACTACCAATGGGAGAGACAAAGAAGCCACACTTCTTGCTACTGCATAACCAGACACTACATGTGGGATCCAGTTTCTCTTGAACAGCAGCTGTTTTCCACATTGCCCAATGGCTAATGGAGTTACTTGTGTGCCAGTGTGCGTGCGAGCGTGTTGCAGAGGCTGTCACACTAGTGCCCTGCAAGTATCTCTCATCCTCTTAAGACCTCTTGCATCAAGTACATTGGTGGAACATCATGCCTCACTAGCATCAAATAGGATCTCAACCACAGAGAAGCCTGGTAAATTTCAGAACAGGGTGGGATAGAGGTGGATTCTTTGTGGGTGGCAACTGTAATATGTAATCAGTTAATTATTAATCAGAATTGTGCTTTTGCAGTGCTTTGTAGGAGGAATGTTGAAATAGTATGTTACAGATCTGATTGAATTCAGGGGTATTGCTAATTCTGCCTCACAAACTTTTCTGATGGAATTTGTAACCTTGGAGGGTGTTAGTTTTTTGGAAACTGCTGGAGGATGTGCTTGTGCTTCTACCACTTAATGTGCATATCCAATATAGATTCCAGTCCCATTGCATTTTCTGTTATATTGCTGCCAAATGATTCAAAATGGAGTAAAACAGACTAGTTTTCATTTGTCTTACTTCAGCCAGGATGAAATTCTGGTTTGTTGCTGAAGGACTCCCCTGTGACATATATCACATTGCAGTGAAAACATAGTGAGTAGGTGGGCAAATTGAACTACATTCTATATTTATTCATTTGAAAATGTTGCAGGTTTCTTAACTATTGAATTATTAAATTCATAATAACCATGTGGAAAAAAAAAGTTGGAGTGGGATGTAAGCATCTTTGTGTTTTGGAACAGACTCATAAATTGTAAACGGCTGTTCTTGCAAAAGAACTCCTTGCACTTTTCCCTTTGAAACTTGGTAGGCTCGATCGCCTCATATGGAGCAACACTCTCTTCAAATTTCATTCAACTGTGTCCTGAAATAATTTTTAAATGATTGGCAATTTTCCAAAAAAGCAACACCCTCTGAAGTCACGAGATTCCACCAAAAATGTCCACGAGGCAGAACTAGCAATATTCTAAAACAGAAGTTTGGCCCCTGTGCTGTTTTTGAGCTCTAATGCCCCCCTCCACGTGAAAAATCAACCAAAATGTATGTCCCCATTCCTGGAGGCTCTTGGGAACGATGGTTTTAGCATGATGGTGGATTTACAGGGGCTTTGCTGGGGAAAGCCCCACCTTTGTTGGGAATGATTTGGAGCCGGTCTGCCTCAGTCTGGGTTTTGTAGTTGAGATTAGGAAATCAAAATCTGTGCCTTCTGTTGATTAATGAAAATGCCTAATTCACTACTTTCCACTTGAAGCTAATCCAGAGGGTTTACCTGACCATCAGAGCAGATATTGAGCATATGCAGCTGATACAAGTAAAATCTATTATTGTACTTGAAAGGGGAAAGGCTGACTCATCCAAAATTTGCTGGTGGGCTTCTTGTGTCCATGTTGCTGTTGGTGATGACAACAATCTAATACTGACTGGGAGTGGAGAAGAAGACATAGAATATTGACTAAAATAAGGAAGAGAAGAAGGGAAGCAAAACAAAAGGATGACTTGAGAAATATCTGAGCTAAGGCAGTACAATCAAAGTGGTATGCCTGGACTGGTGATGCTCCAAGCCATTGGCTGCTGGTCCTTGGAAAATTTCCAAGAAAGGAACAGTTGGACCCAATGGGGAAACATTTGGCATTGGGCCCTAGCACATTGGAAAAAAAATAAATGTCAATTCCCACATTAGTTAGCCTGGGAAGCATTGGGCTAAGAGAAAGTGCTAGTGTAGCAGCCAGATCGTATAGCCAAGAGAGTGGATATAACACAAATAAAGAATGCATGGGTTGTTGTTGTTGCATGCTTTGAAGTACTGTAGTTTGACTTATGGTGATCCTAAGGTGAACCTATCATGAGGTTTCTTGGCAAGATTTGTTCAGAGGGGAGTTTGCCTTTGCCTCTGAGGCTAATGAAGTGTGACTTTCCTAAGATCACCAAGTGGCCTAGCAGGGATTTAAACCTTGGTCTGGATTTTGCTCCATTAAAATTAAACAAAATGTCAATGATTTTGCCAGTTTTTGCACTCTGTGCATGGCTATGAATGTAAACACTGTGATATCATTGACAATTTGTATTGATTCAATGAGTTCATTCTATTTGCGATTAAGATAGAGTAGGAGGTCCATGCTCTCAAACAAATATCTTTTATAATTAGAGCATAGACTTCAGTTCATAAATCCAGATCAGGTGTGACATTAACTAGAATAATAAGCCACTTAGAATTCTTTTACTTATTAGTTGTGTGTAACATGCAAATGACAAAGAAATGAAAACGGGGTCAAATTGAATGTTTATCCTTTTTCCATCCTAGAAAGAGATGTACATTTTTGTTTATCAAACAATAATTCTTTTTGATACATTGCTGGAGAAAAGTTTCTAAAATGTAGTGCTATGTCACTCTACTGAAGATAACAGTCGCTCTTTGCCAACTCTAAAAGAAGATTTAAACTGATTTCAGCTTTAGTGAATACTACCGTAAGAATGACTGAAGTCAGGCAACACATGTAATGCAGTGTTCACTGTTTATTTTTTTAAACCATAGGATTGAGTTTAGCCAACAGAGTTTAACTTCTCTAATACAGTAGAGTCTCACTTATCCAACACTCGCTTATCCAATGTTCTGGATTATCCAACGCATTTTTGTAGTCAATGTTTTAAATACATTGTGATATTTTGGTGCTCAATTCGTAAATACAGTAATTACTACATAGCATTACTGCATATTCAACTACCTTTTCTGTCAAATTTGTTGTATAACATGATGTTTTGGTGCTTAATTTGTAAAATCATAACCTAATTCAATGTTTAATAGGTTTTTTCTTAACCCCTCCTTATTATCCAACATATTCGCTTATCCAACGTTCTGCCAGCCCGTTTATGTTGGATAAGTGAGACTCTACTGTATATGTTATTGCAGATTTGTTAGATAAATCTGTAGGTACCCTGTTTCCCCTAAAATAAGACATCCCCAGAAAATAAGACCTAGTAGAGGTTTTGCTGAATTACTAAATATAAGGCCTCCCCCGAAAGTAAGACCTAGCAAAGTTTTTGTTTGGAAGCATGCCCACCGAACAGAACACCAGAGAATGCAGGATCAGTAAATGTATGTACCATAGAGTGTTGTACATGGAAATAATGGTAGCAACAAGAAATTCTTGATAGGATTCACAGTTTGCCTGGTTATGCTGGTTTGTGATGACAATTACTGTACAGTATATAATAAATGTTCATTTTTTTGTTCAACAATAAATGTGAATTCTTCATGGAAAAATAAGACATCCCCTGAAAATAAGACCTAGCACATCTTTGGGAGCAAAAATTAATATAAGTCACTGTCTTATTTTCGGGGAAACACAGTAGTAATCTTCCTGGTAATCAGTCATTCTTGCTGAGTGTCAGAGGGGAATGTGGGTGAGGAAGTAACTTTCAAGTGAAAAGTGTTCCAAAAATAAGGAGTTGATTCTACGTCAAGGTAAAAGTTCAGGATTCTATGGCAACCAGGAGTCTGTGAACAAAAGTACCTCTTCTCTGTATGTAATACTTCTGTGAAAAGAAGTTTTGTTATAGAACAGAGCAGAAAGTGAGGATCAAACCCCTGGTGTTCACAGTTCTCATTGTACTTCCAATTGCCTACTGGATTTCTGTTCTCCAAAACAGTTGTGCATTACTGGCAAAAGACTGCTTTGTTTTATAAAGTTTCCACATTTACCCAATGCCAGAAAAAACTGGAGTATTTTCTAATTTTGGAATTTGCAAGTATTCCAGGATTTATTTGGATGAAAAATACTACTCAGAGCAACATTGTTCCTGGCTCTGATGAATTGAGCATGTTGGAATTGCCAACATTGGGAGAAAACGGAGACTTTCAAAGAGTGTCCTTTGGAAGTGACACTGCTTCATGATTCAGCCAAACTAATCATAAGAAAGGATTGTATGCAAGTATGGCAACAATGACAGCTGACATTCCTTTCTGCTATAGCAGTGTTTCAGTACTAGGAGTATTTCATCTACAGATAATATTGTTACATTTCTGTCAATAGCTGAAATTCTCTGTTAAACAAGAACTGTGGTGGCAGTACACCATTTTGTATTTTCTTTCTCTCTCAACCACAAACACACATACTGTATGTATATACACATTCTGAAATTATGTTAAGAATTCAGCACCACATATAAGGGGTCAAATATATTTTAATGGCATCTACAATCCAACATTAATTGAAAATTCAGATGTATTTAGCAATCATACTGTTTGGGAGGGATGCAAATAAAATATACTGTAAACAGCTCAATATCATAGTTCAGATATTTAATGAGAACTATGGCTTCTTTCTAAGCTATAGAATCAAATGGAAATGATTACAAAGTTTAGCTATCAAGAGATGGGTTTTAGATTTTGGATGCCCCAAAATAATATATGCAAAGGGAAAAAAACAAAGAAACACAGTAGATCATACAGCTTAGCTAAATCCTGAAATCTGAAATCAAAAATTATTAAGATGGTTTCCCCCAAATATCATTTGAATACTCTCTCTACATTTTCTAGCTTGATATGACAGCACCTAAGAAAATATTCCCACTACTTTCAGCATCACCATTTGATGTTTTCTGCCCTTTTCCTCTAAAGGGCTGAACCCTTCCTTCAAAACTGCATTTACTTACACTGCATTTCCAGACAATGTTGATTGATATTTCTGACAACCCTCACCTTGAAATTATAAAAAGGATAGCATAAATTCCACATCACTGGATCAGATGTATGCAGAACTGGTACTGAGAGTTCAATTCGCTTTCCCAGACGGTTCCTGTTACTCTGTTAAGAAGTGAAGGCAGGCCATAGCTGCAGGCTACACTATAGAAAGAATCTGATACAGAGACAGATTTTGCAGGGTTTTTTGTCAGATGAATCAAAAGGTTTTGTGCAACTGTGTTTCTCTGACAGGTTGAAGGTAGGAGTAATGGACTGTTAGTTTTTTAAACAAAGGTCTCATTCACTGCCTGTAGTTAGCAATTTGAGGGCTTTCTGTAGATTCTGCACTGCAGTGCTTACATCTTCATACTGCAAAGCACTGCCAGCATATTTGCAGTATTTCTGGGCCTTGGCAAAGTCTTCAGGAGTCAAACGAATTTCCCCTGTGAAAATAAAGACAGATGACCAAAAGTTAGGGTCATTATATAACACACATATTTACTGAAGCACTTGAAATGACTTGTTAATATCAATTGTGAATACCAAAGATGCCTGATACCCTTTATGAGTAAGCCAATACTTTGAGAGAGATTTGCCCTTTATTTGAAGCCACTAAGGAAGGCTTTTAAAAACTCTAGTCAATTAAAGGGTAATCATGTTACAATCTACACAAAAACCAAGTACAATGCCTCATGCGTTAATCTTACATTTCCCCTCTTTTCCCCTCAGCTGGGAACACAACTGAGGCCATTCATGCTACTTCTGTATAATTTGTCTAGACAAGGGGACATCCCTGTTACAAGATACACTCATCCTGTGATGCAAGATATGCACAGCATTGCTGTATATTCTTTTCCCTGATGAGTAAAAAGGAGCCAAAAATTATGTATTATTAATACAGCAACAATTTGGTGCAAGCAGCAGAATTTTACGGAAGAAAAAAACACGAGGAACTTGTTCATTTGAAACAAAAAATTAATCCTCTACACTTAATGGAAAGTTTGAAACTACAGGTGTCTCAACATATATTTATGAGACAAAGGAGCTTCATTTCAGGGTGTGTGTGTGGGAGCTACCAGCTATTTGGTGGGCATAGACTCATTGGAACTTGTAGCTTCTTTGGCGCAACCTATTAAAATGGTCCATCTCAGGAGTTTTGTGGATCCGGGTGGATTTATGATGGCTCTAAATTTCAAATATGTATCACTGCAAGTTGAGCTTTACATTCCAGAATGGATAAATCCAACTGTCTCAACTGGAGTAAATCCACTGGATCGGTGGGACTTATTTCTTTTGCTTACAAGTTACCACGTATACAGTGGGCTTACTCTAGTTGGGATTAAAATGACTTCAGCAGAGGAACTGTTTACATTGATGGAATATTACATAACTGCTGTCCATTACAATTTTTGAGTTACTTCCACTGTTGAAGAACTAGATTTGTTTGCATAATTAGTGTTAGGTCCCAGCCAGCTAGGGCACCAAGGCCTGCAGTGTTTTGGGACCTGCACTTTGACATAGATAATGATGAGGAATTTACTGACATTGCACCCTCCACAGAGGGGCCTTTACAGCTGCAGGTGCCTGAAAATGTTGACGCTGGAGATTTGTTAATTGGAGAGGATTCTTCTAGTCCTCCCTCGCAGATAGAGCCAGATGTGGAAGAAATGCCTGGGAACGGGGTTTTTAATCGTAGAGATTTTGTGACTAGACAAAGAAGTGCAAAACAGGAAAACCGCCGCAGCCAGAGACTGGCAAACAGATGGGAAAATGGGTAGCGTTCCCTTGGGAAAGTTTTGGGAGTTTGTACTCCCCAAATTCTGAACAGCCCAGAATCTGTTAAAAGTGTGTTGTTCGGTAGATTCCCTTGCGGTGTCAGCGATGCTTTTTGGAGAAAGGTTTCTCCGTTCCTAGTTCCTGTTTCAAGTTTCCAGTTCCAGTCGGGCCGTGCCATGCCGCAACTCTCAAGTAGACCCTGACTTTACTTCGGATGTTATTCCTTGTTCCTGATTCAAGTTTGCCTCAGCTTTAGCAACTTTGTTACCTTGATTGCTACGAAGCATTTCCAGTAGATAGAAATCTGTTTCCTGCCAGCCTTGCTTCCCTGTATAATTTCATGGACTTTGATTTCTTGGGAGAACTATCGAGTTCTCATTGTGGAACTGTCACTGACTTTCTGAAAAGAACTAATCCTTACTCAGACTCTATACCTAATTCCTTTTGGATTTATAATTGTTTTAATAAAGATATAGTGTGTTATATTGGCTCTTGTCTGGTTTTCGAGTGCTCACGCTGCCTTGGGGTGCAACAATTAGTGTTAAGCGTCAAACCTGGTATTCATTAATTATTTTTGTTGTTCTAATGAAGTTAACTAGCTGGGTTCGAATGTTTCCTTCCTTGAGTGGAAGGAGTCTTCCTTTGACGGATGAAAACATTCTGTTGCAGGAAGCGCCTTCTGCTGGAGGAAGGGAAACTCTGGATCAAATCCAATGCATTTGGCAATGACTGAGTAGTCAACTGGCCAAATCTTGTTTTGATCAGTTCACAGCCCAACCTTTCTAACAACTTATAAAAATACTCAGTTTAGGATTCTTTCTATTATTTTGGATATACTTTTGAAGTATTTATTTCAGAAGCAGTCAAGCTTCTGTGTGCCCATAGCAGACAATATTCACTTCATTGCTGCATCAAATATAACAACAAATGTTCTGTGAAAAATACTGAATTTCTGTCAACTATAACTTCAGTACTGAATCACGTAATTTATTTTACACTTATATTTGTAATATGCAGCTGAAAATCCATCAGCATAAGTTTAAGTCCACATTTCATTTTTAAGGTTTGGTCAGTGGTGACCTCCTTCCCTTTGAAAAACACAGCAAGAACAAATTACCCCAAAGACCGTCTCAAGGACATTTTGTTTTTTTATATGAAGATGCCAAAAGCAACTTGAAAATCATTCTTTTAGAAAACAGACAAGGCATCAGTCCAGTATTCACCGGACTTTTTGGAACAAAGCCTAAATTAACCAATCTAATCTTATTTTTACAGTACCTACTCTATTACATGTTATGTTGGCAACAGGTCTTATTATTATTGAGGCCTACTTCAGATATCATTATAGCAACATTTCAGGAAAAGGGTTTACCATTATTTGTAAATGACTAAGAAAAAACTGGAAATATTTCAAAAAGAGAAACATTTTAAAATAAGAGAGTTTTATATATATAAAGTAGATGCTTTTTGCATCAACTGAAAGAACCAAATTTTGGAATATCAAAAATATTGACACTTAAGTAAGGCTCTGCCTTTTGCAGCCTAGAAAAAGCAAGACTCTGCAAATCCAAGGATAATATTAGCATAGTAGTTATATTTGTTGCTGCAATGTGACAGTCCACAGTTAACTTCTACCAACTATGAATCTTTCAGCTAAACAGTTTGGCACCTGATACAGAAGCTGAAAATTTATTCAGATCAGAGATAAAGGAATTTGGCTATTGAGGAAGGGAAGCAATTTTAAATATATGAGAAAATATGTATCTATTTTAAAACTGGCTATTTGTGGAAAATGGTAGAATATCAGTTAGTCATACCTTTCTTGATGTCCTAGACAATCTGCGTACCTAGACTAACAGTTTGGGGTTTTTTATGTACTGCAATTTCTAGAAGCCTTAGCTAGTATGGCCAATGGACAGGATTTCTGTGAGCTTAAATTGAATCTGTTGAGAACCACACATTCATACATTACACAAAACTGATCAACACAGTTTGCCAGGATGTGACCTCTTTGTTAGGTTAATACAACTATGTCCTTTTCATAAGATAACAGATAATTAATGAATGCCCACTACAGTAAGAAAAGCAAGGGTAATTTGCTTATATGTTTTAATATTACTGCATTCTGTTATAGTGTGGCATATAGCTATCATTAATAAGTAACTGCTTTCTGAAGTTTATGTGGAATTATTTTATTACGGACCTTTATTATTTATTTATTTATTTATTTACTCCCAGCATTGGACCTAAAGTGGCTTACTAATAGGATAAAGAAAGGTAAGCTTAAAAAATCATAGAAAAACTAAATTAGATAATCATCACATTAAAGCATAATTAAATTTTAAAAATATCATTATAGAAATGGCTGATCTTATGCTTCTCATCTGATATTACTATATATAGCAATAATAATAAGAATAATAGGCTGCTGTTTCTCCTAAAAGATACTCAAAGCAACTGATAGCACTAAAACAATACAATATATGGTCATCCATCAAAGAAAACAGTAACATTGCCATTTCTCTGGTACAAAAACTAACAACTTTCAGGTCTTCTTAAAAACTGCCAATGTATTTGGATGTGTGGCATGAAATCCATATTTCTTTATTTTCAACATAACAACCACAGCATTTTAAAAATCTAAGTCTTTGGCCACAGACACCCTAGTGAAAAGCACATCAGTTATGATAGATCGGGGTGGGCAGTGCATGGTTTGGGCGTGGAGCCACCAAGAAGGGCAAGATGCGGCAGAGGATACGGAGGGCTACTTTTCCATTGTGGTTGGAGTGAGGCAGCCTGCTACAGGTTCAACCAGCCTCCTCACCCCCCAAGAACTCTGAAAAAAAAAACCTGAAACTGGAAGAGACTTTCACTTTTGATTTTTGGGTTATGGATTGTTGTGGAAGCCTCTTGACCTGGCAAAACTAAAGCCAACTGCTTCTGAACTCCTCTAGAAACAGTAAACATAATTTTTCATAATTTGTTTCCTATATTTTCTTTCTTGAAGGGAGAATACATATGACAAAAGCCTTGGTGGTCACACATAGTCAATCAGGCACACTACATCTGCCTCATTATGGAGTATATATGATTCTAAGGGATGTATGGATGGATTGCCAGTATCTGACTAGATTCCAAGACACAGGCAATGTATTTTATATGGCAAAATTGTAAATGTGATTTAGAACTTCACAACAGTCAGTGTACTTTTCATATCTGGACAACATATATTACCCTTCTGAGCAGTTCTCACTGAACAAGACTAACTGTTATTCCATTTTGGCATTTTCATATTTTACAAAGCATGTAAGACAGTTTTAAGTTAGAGGGTCAAAACGACATCAAAATATGTTTTGTACAAAATGACAACAACAACGACAAAGTCAGTTTTGTGTGATCACACAGAATGTTCTAATTAGAATTTTTTAATTTTTAAAAATTTTATAGCACATTCTAGTTGCTTCTAAAGCGTTTTGTTTTAACATATTGAACAGTCTCACACACAAAATAGGATAGGAAAGGATAGCAAAGGAATTATGCTGCACATAATCTACTAATCCTAACGTGTCTAATCCTGGCCAAATATTACAATAATAACATTCCATCAGTGTTTTGATTATAGAATAAGTTGGAAAAATATGACACATACAAGCAGTCTCCAAGTTATGAACAAGATAGATTTTGTAGGTTTGTTCTTACGCTGAATTTGTAAAGTGTAACTCCAGCCTATTTTCTTTAGCTTTGGATAACGGAGTGAAGGGTTATCACTCCTGTGGTTTTGCTGTCTGGGCCAGAAGACTTCACTTAACTTTCTGTCCCTGTGATGATTGGATTTAAAAAAATTGGCTGGTTGTGGAAACAAGGATTGGCAAGAAAACTTCAGTTGAAAGACCTTTTCCCTATAACTCTTTCAGGAGAGAATTTCCCTTCCAAGAGGTAGATTTCTTTCAGTTCCTGTTGTCTTACGCCTGTTCTTAACTATGAGTCGCTTGTAAGTCGGATGTTTCTAACTTGGGGACTGACTGTAATGTCATATATATATATATATATATATATATATATATATATATATATATATATATAAACATACTCTTTTTTAAAGCATGAAATACTATTTTTATGTGTGAAGGGCTTTCAGCTAAAATATTAAGAATGACTGCTGCTAGAAGTCATGCTTAGTTCAGTCTTTATTCTTTTAAGACAATTGTTGTAAATTTATGCATTACACTTACTTTCAAGTACAGGTCTACAATTCCATATTCATATTCAGTCATTAATACTTTTTGAATAATTCAAATTGTTGTAGAGAAACAAAATAATTACCTCCAGGTTGGACATTATAAAGTGATGGATCTACAATGGGAATATTTTGAGGAGTGGGTTGAATTGTACTGCTTGTCACACCTGTGGGTTAAAAAAAAAGAAAAAAACCCCTCTGTTTTTGCATTTCAAACAGCTGCACAATCTACTTTACAGGTTGCTGTGAAATGTGCTGCTTCCAAAACAATATAAACTCCTTTTAAAATTAAACATTAAGAAGAACCTAATAACTGATATACAATGTCTATAATCTCATGACTTTATTTTAAATGCAATGAAAAATAATTTATAAAATTTCAAAATATTTTCAAAAAAGAACATTAAAACCATAATTTATGAGCCATATATTAATATAGTATCTAATATTAAAATGTTTATGTCAATTTGTGATTTTAATAGTTCAGTTACACAAACATGGAAAAGAAGTAAAATAAACATGTGATAATTGCACACCACATGTGAACAGCAAGATTAGAAATTTAAGGAAAAGGGATCACACAAGCTTCTTTTTTCACATACATACGACTCTATGATTACTGCAGTGGAAGTAAATTGGAAAGAAACAATTAGGCTCCTTCTCTGTTAAAAGTCCAAGTCAATATTTAAATAACAGCCACTACAAAGAATCTTTCTACTACTTATAAGGCTTAAACACATTAACTCCGAAGGAAATTCCACTGTTCAGTGATGTTTAGATCTAAATAAGTGTTTAAAGGATAGAACTGAATATGCTACTATTTCACTTTTTCATCTTTAAAAGTGTTTAAATATACTACAATTATATTTCATTTTAACTCTTACTTCTAATTAATTTAACCTTGTTTATAGCCAGTACAATTCCTCCACTAGAACATCTACATCTTCATTGCCAAACTTTTCTCTCATATACACAGAAGAAGAAGGGAAAAGCAAAGTGCTCCTAATAAGATCTAAGATTCAAACCTTCAGCTCAACCCTACAATAAAACTATAGCTATATCAATTTACTGGGAAAATATTCACAGCCCAAAATCTAACATTAACATTGGTACTTACTTAGGCGATCCCTCGTAGTTCGAGGAGGAGTGTCTTCCATCTTTGGTGTCTTGGGGGTGGGTTCTTAGGTGGCTGAAGAGACCTATTCTTGATTTGCATGTTCTCCCGCAGTGAGGACATCGGTTTCCAGGTGGAAGGCGGTCCCAGTCAGGGTTGGCTTGACGGGCCTTCGTCTTGGCACGTTTCTCCCTTAGACCCTCCATTCGTGCCTCTTCGAACTCCGCAGCACTGCTGGTCACAGCTGACCTCCAATTAGAGTGCTCAAGGGCCAGGGCTTCCCAGTTCTCAGTGTCTATGCCACAGTTTTTAAGGTTGGCTTTAAGCCCATCTTTTCCTTCCCACCAACATTACGTTTCCCGTTGTTGAGTTTGGAGTAGAGTAGCTGCTTTGGGAGATGGTGATTGGGCATTTGGACAATGTGGCCAGTCCAGCGGAGTTGACGGCGTAAGAGCATCGCTTCAATGCTGGTGGTCTTTGCTTCTTCAAGCACACTGACATTTGTCCACCTGTCTTCCCAAGAGATTTGCAGGATTTTTCTGAGGCAGCGTTGATGGAAACGCTCCAGGAGTCGAGTAGACCGTCTGTAGACCGTCCATGTTTCGCAGGCGTACAGCAGTGTTGGGAGGACAATGGCTTTGTAAACAAGCACCTTGGTATTTCTATGGATGTTTCTATCATCAAACACTCTCTGCTTCATTCTGAAAAATGCTGCACTCGCAGAGCTCAGGCGGTGTTGTATTTCAGTGTCAATGTTGACTTTTGTGGAGAGGTGGCTGCAAGGTAGCGGAAATGGTCAACGTTTTCTAATGTGACACCATTTCTAATGTGACACTGGCATTGCAGAGGGATTAGCTGGTGCCTGTTGGAAGAGCACTTTGGTTTTCTCAATGTTCAATGAGAGGCCAAGCTTCTCGTATGCTTCTGTTTAGAGTGGCTTGTAAGTCTTGGTTTTGTTCCCTGCATTTTTTTCTTGGAGTTGTCATGCAGTGAAGATCGACCACTGTTCCTCTGGAGGGACGGAAGCCGTTCTGGGATTCTGGGAGGGTGTCTTCTGAAACAGTGAGAAGGCGGTTTGCAAGGATTCTTGCGAGAATTTTCCCAGTGGAGGTTAGAAGGGAGATACCGCGATAGTTCCCGCAGTCTGTTCTATCCCCTTTCTTGAAAAGGGTGATGATTTTGGCATCCTTGAAGTCTGTTGGGATTTTTTCAGTCACCCACACTTTTTCAATGAGCTGGTGGAGTTGTTGTATCAGCTCAGGTCCACTCTCTTTGAAGATTTCAGCAGGGATCCCATCAGGTCCGCTGGCTTTATTGTTTTTTTGTTGGCTGATGACATTGCTGACTTCTTCCAAACTAGGCAGTGCTGCAAGCTCATCCCTGGTTTGTTGTTGCGGGATTTGTGAGAGGGCCTCTTCGGCCACATTGGAGCTGTGATTCAGCAGGTTCTGGTAGTGCTCTTTCCAACGTAGTGCAATTGTTGTTTTGGGATATTAGGAAAAGACGGGGTCGGAAACAGCAACTCGAATGGCATCTTGCTTCTCACCAAATGCGGACAGCACAACCTTGTCATCACCAACACACTCTTCTGCCAGCAAAACAAGCTCAAGACATCATGGAAGCACCTCCGGTCAAAGCACTGGCACCTTTTGGACTATGTAATTACACGTGCCAGAGACTGCCGCAATGTGCTTCTCACAAGAGCCATGATAGGTGCTGATGACTGCTGGACAGACCACAGGTTAATCTGATCCATGATGGCTATCAAGATCGTCCCCAAACGCATACTCCAAGGAAGAAAAACTAGGCACAAAATGAACACCCAAGCCCTTCAGGAGCCCTCCAAATGAGCCCTTCTCCAAACAACACTCAAGGATCATCTACCCACAGAACACCTCAAAAATGCTGAGGAACATTGGAACAAACAGAAGACCTCCATCATCACAGCCTGCGAAGAAACCATTGGATACCAAACTAAGAAACATCAAGACTGGTTTGACGATAACGACAAAGAAATCCAACAGCTAATTGATCACAAAAGGAAAGCCTTCCAAACATGGCAGAGAGACACCAACTGTGCTGCTAAGAAAAAGATCTATGCCAGTGCAAAATCTGAGGTCCAAAGAAGGACCAGAGAACTCAAGAACATCTGGTGGACAAAGAAGTGCTGAAGAAATCCAACACTTTGCAGACACCCATGATGCTCAGGGATTTTTCAAAGCCACAAAGATAATTTATGGACCAAGAAACCGTGGCATACAGCCTCTACGCTCATCAGATGGAACCAAACTTCTGAAGGACAAAACATCAATTGCACTACGTTGGAAAGATCACTACCAGAACCTGCTAACATTGGTAATGACGCAACAGCATGGTATTTTTCCTCCTCTCATCATATCTCCCTGAAAACCAGTCCCAAAGGGTTTGCCAAATCCCAAGGCAGATTTACCATGACATTTAGATATTTTTTTCAAACTATAATATTTACAGTATGTCACAAAGGAAACATATACTATAGGAGGGATTTAAAAGAGAAAATGGCCAAACATCACTTGTCACCTGCAGGTTTCAACTCACACCATCCATGTACACTTATAAGTGAGCAACAGCCCATCTTTGACACTGTCACTTTCCTCTCACAAGCTTTGTGTTCTTGGCTTAGGTTTGCCTAAACAAAGGCTTCCAATCCTGTAACAGACTGAAATACCAACTTGATTCCTATTTCAACTCTGAAAACAACATTACAAGAGGCAATAATGTCACTCACAACATGAGCAGCTAAATCACTTGCTCAACTTACAATGTAGTCAATGCTTTATTTTGTCAGCAGTTTCCTTTTGAATTCTACAAGGAGTCGGATCTCTCTACTTCTATGCAAAATGATGGACATTGTCATTGACCTGAATTTAATGTTTGTACATCAAAGAAACTTCAATATGAAAGGCTCTCAAAAAACAATTCATTACGCAACTCCATTCTATAACCAGTGATTTTAATTGGGATAAGAATGGGTTGCTTACCTGTAACCATGTTTCTTCGAGTGGTCACCTGTGACCGCTATGCATTTAATAAAGACTCTTGGCCCGGTGGACAGGCCGAAAGGGAGAACGGAGAAACTGTAACAACGGCGAGCAATCTTAAAACTAAGAAACCTGCGATGGGAAGGCCTAATAGAAATGTGGAAGTAGGCTTGCTTGAGATCAACAGTCGTGAACCAGTCACCCTTCGAAGTAGGGAGAGGATCACCGGGAGCGTCATCATCCTAATCTTTCTACATATGATGTAATAATTCACTCCCCGAAGGTCTAGGATAGGGCGCAAGTCACCATCCTTCTTAGGGACCAGGAAGTACCTCAAGAAGAAGCATCTACCTAGGTCCGGGCCCCCAAATCTGGAGACTCGGTATCTTGGTCAATGGCGTCAGGCAATATATGGGGCTCTAACAGTCCTATGGAAGAGCCTGAATCTGAGTCGATAGCAACATCATTTAGTTGTGATGTCTGGACTCCGGGGGTAGGTTGCCTCCCCTGGATAGGTGGTGTAGGAACCTGGGCAGGAGCAGCCACTTGTTGAATCCGAGGATGGTTCTGTGGTAGCTGTTGTGCAGAATAGCCCGTTGAGCCCAACTGTTGGGCTGGATACATAGGTGCGCTCATGGAAAGGCATAGTATCGAAGCTGCTGGCTAAGATGGAGGTGTTAAAGCCCCTTGTCCATGTGCAGAAGTGTGATGAGTTCTTGAGGAGTGGTGCCTACCTACGAGAGGAGCGATGAGGCATGAGGGAGCAAAAATAATCTCTGGTATAAATTGGGTTCCTGTGGAAATAATAAGGGGAAGGAGACCCGATTCCATAAGAATGCCCTCCGTAGGTGGAGCTTCGAGACCGAGATGAGCGATCTTCTCCCGAGCAAAAGCTCCATGAACTTGAGAAGGGGGACCTGTAGTGTCTCCTACGGGACCGACGGTGGTGCAAGCGCCTTGAGGGTGCATGGTCCCTTGCTTGAACCCTACACCCCTCAGCCATGGCTGTTGTGGCTGATGATACCATCCCTAAGACGGCTGCAAGGGGCACAGGTTCGTGCGGCACTTCTCTCTCTCTCTGCAAGGTCGGGGTGGTGGCGTGGCCATCCGGCTCTCGGCTGCGCTCGTGATCGATCCCTCTGATGACGAGAGCCGTGTGGAGCTAGGGAGCTCGAGCTCTGGGGCGGAAGGACCCGCCCCATCCAGTCCCGGTTGGCGGGTCGAAGGTCCCAACACTGCTGACTGATCCTCCCTAGGGCTATTGCTTCCGCTGGGGCTGGCAGCGAGTGGGGGAGTCCACGCCTGAGCACTTGGTACTTCCCCTCTTTGCTTGTTGCCTCCCTCACGTTTTAAGGGGCTCTGAAGCCCGCAGAGGGGACCTTGGGTCTTTTAACCTTTGCCTTCTTCGGGAGAGTGGGTATCAATTCCGGGGCTCCATCTGAAGGTACGCATAGTTTGGTTGAGGGCACAGGGCCATGGCCAATGCCACTATTGGGCTTGGAAGAGGCCCATTTTGGAGGCTGAGCAGGCGGTGGCAGCAAGACTTGCTCATACAACAGTGCCTTTAAGCACGTTTCCCTGTTTTTCCAGGCTTGCGGATAAAAGCCTGACAGCGTGTCCTTCGCCCAGGCATAGAAGGCACATTGCATGGCCATCAGTGTCAGGCAACTTGCCTCCTCACTGACAGCACTTTTTGAAAAGGCAAGGAAAGAACTGGCCCGAGGAGTAGTCGACAGTTTGGGTTCAATCACTGCGATCAGGGTCCTAATCAGCAGGCAAAGAATGGTCAGGTGAGGTCAGAAGTCAGATCCAACAATTCAAAGTATATATCTATCGCTAATTTAGAAAGGAGTGTAAAAGGCTAGAGAGCAAGAGAATCCAACTGAATGCGGCGTAAAAAAGGAACTTGGGTGTCTGCCCCTCCCACTACCTATATATACTACAAGGGGAGAGTGGGCAGGGCCCCTGCCAAAAATTGTATCTTTGAGCTTCTAGAGCAGGGGTCTCCAAACTTTTCAAACAGGTGGCCAGTTCACGGTCCGTGAGACAGTTGGAGGGCCGGACTATAGTTAAAAAAAAACTATAAACAAATTCCTATGCACACTGCACATCTCTTATTTTGAAGTAAAAAAAAGGAACAAATGCAGCCTCAATGTTAATCATCATCATCATAATAATAAAAATAATAAAGAGGGTGTGAAGAGACCCCTTGGGCCATTTAGTCCAATCCCCTTCAACCTTTGTGCAACAAAAGCACAAGCAAAGCACCCTGACAGATGGCCACCGAGCCTCAATGTTGTTAATCATCATCATCATCATCATCATCATCATCATCATCATCATCATCATCATCATCATCATCACACAGTCCTAAACACTTAGGAAGTATTTAACTTGTGATTTTGTGATACGAAATCCAGCATATATATCTCGTTTGCTTTGTTATACTGAGTCTTTGTGTCAATAATAATAATAATAATAATAATAATAATAATAATAATAATAATAATAATAATAATAATAATAATGAGGGTTGGAAGAGACCCCTTGGGCCATTTAGTCAACCCCCTTCTGCCTTTGTGCATCAAAAGCACTAGCAAAGCACCCCTTAATAATTAATTATGAATTCAATAATAATTAAAATACCATGATAAACAACCAAAGCTTTGGAAGGTGCACACCAGGTGAGGGAGGAGGTGGGAAAGGCATGCACCTTTCCCTCCTCCCTCGTGCCGCACGCAGAGGAAGGAGCCACCGCCGCCATGGGGGCCAGATAAATGGCTTCAATGGGCTGCATGTGGCCCCCGGGCCTTAGTTTGGGGATCCCTGTTCTAGAGAATTCCAAAAGGTTTAGGCAGGTGCAGAAAAACCAATATGTGTGCATTTCACAGGGACCACGAAGAAGGAATAATTATTATGTTAAATTTGTTAAGTGGCATACACAGTGCTTGGTGAACTAGCAACTGTTCTGTGGATGGCCAATACTAATAAGGTAATTCTCACTGGCAATACACTTTACACTTAATTGTTATCACACTAATTGCAATCTCACCTCCACCTATGTGTGTAGTATATATACCTGACATTCTGAATAAAACTAGTCTAAGAAAGCTCAAGCTAGAATAAAGTTGTTAGTCTTTCCAATGCCAGAGCAGTCTTTATTTCTGATAATGATTTTATATACTACTATTAGTGGAAAGTTTAACTGAAGAGTTTTTCTTTTAGCAGTAGGCATAAGACTAAATATAGAGATATATACATTGCAATTTCATCTTAGATTGGATTGATTTAGGACAACATTAAGTGCTGTGCTACACCCACTCACCCCATTTCATTTCATTTGGTTCTGAGTAGAATACGACAGATACCTCTTCATCTAATCTTTGCATTACCACATCTATCTATCTATCTATAATGATATAATAATAATAATAATAATAATAATAATAATAATAATAATAATAATACTTTATTTATACCCCGCCACCATCTCCCCGTGGGGACTCGGGGCGGCTTACATGGGGCAGAGGCCCAAACAACATAAGGACAAAATAAAGGCAACATAATACAATCACAATATAAAACAGATAAAACAGTAATGCAATATATCAATTAAAACAACAATACAGGGTAAACAATTACATTAAAAACACATAAAAGGTAAGGCCGTAATAAATACAGGATAGATTATTAAAAACCCTCTGGGGCTGATTAATTAATGACTGTATCTCCGGAGGCCTGCTGAAACATCCAAGTCTTCAGTTGTTTCCTGAAGGAAGATAGAGAGGGAGCCAACCTAATCTCCCTGGGGAGGGAGTTCCAGAGTCGAGGGGCCATGGCCGAGAAGGCCCTCTCTCTCGTCCCCACCAAACAAAGTTGTGAGGAGGGTGGAAGCGAGAGGAGGGCCTCCCTGGAAGATCTCAGCAACCGGGTGGGTTTATAGGGGACGACACGGTCACGAAGATAGGCAGGTCCCGAACCATTTAGAGCTTTATAGGTAATAACCTGCACCTTAAATTGGGCCCGGAATATAATCGGCAGCCAGTGGAGCTGCTTAAACAGGGGGGTTGACCTCTCCCTATAAGCAGCTCCAGTTAGTAACCTGGCTGCCGACCGTTGTACCAACTGCAATTTCCGGACCGTCTTCAAGGGCAGCCCACGTAGAGTGCGTTACAGTAATCCATCCTTGAGGTAACCAGAGCGTGGACTATCATGGCCAAGTCAGACTTCTCGAGGTACGGTCGCAGTTGGCGCACTAGCTTTAGCTGTGCAAAGGCCCTCCCGGCCACCGCCGACACCTGAGCATCAAGTGACAGCGATGAGTCCAGGAGGACCCCCAAGCTGCGGACCTGCGCCTTCAGGGGGAGTGTGACCCCGTCAAGCACAGGTAGCCACTCTATGCCCCGATCGGCCTTATGACTGACCTGGAGGACCTCTGTCTTGTCAGGATTGAGCTTCAGCTTGTTGGCCCTCATCCAACCCATTACAGCGGCCAGGTCTAGGATCCGAGGGGCTTCCTTGGAAGTAGGACAAAACAACAAAACAACAAAACTACACATCCGAGAAACACTAAACTTGGCAACACAACCCCTCATCCATGCCTCTACGTTCATACAACAAAAAGAAAAGAAAAATAAAGTCCTAATTAGAGGGAAAGGAATAATTGTTTTTTATCCAATTGCTACCAGTTAGAAGGCTAAACTCTGCCCACTTGGTCTCCTAGCAACCTACTCAGCCCAGGGGACAGGTACAGTTAGGCCTCAGGCCTCTTCCACACTGCCTATAAGATACAGATTATCTGATTTTAACTGGATTATAAGGCAGTGTAGACTCAAGGCCCTTCCACACAGCTATATTACCCATTTATAATCTTACTAGCTGTGCCCGGCCACGCACTGCTGTGGCGAAGTATGGTGGTATGGGAAATAAAGTATTGAGGAATTGGTGGTAGCTAAGGTAAGGGGTCCCCTGGGCTGAGTGGGTTGCTAGGAGACCAAGTGAGCGGAGCTTAGCCTTCTAACTGGCATGCAATTGGATAAAAACAATTATTCCTCTCCCTCTAATTAGGACTTTAATTTTCTTTTATTTTTGTTGTATCAACCTAGAGGCATGGATAAGGGGTTGTGATGTCAATTTTCGAGGTTGTGGAGTGTTTACTTTTGTTGTTTTGTCCGCTGCTATGATGCCATCACTCTTTTGTATATATAGATATTATCTGCTTTGAACTGGATTATCTTGAGTCCACACTGCCAGATAATTCACTTCAGTGTGCATTTTATACAGTGTAGAACTGTAATCCAGTTCTAAGCAGATAATATAAGATTAGAAATATACATACAGTACAGTCTCACTTATCCAACATAAACAGGTCGGCAGAAGGTTGGATAAGTGAATATGTTGGATAATAAGAAGGGATTCAGGAAAAGCCGATTAAACATCAAATTAGGTAATGATTATACAAATTAAGCACTAAACATCATGTTATACAACAAATTTGACAGAAAAAGTAGTTCAATGCTCAGTAATGCTATGTTGTAACTACTGTATTTACAAATTATCACCAAAATATCACAATGAATTTAAAACATTGACTAAAAAAACATTAACTACCAAAAGGCAGACTGCGTTGGATAATCCAGAATGAATAATCCAGGTAAGCAAATGTTGGATAAGTGAGATTCTACTGTAATATGAAATAATTACTGTGGTAATCTAGTCCAACCCAATTCTGCCATGGAGGACACAATCCAAGCATGCCCAACAGATGGCCACCCAGCCTCTCAATAATAATAATAATAATAATAATAATAATAATAATAATAATAATAATAATAATAATAAGATCATACAATCATAAGGTTAGGAGACACCCCTAAGGATCATCCAGTTCAACTTCGTTCTACCATGCAGGACGACACAAACCAAGCACTCCTGACAGATGGCCATCCAAGATCTGCACAATAATAATACAAATCGAATCATAGAATTAGACAGTTAGGAGAGACCCCTAAAGGCCATCCAGTCCAACCCAATTCTGCCATGCAGGACACAATCAAAGCACTCCCAACAGATGGCCACCCAGTCTCTCAATAACAATAAGAAGAATAAGAATAAGAATATCATACAATCCTAAGGTTAGCAGATACCCCTAAGGATCATCCAGTTCAACTTCCTTATATCATGCAGGAGGACACAATCCAACCACTCCTGACAGATGGCCATCCAATATCTGCACAATAATAATACACATCGAATCATAGCATCAGACAGTTAGGAGACACCCCTAAAGGCCATCCAGTCCAACCCAATTCTGCCATGCAGGACACAATCAAAGCACTCCCAACAGATGGCCACCCAGTCTCTCAATACTAATACTACTAATAATAATAACAACAACATCATCATACAATCCTAAGGTTTGGAGTGACCCCTAAGGATCATTCAGCTCAACTTCCTTTTACCATGCAGGAGGACACAATCCAAGCACTCCTGACAGATGGCCATCCAGCCTCTACATAATAATGATGATCAAGATGATAATAATAATAATAATAATAATAATAATAATAATAATAATAATAGAAGCATAGAATCCAAGAGTTTGGAGAGACCCCTAAGGGCCATCCAGCCCAACCCTTTCTACTATGCAGCAGGACACAATCCAAGCATTCACAATACATGGATAACATATAAATACTATACAATACTACACAGGGACATAGACCCCCCTCTACCCTCACCACTTTCACAGTACATAAACAACCAAATGCATACTAAACATAAAGACAACCATACAACAGACATTCAATACCACCACTACCTCAATAAGTTCTCACCAACACCACCAGACAACGCCACAGCAACGCGTGGCCAGGCACAGCTTGTGTGTGTGTGTGTGTGTGTGTGTGCCACAAAAGACATAATCATCCAGTCTATGTCTTTCAATAAAAAAACCCCTAGAAAAATAGTCCAAATTACAGAGGATGAGGAAGAGCCTTTCTCCCACTAACTGCCAGTTAGAAAGGTAGGCTCCGCTGCCTTTAGCCCCCCCCCCCCCCCCCCCCCCCCCGCATTTAGGCCCTTTGTATCCTAGCAACTCCCTCAGGCAAAATGGTGCCCAGGGCAGAGGCAGAGTGCACAGGCCTCATCCACGCTGCCTATAAAATAGATTATCCGATTTGAACTGGATTATATGGCAGTGTAGACTCAAGGCCCTTCCACACAGCTATATTACTCAGAGTGCCAAGGCAGATAATCCACAATATCTCCTTTGAACTGGATTATCTTGAGTCCATACTGCCATATAATTCAGTTCAGTGTGGATTTTATACAGCTGTGTAGAAGGGGCCTTATATAATCCAGTTCTAAGCAGATAACAGAAGATTATAAATACAATATGTAATAATTACTGTGGTATAATAATACAGAACAATATAATTTCTAAAACCAGGACAGTAAATAACGAGCAACAGTCTGAAAGCAGGGAATTTGGGAATTCCAGAAAGAAAATAATCAGGGCCAGCTTACACTTCCCAACAAAGGATTCCCCCAGGCCGGAAGCAGCCAGGCTCTGAAGCTGCAAAGCGATTAAATGCTAATCAATGTGGCTAATTGCAGCATTCATACCTGCCACACCGAGACTATTAATTTCTATTCAAACTGGCCAACCAAGGATTCCGCAAGGTAGAAAGCAGCCAGGCTTGCAAGCAGCAAGGCTATTCAGGGCTATTCAACCTGGCCAACCAAGAATTCCCCTAGGTGAAAAACCCCCAGGCTTTGAAGTCAAGAGGCTACTCCGTTCCATTCAACCTGGCCTAGCAAGGATGCCCTACATAGAAAGCAGCCAGGCTTTTAAGCTGCAAGACTATTCAGTGCAATTCAAGCTGGCCAAACAATGATTCCCCTACAAAGGAAGTAGCCAGGCTTCAAAGCAGCTCTTTGATTGAGGGTGATACTGCAGCTATTCCAGAAAACGGCCAGGCTTTGAGGCTGCAAGGTTATTCACTGCTATTCCACCTGGCCAACAAATGATTCCCATTAACCACAGCAATGTGTGGCCGGGCAAAGCTAGTATTCAATAAATCCACAGAAATGACCTGATGGGGCATACATTATAGAATGGATCAAGGAGCATACCGGTGCTGTGAGGCACTTCAGCAGGAGTGTTAGCTGGAGCATGAGCACCAGGCGGAATCTGTATACCAGTGTAATTGCTTGTGGGCACATTGCTTGTGGGCACATCGAAGGTGGAGGATGGCTGTGAGTCTTGGTTGGATAAGGCTGGGGAGCCAACTTCCTCATTTTCATCATCTAACAAATAGAGAACAGGGACACACTGATTATTTTACTGATCTGCACTGCAATTATTTACAGATTTATAAATATACACCAATGGGTTTTGCAAAAAGGTATGTTTTAGGCTACTTTGCATGGCAATCTTGTAGCTCCTTTGAGATTGAGAGAAAGAAGTTGATAGCATAAATTTGCATAGATTAAAGTCTACTTCCTCAGACACACAGAGGCACAATGACTGGTTGTGTGTCGTTCTGGAAGGATTTTATGTCTGCGTTTATTTTTACAGCATGGTGGTTGAGAATTACAGGGAGAACAATACTTCATGAAAATACTGCATTTTGATAAGCTACAGAAGAGAGGATTTCTGTATCGGCCACCCTTGTTAATGATAGAAACTGTTCTTTGGTCATCACTTCAATTATTTTAGCTAGGGACACTTGATTTTCCTTCTTTTTCAAAAATATTTATGAACCACTTAAATTTGCTAGAAAACAATTTTATAACATTTTATTTTTAAAAATATATTACTGAACTAGTATTATTTTTGTCTTGTATTAACTTGAGGCACATGCAAGCTAGATTTCTTTCTTTTTTTAAACTATCTGTTTGGATCAGATTGAGAACCCATCTAAAAGAAAGGATTGATATTTAGAATATTCAGTAAAATGTTCTTTAAAAGTTGTATTATATGTGACACATAAACTGCAACTTTTAGGGTCTTGCAGTGCCAGAGATCATATAGAAATGTATTAGTATTCCAAAATATCCCCAAAAGTTTCATAATTCTTGCTTTGTGCAGTTGAGAAAGAAAAGCAGCATTGTTTAAGTCTACTGGAGGACTTCCCCCATTCCTTTCTGCTTGCTCATTTTTTCCTTCTCTTGCAAGGCCCGTACTGAAAAAGAATGAAACTCACTTTCTTATAGCTTAGTATTGGCCATGGAACAAAACTGATCAAAAGAGAAATGCTACCACTGTTTTTAATTCATATGAGCACTTCTGAGTTCTCTGTCCATAGTAATAAAAAATGGAGACTGGTTAATTTTACATTAGCTGACTGCATAAAATACTGACAGTATCTTTCTTTTTATATCTCTCAGGCATAGGAAAGGTACACTTTACAAGCAAACAAACTAGCTAATAATTTAGGGAAGAGGATAGAATATTTCAGGCACAAAAGAGGCTTCATAGAACTCTCACAGTGGGAGCTGTGAATTTAACTTTCATAATACAGACACTGGCAGGAGTCTGTAAAAGACATGGGTAACCTCAAGGCAAAGATTGCTGTAGGCTGTAATAGCAGCAAGTATCGTCATTGAAGACAAAGCCTTGAAAGTGTTTCAGTTTCCAGGTAATGTAAAGTTACTCTGGCAATTTATTTAAGGCACATTTGCATGTTTCTGCATCTCCTATAGATAACTAGCTCATAGTATTCCACAAAAAAGGAGCTATTCCCTTTGTCTGACAGGAGTATGAAAGGGTACTTTTACAAAAAAAGAGTCAAACAAAAATTATGTGGACAACAGATAACATGCTTGCACATTTCACCCCATATTACCAGTTATTTGTCATGTTAGCCCACAAATGATGGCTCCCTCTCAGTTAGAAACATTTGGGTGGGGACAGGTAGAAGAATTTTTACTGATTTTGCTTCTCCTAGAGCATCGCCTCCCACACTGTTCTGGAGCTCTAATATAACAGCTATTTTAGGGAGCACCAAGAAGGAGAGGAAGGAGGGTAAATTAATGAAAATTGCTTCTACTTCATTCTTTCTGCAGGAGTGGTTCTGTGAATGGAAGTCTGCTCAAGGGAACTCTGAATCTAACCCAAAAATATATGTAACATTTGAAGGGGAAAAAGGGATTACAAAATTCTCCTTCCAATCCAATAGGTCCAGACTGTGGAGTCTCTCCATTTTTTAGACAGTTATGAATATAAGCTGCCTTCCATCTTGCATATTTTCTGTGCTGAATATTCTAAAAAAAAAAAAAAGATAAAATGTATAGTTAAAAATACGAAAATGTATAGTTAAAATCTTTAATTGCTTAGGCTGCAAATGAAAAGTACATAAAGGCAAGGAATGCTTAAATTATAATTATTCACACTTTTATACTAGTTTGCTAGTCCTCTGTTTCTGTATATTGGCATTACAGTTGTCCTTTGGTATCTGCTGGGTTTGGTTTCCCAATGATGTGTTGATTTTCAGTTACTTTTCCTTCCTCAGGGGAAGAAGGGAGTGGAAGCCTTTTCCACCAGCCTCTTTCTTCTGGCACTTGGCAGAATCCACACATTTTTGAATAACAATGTATTTGGAAGAAGTTCTTAACTGATATCTGTATGGTTTTTTAATAGAGAAAGAAGGTATGTGTATAATCGTGATAAAGGAATATTAGAATGAGGTCCAGATATTCCTTTCCTGACAATTTTTAATCCTACCATGGCAATTCACAAGTCTTTGAGTTCAAGTTTGTTTTCCAGCACTACAGGCTTATAATGTGCTCACAATCAAGAGTTGTTGGATAACAGACTACATTTGTGATGCTTTTCTCTCTTTCCTTCCTTGGCTCTTGCTGTTATGCTGCAATGAACAATATGCAAGCTTCAGAGGTTTTTTTTTTTTTTTTTACTATTTACAAGGTGGTTGTTTCCTAGATAAATGTTAACAGGAAACAGTGACAATAACAGGGGCACAATCTATTTCTTATGGATACTGGGTTATTTGCTCCTTGGAACATTTGTGGTGACTGGGAGGGAGGATCACAAATTTGCCTCTTAATGAGAATTAGAAAGTCGCCGGATCAAGGGATTAATGTGTTTGTATATATTTTCTGAACAGCTCTGATTTTTGAATATTCTAATAGAACACTATAAATTATCTGGAAAGTGTAAGAAAGAAGCTTGCTAAACTGTTCTTTTCTCTAGTAGGAAGTGATTATAATATAGTAATGCTAATATTTTAAATTTCTATGTGCTATTTTTGTCAATATACTTTAAGTATATTCATTAAAATATGCAGTTCAGTCTCAGAGATGTAGGCTTTATTCATAAATTGAATTCATGCATCCTGCTTCTGGGATATGAATTACTTTAACATGGGTTTCACTAACTTTACAGGCATTCCAGAGGTCTCTTTGACTAGCTTTGGAGTTCGCCTACACCAATTGAATGATTTTTATTATTTCTGCCTAAGGCTTTCAACATTTCTGGCATTCTTTTCCATTTGGGTCTCTAATTTTGTTCATTTTGCACCATTTCTTCAACTTTATTTTCCAAAGGGGAGATGCCAGAAAATGGAACATCTTGTTTAGAATTTATCTGATCCAGCATGTTCCAGACTAAACCTTCTGCAGAACATATGTCTGCATGGGAAAATCATGGTAGACTTGGCATACATTGTTATTTTAGTGTAGTCTTTATGATGGGTTCCATTTTTACTTTTAAGAGGTATAGCTAACTCTAACCCTGTTCAGCCAAAATAATGAGCCTTTGTTTAAATAAGAAACATGTATGGGGAGTTGCTTAAACAGTATTTACTCTATACTTTGACAAAAGCAGGGGCATGTCACTAAATTGGCACAAACTACAAGTAATTCACCATGCCCTCATTTATTATTATTGGGATTGTCCAGCAAAACCACTATGTGGCTACTCAGGAAAGTTTTGTGTTATCTGACATGGCTGCCATCCTTATATAAATAGATTCGATCTGCCTTGCTTTCCCTGGATCTCTAGACCCTTTCATCAATACAAGCTACCATCTGGCACAAGGTGACCATGAAACATCACTATAAGCACCTAAATAAGGGTTTATCAAAGTTCGTTAGAGTTGCTTTGATGTTGCATGTCAAACAGAATTTCCCAGGAACTAGACCCAGTGTCATACAAATGCAATAAAAGGAACCAACTTCTGGCATAAGCTCTGGATTTATGCAACTAAATAATGTGTCACAATATTTTTCTTTTAAAATCATGTATCCCATAACTGTTTATTATAATTAGAATCTTATCTTCTGCAGAAAAAATGATTTTGTGTTTCTGTTTTTTAAACGGAGATCAGAAGTATGTAGCAGTACTCACCTTCCTATCTCAATATTTTATTCAGATTGTCTTGTTGGTGCAAATATATTAAGAATTAGACAGCAGAAGCACATAGTCCTCTGTTTGGTCCTACTCTTTGCACAAATGGATCTGTCATTTTGTATTACTGGTTTGTCTTTACATATACTTATCATTCTGGCTGGGATGTTAATCCCAGTTAAATATTGGACCCACTCCTGAACCATATATCATGATCATACATCACAGGATACCTTTGAAGGAGACTACAATGCCTTATTTCTTTGTGGTCCAGTGGGCTGAAGAAGCTAATTCTACTTCCACGACACTTCCTCACATATGTAAAGGATAATATTAAGCATTATGTGTTTCAGCTACTAATGAAGTTAGCCTTCCTTTGGGGCTACTCTTTATACAGAAATTTCTGGAGTTGTATAATACAGTTCCCAAAGAAATGTAATATTAATCAAGCTTTGTTATAAAACACCTAAACATCCAGCTTGTTAAAATCAATGCTATTTGTGGTTGTAAATACAGAAGTCATTAAAATAAGTGTGCAGCATCTGGGATTGTAATTTTTGTCACCAACTAATAAGACCACTTTCATAGATGCCCACCCTAATACTACTATAATGGCTTATAACTAGTATAACAAAGCAGCTGTTTCTATTATGTGAAGAAAATATTATGCCAGGATCCAAAAATGCATGTAGCAAGTTTCACCCCTTCATCATGTAAAAAGGTAGGGTTTGTTTTTCAAACATTTTATAATCTTAAAATCTCTTGTCCAAAAATACACTTAACTGCCTGAACCTGAGGTACATTAGCTATGGATTTCAGCATTCAAGGTTTGTAATGTATAATGACTGTTACGAACTTGTGACCAAAATCTAATTGACACAATAGAACATGTTATTTCATAGCTAATAGAAACCCAATCTGAAGGAAGAAAAAGGAGGCTACACCTTCTTCTGGAAGGGACTGCCTGAAGAAGAGCGAAGAATACACGGAGTTGGCTTTGCTATTAGAAATGACCTGGTGAAGCACCTGACTGAAGCACCCACTGGCATCAATGAATGACTCTCAACCCTCCGAATTAACCTTGCCAAAAACCAACAGGCAACCATCATATGTGCCTATGCACCAATACTAGATGCTGACGAAGACATCAAGGAAAAAATGTATTGTCAGCTGGACACCGTCCTATCGGAGATACCTAAGGAGGACAACATCATCGTCCTGGGGGACTTTAATGCAAGAGTCGGACGGGACTCTGACCTGTGGCCAGGGATCATAGGAAAAGACGGGGTCAGAAACAGCAACTCGAATGGCATCTTACTTCTCACCAAATGCGGAGAGCACAAGCTTGTCAGCACCAACACGCTTTTCCGCCAGGAAAACAAGCTCAAGATCTCATGGAAGCACCCCCGGTCAAAGCATTGGAACCTCTTGGACTATGTAATTACACGTGCCAGAGACCGCCACAATGTGCTTCTCACAAGAGCCATGATAGGTGCTGATGACTGCTGGACAGACCACAGGTTAATTTGATCCACGATGGCTATCAAGATCGTCCCCAAACGCAGACTCCAAGGAAGAAAAATAAGGCGCAAAATGAACACCCAAGCCCTTCAGGAGCCCTCCAAACGAGCCCTTCTCCAAACAACACTCAAGGATCATCTACCCACAGAACACCCTGAAAATGTTGAGGAACATTGGAACAAACTGAAGACCTCCATCATCACAGCCTGCAAAGAAACCATTGGATACCAAACTAAGAAACATCAAGACTGGTTTGACGATAACAACAAAGAGATCCAACAGCTAATTGATAATAAAAGGAAAGCCTTCCATACATGGCAGAGGGACCCCAATTGTGCTGCCAAGAAAAAGATCTATGCCAGTGCAAAAGCTGAGATCTAAAGAAGGACCAGAGAACTCAAGAACATCTGGTGGACAAAGAAGGCTGAAGAAATCCAACACTTTGCAGACACCCATGATGCTCAGAGATTTTTCAAAGCCACAAAGATAATTTATGGACCAAGAAACCATGGCATACAGCCTCTATGCTCAAAAAATGGAACCAAACTTCTGAAAGACAAAACATCAATTGCACTACGTTGGAAAGAGCATTACCAGAACCTGTTGAATTGCAGCTCCAATGTGGCCGAAAAGGCCCTCTCACAAATCCCGCAACAACAAACCAGGGATGAGCTTGCAGCACTGCCTAGTTTGGAAGAAGTCAGCAATGCCATCAGCCAACAAAAAAAACAACAAAGCCAGCAGACCTGATGGGATCCCTGCTGAAATCTTCAAAGAGGGTAGACCTGATTTGATACAGCAACTCCACCAGCTCATTTAAAATGTGTGGGTGACCGAGAAAATCCCAGCAGACTTCAAGGATGCCACCATCATCACCCTTTTCAAGAAAGGGGATAGAACAGACTGCGGGAACTATCGCGGTATCTCCCTTCAAACCTCCGCTGGGAAAATTCTCACAAGAATCCTTGCAAACCTCCTTCTCCCTGTTTCAGAAGACACCCTCCCAGAATCCCAGAATGGCTTCCGCCCCTCCAGAGGAACAGTGGACATGATCTTCACCCCTTGACAGCTCCAAGAAAAATTCAGGGAACAAAACCAACCTCTGTACATGGCATTCATTGACCTTACAAAGGCATTCGACACAATGAATCGCAGCGCTCCCTGGACCATCCTCCAAAAAATCGGGTGCCCTGACAAATTTTTGAACATCCTTCGGCTCCTCCATGATGACATGATGGCAACAGTCTTGGACAGCAACGGCTCCCAAAGTGACCCATTTAAGGTGGAATCAGGTGTCAAGCAGGGATGTGTTATTGCCCCTACATTATTTTCCATCTTCATCGCTATGATACTTCACCTTGTTGATGGGAAGCTTCCCACCGGAGTGGAAATAATCTATCGGACAGATGGCAAGCTATTTAACCTCAGCAGACTGAAAGCCAAAACTAAGGTCACAACATGTTATAGAACTCCAATATGCTAATGACAACGTGGTCTGTGCGCATTCAGAAAAAGACCTACAAGCCACTGTAAACACCTTCGCAGAAGCATACGAGACACTCAGCCTCTCACTGAATATCGAGAAAACCAAAGTGCTCTTCCAACAGGCACCAGTCAATCCCTCTGCAATGCCAGGAATACAGCTTAATGGTGTCACATTAGAAAACGTTGACCATTTCCGCTACCTTGGCAGCCACCTCTCCACAAAAGTCAACATCGACACTGAAATACAACACTGCCTGAGCTCTGCAAGTGCAGCATTCTTCTGAATGAAGCAGAGAGTGTTTGATGATTGAGACATCCGTAGAGATACCAAGGTGCTTGTTTATAAAGCCATTGTCCTCCCAGCCCTGCTCTACGCCTGCGAAACGTGGACGGTCTACAGACGGTCTACTCCCAACTCAAGAACAGGAAACATAATGTTGGTGGGCAGGAAAAGAGATTAAAAGATGGGCTTAAAGCCAACCTTAAAAACTGTGGCATAGACACTGAGAACTGGGAAGCCCTTGCCCTTGAGCGCTCTAATTGGAGGTCAGCTGTGACCAGCAGTGCTGCAGAGTTCGAAGAGGCACAAATGGAGGGCCTAAGGGAGAAATGTGCCAAGAGGAAGGCCCATCAAGCCAACTCTGACCGAGACCGCCTTCCACCTGGAAACAGATGTCCTCACTGCGGGAGAACATGCAGATCAAGAATATGCCTCTTCAGCCATCTACGGATCCATCCGCAAGACAACAGAAACGGAGGACTATCATCCTCGAACTACGAGGGATCGCCTAAGTAAGAAAGAAACCTCATTGTTTTTAATGAGATTTAGTCATCTCTAACTTTAGCAAAGTTAGAGACAAAAATCTGTTTCTCTGTGTTGTGCTGTTAATGACACATATTACTTAACTGTGCGACTTACCTCATCTGTTAGTTCTCCAAACACTGTCAGGACATCTATTAGAAGACTTGCAGTATAAAAAGACTTAATCATGTTTCTGGAGAGAGGAAAAATATTTTAACTTCTCAAATGGTTAAAAAAATACACTACTGCAAGCAAATGAATATTAAATTGAGTAACTTTCACACTCCCACACAAGCTGAAGAGAACAAGAGATGGCTACCTAAGGATATCTCTGCCTCAAGTACAAAGTTGTGGTTGTTCACACCAGTAGCTTGCAAGAAGTAATTTCTGTATTACGTAAGTGTATGAGAGTAGGTTGCTAAATTGTTCTGATTATATTTGTAGAATTACCCAGTTTTGATTCCAAATTTATCACAATTATGAGTTCCTGTATGAATTGCCTTTATTATGCCACTTACTTGTGAAACCGCCCAGCTCGATCTTCATTATCTGCATAAAGAAACATTTTCAATGCATAATTCTCCACATGGGCACAGCCAACTATTTCCTGAGTAACAGCCTCGTTATCACCCAGCTGCTTCTTCATCTGAGAAAATACAGAGATGAAAGAGATAATTTACATTTATCCACATAATGAGCAGTAAGGACATATCTCAGATTTCTATTTCTCAGGCCTATTGCTTGATGTGGCCTACAGGGCCAAAGAACCTCCCATGTTCAAAACAGTTCCTGCACAATGTGTTGTCGAAGGCTTTCATGGCCGGGATCACAGGGTTGTTGTATGTCTTTCGGGCTGTGTGGCCATGTTCCAGAAGCATTCTCTCCTGACGTTTCGCCCACATCTATGGCAGGCATCCTCAGAGGTTGTGAGGTACCTCACAACCTCTGAGGATGCCTGCCATAGATGTGGGCGAAACGTCAGGAGAGAATGCTTCTGGAACATGGCCACACAGCCCGAAAGACATACAACAACCCAGTTCCTGCGCATTTGTATGCTGAGACAGAGAGATAAAAAGAATGGCATTCTCCTATTCGGTCCTTTCAGCTGTTGGTTGTGGTGCTTCTGTTATTGCTCATGTTATAAGAATGGAATATAATGAAAATATGACTTTGTTCTTTTTGGGGAGTTCCTATTCATTGTTTGTTAAAGTAAAATATTCCTGAAACTGGCCCCCTTGCCTTCTTACACAGTCTAGCTGGGATTGTGACATTATCTGAGCAGCTTTATCTAAGTATCAGCACTTTGGCCTTGGATGTAACAATTTAAGTGCAATACACTGTGTAAATCATCAACACTATCAAGTGCTAAAGCTGTAAACTATATGGGAAATTTCACATGTTCTCCTCTCCAAATCTCTTTTAGAGAGATCCTGAAATTCAACAAATACACTTAATTTTATCTAATGTATATTTATACATAATTAGGATGAAATTATTTCCTCAGCAATCAGTAATTTTCTGTTACACTTTGTTTGCTTTTATAAAGAAGCATATGGTGGTACTCTCATGCCATATTAATTCAAGTGAGCAAATGAACCAAAATAACATCTATCTATCTATCTATCTATCTATCTATCTATCTATCTATCTATCTCACGGATAGTTCTGGGAATGTTTGTCAGAAAATGGACCTGTAATGTAGAAGAACAAAAGGAGTGAAGTAGAAATGATTGTGCACTGTTCACCATTTTATTAATAAAAAAACAACTTTTTGGTATTTTTATTTTGTTTACTCTAAGATTAGGAACATTCCCTTAAAAAGGTGAACAGCAACATTAATAATTTCCCAACAACCATAACATATTATGTTACTACTCAGCTTGAGTCAGTCTAAATTTATAGATGTTCTGGGACACATCTATATAAAGACTTAATATTGTCTAACTTAAAACATCTTTTCTGGGCAATAACAGACAGTAGAGCTATAGTTTCCTCCTGTGAAGGCACTTGTAGCATTTAACATAAAGAAGGAACTAATGAAATTAAAACCTCCTGTTCAACCTAACTGCATCAGTGACCTGAAAATTTACTGGAATGCTTAGTCAAGCAGCCTATTGCAACTGAAAGACCTCTTTTCAAAGATGTTACAGAGCACAAGAAGCCTCAGGTTTCCTAATAAAATCAGTAAAGTAAATAACACTGTTACAGTTACAACAGGTGGGTATAAGGCACCTGAATAGACTTACTGTTGGCATTTAGGGAAATCCTAGTGTAGCTTTACAAAATAAAAACAAAGGATATTAGACTAAACTTAAATTTATGTGGCCAAAAACTACAGAAAATATGGGGATGGCAGTCTATTTTCTAATACCAATAATATTAACTAAATTTACAGGCCGGATATCTGTAACACTGATGCAGTTACATCAGAAAGGGATTCAGTTCAGGTGATATTCTGATATTTCTTTGAGTACAATAGTTTAAAACATAGCACAATGTAATCCTGTCATTCTCATATCATCGCTGTCCATTTTGTCCCCATCTATGGTTTTCTTGAGAAGCCTACAGAATATTGTTACAAACACTTTCAATCCTTAATATAAATTGGGCATAGAAACTACAGGTTGAATGTTTATCTTAAATATACGCTGTTTAGATGTATCGATAATGAATGGCTAGTAGAGGCAAAGAAGAATGGAAAAAAGAAAGCATACAAGCCTGCAACACACTTTCAAAGCCCTATGCTAAATCCAATTATTATGAAGTAAGTCCCATCAGGTGGAATTTAATCAAGCTTTTCTATTAGTGGAAGAACATTCAAAGACCCAGTTAAGACATAATCTCAGTTCAATAAATCTCAGTTTACTAGATCAGAACTAGCCTTCCATCTGCATCCTCCCTCCTCAAACCGTCTTGTAGTCCTGGATTTAAGAAAGATGCTGCCATTTGCTTACCAGTTGCTTCCAATGGCTTTTGAACCAGTAAATTGTGATTTAAATCAGTTTCCAAATGTTTGGGAACCTCACACAGCTCTCACCCTACCACACACACACACACAAAGAATATTAGACTACCCTTATATTTATTACATGGCCAAAAACTACAGCTCGGGCCCTGCCTATCTCTGTGATTGCATCTCCCCCTATGAACCAGTACGGGCTCTAAGATCTTCCGGGGAGGCCCTCCTCTCACTCCTACTGCTGTCACAAGCACAGTTAGTGGGGACGAGGGAGAGGGCCTTCTTGGTGGAGGCCTCCTGGCTCTTGAATGCCCTTCCCAGAGAGATCAGACAAGCACCCTCCCTATCCTCTTTTCGCGAGGATCTGAAAACCTGGTGGTTTCTGCAGATCTTTGAGCAGGGCTAATCCTTGGCCCTCCCAGCTATATTCCCACTCAGCACTTTGCCCACTTCCTTGCTGTACTGTGGCACCTGACATGCCTAGCACCTTATAGCTGGCCACCCCAACATTGAATCCTGGTCACTGTATCTTGCTTCATTGATGGAGTATTCTGTCATTAGTTTTTAAGTCTTTGTTAACTGACTGATTTGTATGTCTTGTGCACTTTTATTCACTATTGAATTATCTTGTAGTTGTTGTATGGTTTTAAGATGTTATATGGGTTCTGTTATATTGGAAACAGCCCTGAGTCCCTTGAGGAGATAGGGCGGTATATAAATACAGTTTTATTATTATTATTTTAAAACATGGGGATGGTAGTTATTTTCTAACACCAATAATATTGACTAAATTTACAGACCAGTTATCTGTAACACTGATGTGGTTTATATCAGATAGGGATTCAGTTCAGGGAGGCTGTCTCCACTCTCCCATTTCTTTGCTTAACAAGACAGACCTAAAACGTATTGGGAGACATGTCATCATTGGCCCACATGCTTCCTGGATCATGTAAAACACCTTTTAACGTCAAATAATAAAAAAGATGGGGAGGTTTTACTGGATTCTCGGGTATCATTAGTATACTGATGAAGCACAGCTCTGTCTCTCTTTTGTAACTGAGAAAATGAGGTTATTGAAGTCCTCTATCTCTGTCTGGATGGAATGAAGGATGGGGCCTGGGTAAATAACTGGGACTTGATGCTAACAAGATAAATGTTCTGTTATACCTGTACCAGGTGGGACTGTACTCCTGTTGAGAGATCAAATGTGTAGCTTGGGGTTGCTCTTAGATCCAGCAAAATTACTAAATTACTAAAGCTAGATTACTATCATGCCAGGGAATATCCTTGCCCACTTGTTTTCTTTCCTAGGCAGAGCAGATCCAGCCACAGTGGTTTGCATTATCTGTACTGTAATACTGTATACTCTTTAAGAAGCTATCCTTGAAAATTGTTCAGAACTTACAGCTACTATAAAACATTGTAGCTGCAATGTTTATAATGATTAAAGGCCATATATATCATCTGGTCTTGCACAAACTGCACTATCTTGCAGTTTGTTCTTGCATTCAATTTCGGATTAATCTGTTATTGACATACAAATGCCTGCCTGAAATTTAACATCCATACAGCAGAGGCCATGTTGCATGTCCTATCACCCTGTGATAGGATATGCAACAAATGAAATGACTTTTCTGCAGAAGCATACAGACTATGAAACTCCCTCCCAAAGGAAGTCAGACTGGCTACATCCTTTTCAGGTTGCCAGTGTAATTATTTTGCATGAACTTTGATTTTTAAAACTGGGGTGGGATGGAGGTAGGGGAGCTACAATTATTTTAATTGTTTGTAGAATTCCATGACATAGTCATGTTAGTGTGGAACATAAATATGCAAAAGCTTAAAGATTAACTAAAAGAATAAAGTTGGCAGCATAAGTCTACTTTATCAGATATTTGAGACATTGTTTTTGTCTCCTTAAAAGTGACTTTATTTGTGAATTCAATGTTTTAAATATGTTTACCTCCTGTACATTACCTAAGACAACTGAGCAGGGAAGCAAAAGAGAAACATTTCATGTAAAACAAAACAAAACAAAGAGGAGTATGCTGGATGTTTCCCTTTCTTTCCCTTACTTTCTTTCTTTCCCTTACTATGAGTTTCTCTCTCCCTGTGAACCAATCTGGGAATCCTGCACAGATAAATGCCACAGAGTAAAATATAATGAAATAAATAGTTAATAGCACCAGAAACAATCTTACAGTCATCCTTATGAAAGACCAAACACAAGGGAATTTTCCTCTATGTTTCTATAACCAAATACCAACAATTATAGACATAGCAGATAGACTTACAGCCTCAAGTTGATCCATGAGTTTGCATAAAAATTTGCGGCATTCTGGATTTTTACTATCAATCTTCATACCTGTCTGCATGGCATACAAACGGCCTGTAAGAAATGAGACTCAGTGAGGATGGTATATAAAAATACAATCTCCTTTATGCCACATTGGGGTTTCTTAAAAACTAGATTAATACCACATCACCATTATGTTTCTTGTAACAGAGGCATACAAAAAGTTGACCCTAGAACAGGCATGGGCAAAGTTCAGCTCTTCAGGCTTTTTGGACTTCAACTCCCACAATTCCTAACAACCTACTGATTTTTAAGAATTGTAGGAGTTGAAGTCCAAAACACCTGGAGGGCCAAGGTCTGCTCATGCCTGGCCTAGGATAAAAGAACTGTGCAAATATAGTTCTACATATCCAAGAAATTCTGAATCCATATTTCTGAACAAAAAAAGTCTTATCCCTATCTCCCACCATGTGATATGGTAAGCTTTTGGAAGTTGATGGGCCTTCAAAGCAGTTTGGGACTCTTGTTTAATAGACTGCTGTATCAAACAGACAAATCAAAATTCAAGTGGAAGTGTTCAGGTTGAGCTACTACAAGAAGACATCAACAGAAAGTATTTAAGATTTATGAATGGCTAAATTCCTGGAAGGTTTCATCTTGAAAAATCTTGAAAAGGATAAGGAACAGAATGAAGAATCATTCCATAACTGGTAAATAAATGGGTGTCACGACCCAGGCTACAGAGCACCAATAACCATACGCAGAAGCCAGAATCTATCTAATATCTTTATTAAGGAAATATATAAAGTTAGTAAAAGCAAATGTAAAAGATAGTCCAGAAGCAGACCTTTCAGGAAAGGTCAAAATTAGTCCAAAGAAATAATGTCCAATATGAAATATTAAGGTCCAAAGTTGTAATCCAATAACCGAAACACTCACTTTGCCAAGCAAAGTGAGGGGAGATGACAAGGTCCTTTAGTCCATAAAACTTGAGCGTGGCTAGGAAATAACTTGATCTTGAACGTGGAACAAGGTAACTAAGAACAAGAACAAGGTCCGTGGAATAACTTGATAAATCCGTGGAACAAGGCAAGGATTGATCCTGGGAAACTAGGCAAAGTCCGTAGATCAACAAGGCTGGGAAGCAAGGCGAAGGCTGGATAGCAAGGCAAGGCTTGAGCAGGAGCGAGGCTTGAACCGGAGCGCGCTGTCCAGACACAACTCGCTCCGTAGGCTGACGAATTGACTCCGCGAAGTTGCTACGCGGGCAAAACACCTATATAGAGTCCAACTTTCTCACCAAAGCGGTTCTCTGGGAATCAGAAACGAAAGCTAAACTCTGAGACCAGATGTTAAACTCCTTAAAGATTCTCACGAGAACCAGTGTTAATTGGCAACATTCTTAGCTGCTATCCTCGCACTCCTGCGCGAAGCTGAATCCAAACTTCTCTGTTGTTTACAAAACTCCCGGCGCAAGAACACGGGAGAAGTAGGCTCTGGGGTTGTTTGACATACTTCTGGGGCACAACTTTCTTGCAGGTGTAAGGTTCCCAGATCTGCCTGGGAAAGATCTGGCTGAGAGGAATCCAGTTCAGACTGGGAAGGTAAAAAACCCAAGTTTTCATCTTCATCAGGAATTACAATGTCCTGAGCAGGACTACAAGGCCCATGGTTCATCACACTATCCCCCTCCTCAAGGCCCCTCCCAAACTGGGGCCCTCTCCCCGAGGCGCGAGGTCGCGGTTTGTTGGGATAGGTCAGATGAAAGCGACGGGTTAGATCAGGAGCATGGACTGTGGAGGCGTCTTCCCAAGAGCGTTCCTCAGGCCCAAAACCCACCCAGTCAATGAGATATTGTAGGCGGCGGCGATGAAAGCGAGAATCCAAAATGTCCTCAACCTCGAACTCCTCCTCCCCATTCATCAAAACAGGAGGGGGGGCCGGTTGGTCTGTATCAGGACGCACACCATCCGCCGGAAGGAGCAGGGAACGGTGAAACACTGGGTGGATGCGCATTGAACGCGGAAGTTGGAGTTTGAAAGTCACGGGGTTTAATTGCGCCACCACTGGATAGGGGCCGATGAAACGGGCATCTAACTTCCGGCAAGGGCGGTGGGAGGGCAGAAAGCGAGTGGACAGAAAAACCCGATCTCCTACCTTGATTTCAGGGCCCGGCTGGCGGTGTTTGTCAGCGTGGCGTTTATAGTCCTCTTTGGCTTGGTCCAGTTGCTGGAGCAAAAGTTGTTGCACCGCTGTGAGTTCCTGCAGCCAATCCTCTGCTGCGGGAACTTCTGAAGTTTCAATGACAGGGGGAAAGAAACGTGGATGGAAGCCGTAGTTTGCAAAGAACGGCGTTTCTTTTGTAGAAGCTTGAACTCCATTATTGTAGGCAAACTCAGACAGTGGTAACAGAGAAGCCCAATTGTCCTGTTGGTAGTTTACATAACAGCGAAGATACTGTTCCAAAGTGGCATTGGTGCGCTCCGTTTGCCCATCTGTTTGGGGATGATGAGCTGAAGATAAGCGAGAGTCTATGCCCAGTAGTTTTTGTAGTGCCTTCCAAAAACGAGAGGTGAATTGAGATCCACGGTCTGTGACTAAACTCTTGGGCAATCCATGTAGTCTGAAAACATGCTGAAGAAATAGATCCGCAGTTTCTTTGGCCGTGGGGAGGCCTTCGCAGGGAATGAAATGGGCTAACTTGGTGAAAAGGTCCACCACCACTAAGATCGTGGTGAATCCACAGGAAGGTGGTAGGTCAGTGATGAAATCCGCGGAAATTATTTCCCATGGGCGAGATGGGGTAGGAAGGGGGTGTAAAAGCCCTGAGGGCTTTTCCCTTCGTATCTTGGAGCGCTGGCATACTGGGCAGGTGTTGACATATTTTTCTACATCCTTGCGGATCTTGGGCCACCAAAAATCCCTTAGGATCAAATGCATAGTTTTAAATAGTCCGAAGTGTCCTGCTGGTTTGCAGTCATGACACAGGCGAAGCGCTTTTTCCCTGCCCGGTCCGGGTGGGATATAAACATGATTTCTATAGCAGAGCAGCCCATCTTTAAGCGAAAAGGGAAAATGCAGACCTTGGCGAAGTTGGTCCTGCGCCCAGGCATCTGCTTGCTGACTAGCCCTGATTTCTTGAGCACAGATGGGTCCTGGAGTAGGGGAAGTTGAACCAATGGGAATGGATTTGGTGTTCCCCACCGTGAGCGTGGCAAAGTTCTCGGGTTGTAGCAGTTGGGATTCAGAGGTCTCCTTGCGTCCTGCAGCGTATTCCGGTTTACGTGACAGGGCGTCTGCTTGCTTGGTTTGGGCTGGGGTCACGTAATGGATCTGGAAGTTGAAACGTTCAAAGAATAAAGCCCAACGTTGCTGCCTCTGGTTTAGTTTGCGGGCAGTTCTTAGGTGTTCTAGATTACGATGATCAGTGTGGACTTCAATGGGAAATTTGGCCCCTTCTAGCCAATGTCTCCAAGTTTCAAAAGCTGCCTTTATGGCCAGTAGTTCTTTTTCCCAAATGGTATAATTTTTCTCTGGTGTGGTTAGTTGACGGGAGTAAAAGGCACAGGGATGAAGGTGGTCTCCCACCGGTTGTAAGAGTACAGCCCCAATTGCCACATCCGAGGCGTCCGCTTGCACAACAAAAGGGGTTCCAGGATCTGGGTGCTGTAGAATTGGCTGGGACGTGAATAATTTCTTTAGTTGCTGGAACCCTTTCTCTGCTTGATCAGTCCAGCGGAAGGGCTGTTTTCCACGGATGCAGCTAGTGATTGGGTCAGACCAGTGGGCAAAATCTGGAATGAACTTGCGGTAATAATTCGCGAACCCCAAGAAACGCTGCACCTCTTTCTTGTTAGTTGGCGCCCGCCAGTCCAATACTGCTGAAACCTTGGTTGGATCCATGGAGAGCCCTAAAGGCGAGATGCGGTAACCAAGGAAATCTACCTCTTGTAGATCAAAGGCGCATTTTTCCAGTTTGGCATAAAGTCCATGATCCCGCAATCGTTGTAACACCATTTTGACGTGGTTCTCATGTTCTGATTGTGATCTAGAAAACACCAAAAAATCGTCCAGGTAGATTATCAAGAACCTGTCCAGATAGTCCTGAAAAATGTCATTGACAAAATGCTGGAACGTTGCGGGGGCTCCGCATAAACCGAAATTCATAACTCGGGACTCGAATAATCCGAATTTGGTCTGGAAGGCGGTCTTCCACTCGTCCCCTTCCCTGATGCGAACTAAGTTGTAAGCCCCCCGAAGATCCAGCTTGGTGTAAACCTTGGCTCCTCGAAGCCGATCCAGTAGATCCGAGATTAAGGGCAGGGGATAGCTGTTCCGCTTGGTGATATTGTTCAATGCTCTGTAGTCCACCACCAATCGTAGTTCCCCTGACTTCTTCTTCACAAACATCACTGGAGAGGCGGCTGGGGATTGAGAGGGTCTGATGAATCCCTTGCGAAGGTTTGTCTCTAGGAATTCCCTGAGAGCTTCTTGCTCTGGTTCAGTCAGGGAGTAGAGATGCCCTCGCGGGATCGGGGCCCCCTCCACCAAGTCAATGGCACAGTCATAAGGTCTATGTGGGGGTAATTTCTCGGCTTCTTTCTCATTGAATACATCCCAATACTCGGAGTACTTCTTTGGCAAGGTGATGATGGGCTCGGTGTCTGTGGCATGGCATACCTTGGCTACGAGGCAATGGTTTTGGCAGTACGGTGAAGCAAACTGCAGTTCTCTGTTGGACCAGGAGATGTTAGGGTCGTGGAGAGTCAGCCATGGAATTCCCAAAATCACAGGGAAATGGGGAACCTCGGTAACAAAGAAGGAAATCTCTTCCATATGTTCTCTTATCCACATCCTGGTGGGTTCCGACCATTGACTTACGGGGCCCGTCTTGAGGGGGCGGCCGTCTATGGCTTGCACCACACGGGCATTCTTGAAATCATGATATTGTAATCCCAGAGAGTCGGCATACTCTCTATCAATGAAGTTGTTGGTAGCTCCAGAGTCTATCATGGCGTGGATCATGACGGGTCCCCTTTTTGCTGACCATAATGTGACCACGAGAAGGAACAGGACCCCGGTTGGCGGCTCTTGAATGGATTTTTTGACCGGGTTGGCGAGCCTCTCTACACCCGGTCGTTGGCTTCCCCCGCCGGCTGTGTGCCAGTCGGCTCAGACGTCTTCGTCTCCGTGGAGGACGCCGCCGCAAGCCGGGCGGCAGGCTTCCCCTTGGCTGGGCACTCTCTGGCGAAGTGGCCCCCGTTCCCGCAGTACCAACAGAGGTTTAAGCGTTGACGACGGGCCTTCTCGGCGGCATCTAGTCTGGGACGCACATTGCCCAACTGCATCGGCACCTCCTCGCCTCCTCTGGGGTATGGGGTTGGCGGTGGGGGTCTCCACGCTGGACGTGGCTGAACGCTGGCGGGAGCGGGGGGTTTTGCCCCGGCTCTACTGCCCTGGCCTCGAACCCACTGTTTCCTGTTGGCAATCATGACTTCAGCCCGTAAACATTGATCAATGAGTGTCTCGAGGGTCTGGGGAGGATCCACCTTGGAGATTTCTTCCAGCATTTCAATGTTGAGACCCTCCCGGAATTGTCCTCTGAGGGCTACATCGTTCCAGCCGGTGTTGTGGGCCAACACTCGGAACTCGGCTATATACTGAGACATAGGTCTGTCTCCTTGGAAAAGGCGACGGAGTTTGTGGCCGGCTGCCTCCAAATTGTCCTCGATTCCCCAAGTCTCCTTGAGGTGGTCCAAGAAATGTTGCGCTGATCTTAGGTGTGGAGAGGCTTGGTCGAACAGTGCCGTCGCCCAGTTGGCCGCTGGCCCGTCTAGAAGACTGTAAACCCATGCCACTTTGATGTCTTCTTGGGGAAACTCGGCATCACGGGCCTCTAGATAAGCTTGACATTGGCGACGGAAAACATGAACCTTGGAAGCTTCTCCAGTAAACTTGGTAGGCAACGCCATGGCCGGGAGGCGGATTCCGCGCTCCCGCAAGCCCTTTATTTCTCCATCCTGGGCGTTGAGTCTGTCGCGGATGCGATCCACTTCGTCCTTGCTGATGGTGTAGCTCAGTGGCTGCCCACCGGGCACGGTTCCGGTAGACATTCTGGCCAAGGTTAATTGGTGCTTAGGGTGGCGGAGTCAAACTGTCACGACCCAGGCTACAGAGCACCAATAACCATACGCAGAAGCCAGAATCTATCTAATATCTTTATTAAGGAAATATATAAAGTTAGTAAAAGCAAATGTAAAAGATAGTCCAGAAGCAGACCTTTCAGGAAAGGTCAAAATTAGTCCAAAGAAATAATGTCCAATATGAAATATTAAGGTCCAAAGTTGTAATCCAATAACCGAAACACTCACTTTGCCAAGCAAAGTGAGGGGAGATGACAAGGTCCTTTAGTCCATAAAACTTGAGCGTGGCTAGGAAATAACTTGATCTTGAACGTGGAACAAGGTAACTAAGAACAAGAACAAGGTCCGTGGAATAACTTGATAAATCCGTGGAACAAGGCAAGGATTGATCCTGGGAAACTAGGCAAAGTCCGTAGATCAACAAGGCTGGGAAGCAAGGCGAAGGCTGGATAGCAAGGCAAGGCTTGAGCAGGAGCGAGGCTTGAACCGGAGCGCGCTGTCCAGACACAACTCGCTCCGTAGGCTGACGAATTGACTCCGCGAAGTTGCTACGCGGGCAAAACACCTATATAGAGTCCAACTTTCTCACCAAAGCGGTTCTCTGGGAATCAGAAACGAAAGCTAAACTCTGAGACCAGATGTTAAACTCCTTAAAGATTCTCACGAGAACCAGTGTTAATTGGCAACATTCTTAGCTGCTATCCTCGCACTCCTGCGCGAAGCTGAATCCAAACTTCTCTGTTGTTTACAAAACTCCCGGCGCAAGAACACGGGAGAAGTAGGCTCTGGGGTTGTTTGACATACTTCTGGGGCACAACTTTCTTGCAGGTGTAAGGTTCCCAGATCTGCCTGGGAAAGATCTGGCTGAGAGGAATCCAGTTCAGACTGGGAAGGTAAAAAACCCAAGTTTTCATCTTCATCAGGAATTACAATGTCCTGAGCAGGACTACAAGGCCCATGGTTCATCACAATGGGGAGGAGGAACAAGCATGCATACTGCTGACTGACTCTCCAAAAAGCCCTTTCCTTTCATCCATACTCTTCGATTTTGGTGGCAAGTGACTAGATTGGCAGTTTAGGTTGCAATTCATTAAGCAAGAAATGAAAGAAGCTTAACAATATGCTACAGTAGAGTCTCACTTATCCAACATAAACGGGCCGGCAGAATGTTGGATAAGCGAATATGTTGGATAATAAGGAGGCATTAAGAAAAAGCCTATTAAACATCAAATTAGGTTATGATTTTACAAATGAAGCACCAAAACATCATGTTAGACAACAAATTTGGCAGAAAAAGTAGTTCTATACGCAGTAATGCTATGTAGTAATTACTGTATTTACGAATTTAGCACCAAAATATCACGATATATTGAAAACATTGACTACAAAAATGCGTTGGATAATCCAGAACGTTGGATAAGCGAGTGTTGGATAAGTGAGACTCTACTGTACTTGTTAAATGGTTTTATATTGTCACACCTCTGAGCATACAAACTGAAACTGCAGGTATTTTAATGTTAAGGTCTATCTTTTATGAAATCCCCCTTTAGTCTATGGAGTGTGGTTCCCGTATCAAAAGCAGAGGAATCTTGAAACCAATATGTCAAACTATCCATTAAAAATGATTTGGGCAATATTAATAGCAAGCTCAAGCTCAGACACATTTCCTGGCAGGAGTAAAAGAGCTGTAGTATTAATTCCCACATACCGTGAACATCTTTAATTAGACTGAATATAACACAATATCACAAAGGACTAAGATGGGAACACACAGTAGCATCTCACACAAAATGCAATTTAAAAGATTCCATAAACATCAGCTTTCGCTTCTATTTACCAAAGTACATGATATAAGCTGCTATTTAACTGTATATCTCAAAACATGTTATAAATTAAAAATTCTCCCAAATCACATAACAACTGACAATTTCAGAACAAGACAATAAAAACTTAAAGGCCTAAACAGGCAAAGTTTTCAAAAATGCCAATAGGATGGCATCCAAAAAATGTAAAGTAAGACAGGTGTCTCTGACCATCATCTGCCTTTCTTTATGGAAGAAGAATGGGCGCAGAGTCGGAATACTTTGACTTACGAGGATGCAGAGTATCTAGTTCCCAGGGATTTTTTTTTTAAAAAAATGCTTAATGTCATTTTTATTTTTACAAGATTTGAAAACGATTACAAATAAAAAACATAGCGAAAGTTGAACCATATGAACAATGTAAAGTGTAAAGCTTTAAAAATATTTGGCAAATCCCAAATTCATGATGTAGTTAATGTACTGGAGACAGACAACATATATAATGGCATCAGCCTGAAACCTTTCTTAGCTTGATATATTAACAATAAATGTCACATGAGATCTGTTAGCCTTGTCATTAAACCCTATTTCCCTGGGCCATGTTCCAGTAGTGTCATAGAAAGAAACACTTGCAAAGTACATTAAAATGGTCAAGTTCAGAAGTAAGCAATATATACCTTGTATGTTAATTTGTGAATTAAATATTTCAGCTGCTTTGCTATGTACAAGAGACTAGCTCCTAAACACTTGCTGTTTAGAGCAGGAATAGGCAACCAAATGAAGTGAGAGGGGTGACAATGACTCTCATGGGCTGTCACATACTCTTTTAATTTTTTTCTCTATCTACATTTGATTAAGTCAAAATGCCCATCCCTCCCAACTGAACATATGGCAAAATGTGTCCCATAATGATGATGATAACCCGCTTCTTCATTAAAACCCTATTAAAAGACATACAACAACATATACAGAGTTAAAATATAAGTTAAAATCCACTGATAAAATGCAGATAAAAATTCACAACTTAAATTGACCGGGTAGGTTTGCAGAAGAGATGAGTCTTCAATTGTGTCTTAAATTCTGACAGTTTATCTAGTTGTCACATCTCTTCCAGAAGGTCATGCCATAGTCAACTGATGAAAAAGTTCTCTGGGTGACTGTTGCCAGTCAGGATCTGGTAGGTTGGAGGAGATGCCCTCAAAAAGTCCTAGGTATGCAGGGCAGATTATATGGTAGAAGACAATGTTTTGCACATTTGGGAGTCATGAGTACCTAATGGGCCACTCTGGATTCTTCCTTATTTTTTGTTTTTAACTAGTTAAGAGCTAAATGTTATTTTGATCTTACTGGCAACCAAGCCAGGTTGTTGTTCATTACCCATTGCTCATTTTGGATTACTTTGTTGTCATGGCCATTTGCCTTCATGTCATTTTGACTTTTGGTAACTATAAGGCAAACCTTAGGAGCCCCTGGTGGCACAGCAGATTAAACCGCTGAGCTGCTGAACTTGCTGACCGAAAGGTTGGCGCTTTGAATCCGGGGAGTGGGGTGAGTTTCCGCTATTAGTCCTAATTTCTGCCAGCTGAGCAGTTTGAAAACATGCAAATGTGAGTAGATCAATAGGTACCTCTCTGGCAAGAAGGTAACGGCGCTCCATGCAGTCATATTGGCCACATGACCTTGGAGGAGTCTACGGACAACACCAGCTCTTCGGCTTAGAAATGGAGATGAACACTAACCTCCAAAGTCGGACACGACTAGACAATGTCAGGAGAAGATCTTTACCTTAACCTTTACCTAAGGCAAACCTGTCATGGTGTTTTCTTGGCAAGACTTAGGCTAAAACAATGTGACCTGCCCAAAATCATGAAATAGGTTTCTATAATACCATAATTGAAAAATACATACTGAAAAAGCGGAAGACTTTCAAAACAGACCTAAATGTACTTTCAAAGGTGCTGAAAGGATCTCAGAGTAGAACTGGAATTCACTCCCTGGACTCTGTCTGTTTTATGTAGGTACAAATTTGCCAGCCTCTGCACTGGACTCAATTATTTTCTTTTTGAGGAACAAGGCAAACTTTGAAACTGTGTCAAATGATTTACATATGTGCTTTAAGAACTATGAACTACAGTAGAACATGATGTTCTCTGAGAGAAGCAGCTTGTTTTACAAGACAATTAATTGAAGAAATGAGTTACACATGCTACTATAAAGTTTTGTAAGTCTGAAATGTAATTGGTAAAACTGACAAGAACAACCCTTCAAAATACAACGGAAAGCGTTTTCTGTCTTCATGTGTTATCTCTTCTACCCTCCTTGCCATACTTCCAAAATCAGTAAGGACATATAATGCTACTAACAGAGTCCGCAGATTATTACTTAAAGAGGGACATACAATCACCTGGAAAATCTAAAGCTTTACTCCACAAAAGGAACATTATTGTTATCAACTGCTGTCATGTCAACTTTGAATTAGGGTGACCCTTTGAATAAGAAACCTACAAATTACCTTGTTATCGACAGCCCTGATTTTAGGTCTTTTAAATTCAGGGCCATGGTTACCTTGCTTGAGTTTGTCCATCTTATAATGCAGCCTTCTTATTTTCCAACTACTGTCTACCTTACCAAACATTACCGTCTTTTCTTATGAGTCATGTTTCCTCATGATATGCCCAATATGTCTCAGTTTAATCATTCTAAGTAGACATCAGGCTTGATCTGCTCTAGGACCCATTTATGTGTCTTTTTGGCAGTCCATAATACGGACATTCTACAGCACCACATTTCAAATAAGTTGATTCTCTTCCATTCAGTTTTCTTCACTGTCCAGTTTTCACAATTCTACATAGAAATTCTAAGTCATGGACAATGTTGATACATTTTTAGAATTAAGATTTTATCTAGCACAGGCAGTCCCCAAGTTACGAACAAGATTGGTTCTATAGGTTTGTTCTTAAGCTGAATTTGTTTCTAAGTCGGAACAGGTTCATTTTTAAGTGCAACTCCTGCCAAATACATATTTTGTAGCTTTTGATAGCATAGGGAAGGGTTAACACCCTTCTGGTGTCTGTTCTGCTGTCTGTGTTCCTGTTCAGAAGATTTCACCTCACATTCTGTCCCTGTGATAATTGGATTTTGAAAATTTAGGTTGTTGTGGAAACAAAGATTGGTAGAAAGCTTCAATGGAGACTCCTTCCCCTCATGATAGTAACTCTTCCAGCAGTGGATTTCCCTTCCGAGGGGCAGATTGCTCTTACTTCCTGTTGTCTCAGCCCCGTTCTTAACTATGAGTCATTTATAAGTTAGATGTTTGTAACTCAGGGACTTCCTGTACTTCCATAGTTGCCCCTCAAGTGCAAGACTTTTTCAAATTTCTTGAGTACAACTGCTATTCTAATTTATGAACCAAAGGATAAAAAATAATTCAACTATTCTCTTCATTGTCATTATTTTTGTGTTTTTAAATCTTCAGTTGTAAATTCGCCTTTGTACCTTGTTTTCTTAAATTTATTCAATTACTGTTTCAAGATTTTGGTATTTTCTACTAATAGTGCTGCTACTGTTTTCTAACGTATGTTGACATTATGATCTCTAGTGCATTTTCCTTCTCTGAACCCAGTCTGAACATCTGAAATTTATTATTCTGCATATGGTAAAAGTCTTTCCTGTAAAAATTTGAGCATCACTTTGCATGCATGGGATGATCGGGCATGTCCCCAAGTAAGCCGCCCCAAGTTCCATAGGGGAGATGGAGGTGGAATACAAAAATAAAGTTATTATTATTATTACAATGATCTTCCCTCACTTATCGCTGGGGTTACGTTCCAGGAACACCTGCAATAAGTGAAAATCCGCAAAGTAGGGACACTATACTTATTTTAATATTTATACAATATAGACTATTTTAAGTCTTTATCAACCAATTGTGTGTTGATAAATCGCCTCCTTCTCCTTCCATTGCCGCTTGGGCTCCCTTTTTCTCCCTATGGCTTCTCCTTCACAGATTCTTTGTCAGGGCTTTGATTGTGCTTCTTTTTTGACTTGGGTGATGATTGGAGTTTTTATGAAGGTATCTATCTGTGTGTGTAGGTTTTCTGTAAACTGTGTGGCCCAATTGTTGATTGGGTTTGCAGATGACCAGAACATCTAGAAATGGCAGTTTTCTTTCCTTTTCTTTTTCCATGGTGAATTGGATGTTTGGGTGGATGCTGTTAAGGTGGTCCAGGAACTTGCTGAGTTCTTCCTCTCCATGGCTCCAAATTGTGAAGGTGTCACCTACGTATCTGAACCAAACAGTTGGCTTTTTTGGTGCTGTTTCTAGGGCTTGTTTTTCAAAGTGTTCCATATAGAAATTTGCTACTACTGAGCTGAGAGGGTTCCCCATGGCCACTCCATCTTTCTGTTCATAGAATCCATTGTCCCACTGAAAGTAGCTAGTGGTGAGGCAATGGTGAAACAGGGCTGTGATGTCTTCTGGGAAGTTTTGTTTGATTAGTGTGAGGGTGTCAGCTACCTTGGTAAATAGGGACACCACATCGAAGCTGATCAGGATGTCCTTGGTGCTTAGCTTTAGTTTTATCTTTTTGTCATCTTCCATTTTTATGTATTAATAACTGTACTTGCCCCTCTGCACAAGTTGCTTAACACTTGCATTTAGGAATCTGACTCTATTTAGATTCTCATATGTCCTTAAAGAGGATACATGTTTAAAGGATTCATCTATTATTTTTCTTTGTGGCTACAGATAGTCATTTCTGCATTGTTCCCTGACATCTTCTTTGGCTTTGGTACAAGGTTCTTCTGGCTCTGTTTCAAATAGGTTTAATAGTGTAAATCTTTTCTTTTATATGGTTATTAAATGCTACAGGAATTTGCTTCATGTTGTACTTTGACAAGGTGATTTATTTAGTGTTCTCCTTTAGCCTTCTGGTTGTTTTTTATATTAGCAGCTGGATATTAGCCTCTCTGTATTCTGCTTTCAATCAATTTAGTTGATTTCTAATTGGTAATCAAGTGACATCCATATATACAGTTGTCCCTTGGTTATGCAAAAAAGTGTGTTTGCAATAAACGGTTGTCTTTATAAAATTCAATCATTCTCTTGCTTAATGTCTTGATCCAAGGCCAATTTTTCCAACGATGTTTGATTCTGCTGTTTCTTACTTTTGTATTCCATAACTTTATGATTGTCAACATGTCTTGTTTTGTTGTATAATCAGTTTACTCCTGGATCCCAGCATAGACTCTTTCAATGTTCCTCCTTTTCTGCATCTATCCGTGAAGCATAGACCTGGATCATGGCAATAGTGACTGGTTTTTCCTGTAATCATCTTGTTAATATTTGGTCAGACTTTGAATTGTATCCTCTAGCTTTGGCTACATCTCTCCTTGCTATTAATCCCACCAAATGAGCCTATCCACCTGTAACTTGCTCATTCCAGGTACATATTGCAATGCTCATATGTTCCATTTCTTGTTTTACAATGTCTAGCTTCTCATAAATAATGCCTCAAACATTCCATGTTTCCATAACATATACTGTGCCGTTTTGGACTTCTTTTCATCTCTGCACATGTCAACAGCTGCATGCCTTTGTGTTCAAGCACACCATTAGATACAACTCTGCTCACACTGGTTGTTTGCATTTACCCAATGTCTGGCTGAGTGCATTCTGAACTGGAAGCGTCATGTTTGACCACTACCTCTTGCCTTTACCATGCCTCCTTTTGTGTAGTACTAACACATGTTGGCTCTGGTGCCACTGCTGCTGTCTCTGAAAGATCCTTTACTTGTGTCATCCCCTATTACTGCTGTTGCTCAATAGATATTTCTCACATTTTGACTGGTTTCTAGCAAAAACCTGTCTGAGCTGGGATGTACTACCAGCAGCAGTGTTACCAGCAGTATAGCCTCTTGCTTCCCAGGAGCACACAGTGACACAACAGAAAGGTGGTGCCATGGTTAGTGAATATCTGCCTTCTAATGAAGCATACATCTTAGAATATATATTATTGAGTGCATTCAAATGTTGTTTTACTTATGATGACTCCAAGGTGGTCCTATCACAGTGTTTTCTTGGATATATTTGTTTAGAGGGGATTTGCCTTAGCTGCCCTCTGAACTTGAGATGGTGGTACTTGCCCAATGTTGCTCAATCAGTTTCCATGGCTGAGAAAATCTGATTTCTAGTTGTAGACTAATGTAGTTTAAATATCTAGCTCTACAGTTTATGAGCTATCACAGAAAATGCAAAGTACCTTTGGATCAACATAGCAAAGGAATACAATAATAAAGAATGTGTCCGTCTTAGAAAAAGGACTACCACACAGGGCAGAGACAGAGATGTAATGCTCCTACAAATGTTGCAGCCTAAAAAAGAAAGAAAAAAAGGCTCCTCCTTTCCTGAAAACCTGAAATACATACAGTACTTTAAACTCACACATAGACACTACCTAATAATCACAGACAAGAAATAGCACGTAAGTAAATAAGCAAGAGCTGGCAGAGGGTCAGAGCACTTCACTCCTTCTCTGCACTCTATCCCTGCCAAGAAATTCTCTCAATGCCCATAACTAGACCTAGTAGATTAATTTATATGTTATTAACTACTAAATTATCTTAGCTGGTTTACTTGTAATTCCACAGTTTGCTTACTTACATTACCATTGTAGCACCATTAATGGGCAGCACAATGTAAATCAGTTATTTATTTATTTTTAAAAAGCACAAATACTTTCACATTAATTCCTTTTCCCTTTCCCACAAATCCTCAGTGCCACTAAAAACTAGGTCCAGAGCATTTTCCTGGGTTCTGGATTTTTTTCCAGGGCATGTGAGGGATTGCAATGATTGGGTAATAATAATGTTCTCAATTCTTCTGGCAAAAACACTCTGCTGACCGAACTGATAGAATGTCTGCCCACTGTGAGAGAAAACACTACCAAAATCTTAAAGACAGTAAAGGTGTCTTTTCACTTTTGCCAATTAGGGGAGGGGGGATTCAACCCAGAATTAACCAACAAACAAATGAAACACATCTTCAGACTCCAAGGTGAAAAGTGGCATACATATCTCCGCATTAACGCACTAAACAGGAAACTGATATTTAAAAAGAAAAGGAGGAGAAGATAAAGTAATTCTGTAACAGCTCAAAAAGTTCGTAATGTCCAGAGCAGCTTAGGACAGGGCAGAGAACACTATGCAAGAAACCGAGGAGTGTTTTCCAAAGCAAACTGCGTAATAAGAGGCATCAGTAGTTGAAAGCAAAAAAAGGCAAATATTTCACAGGGCACTCCTAAATACTTAGGTGTGCACAAAACAGCTGTGAGGATTTTGTCCAATATTTATCTTGATGGCTTGAGTCTAGAAAGGTACCAGTGGGAAGGGGATAATACTGGAAAATGCCTTTCCTAGCTCTTCCTTCTTTTTGCAACTCTTCATCCATACAATCCTCTCTTGAACATTGGAAAACAGCCCTGAAAGAAGTGTGACTCAAAAGGATAAAGTACACAGGGGATTACTGAAATTTTGGCAAAGATACCTTCTGCAAGAGTAAAGGTAAAGGTTGAGTCCAGTTGTATCCGACTCTGGGGGTTGGTGCTCATCTCCATTTCTAAGCCGAAGAGCCGGCATTGTCCGTAGACACCTCCAAGGTCATGTGGCCGCCTTGACTGCATGGAGTGCCGTTACCTTCCCGCCGAAGCAGTACCTATTGATCTACTCACATTTGCATGTTTTCGAACTGCTAGGTTGGCAGGAGCTGGAGCTAACAGCAGGCGCTCAATCATAGAATCATAGAATAGTAGAGTTGGAAGAGACCTCATGGGCCATCCAGTCCAATCCCCTGCCAAGTAGCAGGAAATCGCGTTCAAAGCACCCCCGACAGATGGCCATCCAGCCTCTGCTTAAAAGCCTCCAAAGAAGGAGCCTCCACCACAGTCCGGGGGAGAGAGTTCCACTGCCGAACAGCTCTCACAGTGAGGAAGTTCTTCCTGATGTTCAGGTGGATTCTCCTTTCCTGTAGTTTGAAGCCATTGTTCCGCGTCCTAGTCTGCAGGGCAGCAGAAAACAAGCTTGCTCCCTCCTCCCTATGACTTCCCTTCACGTATTTGTACATGGCTATCATGTCTCCTCTTAGCTTTCTCTTCTGCAGGCTAAACATGCCCAGCTCTTTAAGCCGCTCCTCATAGGGCTTGTTCTCCAGACCCTTGATCATTTTAGTTGCCCTCCTCTGGACGCTTTCCAGCTTGTCAACATCTCCCTTCAATTGCGGTGCCCAGAATTGGACACAGTATTCCAGGTGTGGTCTGACCAAGGCAGAATAGAGCATGACTTCCCTGGATCTAGATGCTATACCCCTATTTATGCAGGCCAGAATCCCGTTGGCTTTTTTAGCAGCTGTATCACATTGTAGGCTCATGTTTAACTTGTTGTCCACGAGGACTCCAAGATCTTTTTCACACGTACTGCTGTCGAGCCAGGAGTCCCCCATTCTGTATCTTTGCATTCCATTTTTTCTGCCGAAATGAAGTATCTTGCATTTGTCCCTGTTGAACTTCATTTTGTTAGTTTCGGCCCATCTCTCTAGTCTGTCAAGATCATTTTGAATTCTGCTCCTGTCTTCTGGAGTGTTAGATATCCCTCCCAATTTGGTGTCATCTGCAAACTTGATGATTGTGCCTTCTAACACTTTGTCTAAATCGTTAATAAAGATGTTGAACAAAACCGAGCCCAGGATGGAGCCTTGCGGCACTCCACTCGTGATTTCTTTTCAAGATGAAGAAGATGCATTGGTGAGCACCCTTTGGGTTCGTTCGCTTAGCCAATTACAGATCCACCTAACCATAGTTTTGTCTAGCCCACATTTTACTATTTTGTTTGCCAGAAGGTCGTGGGGGACTTTGTCGAAGACCTCACTGAAATCCAGGTACGCTACATCCACAGCATTCCCTGTATTGACCCAACTTGTAACTCTATCGAAAAAAGAGATCAGATTAGTTTGGCATGACTTGTTTTTGGTAAATCCATGTTGGCTATTAGCAATGACTGCATTTGTTTCTAAATGTTCGCAGACCACTTCCTTAATGATCTTTTCCAGAATCTTGCCTGGTATCAATGTGAGGCTGACTGGACAGTAATTGTTTGGGTCGTTCTTTTTTCCCTTCTTGAAGATAGGGACCACATTCGCCCTCCTCCAATCTGCTGGGACTTCTCCCATTCTCCAAGAACTCTCGAAGATGATTGCCAGTGGTTCTGAAATAACTTCCGCTAGTTCCTTCAATACTCTTGGATGTAGCTGATCTGGCCCTGGGGACTTGAATTCGTTTAGAGAGGCCTGGACAACTTGTTTCCCTATTTGGGGTTGGATTTCCCCCAATCCTTTGTCCATTCCAGGTTGCTGAGGTTGAAGATGGCTTTCTTTTTGTGAGAGGACCGAGGCAAAGAAGGCATTAAGTAGTTCTGCCTTTTCCCTGTCCCTTGTCACCATCACCCCATCTTCTCCTCGCAGAGACCCTATCGCCTCCTTATTCTTCCTTTTTCTACCAACGTAAGCAAAGAAGCCTTTTTTGTTGTTTTTTATGTCCCTAGCAAGCCTGAGCTCATTTTGCGCTTTAGCCTTGCGAACCTTTTCCCTACAGGAGTTGGCTATACGTTTGAATTCTTCTTTGGTGATTTCTCCCCTTTTCCACTTCTTGTACATGTCTCTTTTGAGTCTTAGCCCGGTTAGAAGTTCTTTGGACATCCATTCTGGCTTCTTCGCACTTGTCTTATTTTATTTCTTTGTTGGCACTGTTTGCATTTGCGCCTTGAGTATTTCACTTTTTTAAAACTCCCATCCATCCTTAACTCCCTTGTCTTTTAATATTGGCATCCATGGAATGCCACACAGTAATTCCTTCATTTTTTGGAAGTCAGCTCTCTTAAAGTCAGGAATGTGTGTTTGACTTGTCTTAGTTTCAGCCTTCCTTTGTATGGAAAACTGCAGGAGCACATGGTCACTTGCCCCTAAGGATCCAACCACTTTGACTATATTGATCAGGTCTTCCACATTTGTTAAGATTAGATCAAGAGTAGCCGATCCCCTTGTTGCCTCTTCTACCTTCTGGACCATAAAATTGTCTGCAAAGCAAGTGAAGAATTTGTTTGACTTTGTACTCTTGGCCGAGTTTGTTTTCCAGCAGATATCGGGATAGTTGAAATAGCCCATGACTACTATATCTCTTCTTTATGCCTGTTTGGTCAGCTGTTGACAGAAGGCTTCATCAAGTCCTTCATCCTGACTCAGAGGTCTGTAGTAGACACCCACAACGAGATCTTTTTGAGTCCCGGTTCCCTTGATTCTTATCCAGATGCTTTCAAGCTGGTTTCCCGGATTACAGTCTCGCATTTCTTCTGCAATGTAACTGTTTTTGACATATAAAGCTACTCCCCCTCCTCTCCCCTTTGTTCTATTTCTGTGAAAGAGGTTATAGCCCTCAATGGCTACATTCCAGAGATGGAAGTCATCCCACCAGGTTTCAGTGATGCCTATGACATCGTACATGTGGTGCTGTGCTAAAAGTTGGAGTTCGTCTTGCTTATCCGCACCCGGGATTTGAACCTGGGACCTTTCGATCTGCATGTTCAGCAGCTCAGCGCTTTAACGCACTTCGCCACCGGGGCTCCTAGATAAATGGTATTTTTATAAAATATTAGCAATTACAGAGGTCTAACACTGGAGTAGGATGTTCCTACATTCTTGTACCAATTGAACTTATTTCGAATAATACTTTGTAGCTTGTAATTTAACATATCACAACCCTGCTTTATTGTGTGGTTGACAAATCCTTTGAAGATTTATGGGAGAGGAATGATTTGCAACTCAGAGCATTGAGGTGGTTGTGCATAAGGGGAAATGGCAGAGCAGAAGTTCTGTATAGTATCACAACATTTCAAGTGACAGGAAAACAAAAAAAAATTCAACATCAAAAAGATATGTATTCTGCCTTTAAAAAACCAAAACTTAATAGCCATACCTGAATAGCCTCCACACAGCAAAAGCAGATTACTTAGAAGAACTGAGATATGTTTATTACATTTGTGAAGACAAGATGGGGGAATATGGCAACTCTATCTTTTGATAAACAAATAACAGAGATATGCTGTTAGTGGAAGAGTACCGAAGAGAACATATAATCAAAGTTCAAAGTTCAAATATGTATCAGCTATGATTTTTGATTAAGGTAGAGGAAGCTGTATTATCCCTCATTGTAGTGTGCAGTGTTTAATTATGTTAGAAGCGAATTGAGAACATACTGCAAGTTGCTTCTGATGTGCGAGAATTGGCCATCTACAAAGACATTGCCCAGGGGATGCCCGGATGTGTTATCATCCTGTGGGAGGCTTCTCTCATGTCCCCACATGGGAAGCTGGGGCTGACAGACAGAAGCTCACCCCATAGTGCGTATTTGAACCATCAATCTTCAGGTCAGTTCAGCCGGCACAAGGGTTTATCCCACTGCGCCACTGCGGCTCCTAGTGCACAGTGTTGTTTAGTGTATACTGTTCCTGTACTATATAAAATGTAGAGTTTATGTACAGATCGAGTACCCCTTATCTGAAATGCATAGGATTTCAGATTTTTTTCACGCTTGGAATACTTTTTTTTACGCATGTACATACCCTGTTTCCCCTAAAATAAGACATCCCTAGAAAATAAGACCTAGTAGAGGTTTTGCTGAATTGGTAAATATAAAGCCTCCCCCAAAAGTAAGACCTAGCCAAGTTTTTGTTTGGAAGCATAACCGCCAAACAGAACACCAGAGCATGCAGGATTGGTAAATGTACGTACCATAAGAGTGTTGTACATGGAAATATTGGTAGTAACAAGAAATTCTTGATAGGATTCACAGTTTGTCTGGTTATGCTGGTTTGTGATGACAACTACTGTACAGTATATAATAAATGTTCAATTTTTTGTTCAACAATAAATGTGAATTCTTCTTCATGGAAAAATAAGACATCCCCTGAAAGTAAGTCCTAGAGCATCTTTGGGAGCAAAAAATAATATAAAACACTGTCTTATTTTCGGGGAAACATGGCACCATAGATATTGATGTACATGGAAATAATGATAGTAACAAGAAATTCTTGATAAGATTCACAGTTTGTCTGGTTATGCTGGTTTGTAATGACAACTACTGTACAGTATATAATAAATGTTCATTTTTTGTTCAACAATAAATGTGAATTCTTCTTCATGAAAAAATAAGACATCGCCTGAAAATAAGACCTGGTGCATTTTTGGGAGCAAAAATTAATATAAGACACTGTCTTATTTTCGGGGAAACACGGTAACGAGATAACTTGGAGATGGGACCCAAATTTAAACACAATATTCATTTATGCTCCATACAACCTACTACACATAAATAATTTCATATGCATAAAAATGTGTACACTGAACGATCAGAAAGCAAAGATGTCACTATCTCAGCCACCCATTTGGATAATTTTGGAATATTTTGGAATTTCAGAAAAGGGATGCTCAACCTGTTTTTGTTTGCTGCTCAAGAGACTCCCAACTCATAGAAATACAATGGAGAGCAGCATCATTTCTTTTTGTTTCAGACAAACATCTGAGACATAACTGAGCAAAGCCTGTATTAATTCCCTTAATCTAGGTTTTCCTTAATATTGTTTTTTATACATGAAACTTGCTTTGTGTTAATAAAATTAGGGTACTGTTCCATTATCTGGGTGGAGACCACCATGGGCACTAGAGAGAAAAGGAATGTCCCATTTATGGAGATGGAGGGTGGGTAGGAAGAAAACCATTTCCCCCTTTTTCTGTTATTCCCCCACCCATGTTCCTGTCATGGAACAACCCTCCTTTATGAGTTTGGAAAGGGGGGCATAGCCAACGAAAGTGGGGAAAATAAATGTCCCCCATAAATGGGACAACAGTTCTCTCTCTAGTGCCCCTGGTGGCCTCCGCTCAGATGATAGAACAGTACCAAAATTATAAAACAAACTGAAAAGCCACAAACTGAAATGGGTTTCACCACAAACCCACAGAGGAATTCCCCCCCCCCACCATGTGTCCCACAGGGCTCTTGCCTGTTCAAAGCACATGCCAGTGTCCCCATATGATTTTGAGATTGCCTTGCAATGTTGGGCCAGGAGAAGAGGGAGTGCATCTACACCTGCCATGGGCAAACTTCGGTCCTCCATGTGGACCGAAGTTTACCCATGGCTGATCTACACAGTAGACTTAATGCAGTTTGACACAACTTTGACTGTCATTGCTCAATGGTATTGAATCCTGGGAGCTGTAGTTTGGTGGGGCACCAGCACTCTTGGACAGAGGATAAAAACCTTGTAAAATGACTACTCCAACGACCCTACTTTAACTGCTGAGCAACAATAGTTAAAGTATTGTCAAACTGCATTAAGTCTACAGTGGGCATGGGCAAACTTCGGCCCTTCAGACTTCAACTCACACAATTCCTAATAACCAGTAGGCTGGGTTGCTGTAAGTTTTCCAGGCTGTATGGCCATGTTCCATAAGCATTCTCTCCTGACGTTTCACCTGCATCTATGTAAGCATACTCAGAGGTTGTGAGGTCTGTTGAAAACTAGGCAAGAGATGTTTATATATCTGTGGGAAGTCCAGGGTGAGAGAAATAATTCTTGTCTGTTTGAGGCAAATGTTAATGCAGCAATTGGCCACCTTGATTAGTATTTAATGGCTTGCAGCTTCAAGGATTGGCTGCTTACTGCCAGGGGAGTCTTTTGTTGGGAGGTGTTAGCTGGCCCTGATTGTTTTCTGTCTGGAATTGTCCTTTTTCAGAGTGTTGTTCTTTATTTACTGTCCTGATTTCAGAGTTTTTAAATACTGGTAGCCATATTTTGTTCATTTTCATTACTTCCTCCTTTCTGTTGAAATTGTCCACAAGCTTATGGATTTCAATGGCTTCTCTGTGTAGTCTGACAGGGTAGTTGTTAGAGTGGTCAGGCATTTGTTTTATCAAATAATATGCGGTGTCCAGATTGGTTCATCAAGTGCTCTGCTGTAGGCTGTTAGGAACTGTGGGAGTTGAAGTCCAAAACACCTGGAGGGACGAAGTTTGCCCAAAGCTGATCTACACAATAAACGTAACACAATTTGACACCACTTTCACTGTCACTGCTCAATGCTGTTTAATCCTGGGAGCTGCAGTTTGGTGGGCAGAGGATGAAAACCTTGTAAAACTACTTCCACAACACCACAGTATTGAGCCATGGCAGTTAGTGTCAAACTGCATTAAATCTACAGCAGGCGTGGGCAAACTGGAAGGCCGAAGTTTGCCAATGCTAGGTTTACAGTGTAGATCAGTGGTTCCTAACCTTGGGGCCTCCAGGTGTTTTGGACTTCAGCTCCCACACTTCCAGCAGGTAAACTATCTGGGACTTCTGGGAGTTGAAGTCCAAAACACATGGAAGTCCAAGGATTGGGAACAAGTGGTGCAGATCCACAAGGGTGGGAAGGAATGCGTGCCTTTGTGGAGGGATCTGGAGCAGGGATGCCGCGCCCAGGGACTCACACTGAGAACCTCCCCCGTCCCCCAAACAAGAGAAGCAAGCATGGCGCGCCCCTGAGCATGCGCACTTGATGCGGGAAAGGGGCTCCTGGCATGTGGAGAGGGAGGGGTCCTTTGGCTCCTCCCCCTCCGCGCCTCTCATTCCCGGAGACAGAGACAAGGAAGGGGAGAGGGAGACCGCGAGGGCGTCCCAAGTGGGCGGGGCCCCGCCGGCCGTTGGCACCACTCACTTACAATAGTAGGCCACCACAGGCTCCCGCTTCTCGACCTCCTGCGCAGTTCTCAGGAAGTGCTGGATGGCCTTCAACGGCGGGGGCAGCGGCGGAAGACCCGAGGCCGCCATAGTGCTAGAGGGCTACCCCGAGCTCGGTGTCACTAACTACTACGGATCACAACCGCCTCAGTTGGTATCCTAAGCAGTTCCGCTTCCGGTGCGATGACTGAGGCTCTAGCCCAGCACAACTTAAACGACGCATGCGTAATGAGTCGTGACGGTGAAATACCCAAGACGCGCCAGCAGCGACATCTTGCGGGCGGATGAAGGAAGGACAAGCAGAAGGGGCTGGGCTTGTAGGCTTCCAGGTATAAGGCAGTGTAACTCATTATATGAGTCTGCACTATGCCTGGGCGAATTTCGGCCCTCCAGGTATTTTGGACTTCAACTCCCACAATTCCTAACAGCCCACCGACTGTTAGGTATTGTGGGAGTTGAAGTCCAAATCACCCGGAGAGCCGAAATTCTCCCATGCCTGGGCTGCATTGACCTTATGCATATTCAAACAGCAAGAATTGGCAGTGTTGTATGGGACACAGGAAAATTTCCTTTTACAAGTTGAGTGTTTTTATTCAAAATGCTTGGGGCCAGATGTGTCTTAGATTTTGGAATGCTTGTGCTGGCACATGTCTGCACAATGAGAAATCTTGGAAATAGGACCCAAGTCTAAACACACAATCCCGTTTATATACATCCCATGTATATATATATATCTTATACTCATCACCTGAGGGTAATTTTATACAACATTTTAAATAATTTTGTGTATGAAACAGTTTCAGAAAGCAAAGGTGAGACTCCCCCAGCCATACATACTGTTGTCTGAGTATTTTAGAATTCAGGATTAAGGATGCTCAGAATTAGCTAAGGCAAAAATCTTCCATTTGTGGAAGAAGAAAGATCGAAAAATGTAGTAATAATAATATAATAATAACTTTTTTTTTTTAACCCCACCGCCATCTCCCAATTGGGACTCGGGGTGGCTTACACATGGGGCAAATGCCCTTAGATACAAATACAAATAATCCATCAAAAAAGAAGATAAAAATAAAACAATAAAAGTAACAAAATAGTTAAAACACAATTTCAATAAAACATAATAATATCAAGCAGTGAACTTTCCATAGTGCAATGGGAGTGGTCGGTATACAAAGGCAAAGGCATGGGCTAGTGAAAACAGCGTAGATAGGGCCGGGTATTGGATGAAGTGAGATAGCAGCATAATCTGCTATGCTGCTAGATAGGAATGGAGAAAGTTAAAAAGAGGCAAGATGAAAGCCTACTGTCCCCTTTTCAAAGTGCATCAGAAGCCGATAAAGGAAGTCGTTGTTTCTGGGCCTGACTCTATTCACACTTGTGTTCCAGCATCACAAATGTTCGCTGCCCTTTAACAATGTGTTACCCGGCCAGTAGAAATAAATTACTAAACCTATTAGCAAACAAATTTGCTAAAGATGAAGGGGTGATAAAGGATTGTCTTCATTCAATAGCCAGTGTCCCCTAACTTTTAATGACAATGCTTCTCTGCCTTTTTTTTTTAAGGGAGGGAAAATGAATTATGTATGAGCACATTATTTGGGACGAAGGCACTATGTCTTTCAAAGTTTATGATATGGATGGAAACTGAACAGATATAGACTTTCCACACCTTCAAGATATTGAAGTTATGCTTGATTTTCATTTTCTACCAAAGACTCATGAAGTTTCCCAGTTGAAGCACAACAATACTGTAATAGTAACATACAAGGAACATTTACAATAATCGTCAAAGGCTTTCATGGCAGGAATCACTGGGTTGTTGTGTGTTTTTCGGGCTGTATGGCCATGCTCCAGAAGCATTCTCTCCTGACGTTTCATCCACATCTATGGCAGGCATCCTCAGAGGTTGTGAGGTATATTGGAAACTAAGCAAGGAAGGTTTATATATCTGTGGAAAGTCCAGGGTGTAAAAATAAAAAACAAAATAGATGTATCAGGCATTTACAATAATGTCTGATACATCTATTTTATTTTTGACATGCACAGTTTATAAATATGGTTATGATAGGAGAAACAAAAGACTTGTAAGCCTTCTTTACAGGCGCCATCAAATCTTAACATATTTATCGTGCAGTAACAAACTTATGAGTTACATGCTTATCATGTGAGTTAGTACCTTCCCATTTGGTGTTACTAGAGAGTTAGTTGGGCTGTTGACATTTGTGTTTAAACTTGGTGTATTGACCCACATGGCTTCTGGTTTATGGAAGTCATTCCTCATTCAGTGATGTCCAAATAACTGAATTGGGATGCTATCGCCTTGCAGACTGATACACCTTTCTTCAACATATATTGAGCCAATGTTGCAATGTTTACTAAACCTCTCTTTCATTCTGTTGAGTTGAGCTCTGGACACCAACAACACAAGGTGCATCTATGCTGCAGAATTAATAAAGTCTGACACCACTCTAACTGCCATGCTAGGGAATCCCGGCATTTATCGTTTGGTGAGGCACCAGCACTCTTTGGCTAAGAAAGTTAAGACCTTGCAAAACTGCAACTCCCTTCATTCAGTAGCACTGAGCCATGGTAGTAAAGGTGGTCTCAAACTGCATCACTTCTACAGTGTATGTGCACCCTGCTTCTAGCTCTGTGGCTATACTGAGTGTATATTGTGCTTTCAAAGTTTTAAGGACAAAACTGAGAAGGGTTAAGTTTGCGAATGACTACTACAGCTCTACAGAATTACCCATATCCCCTTTGATACAAGTCGCAGGAGAGAGGAACAAGATACACTGCCCATAATGCTTTTATGTGCTGCTTGTGGAGTTTCCTAATTGACCACAATGGGGCTTAGGATCCTGGTTGATAGAGACCCTTGGGATCGTGGTTGATAGAAACCCTTGGTATAATCCAGCAGTACTTTAAAAAGTGCTACTTGCAGGGATAGGATGTGAGTAGAATGTTTTTACTGATAAACATGTTTGTACACATTGCCACTGTGTGTGTTTCAGACCTTTGTTTCTCAAGGTTTTGTTGGGATTTCCATTTTCTGGGCAAACCCATGCTTTTTGTTCTTGTTTTAAATGACAGTTTTTTATTTTTCTCTTTCCTTCTCCTCTCTAGCAGATTATGTAATCTGAATTGGGGAAAGACCACCACTTTAAAATTTGCCATTTATATCACATTGCAAGGTAGGAACATACTATCCTCTATTGTTCTTTATGACTTTACACAGTTAATTAAACTTGTCCACTGAATAACAAGTTCTTTGTCCCCTGTTCATCTCCATTCTTGTCAAGCTCACAATGGGCCAATTTCTTTCTTAATAGTAACAGAATAATTTTGACCCCAGCAAGCCATTTTTATTCCAAAAAGTACTAAGAAAGCAGTAAGCAAAATTACTTCTGCAGCAGAGAAGGCATATTGATTAACCCTGCCTCATGTTTTGTTTCTCTTTATACTTTAAATCCATCAACAGGGAATAATTCCCATTGTTTACTTCACTACTCATGTCTCCCACATCAAGGAGCCTAATCATATTTTAATATAGGAAAGGTATATAACCAAAACAAGGCTATATGTAACCATTTTTGTTTGTGTTTTTGGATATAAGTATACAGGAGAAGATTGTAGAACCATATTTAAACTAAGTCTGATGGTGGAGTTCACTTTCATAGAACTTGATCCTATGCTGTCTTCTCTCTATCTTCTCTCCAATTCTCTGCACTTCCGAAACGGAATCCCATGGAGGCCATCACATGGTTGCCCATGGGACTCCATTGTGGCGGTGCAGAGAAACAGAGGGAAGACACCATTTTGAGGAGTCGGGTGCTGCCTGACTCCCAATGACCAAAGACAGAGAGAAGGCTGATGGAAATGGGGAAAGGCAGGGAAAGGACATGCATCCTTGAAGAGGGAAAGACATAGGACCTTGACGGTTGGGAACAAAAGATGGTTCCCTCCTCTTTCCCCCACTTTCATGTGATGAGGTCCTGAGACATGTTAAAGAATCATAGAACTATAGTGCAGCATGGAACACCAAATTTAGTCCAACTCCCAGCTCATTAGAAAATCCACGCAAAAGCATTCCTTTCATATTGACATTCAACTTTTGCTTAAATATCTCCCATGAAGAAGAATCTGTTTGGACTGTAGTTTTCAGTTTTTTTGACTCTGTTGACTAGAGCTGATGGGAGCTGCATTCTAAAAACACTGAGGCTGTGCTTTGTCAATCGTGCTGTAGGAAAAATGTAAAAATGCCAGCTTTGTTGGTCTATATCAGTTCTAATAGGGTTGTATCTCTATAATGATCACATCTTTTGTAAAGGTGATGTGCCTTTTTTGTTTATTGAAGGCCAACCCACCAAAAACACTTTGCATTTTGTCACTGGGAGAATCCATTTTCCCTCCAGCTACTGTGAGGATTGCAGTTGGAGCATGAAAGACTGAAGGGTATGTGAAATTATTTCACTCTCATCATTATTTCACCCTAAATGATTGTACTTGTACTTCATGAAACTTTGTCCTCCATGTACAGATTCAAAATGGGTTTGGCAATAATCTAACTTATTTTCATCAGAATGTATAACACAGTCACATACGTCATATTGTTTTGAGTAAAAAGTTTTTATTTTACCTGAGATCATACATTTGAAATCTGGGGGGAAACAACAACTCATTTGTTTATAAAGAAACATGGATGGATATTTGATAAAACAATAATAAGCATATCGCAGCTGAACAAAAAACATTGCACAATGTAAAATAGCATTAATAATTGAATGGAAAACAGCATCTGGCCAGTTATTGCCTCTTTAATAACAGTTTGATTTCTAGCCATCAGCCAAAACAGCTTTTCATAGTGTGGGGGTAAACATTATGCCACGTGGTGTCATCAAGCTGCTATTAAAATCATGGGGTGGTTTGGGAGAGAAAAAAGAATCTGGCAAGCCTAATTCACAGCATCCTTTTTATATACATAATCTATATAACTGATATCCATTCAGAAACATAAAACATAAATTTATAAGATAAATAGTCTCAGAAACCATAAGTGTAATTGTGTGATCCCTATAGGAAATATAGGAAGTTCTGACAGTAGGGTAAGCTCCATTTAACAGCAGGTCCCACCCAGTTTCTGTTGTCAAGTCACTCTTTCTTAATCTAACCTCCAAGGTTATTGAGGGTTTGTTAAAAGTGTCACTTTGAACTCTTTGGGTGATGGATATGTTACTAATGTTTCAAATCGAATGCTAACTACTTGTCACAGTTGAGCTGGGTTTTTTAAGCATTAAACAATTAGTTAGCTTTAAAATGTGTCTTTTTCTTTTTAATACATTCAAAGTGCTCATACAGAATATACAAAACACATAGACACCATTCTGAGAATAATGTGCAAAGGAACTGGATAGTACAGTTTTTCCCATTGCTTTCACTTCCAGTAGTTCTTTGTGTCTTCTTTTGGCAAATCAATGATTGTTTTTATTTTCAATTTATATATTATATATTTATAGTAGTAATGCAAAGTCTGAAAAGTAGGACTGCTGCTGGGAAGATTATGAAGAAGCGTAGAGCCCATGCTGTTTGTATCTTCTGTTGTTTGGACTTGGGAGCATGGCTAGAGTGCATTAATGATCTAAATTACAGCCAAAGCTATATATAGGGAAGTCTTGAATTTATAATTGGGATAAAAGGGTCTCATAAATGGAAAAGAAACAAGACTGCCGTGTATTACGTTACAGGAAAAATCTGTAAGAAATATTGAACATTGGCTTGGCTCCATATTAAATGTATGAGATTTATACTGAGCTGTGAATTCATTGAATATTATGCATGTTATGAAGTCTGGCTGACCTGAAATATCAACATCAGACATGCATATGTATGATTTTTTTTCTGTGTCAGGAGCAACCGGAGTTGCTTCTGGAGTGAGAGAATTGGCTGTCTGCAAGGACGTTGCCCAGGGGGCGCCCAGATGTTTTGATGTTTTTACCATCCTTGTGGGAGGCTTCTCTCATGTCCCTGCATGGAGCTGGAGCTGATAGAGGGAGCTCATCCGCGCTCTCCCCGGGTGGAATTCGAACCTGGCAGCCTTCAGGTCAGCAACCCAACCTTCAAGTCACAAGGCTTTTATCCCCTAGGCCATCGGAGGCCCCTATATGTATGATTGTGGCACTTTTCATACTTCCCCCCATGATCTAATGCCTTTTTGTTGTTTTTAAAATAGATAAAAGCCTATTCTGTATAGTGTGTTTGTTCTGCAGTCCGCAAGTTTTTAATTTATATTCTGTATTTCATTCAAGATTACTTTTGCAGTCTGGGATTTAGTGTTGGAATACAAATACAAACTCTGTGTGTGTGTGTGTGTGTATATATATATATATAAAATGCCTATGTGCATCCTTTCCATTAGTGTTTATTCAGAAATTCCTTTGGGTTAATGGACTGGGCTTATAGAAATATTAAGGATGGATTGAAATATACTTAGGATATACCAATAGCACTAAATTTTAAATAGTAGTCTATAAATCAGTTAAAGAGATAATTTATTTTGCAATAGACTTAAAATATTACTTGATTATTTACGGAACTATAGGAAAGTAAATGTGAAGACTGTCAGCATATATGTGGTTTTCAGTGCTGTCAAGGAAGCCCCTCTGTTACTGAAAATGGATTAATCATTTATAACCTTATAAATATAGAAACATGTCCAGCAATTTTCCCATGTCTGTCTTTCAGAAAAATGGCAGAGTGGCTTGACCTCATTGTTTTTCTTATCCATTATCTGTCAGACTAGTACAATTGGCACAACACAATTACATCCTTCTTCCACTAAGACATATAATTTCTTACTGATTACAAAATAAATTGGTGCCCTCTCATTATCTTATCTAAAACTACAGGAAATAGTGAATTAAATCTCTTTCATTCCACAACAGTAAATTTTCTATGCATGAAATATTTTTGGCAAGTTCCTGTACAAGTAAAAAATATAAAACAAGAACAGAGGAAATAATTTATCAGTGTCTGATATTTCAAATAAGCAGATCATATAGAACAAGGTAAAACAGAATGGAATATAGAACAAAAGAAAGAACAGTTTCAAAATTCTGTGTTAAAAGTAATTTACACGCAGCAAAGAACATAGCTAATTCTATTCTGAACAGAAACTACTTCATAATGCTAAAAGCAATGTTATAAAATGGAACCAGTGAGTGTGTTCTCTGAAGAAATAGCTGTTAGTCCATGCAACAAAACCAACAAGAAACATTGACATCTTAAAAACTAACACATATATTATGGCAAACCTTTGTGAATTATAATATGCATCTGCTGAAATGGGCAATCATCCATGGAAGTTTATATTGTATTTATAAATGGGTCAGTCTTTAAGGTGGCATAAAAGTATTTATTGTTTGTACTGAATCTGGTAATTCAGGACTGATTGTTGGAGTCTGTTTAGTGCCTGGAATTGTTCTTTTTCTGTATGAGGTTTAAAATAAATTAAATTTCCTAATTTTGTCCAATAAAACCCCATGTTGGAAAACACAATATGTTAAAGTTAAAATGCATTTATGATACTTTCAGTAACATTTGTTTGCTTAAATGATGTAAGTGACTAGCCTCCTGTTTGTCTCTACCCCAGTCAATAAAGTTATCATTATTCTCCTGATGTTAGAGTGTATTATCAAGTATTTAGACTCACAAGAAAGCTACATGTCTACTTGGAAGTCTCACCTGAGGTTCAGTGACATTTGCTTTCACTTAAGTGTTTGTAAAAGCTGCATTTATTTCACTGTAGGAGACCAAGGTCTGAACTCCAGTGTGTGCGTGCGTGTGTGTATGCACATTAATATAGATATAGAAAGTGTGTATATGTGAATTTGTTGCGCTAAAAATTCAATCAAGGAGAATGCCCTATAGAAATATTTAAAGATATTTTAAGGTGCCTATTTGCCCTGTCACCAAATTTTGGGATTTGAAAAAAAGTAATTTCTGTTTAAAACAAACAACTGCATTGTACACAAAAATATATGTTGATAACATATTAATTAACAAATAAAATGTATTGTTAATAAAGAAATTAACAAAGTTATTGCGTATTCAAGAAACCTAGCCTTCTATACAAGATTTCAAAAACTTCTGCAATACATAACATAATTGTGATCACAGTAAAAGTGTACATAGCAATAAGAAAGATTGTCTTTTCAAAATGTTCTGGTACCATGCATCTGGTAATATTAAACTTTTTATCAAGGGCTCCTGCATCACATCTGTAGAGTGGGTTCACTTGAAAACCAAAGAGCTGACTCTGGAGCCAAAAAGCCACAACTTCAAGGATGATCCTTAACAGAACAGAGAGAATATAAAAAACGGTGTAGGCAGGTCTTTGAAGGATATCTTCCTGAGCGATGCTTTTACATGCAGCATAAAGATGGAAAATGGCTCCAGGTACCAGTACGGTCACTAGTTGTAAAGCCCAGAATACCTAAAGTGTAGCAGAAACTCGGCTGTCAGATCATTTATGACTGTACCATACTATCTGATATGGACATCCTTCAGAGTATCTTGAGACGTTTGCTTTGTTCTTTGTAGATCATCTTAAAATACTATTTTAAATATAGCATTTATCTGAAAAATGATATTACAATTTATTTCAAAATATGGTTCATTGTATATGAACAATGAGGTGGGGAGTTGAATGCAAGAGTGTCTAGGCCTACACAAGCCTTCAATGCAGTCCTGATTCAGCGTAATGTACACCATGTTTCACTTTTTTTACAATGAACTGACTTTTTTTTTGCATTATATAAAGACTAAATGAGGTGGGGCAGGGGTAAATGGTTATTCTCATGACACATAGAGTCTATTTGCCCTAAAACCCACCAAGGTTTCTTAACACAGTCTTCAGACAGATTATGGCAGTGTAATCAGTTTTGCCAGTTCTGATTCAGAACCAGCCATAGCTGTTCACTCTCGGTCCCACTTTCCCTGGGCTCAGGATGCCAGGAGACAGCACTTACCATACCAGCCCTGTGTCCTTGCCTAGTAGGGTGCAGAATTGCTAGTGATCATTGTTCATCTCATCTGCTGATGCTTGTTGGGCGCCAGAGTGTTTGGAGAAAGGAGAAGAAAAGGAGAAAGCAATTATTCTCCCCCACTTTTCCTGCATGACTGGTGTCTTGGGGCAGCATCACTAGATGTGAAGAGCAATGGCCGCCTGCAGTTTCATGTCTGATGGTTGCTTCTAAGCTGAGGACAATAAAGGTGGCTGTCCAGCAGCACCGAACTGGGCTCAGCATCACTAAGCCATGCAGACTCCTTTCAGCCATCAGGCCAGTTCAGTTTACACATGCAGACGCCTGGCAGTGGCCAAATCATAAAACACTTTCATGGTGTAACACACACATATAAACACTGCAAGTAAAATATAGATAATGATAAAGTAAAACCAACGTTTCTGGTCATCTACACATCAGAAGGGACATTTCAACTTCTCATTTTGCCAGGAAGTAACCTGTCAGGGAAACATAGTTCTGTATCACCACTTCATTGAAACCAGCAACATAGGATAGGAAAGCTGCATCAGTGTTTACAAATATCTTGAAGTTTTTGGAAAGTTCTGCATCGGAGGGATATAAGATGTGTACAGCATCCCAAGCTGGAAGAACTATTGGCTTTCAAAACCTTAAAAGTTTGTACTTTTGGAGAAATCAAACATCAAAACTTCCCTCAGTTTTTACTCTAGATGGTTCTCAAATGGCAAAACTGTTAATTTTGATTCTTGCTTTCAGCTACCATCATATAAACTAGTTATTTTTGTGAAGCAGTGCTCTACCTGCACGTACACTTCATAATTCCCTTTCAGCATATTAATTTATCCTGTGTTGTCTTACAAGAGAAAAATAATTACCTGTGGGGTTATAGGCCTGAACTGGTTGTAACAGAATAGATTAACTTCCCTCTTGTCTGGCTCACAGCTGAAGTGTAAGGCTTCATTTCCATAAACAGCAAAACCCAAAACACCAAGGAAGAACATTCTCACTGAGCCAAAGAAAAGTGTGTGGAATTGTCCAATCACGGTTGGAGGCCTAAGCTGTAAAGAACCATACAGAGATTAAATAGGAAAGAATGCAGAAAATGAAACAAAAACATATTTCTTGAAGGTTTTATCGTTACTCTCCATTATTCCTTCAGTATAGTGAATCTTTCAATTTATGAAAGCAATATGAAGATTTATGGTTTAAAGTAGTTTATTAATGATTTTCTGCTAGTATTGTTTTATCTAAATTTGACTCCAGGGAGATGCAGTAGGAAAATATTGTTTTTTAAAAAGCATTTAATGATTATTTTCTCGTGAAGGAAGATTCTTGTCTTCTTCCAGCCACAAAAAAATGTGTTGTCACATCACCCTTATGGAAATGAATACATTCATTATTAAGAGTTTCATGACATTTGGGATATCTTCCTTTTAAATATTAAATGAAGTTTGATAAAGATTTTAAACTCTTAGCCTAGAATGGGAAATATAATCCTCCATATTTTTGGACCTCAGCTCCCACCTTCCCTCACCATTGCCTGTGCTAAGGATCATGGGAATGACAACATTTGGAGTGCAATGAATGTATCATTCCAATAATCGTAACATATTTGGTATTTTAGTTAGGAAAAGAAAACATTTAGTACAGCTTTGGAGACATGTTCAACATTTGTCTCTAAAGTGATAATATAAAAGCTATCTTGGTTAACCAAATCAGGGATTGTAAACCCAAAGAAAACTGAGATTCAAATGACCCGAGGCCAAATGTAGATTTCAAAGGTTCATTTCCATATTATAGTCAAGACCAGAATTGCACCCTCCTATTGATGTCAGCTGATTTTCCCCCTTCCAATTATAGTCAGACATTACATGGAAGGCCTTCTGGATCCAGACAGTGCATTACAGAGCATGCTACAAAATTTCCTATAATTGAGATTTGATTCAATGGACAACTTATTGATTTTTTAAAAATAGCACGACCTCCCAATAATCATTCCAGTAGGAATAACCATGTATACCAGATCAAACATTTTCTAATTATAGTATTGCACTATAAGAACTGGTAACTTACATAAGTATTTCAGACAGACAACCAAACAGACTCATAAGTATTTCAAATACAGTTTCAAAACTTTTAGGCTACTTATACAAGTGTAATTATAATCAACAAGTATCATTACAATCAACTATTGTTTGGCCTTAAAATAATGTGTTGACATCTTGCGTCATTTCTAGAACTTAGCATACATTTTAAAAATTAGACGCTAGTAGCAGAATACACAATTGCTTTTAGGGAACACAATATTCCATTCTATATACTGGGAATGTTTTTTGTTATAGCCTCTGTATTTACTCAATTGTTTGTAACAAACCCGCCTTTTGAATCCTCATTATCTCCCAATAATGGGATTTGTTTTTCCACGAGCACTTTTCATCTCACTCATACTTACACATCCTTCATAGAAGTTCTTGATGTAATTTAAAGACATGTCTTGTAAGATGTTCTCCTAGTACAATTGTGGAAATAATTCCTACGCTTCATTGCCAATTTGCTGTCATCGGGCTCATTCTGGTGCTATTACTCTCTTCTTGACCTTTGCTATGGAAAACTCTTGTCACTGCACAATTTTGCTGTTTTATCTCTGGGGCCCCAATTAACCTGACACTTTCAGGGATGGAGGGAGGGGGTTGGGGGAAGCCCAAACAAAAGCTGTGCACATGTGGCCTGCCCAATAATCCCCTGCAAACGCAGTCAGCAAAAACAATCTCTCAACCCAACCTCATAAACTAGCAGCCGGCAGCACAATGGGAGAACGTGCAACTGGCCACCGAGCCACCTTGTTATGTTAGAAACACATGACACCCCCTGCCTTCACTCCCAGGGCTGGTCTAGGTGCCAGCTATCCCCAGGGCTAGTTTTTCAAAACAGCACACAACTGGCTTAGCTGTGCTACACAAAAGAGATGTATCAACTAGCTCTGAATACAAAAACACTACTTGGAACATCGTCATCTCTGTAGGGCTCCTTCCTCCCATTGATTCCCATGTGAGAATCTACAATGTTCTCATATAGATGGAGAATGACGGGTGTGCTGAAAGAAATCTAATTGCTGAATTATATCATCTTTAAAAACACTATACACTTGTCTTCGGGTTTTACACATTAGTCTCACATTGAAAATCATTGTATGTTTGAGAATAAAAATAACTTCCATAGCCAAAACATTGCAACATTAACATTATGCAAAACCATTATCTTTATGGTTTTACAACAAATTTCTGTAGATTTACTCAACATTCATCATCTTCAGTCTTCATCTTCCATCTGAAATCATGACCTAAAACAACTGTGTTTTCCTACTCCCATCTCTAGATAGATTAAGGCCCCTTCCACACAGCCCTATATTCCAGAATATTAAGGCAGAAAATCCCACAATATCTGCTTTGAACAGCCACACATTGCCATATATTCCAGTTCAAAGCTGATATTGTGGGATTTCCTGGCTTGATATTCTGGTTTATATGGCTGTGTGGAAGGGCCCTAAGGTAGACAGAGACGGAATGATATTTCTCTCAGCCCCATTCTTTATCACATATCCTATCTTATAGTTCTAATCTATTTTTCCTTTCTTCTTCATTTATTGCAAGCTTGCCAGAGTGAGGGCCCTTCTACACAGAATATCAAGGCAGAAAATCCCACTATCTGAGTGTGGACTCAGATAACCCAGTTCAAAGCAGATATTGTGGGATTTTCTGACTTGATATTCTGGGATATAGGGCTGTGTGGAAGGGCCCCTGAAATATCAAGGCAGAAAATCCCACAATATCTGCTTTGAACTGAGTTATCTGAGTCCACACTGCCATATATTCCAGTGCAAAGCACACAATGTGGGATTTTATTCAGCTGTGTGGAAGGGGCCCCAGATAACCCAGTTCAAAGCAGATATTGTGGGATTTTCTGCCTTGATATTCTGGGATATAGGGCTGTGTGGAAGGGCCTTGAGTTATCTGAGGGCCCTTCCACACAGCCCTATATCCCAGAATATCTGCTCTGATCTGGAATATATGGCAGTGTGGACTCAGATAACCCAGTTCAAGCCAGATATTGTGGGATTTCCTGCCTTGATATTCTGGGATATAGGGCTGTGTGGAAGGGCCCTGAATTATCTGAGTCCACACTGCCATATATCCCAGTTAAAAGCAGAAAATGTGGGGTTTTATCCAGCTGTGTGGAAGGGGCCTGAAACTGGAGAGGGCCCCTATATCTTTAATGGTTGCCTAGAAAAAGGAACGCGAGGAGGTGACACTGGTCAGGCAACCAGATAACATGCAACACCTGCTCAAATTCCCTCTTCTACGTAAGGATTACAGGCACAGGAGCCACCAAGAGTTCAGTTTCCAGCCTGGGAATCAATCCTGTGCGCTTTCACGCCGCCTTCCAGCGTCAGGACCTGAGCAAGTCTCCCAAGAGGACGCCTTTCCTTGGCCTCCCCAGGAGCCTTGGGGGCTTTCCCAAGGGAGCAATCCAAGGGGAGCGGGGGAAGGCTGGGGTTGTGAAGCCAGCCTGGAAGGCGAAGGCAGGCGAGCCAGTGGGGCTGGGCGGCGGGGGGGGGGGGGGGGGATACGCACCAGCCGCAGTCCTGGCGTGGCGTTGTTGGGGCTCCCCATCCGGCCGGCCGCCTGCCTCTCGCTCCAGGGAGACGCTCTGCGACCATCCTCGAAGGGAAAGGCTCTCCGGTCGAAGCGAAGGGCTTCCCTCGCCCTTTTCCCCCGCCCAGATGACATTCGCGGAGAGAGAGAGAGAGAGGCAGAGAAAGGGAAGCGTCCCAGGACAGTCAGCGACAGCGCTCCACTCGCAGTGACGCTCCCACAGCCCCACACTTTCCCCTCCCTCTTGCTCCCCACTTCTTTTCTCTCTGGGCAACTCAATACTCAAACGTCACCACGTCGAACACAACCACACGCACAGGTCCCACCTCTCGGAACTTTAGTGAAGTTGCACTTAGACTTGGGGACGGGGTGCATCTACATTGTAGAATTAATGCAGTTTTGACACCGCTTTAGCTGCTATGGCATCCTGGGAGTCGTTGTTTTAACATCGCCGTCCCAGCCAAAGAGCGCTGAGGCCTCCCCAAACTACAACTCCCAGGACTCCATAGCATGGAACCACGGCAGTTAAAGCGATGGCAAGTTGCATTAATTCTACACTGTAGATGCAGCCTTACAGAGCCTCACGCCCAGAGATCCTCTTCCCATTTGGCCATCGGATAGGAAACCCCTGGCATTTTTCGCGGTAAGGAGGAACAGCAAATCCTCGCTCTCCGTTGAATCGCGATTGTTGTTTTATGTATTGTCGAAGGCTTTCATGGCCGGATCACTGGGTGAGTTTTCTGTCCTGTATGGCCATGTTCCAGAAGCATTCTCGCCTGACGTTTCACCATCAGGTTGTGAGGTGTTGGGAACTATGTTTATATATCTCTGGAATGTTCAGTGTGGGAGAAAGAACTCTTGTCTGTTTGAGGCAAGTGTGAATGTTGCAATTGGCCACCTTGATTAGCATTGAATAGCCTTGCAACTTCAAAGCCTGGCTGTTTGACTGCCTGGGGGAATCCTTTGTTGGGAGGTGTTAACTGGTCCTGAAGCAGCCAGACTTTGAAGATGCCAAGCTATTCAATGCTGATCAAGCTGGCCACTTGCTCAGGCAGACAAGAGTTCTTTCTCCCACCCACAGATATATAACCCCCAATTGTCTAGTTTACAACACCTCACAACCTATGAGGATGCCTGCCATAGATGTGGGCAAAACGTCAGGAGAAAATACTTTTGGAATATGGCTATACCGCCTGGAAAATTCACAGCAACCCACTGTTGTTGTATGCCTTCCAGTCCTTTCCGACCCATGGGAGCTCTAGCAAGGGATTTTCTTAATATTTATTCAGAGGGAGTTTGCCTTTGCCTTCCTCTGAGGCTCAGAGAGTGTGGCAACTTATCCCCAGTGGGTTTCCATGCTCCAGTGGAGACTCTGGTCTCCAGAGCTGGAGTCTGACACACAAACCAGCGTGGTGTTTCGACACCTGAGGAAGGAAATGATATTTCTCCCCATTTGTGGCAGAACCCCTCTGCAATAACAGCAAAGTAAATGCAGTCGTTCTTTCTATTCATAGAGCATGTATCCATGAATCCATCCATCCATGAAAATATTTTTCAAAAAACTTGATTTTCTTATTTATATAAGGGGCTCCCTGGATTTCAGTATTCACAGGAAGTCCTAGAACCAAACCCCAGCAGATAGGAAGGACCAACTATAAGTAACATTTTGCTGTTTTTCCATGATACTTATAGAAGGAAGCTTCTGTATGAATTTTCTGTCTTTCCATGATACCCAAAGCCCCTCCTTCCATGTGAAGAGCAGTCATCACATGCTTAATGGTAAGACAGGATTTGATTTTTTAAATTGTGTTGTTGAGAACATACTGCAAGTTGCTTCTGGTGTGAGAGAATTGGCCATCTACAGAGACGTTGCCCAGGGGATGCCCAGATGTGTTACTGGGAGGCTTCCTTCATGTCCCCGCAAGCTAGAGCGGACAAATGAGAGCTCACCCCGTCTCAGGGATTCAAACTGGCAACCTTCAGCTGCTACTGTGGCTCCTAGGGTTTGATAATGAAGTGGATAGTGCGGAAGGACTTTGTTATTCCTTCATGTACTAAGTCCTACAATTCCACCTTGGCAATTCAGTTCTAGAAAACTAAAACCTGACTCTCTTGATTAAAACAAAAGAAAATCTACTATCATCTCCTGAAGCCATACTCACAGTCACTGACAGTAACAATGATTTTGGAAAAAGAGATAAATCATTTAAAGCCTTTTAAAAACCAATCTAATTATCATAATTACAATGTAACCAAGAGTTGTAAGCAAAGGGACTTCAATAAAGCCAAGACTCACCAAAGTTTTGACTTATCTGCTGGACCTTTGGCTTATACCCTAAATCAGAGTTTCTCAAACTGTGCTCCTCCAGATGTTTTGGACTATAGTTCTCACAATTCCTAACATCTGGTAATCTGGATGGGATTTCTGGGAGCTGAAGTCCAAAATACCTGGAGGAGCATAGTTTGAGAAACACTGTCTTAAATGATAATTAACAGGTAATGGATAATATGTACATATGGAACTTGAATTTCTGGAACATAAAGAATTTCTCTAACTTTTCTGGATGAAAACATTTTCATTCAGTCCACTTCAATATTCTCCTTTTTTCTATTCTGAGTTTTTAGTCAGTCTCACATACTATAGACATGGTGAAGGAAGCATGGCAAATATGACTTGCTTCTTAAAGTAATGCCTGACTTCCAGATGTATTTAAACTAATGATTAAAAATGTATAGGCCCCCGACATCTTAAAACAGGAGGTTTATCTTTGTAGTAAACAGACAGCCACATATTTGTGTTCTAAAGAAGTGATTCAAGATTGCTTACATATTTGATGCAATGTGGATTTGGGAACTCAGATGAAACAGCATATGAGAGTGAAAAATTGATAGCAGCAAGCAGTGTCTTTCCATACACTTGTATTCTTATATCCCCACCTGAGTTTGCTTAACCATCTATATGTAAATAGAGGACTGGGTGCAGATGTGTGTGTGTGTGTGTGTGTGTGTGTGTGTGTGTGTGTGTGTGTGTATGTATATATATATATATATATATATATATATATATATATATAGAGAGAGAGAGAGAGAGAGAGAGAGAGAGAGAGAGAGGGCCATAGACAGAAAAGTAGTTCCATAACACAAAATAATTTAGAAATCAGGCTCCATTGATAAACTTCAGTGGACACTCAAGACAGATAAACTTCAGTGGACACATATATCAAACAGGTATAAATACCAAACATTTGCTGATAACAAATCAATATTTGCAAATCTTGCACAATAGGCTGATTTCTCTTTTTATGAAGTACAACTGAAGCATCTTCTGCAGAGTCCACTGTAAACACTGCACAACAGCCATAAGGTGATGTTCTGAAATCTCTTCCTGTTGCCAAATTTTTCAGGCCCCCAACATTGAGATAAATGGATCCCATTTGGGTTGGGACCCACAGTTTAAGAAGCAATATGTTACATAATCATCTGTTCCCTTCCAATATTTCAGTTCTATGAACATTGTCACATGTCAACCTTTGTTAGCATATTATTTCAGGCAATGTTATATGTAATGGAAAAAAAAATAGAAGACCCAGGCAGCCAGTGATTCAGGAAAACATTTCCTTATTCATTTTTTTCAAACAGAAAGCATCTTGATTATATCCTGATAGGACTTCTACCTCTCCTACTTTTGAAGAACAGGCAGAAATTCAAGAGGTGACCCTCCCTCATTACTGGCATTTTAATGGGGTTTTTTTCTTTTTGGTGTGTGTCAGGAGTGACCTGAAAAATTGCAAGTCGCTTCTGGTGTGAGAGAATCGGCCATTTGCAAGGACGTTGCCAGGGGACACCTGGATGTTTAATGTTTTACCATCCTGTGGGAAGGCTTCTTTCATGTCCCTGCATAGGGAGCTGGAGCTGACAGAGGGAGCTCACCCACTCTCCCTGGATTTGAACTGCCAACTTGTCAGTCAGCAGTCCCAGCACAAGAGTTTAACTCACTGCACCACTGGGGGCTCCTTATTTTCGTGGTGGCCTGTGTAGAGTGTTACCAAGGAAACAGCTTCATTAGGAGGAGGGGAATTGCTGGATTAAAGCATCATGTAACACGCTGGATGTCCTTACACAAATTATTGGTTCATGTTGATGGACCAATTCATGGGGATCTCGTTAAGTTGGACGAAAAATATAAAATCCTTTATTAGAAAAGTGTGAGGCAAGCCAATTGGAACAGTATTTGGCAATGGCTGTGCAGTTGTGAATCCTAACTCTCCTTTGTGACAGTATGAATCTATGGAAGTTTACTGCCAAAGTAATATTTGATCCTCAGTCTGCCAAAGCAATGTTCCATTCCAGTCTGGACAGACAGCAGGAGAACATTAGGCAATTCAAGTTAGAATGGTTGCTTTAGTTAATTTGTTTTCTTCACTTTTCATCATTCCAGGCTTCCAGATAGTCATTTTGACCTATTTCTTACTGTAGAACTCAAACAGGTCATGAGGCTGGGGTTACTGGGATATGCAGTCCACCACACACTTAAACCAATAAACTCATTCAAAAACAGAGGTACTTACTGATTCCTTGCTGTTTAAGATTTCCTTCTACTAGTCATTTAAGTGTCTGGGCAACTTTTCAAAGGCTTTGCCTTTCATGGTTTTCCAGAATGGAAGAGGAAGAAAATGATCTGATGACAGTTGTAAGTTCTTTGATTAATTTTCAGTATGCATGGTCATATGAAGACGACCATGTTCATTTTATGGTTGGCTCTTTCTCATAATCACTTTCAAAGTGATGGTGCTTCCCTTCAAGGCCTTACATGGTCTAGGGCCGATGTACCTGAGGGACCGCCTCACTCCCTACAAACCCCAGAGATCCCTCTGTTCTGAGGACCAAGACCTACTGGAAGTCCCCAGTCTTAAGACTTTGCATCTAACTGCAACTAGACGCAGAGCCTTTTCAGTAGTGGCACCATCTCTCTGGAACACCTTGCCACCTGAAGTTCGTGCCCTGCGGGACTTGTTGGCCTTCCGCAGGGCATGTAAGACACACCTGTTTCGACAGGCTTTTGAGTTCTGTTGTTGATGTTTTAAAAGGTGCTTTTAGGATGTTTTTAAGATGTTTTTAAAGATGTTTTTAAGATGTTCTTTAAATTGTTGATTCTAGCCGGTTCTTGTAAGCCCCTCCGAGCCCTAGGGGAGTGGCGGCATATAAGTTTGAAAAATAAATAATCTATAGTGTGCAAAAACATTGTTATTCCATTGCCATTATGATAATATATTTAAATTAAATGTGCTTGTATTCACTCCCATTATTTTCCAAGGGCATATCTTTTTTAAAAAAAGTAGGTTACAAACGTATTAGATGTATGTATGTGTATATAGAAAGAGGGTGTGTTTCTGTGTAAGGATTTATGTGTCACACCTCAAAGCACACACATACACATCTCCAAAAGAGAAAAATCTACGACTTGCAAACACCCATGAAAACTGGGTTGCTGTGAGCTTTCCAGGCTGTATGGCCATGTTCCAGAAGCATTCTCTCCTAATGTTTTACCCACATCTATGGCAGCCATTCTTAGAGGTTGTGAGATCTGTTGGAAACTAGGCAAGGGAGGTTTATATATCTGGAAGGTCCGGGGTGGGAGAAAGAACTCTGGTCTGTTGGATGCAAGTGTGAATGTTGCAGTTAATCACCTTGATTAGCACTGAATAGCCTTGTAGCTTCAAGGCATGACTGCTTCCTGCCTGGGGAATCCTTTATTGAGAGGTGTTAGCTGGCCCTGATTGTTTCCTGTCTGGAATTTCCCTGTTTCCTGAATGTTATTCTTTATTTACTGTCCTGATTTTAGAGTTTCTTTAAAATACTGGTAGCCAGATTTTGTTCATTTTCATGGTTTCCTCCTTTCTGTTGAAATTGTCCACATGCTGGTGGATTTCAATGGCTTCTCTGTGTCGTCTGACCTGGTGGGTTGTGAGAGTGGTCCAGCATTTCTGTGTTCTATATACTGTGTCCAGGTTGGTTCATCAAGTGCTTTGCTATGGCTGACTTCTCTGGTTGAGTTAGGCTGCAGTGCCCAGAAAAACTGCAGGAATCAGCCAACTCTTATTCCTATTTACTGGAAAGCAAGTCCAAAAAGCATCAGTGGGATTTCGTTTCCAGATAGGATTTCAATCCTGTACCTATGTGTAAGCTCCACTGGACTCGACGGTTTGCCTGTTATGTAGCTATAGTAAAAAACAAAAAAAACGAAAACAAAACCACCGCAACTTGTACCGTATTTGCAAGATTAAGAAAGGGCGAAAGGCGCTTTCTTAGACCCCTTTCAGCACTTCGAGGCGGACAGTTCCCCTTCATCCACCGCCTGATTGGCGACTCTGTGGTTTAGAAGAGGGAAAGCGTAGAATGGAAGGGTTGCTCTTCCAGGTTGGCGCTGGAAAATATTTCTTTCCCTTTAGCGGTCGAGTTATTCTGGCGCATATTCGCTCAGTAGGAAATCCCAGGCACTCACTCAGGTAAGCAAGCGTAAGGGTTGAGAGACTAGGACTAGTAGCCCCTACCTTCGCTACGTCTTCCCACCGGCTTGGAAACCTATTCTTGGGACCCATTCGCTCTTCTAAGGCAGAGAGGCAGCGCTCATTTCTACCTCTGGTTGGGGAAAGTCTACCTCGAGGAGAGAGAGAGAGAGCGAGAGGGAGGGAGGGAGGGAGGGAGGGAGGGAGGGAGATCTGTTGTCTCCCTCCCTCTCGGCATCCAGAGCCCTAGTTTCCTCCCGGCGGAGGGCTCCTCCCGGCGGAGGCGGACCCCGACGCTTATAAAAGAGAGTAGGAGACTTTCTGCCGGCGAGTCAGACCCGCTTTTGCCCTGAAGGAGCCTCTGGGGCAAGAGGACGTCTAGGGAGAGCTTTCCTCTCTCGAGAAGGAGAGAGCCGGGCTTGTGGGGCTGTCTTCTCAGGCTGGACGGGGCTTGGCTCCTCGGAGAAAGTTGAGAGAGGCGGGGCAAGGGATGCCGCCTGGGGGCAACCTGTCGCGGGAGGCGGCGTGGGGCAACGGGAGCGCGGCGGAGGGCCCCGCTCCCAGCCCGGCGCCCCCCTGGCCCCTGCCCTTCCCCTGGGAGGAGGAGCTCCCCGCCGCGGAGGGGGCGGCGGGGCTGGTGGCGCTGCGCTGGGCGGTGCCCTCGCTGTACCTGCTGCTGATGGCGGTGGGCGCGGCGGGCAACGCGGCGCTGCTGAAGGTGCTGGTGGGCCAGCGGGCCTCCCGGCGCAGCGTGCCCAACCTCTTCATCGCCAGCCTGGCCGCCGGGGACCTGCTCCTGCTCCTCACCTGCGTCCCCGTGGACGCCTCGCGCTTCTTCCTCCAGGGCTGGCCCTTCGGCCGCCTGGGCTGCAAGCTGCTCCCGGCCATCCAGCTCACCTCCGTCGGCGTCTCCGTCTTCACCCTCACCGCCCTCAGCGCCGACAGGTGAGTCGCCCCTCGGGAGCACAGCAAGAAGAAGGAAGGGGAAGGGGGAGAAGGTGGGCAGGGAGCGCCATAGGAAGACCCCGGGGAGCCCAAAGCACCCAAGGCAGGAAACCTACGGGCGGCTTGTGTCCCTGGTCTGTCCCAAAAGTAATTCTCTTGCCCCTCGAAGAACAGCAAAGGAAAGTGGGGTTGAGGCAGGTAGAGGAGAAACCCTGTCATGCAGTTTGTTCCTGTTCCCTTGAGTCCCAGCCTTTTGTAGCAGCACGTTCGCAAAGCTCCCTGTCGGCCGTCACCGCCCCCAGTTCCTTCAAGGATACCGTCCATCCATCTTGCCCTTGGTCGGCCTCTCTTCCTTTTTCCTTCCATTTTCCCCAGCATCGTGATCTTTTCCAAGCTGTACAACAGAGCATCCTCTCATCCATCTCAAATAAAGAGTGAATTGAGCATGACTTCTGTGAAGATATGCTTCATTCTAGCAGTAGTCGTTCTCAGCATTTTAGCTGAAAGCCTTTCACACATAAGTAGTAGTCCTTCATGCTTAAAAAAAGAGTATGTTTCAAAATACATATATATATATATATTTGACATTACAGTCAGTCCCCGAGTTACAGATATCTGACTTACAAATGATTCATAGTTAAGAATGGGGGTGAGACAACAGTGAGATAAATTTACTCCTAGGAAGGGAATTCCCCTCCTGAAAAGAGTTATCATGGGGAAAATGTGCTTCCACTGAAGCTTTATCACCAATCCTTGTTTCTACAGCAAGCCACATTATCAAAATCCAATTATCACAGGGGCAGAAAATGCGGTGAAATTTTCTGAACAGGGGCACAGACAGCAAAAGAAACACCACAGGGGTGTTAACCCTTCCCTGTGCTATCCAAAATATACGAACACACACAGCTGGAGTTAAACTTAAGAAATATACCTGTTTTGACTTACATACAAATTCAACTTAAGGACAAATGTACTAAACCTATCTTGTTTGTAACTTAGGGGCTGCCTGTATATGTAAATCAGTTGCTAAAGCAGGAAAATTAAGACTGCTTGATTCTCATATTCAGAAGCAGTATACTTTGGGATATTAGATCCAAGGAGAAAACAGTGGTATAATATTGGTTTCCGCTGCTTGAGAGTTTCTGGAAGCACCCAGGTGGCAAGACTGATCCAAAGAATTTTGTTACCTGAGACAAAAGTCAGGATGATATACCCTTTCCCCCATTTCAAATATACAGAGAAGTGAACAATTGTAGAATATCTTTCCCTGTCTGTTTAGAAAAAGTGAAACAGATTCTGTTGCATAGTTGACTTCAAGAGACAGGTCAGAGTTGGGGAGAGTGATAAAAGTTCAGCAGAGCAAGGATTTCACGACGTGTTCTCCATACAGGTGTCATTGCTGAAATTGCTTTAAGTTTTGTCAAAGCTGGATCATTTGTAGCTGATGTGGTAAAAAGATGTATCATATATTTGTGTAGTTTGTTTCCATAAAGTATCAAATTTTTAAAAAATTGAAAAATGAGTTATAGGTGACAGCACATTGTTGTCTAGAAGAATAATATTATGTACAGATCAAAACTATCAAATATATCAAATCACTTCAGAAGAGGACTTTGAAAATTGCATTTTATAGCAAAAGTTGGCATATCCTCAGTATGATTTTTTTTCAAATCCTGTAAAGTTTGTTCAGATGGATTTGGTACCTTTTGGAAACAAATGACCACGAACAGCTTAATTTTGAGACTACAGCTGGGTTTCAAAGTGGAGTTCAGTTATTTACAGGTCCACCTAGCTCTGCCGCAGGCTGTTTAATCACTGTATTTTGGGATGGAACAAGAATATCACTAGGAGACATTCTGGCCATTTTATTTATTTATTTATTTATTGCAATCATTTATATCCCACCCTTCTCACCCCCGAGGGGGGGACTCAGGGCGGCCTTACAATTAGCATCATTAGACGCTGAACAAACCAATATAAAGCATAATATATAAAAACAATTACAGTTAAAATAAATAACATTAGTTAAAACATCCATATAAATATACATTCAAGGGCGCATTCCAAATCATAATCCAGGTTTGTCCATTATTCATCCTAATTTCATTTTACAGTTAGTGCTGCTTCTGTTGCTCAAAGGTGTGGTCCCATAGTCAGGTTTTGAGATATTTACAAAAGGATAGGAGCGAGGGAGCCTGCCTGATCTCATTAGGGAGGGCATTGCACAGATGAGGGGCCACCACTGAGAAGGCCCTGTCTCTTGTCCTCACCAGTCGTGCTTGTGAAGGTGGTGGGATCGAGAGCAGGGCCTCCCCTGAAGATCTTAAACTACGAGGTGGGTCGTAGCGGGAGATACATTCAGACAAGTAAGCTGGGCCAGAATTTGTTTAGCTTTCCACTGTCATCTGGTTGTATTACTTTAAAAATCTTAGATTTTCTAACATCATAACTCCCTAGCCCTTGCATTTTTCCTTTTGAAACTTTATACCTTGTTGTCTTTGGTACCTCTCCAAATTGCTTGTACAGAAACATAAGGAGAAAGAAAGGAAAAGTGACAATTTCTCCATATTTTATTTTAGGCTTCTGGTTAATTTTTAAAAATCAAAGGAGTGGGTCAGTGGTTGCAGCTACTACTGTACACAAACAAAAGAAGCCACAGAATAGTGAATCATGTAAGGTAAGCAGAGATGGGAGGGATGACAGTAGAGGTGCCTATTGACAGCAAAATTATGACAGCAAAATATCACTAAAAGTAGTTACTCCTTCCTGCAACCAGTCTTTTCTTCCCAGTATGATATACTCTCATTATTGAACAGGTTAGGGACCAGGCTATTGTAGGTTCCACATTTCAGGCATTTATGCTTCTTGAAAATATCCTGGTCCCTAATTTGTTGAATAACTGTGAAACAATTGTACAAGTAATCTAAAAAAGTAAATGGCTTTATACTATAAATGCATATTTTTTTATTCTTTTCATATAGAAACTAGCACCCTGCAGATTTCTTCCAATACAGCCAAAAATAGACAGATAGTATTAGAAGGATTCTTTTTAAATGAAAAATAAAGGCAATTAACACCCACTAGTTCAACCACTTGCAGGTCTCTTGATTTTATTGCTGCTTCTCCCATAGCTTCTTTAAATGGTAAAAGAGCTCTCCTGGTGCTGAACCTGCAAGACAAGATTCACTGTTTCTGTGGCAAAAGATCCACTGGCTGCCCTTGGTTTGGCAAAAAAAAATGCTGTTCCCTCTATGCCTACAAATGCCATCCAATTTGGACAAAAAAAGAAAAAGTCATAACAATTACTGGATTTTCAGTGATAGTCAGTGGGAGCTATGAATGCCAATTCAGCAGAGCTGCACTGAGTCTTTGGCTGCTTCAAGCAGCTTAGCAAATGTAAACCTCTATTTCCAGATCAAGGTCCAGAGTAGCCAGTCACAGCCAGTGTGTCACATCAAATCACACAACTACCTCTTCTCATCCTTGGGGGTAAAATACAATGATAACAAAGTAACATTAGGAAAACTTCCTCACTGTAGGAGCTGTTCGGCAGTGGAACTTGGCCACGGAGTGTGATGGAGGCTCCTTCTTTGGAGGCTTTTAAGCAGAGGCTGGATGGCATCTGTCGGTGGTGATTTGAATGTGATTTCCTGCTTCTTGGCAGGAGGTTGGACTGGATGGCTCATGAGGTCTTTTCCAACTCTATGATTCTATGACTCAAACATAACTAGCAATTCTATGCTCATTCATTTCCTGGGCAAATTTCCTTCCTGGGGAAGCTGTATAATGCTTCACATTGTATAATGCTGGCCCTCTAAATCAGGATTCCAATGGAAAAACCAGTAAATTCCTGTTAATGGTTCCTAAATAATATAAATGTTTCCCTAAAAGGTATGGGATACAAGAAATGGATGAAACAAATTACAAAGTCTGCCATTCTTTTTCAAATACAGAAGAATTTGGCAATTGTATGAGCTTAGTCAATTTGTCCATCTCTAATTATTACAGTATTAGATTTCTTCTTCAAGTTTGGGAGAGTCTGGAAGTTGTATAAACCTGATATATTTTTCCATTTCTACCAGGTCAATCATTTTTGTAATCTATAAATAATGGGTGGGATCCCCTACCCCCTACCCCCTGGGGCCGGGCTGTGGCGCAGCTGTTGAGCAGCTGCCTTAAATCACTCTGACCATGAGGTCATGAGTTCGAGGCCAGCCCGTGGCGGGGTGAGCACCCGTCAATTAAAAATAAAAAATAGCCCCTGCTCGTTGCTGACCTAGCAACCCGAAAGATAGTTGCATCTATCAAGTAGGAGATAAGGTACCACTAATAAAAAAAAAAGTGGGGAGGCAAGATTAACTAATTTACGACCTGGTATGAGGAAGTGCCGTCAGTGTGGATGATGAAGCAGCTGCTCCCCCCTGTGGCCAGAATCGAACATCCCCTCAGAAGGAAGTTAACTTGCCTCTGCGTGTGTGTCTCTCAGTCTCTGTTTGATGTGTTTATGGGCATTGAATGTTTGCCCTATGTGTGTTATAATGTGATCCGCCCTGAGTCCCCTTCGGGGTGAGAAGGGCGGAATATAAATACTGTAAATAAATAAATAAATAAATAAATAAATAATTGCAAATAATAAAAAGCTATCCTTATTTTGTTTGGCGAATCCAGTCCATTTATTTTTAAAGAAACTACCATCCGGACCCTCATTCTTGAAATAGTAGATGATCATCCAATTCTTCTTCATCATATGGAGTGGCCTGCCACTGTAGTTGAATGCTTTCTTTATCAAGGATCTCTTGAGGTTGCAGTCTCCTCCTGCCCCCCCCCCCCCAGATGTTCTCTTTCTCCTCTGATTTTTCCTCTGGATCTAGGTTTGAACCTCTGATAGAAATCCTGGGCCTTCATGACTGATGTTAACCAATACCTTTGTCCTTTATAAGATATTATCTGTTCTTCTGGGTTTTCCCATCTGAATCTGTCTATCAAGTACACTTATTTTCTTTATTGTCTGAGATGGAAGTTCTCTTAGTACTGCAATCCTGGTATTCCCTATTTCAATCAGATCTTTGGTGTGGGCTTGCAAAACTTGGTCTCGTACTTTCTTTCTTGTAAACAACACAATCACATCTCTTGGAAGTTTATTTCTTATTGCATGTTGAGATTGGACCCTAAGGGTCTTGTCAATTTGAGTCTTGACCACTTGCTCTTCCAAGGATTCCAGCATTAATTTTTGTTATTGCCGTATCAAATTCCTGTTAACCTCAAAGAGTTTTCTCTTTGTGCATAATCTAATCTTTGGAGCTGGATTGAGTCTCTTTGGAAATCCATTTGCACCTCCTTTTGTATTTCTTCAGTTATCTACCCTGGACAATCCGCCCTGGACATTTAGCTCCTTTTGGGTGTCAGCTCCATCCTGTTAGAATCCGACTAGCAACCGTCACTCAGAGGACCTTTTTATTAGCCACCCCAAGACTGTGGAACAACCTGCCAGAAGAGCTCCAGCAGCTAGATCAGCTGTGACAATTTAAAATACAAGTGAAGACTTACTTCTTCAAGCAGGCCTATCCAGACAGTTTTAATGATGAATCTTAAACTTGAATCTTACATTTAATCTTTGTTTTGTGTATTTTAATATGTATTTTGTGGAAATATGTTTAAATATGTGTATTTTAAAGAATGTTTTTAGATGAATGTATGTTTTAGTAATGTTGTAACCCATATTGATCTGTGAGGAGGAGCAAGCAAGAAATAATAATAATAATAATAATAATAATAATAATAATAATAATAATAATCACAATGATAATGATAAGGAGAAGACCTGGCTATGGCTCATGAATGGGACACTGAAGAAGGAGACAGAAGGCCTGATCCTTGCAGCCCAGGAGCAAGCCATCAGAACAAATGCAATTAAGGCCAAGATCAAAAAATCAGCTGATGACCCAAAATGCAGACTGTGCAAGGAAACCAATGAAACCATTGATTATATCCTCAACTGCTATAAGAAAATCACACAGACAGACTACAAACAGAGGCACAACTATGTGGCCCAAATGATTCATTGGAACTTATGCCTCAAGTACCACCTCCCAGCAGTAAAGAACTGGTGGGATCACAAACCTGCAAAAGTATTGGAAAATGAGCACACAAAGATACTGTGGGACTTCCAAATCCAGACTGACAAAGTTCTGGAACACAACACATCAGACATCACAGTTGTGGAAAAGAAAAAGGTTTGGATCATTGATGTTGCCATCCCAGGTGACAGTCGCATTGACGAAAAACAACAGGAAAAACTCAGCCACTATCAGGACATCAAGATTGAACTTTAAAGATTCTGGCAGAAACCAGTACAGGTGGTCCCGGTGGTGATTGGCACATTGGATGCCTTGCCAAAAGATCTCAGCCGGCATTTGGAAACAATAGACATTGACAAAATTACTATCTGCCAACTGCAAAAGGCCACCCTACTGGGATCTGTGTGCATAATCCGAAAATACATCACACAGTCCTATACGCTTGGGAAGTGTTCGACTTGTGATTTTGTGATACGAAATCCAGCATATCTATCTTGTTTGCTGTGTCATACAATGTTGTTATGTCAATAATAATAATAATAATAATAATAATAATAATAATAATACATCTTTATTTTCTGTTGTTGCTGCTGTTGCTCTTTCAAAATACAACTCATTGTGTCTGCTATTTGTTGCATTTTTTTCTTCATTTCTTGTTGCCCTTTCTCATCTTCAGCCTATGTAATTCTCTTGTCAATTCTGGCTTCCAAATTTTTCATTCTATCAGTAATGGTTCTTAATTGGGTCAAGACTTCCCCCATTGGATGTTCTTGTGGAATAGATCATTTCCTGGAAACTTCTTTCTGGTCTTCCTGATCTTTGAAATAGTCCTTTTTTATCTCTACAATTCCCAACAGAAAAAAAAATACAGTTTACCTCTCAGAGAAGTTTTTCTCAATGAAGTTGGTAAATTTACAGCAAATTTAAGGGCATCTTTTCATTTTTTTCAGCATTGCATAAATAAAGTATTTTAAGAAGTGACTTGAAACTGTTTTCCTCTGCATCTGCTTGCATGACAACATCCCTGGGGTGCACAATGTCTCTTTCTCCTCTCTCCCCGTCTCCTTTTTCATTGGGGAAGGTGAGATCCTTTGAGTCTTGAGTGATAGGCACCTGTTCTTTTTCTTTCTGAAAAAGTATTTCTCAACTCCATAAAATTGATAAGCTCCCAGTGATATCCTAGTGTTTCAGACAGCTCACTGAGACACTGTTCACAGCTCCATTTCTTAACCGGAAGTCAGTGACGTTTCAATACAATGTTGCAATATGTAGAGCTTCTTTTGGGCATTCATTGCCATCCAGTTATCTTCCAAGGTCCTTGATTCTAGGTTTGTTTTATCAGTCTCTTTCTCTCTGCACAACAACAATCAAACAAATCCACTCTTCTGTCCTCAGTCTCCAGTGATTTGGGATGCATTGTTCCTTCTATTTGTTTTTCAAAGGTTCCTTCCAGCACCCTTGTTTTTCATTTCTACAAACCATGGACTTTCCCTAAGCTTTTTTCTGCAGTGATGACATCCATAGTCTTAGGAGGTTTCACAGTTGTCATTAGAAGGCACTGTGTCGCTATTCCATCCTCCTTCCCTTAATAAATCATTTCTTGTAAAAGAATGGACAGAAGCAGCAGTAGAAAATAAGGGAGAATGATGAGTGGAAGATGTTGTGTGAAGCCCGGTAAAATCCAATTTATGAAGCAAATTGATAATATGAAAATAAGTATTATTTTAAAAAGCTTCTTTGAGTTTACTGTTAAGATTTCTGATGTGCTATGTCTGAATTTTGCACTTTTCCTAAAACATATTACATCTCAGATCTCTCTCTATCCATCTCTGTCCAAATTAATGTGCGTCACTGCTCCAGCAGAGATGCATTGACAAGAAGTATTGGGAATGAGATTTGAAGACCTTTCTGTATATAGATAATGAATTAGGTAGCCCTCTTCTCTTGAAAGGTGAAATAACAAAGACATTTCTGCCCCCCAGCAATGGATCTAGTCTGTTAACCATAAGAAAAAATGTTTGACAACAAACCTGTTTACCACTATGGGCTGAGTTAGCAATGTTTTGCAATACAGGGTTCCCTCACCTATAGTGGGGGTTAGGTTCCAGGACCACCCGCAATAAGTGAAAATCTGAAAAGTAGGGACGCTATATATTTATACATTATTTTAGTAGTTATACATTATTTAAAGTCTTTATCAACCAATCGTGTGTTGATAAATCGCTTCCTTCTCCTCCTGTTGGTGCTTGGGCTCCTTTTCCCTCCCTTCGGCTTCTCCTTTCTCCCTTCCTCAGGCTTTAAATTGTAATTTTTTATGATTTATAATATTATTTTAGAGTTTATTGAAAAACTATGAAACAGTGAATCCACAAAAAGCGAACAGTGAAGTAGTGAAGGAACACTGTATAGCACAAAGACTTTCACAGCTTTTCTTTAATCTTGGCATCTGCTGCTGGCTATTTAAAGTAGACGGAGGAAATAGGGAGCATAGTACCATGAAAGTAAAGGTATTATGAGGATAAATGGTTATGAAACCATCACCACACTGCCCTCAACTTTCAATCATTTATGTGGGAGAAAAAAAAACCTGATATGTGGATTTGACCTTCTTCACTTGTAATTGTATCTCTGGGAGATAAACATTGATCTTGCTTATCTGAGCAGGCCTGCCTCAAGAGGTAGCTTCTTGATTCATTTCTGTGCAATCGGAAATGCTTCTGAACATAGTCAACTATATGAAATTGAGATTTTTTTTATGTTTAGAGAAAGGCTAACACAGCATACCACTTGATAACACTGAAATAGTTTTCATTTCTCTGCCTGAAATGTCTCAGCTATAGGTGAAAAAAGCTTATTAGCTTACTGACATTCCAAGTAGCAATCTTACGCATTTAACAGGCCAGTAATATAATGTGCCTGTAATGTGGTGATCTCTCCAAGTAGCTGTAGGGGGCAACTGATGAGTTACTCATGTATTACCATATGGTATGCAGATTAATTGGCTAATTTCACAATAATGCAGACTTTCTCTATGGACTGTTTGAGGAGCATAAAACAACTGTTTCATCTGTGTAGTACGCCATTGGGAGGAATTCATTAAGGGCTGGGAATATCCAAATGAATGATTAAAATAAACTCTTTTGAAAGCCATATTATATGTGTGTAAGTTTTACATACACACCCGCTTTTTAATAAAGCTGGTTACAGTATTTGGGCTTAGTATAGGTTATGTATTCCTTACCCAAAATCACTGGGACCAGAAGTGTTTGGGATTTCAAATTGTTGTCATGTTTTTCATATTTTTTTGTATTTGCATAGATGTACATATATCCATCTTGGAGATGAGATCCAAATCTCAATATGAAATTTATTTGTTTCACATATACCTTATACACATAACCTGAAGGTATTTATAATATAAAATTTAAATAATTTTTGAATATACCTTGAATGGTCAGAAATCATAGATACGAGGGTTGAATTAAAAGTAATGCCTCCACCTTCATAAGTCCTCAACAGACGGCAGTACAGTGTTCCCCCACTACTTCACGGTTTGCTTTCCGTGGACTTGCTGTTTTGCGGGATTTCTTAGATGCAGGCCCTGGCTGAGGGGTGCGACCTGTCCTGTCCTGTTCTCCTCAGCCACCCTCAGGCAGTGCCAGTAGGTCTGGCCTGTGCCTCAAAAACCACCGGGCTGGGCCGGGGCCTCTTTCCTCCCCCGCCCCGGCTGAATCCCTGTGGGCCCCATTCTGGATGGCATCACCTCACATGGCGCTGACCCTGCCGCCGCCACCGCTGCTCTGTGCATGCACCCCGCCGCAGCAGCTCTGCGTGCAGCCTGCTGCTGCTGCTCTGCTGCTCTGCATGCACCCTGCTGCCGCTGCTCCATGCACGCATGCCCTGCCACTGCTACTGCCACTCCGCATGCGTGCACCTCGCTGACATCAACGCTCCATGTGGAGCAGTGGCGGCAGTGGCAGGACACGCACGTGGAGCGGCGGTGGCTGTGGTGGGACGTATGCAGAGTGTTGGCAGCAGCAGCGGCCCACCTCCAAGTCCATGCACAAAGCTCTCCGCAGCTTGATGGCCATGACTTAATACAGAAGGTACTGTACATTAAAAGAGGGAGGGAGGCAGGCTATACAGTACAGTATTTATTAAAATAAATATAGAGTCCCTACTTCACGGATTATCTCTTATTGTGGGTGGTCCTAGAACGGAACACCCGCGATAAGTGAGGGAACACTGTACTGGTATGCGGCAGGTACTGCTTTGTTCAGTAGACTCTAATCTACAGTTCCATTTGGCGGGAAGCCTTAGCATTGAACGATTGTGTTGTTAAAGTGCAAAGTATGGAACCCTGCACAGACGGTGCGACTTAAGCAATGTGCAGTCATTGAATTCTTGACAGCAGAAGGTGTCATCCCAAAGGAGATTCATCAGAGAATGCAAGCTGTTTATGGTGATTGTGTTGATGTGAGTACTCTGTGCGTCATTGGGCAAGTAAGTTTAAAGATGTTAAGGTGGAAACATCTTACTTGCATGACAAACAAATAGTTGGCTGTCCCATGACAGCAACCACCGAGTTTCACAAGCATAATCGGCATTTCACAAGAACGTTTGGGTCACATTATTGCTTTGCTTGACTACTGAAAGATTGGTGCATGATGGGTACTGTGAGACGCTGGTTGTGGAAACAGAGTGTCGACTTTATCCCTGTTCTTCAAACACTGACAACCAGGGCGACATCTGAAGCTGACAAGGTACTGCAAAATCCTAAAGGGAACAGTTTGGAACTAAAATTAGATATATTAATAGATATTATGCGTGGAATGGAATCTTCCATCCGAGAATTATCTGTTGTAGTACGTGATTCACAAGGTAAAATGACTGAGATTAATTTAAAATCACAAAGTAATGAAAAAAAAATGGAAGAACTGGAACAGGAGATTAGATTCCTTAAAGCCAAAGCAGTTGATCAGGAGAATAGATCCAGGCATTGCGATTTAAGATTTTTTGGATGGCCACAAAATGTAAAAAAAATGTGGTTTAAGCAAAACTTTATCAACTTGGTTGAGTGACCTTGGAATTCCTCTGGCAGAACGGGACATTGTAAGTGCACACATAGTTTCCCCTCAGTTTGGCTCTAAGAGAGAACAATTAAAACAGATAATTATGGCTTTTACAACTGAGAAAACCAAAGACTTTGTTTTCCAGAGTCTAAGGAAAATAAAGAATCTACAGTATAAAGACAAGAAAAATTTTGTTTACCCAGATCTAGCCAGAGATACGATCACAGCAAGACAATCCCTTCATCACATAACAAGAAGATTGACTGCAGCTGGACTGAGATTTACTTGGGGCTTTCCTGCCACAATTATTGTGTTCAAGGACAGCAGAAAATTTACAGGATCAACTCAAGAAGAAGGAGAGCAAATGATAAAAGATCTAATCAACACAGCGGGGAAGAATGACAACAGACCAGTTCAAAGGAAAGGGGAAAAGCAAGATGATACCCCAGAAGAAGATATTGAGAAAAGGAAGAGACAAAAAACAGGGAATAAGGAAAAACAAATAGATCCAAATAGAATTGGAACTAGAAGTAGAGATAAATAAGACAGTGGAGATTACAAACATCTAAAGACAGCAAGTATAAACTGTAATCTATATAGACACTTAGAAAGACTGGACTATTATTACAAAGACAATTGTATAAAATACAGTCTAAATAATGAACTACAAACTGTATAGATAATTAGATTAACTAGATATACCTCAAATTACAAAGTAGAATATGAATACCCTCCTCTCAGATGGGAGGGAATTTTGATACTAAAGACAGTGATCCTGGCAAGGGAAGTCCTCACTTGTGGCCTATTGGACTTTACATTGGGATAATTGGATAACTGATTGACACTTAATGACAGAATGCCTATTGGTATGATCTATTACATTTACTTTGATTTTTGGAGGGGGTCTAAATAGAGCCAGATGGGGAAGAGGGGGGATGGGAGTTATGTGGGGTATGGGTTAAATGGGAGGGATGGGAGGAGTGGGAGGGAACAGTTAAGAATAGAGAAGGAACATTGGTTAACAAAATCATGAGGAGACTGCTAAAAGAACAAACCAAATATGATGGATGAACTAAATGTTATGTCAGTAAATAAAATTGGTCTTTCAACACTGGTTAAGAGACACAAACTATCCAAATTGTTAAAAGAAAATCAAGTACATTTAGCATCATTACAGGAAACACACACACAAAAAGGATAAATGATAGAAACTGGGAACGACAATTCGAATCAAGGGGTACAGATAAATCTAGAGGGGTGGCCATACTTATAAAGGATAATTTAAATTTTGAGTTAGAAAAGGTAATTAAAGATACTGAAGGTCGATTTATAATGATAATAGGCAAAATAAACAACACCCAAGTAACCATAGCAAGTGTTTATGCCCCAAATCAGAGACAGGTCAAATTAATAAACAAAATCTGCACAAAAATAAAGAAACAAGCGTTAGGAGATATAATAGTAGGAGGGGACCTGAACTTACAATTGTATGGAAAAACAAAAAGCAATGGAACAGGGAACTTAGGAGCAAACTGTAAAATAAACTTTAGGAAGTGGAACCTAGTAGAAGCTAATAATAGAATAGGGGAAAGAACTGACATTCCCACTTTCTTCTCACATAGACATTCAACATTCACCACTATAAATTACTTTCTAGTAGGGATTAATAATGTAATGCCAATAAAAGAAATAATGGTGGGTAACCAATGGCCAGGAGACCATGCACCTCTTTATTTAAAATTGGGAAATTATATCAAAAACACAGTGAAAAAATGGTGATTTAATCCAAACGTTGCCTATAAAGAGACAGATACAAAAGTGATAAAAGACCAAATTATTCAATACTTTAACCTAAATAGAACCCCTGGAATGAAAGAAAGTATAGTTTGGGATGCCTTCAAGGCAGTAATTAGAGGTAAATGTATAACAATTGAGAAGGGCATAAATAAAAGAGAAAAAGAGAGATTCAGAAAATTGAGACTTGAAGAAGAAGAAGAATTCCAAGCATTTCAAAAAGACCAAACGGTGGGGGAAAAAGAGAAATGGATAGAGACAAAAAAACAAAAAACAAAAAACAAAAAAACAAAACAAAACAAAAAACAACAACTAGAAAACTTTGAGGAAATTGAAGTCACAAAGAAATATATCTGGGTCAAGAATGACTTTCAAATTAAATTCAATAAACAACACAAAGAAGTTAGCAAGTCTTCTAAAAAAGAAACAAGAGAAAGCAAAGATAATCAAATTGAAAGACAGGAATGGGCAAATAAAAACAAGTGAGGAAGACCTATAGGAAGTAATGGCACATTATTATGAAAAGCTTTATAGGAACAAGGATACAGTGAATTCAGAAGGAATACTTAACAAAAAATTAGATCCTCTCTCTCAAGCAGCATTGGATTCAAATATAACTAGCAATGAAATAGCGGAGGTAATAAAAAACTTAAAAATTAAGTCATCACCAGGACCCAATGGGCTCACTACAGATTGCTATAAAATCTTTCAAAAGGAAGTTACCCCTAATTTACAAACCTTATATAATAAAATTATGGAAAATAAAATAATTCCAGAGACATGGAAAAAAATCAGAAATTATAACAATTTTTAAACCAAATAATTGACCCTAATTCATATAGGCCTATCACATTAAGTAATGTGGATTATAAAATATTCACAAAAATTATAGCAAATAGACTGAAAGAGACAATGCCTACTTTAATTGGGGAAGATCAGTACGGGTTTATCAAAAAAAGAAAGATTGCTGATCCAATCAGAACTATTGTAAATGTAATCGGCCATGCAACAAGAGAGAAAACAAAATTACTCTTAATAAAACTAGATGTCTACAAAGCATTTGATACAATAAATCACAATTACTTGGCCAAATTATGTGAGGAGTGTAATTTAGGAAAAAGGATCTGTGGAGTAATTAGAGAATTAAACAAAGAAAACTCAACCCTTTTGAGTTTTAGAAAAGCCCTGAAAACATGGGTATGCGCCCAGGCTTTTGAAGATTAAATGATAAAGACGACCCAGACTGATTTATGGCTACAGCACGAGGATTTTGGATGAATGGATTTTTAATCACATGTTTTATATTTTTATATTGTTTTAATTGTTTTAATTGGATTTTCATTGCTGTTTTAATTATGTGTAGGCATTGAATTGTTGCCAATTGTGTACGCCACCCTGAGTCCCTTCGGGTGAGAAGGGCGGGATATAAATGTTGGAAAAAAAAAAAATTAAGTTGAAGTACTAGTAAATGGATCAAATTCAAGAAGTATTGAAATAAAAAGTGGAACCAAACAAGGTTGCCGTCTCTCCCCACTACTTTTTGCCCTAGCAATAGAATCCCTAGCCAACCTGATTAGATCAGATAAAAGTATAAAAGGGTATAAGATAGAGAAGAAAGACAAATTCATTTATACACAGACAACACGATAGTCCTAATAGGTACAATGGAAGACTCGGTAAAGGCAGTAACATAAGTAATCAAAAAATTTGAGAAGATCTCAGGCCTAACTATTAATATTGAAAAATCAGAAATTTTATATAAAAACCTGAACTGGAAGAAGTTAAAAGAAGCCCAATCTACTCTAGGGATGAAACTGGGGAAAAAGAAGTTAAAATACCTAGGCATTCACATACCTAAAAATGTAAGCAATATAATCCGGATAAATTATAATCCATTATGGAAAAAAGTAAGTAAACAAATTAATGATTGGAAAAATGGAATTGGGACATTACAACACGGCTGAAGGCATATAAAATGATGATATTATACTTATTTCAGACCCTCCCTTTTAGCATTTCATCTAAAATAATTAAAAAAGGGACAATTCAATTAAAACATGGATAGTAGGTGCCAGTAAGAATAGAATTGCTAACATAGTATTTTTTACTTGACAAGAAAATGTAGGCTGGGGAGCTCCTTGCCTACAAAACTACTTTGAAGCCTGCCAATTGGACAGGATACCTGAACTGGATATTGGTGAGCCCAAAAGATGGGTCAGATTAGAGAAACTAATAAATGGATGGGAATACGGATCATGTTTGATAGGGAAAATTGGGAAAAAAGACCTAAAAAATACAAAAGGAGGTCAGTTGACCTTAACTATGGAATGTTGGGGAAAGTGTCAAAACAAACTTCCAATAAATAAAATAGACAAACTCCCAATAGGCTCCATAGAGAACAGAAAATCCCAGCTATACCGGAATATGCTAAAGAAATTAGAACAACATAGTAAAACAAAGATCGAGGACTTACTGAAATCCGACGGAACAGTCATACAATAGGAGGAGATAAAAGATAAATGCAGGCAGGGTAATTGGCTACTATGAGGTGGGTTGTCTAAAAAACTAACAGAATGGAAGAGTAAGGAGACTCCAGAAACAGATCTTGATAAAATAATAAAATGGAAAGTAGAGAAGGAGAAAGGAATCATTGGATTCATATCAGAGGTGGCCCTAGGTAACTTTGGGGGGTAGGCAAACCAAATCTTTGCACCCCCCCCCCCCGAATTTGGCGCCTCCTCCCACAAACCAATACCTGAGAGCTGGAGAATGGCCGAACGAGGAAGGCCAGGCTCCAGGAAGGCCTAGCTCTTCTAGGGAGACCTCGTGAGGTCTTGCGAAGTTTTGTGAGGTCTCCCGAGAAGAGCCTGGCCTTCCTGGAACCTGGCCTTCCTCATTCTGCTGTTTGGCGAGCAATGGTCCCCGCCGCCGCCGAGGGGAACCTATTTATTTATTTATTTATTGAATTTATATACCGCTCTTCTCCCCCAGGGGGACCCAGGGCGGACTTACATAATGGCAAGATTAATGCCACATATAATACAAAATATAGTAAAAACCAACAATCCTAAAACACACTTAAAAACCAATATCATACCCAATTAAAACAGTAAAACACTGTGTGACTGTTACAAAGGGCCAGTAGCATTGGGCCAAAAGTCAGAGCCAGTCTGTATTCAACTTCACATTAATCCAACAAATACATCAGGTTATATCTACTTGTATCCTAGAATGGGCCAAAAGCTTGGGCCCACATCCAGGTCTTCAGCTGCTTCCTAAAAGACATGAGTGAGGGGGCTTCCCTAATCTCCCTTGGCAAGGAGTTCCACAGCCACGGAGCAATCACCGAAAAAGCCCTGTCTCTCATCCCCACCAAACGCACCTGTGACGGCGGCAGGACCGAGAGCAGGGCTTCACTCGAAGATCTTAATCTGCGGGGCGGCTCATAGGGGGAGATACGTTTGGAGAGGTAAGTCGGACCAGAGCTGTTTAAGGTTTTGTAGGCCAAAGCCAGCACTTTCAATTGTGCCCGGAAGCTAACAGGCAGCCAGTGGAGCTGCTTCAACAGAGGAGTTGTATGCTCCCTGAATGGCGCTCCAGTTAATAACCTGGCTGTGGAACGTTGGACTAGTTCCAGCTTCCGAACAGTCTTTGAAGGCAACCCCACGTAGAGTGCATTGCAATAGTTCAAACGAGATGTAACAAGAGCGTGGACCACCATGTCTATGGCAGGCTTTCCAAGGTACGGGCGCAGTTGGCACACAAGTTTGAGTTGTGTGAAGACCCCCCTGGCCACCACCGAAACCTGTGGTTCCAGGCGCTTTCAGGGGGAGTGTGACCCCATCCAGCACAGGCTGTAACCCTATACCCTGTTTGGCCTTACAACTGAGCAGGAGGACCTCTGTCTTGTCTGAATTCAACTTGAATTTGTTCACCCTCATCCAGTCTGACATAGCAGCCAGGCACCAGTTCAGGATCTGGACGGCCTCCTTGGAAGCTGGAGAAAAGGAATGATAGAACTGGACATCATCTGCGTACAGATGACATTGAACTCCAAAGCTCCGGATGATCTCACCCAGCAGCTTCATGTAGATGTTAAACAACAAAGGGGACAGTATACCAACATGTGGTGGGAATGCGAAAAAATCCAATGATTCTATAATATAATTAAGAAGGAAATATAAGACCTACTGGGGACAAAAATAGACTGGAATAAAACACAATTTTTTGTTTAAAAAATGGAAGGCAATGGGGAACTTAAAGAATGGGAGGAAATAATAAAACATATGTTAGATGCGATTAAAGCTCAGTTGCCCTAGGATGGAAAGACAAAAAAAGAAGAGATACAAAAACTTGGTATAAATATTTAGCCGACTACCTACTTCAAGACTATATTAGTGAAAGGAAAAGCTACTATAAATTGGGCCAAACCAAAAAGACCTGGGAGGCAAAATAGAAGAGCCTCATTTCCAGGATAAAGGGGAAAGACAAATATAAGGAATTAAATAAGATTATCCTCATGATTGAACAACTATAATAAGCATAGTAAGAGTAGTTAACTGTTCCCAGCGGGAAAAGGGAGGGAGGGTGGGAAGGAGAAAGAAAGAGGGGGGACGTATACATGCTTAGTTATACTTAGGTATAAATATTAAATAGTATATCTCTACCCTCGTATTATGTAAGAATAAGTTCATGGGTGATAATGGGGAGGTGGCAGGATTGGGGAAAAATACTGGTATTTTGATTGTGGAATATCAAGATTGTATGTCTCTATGTGTGTGTACGTATATATATATATATATATATATATATATATATATCCCACAATTTTTAAAAAAGTGGAAAAAAAGACTTCCTCCATGATGGCTTCAGAAAACTTGTTCATCATTAGCAGAAATGTATCCAATTGTTTGGTGATTATGTGGAAAAGTGAATAGTGGTAGTTAAAGAGCACATTCTAAGGATTATTTATGTGTTGGATTTATTAAAACACTCCCATGCAAACCCAAGTAACATTTTCATTCAACCCTCATAGTATTATCTCAACCACTGACATGGACAATTTTGAATTTTAGAGTATTTCAGATTTTGGAATTCCATATAAAGGATGCTCAACCTGTACTGGTGTGTAAAGTTCTGACCAATCCTGAGTTGCAGTCCATGGAAAAGAGAGAGAGAATTAATAAATGATATTCTCTTATCAAGGTATAAGAGTCCTTGGCTTCTAACTGAATAGTGATAGCAGTCATTTATGACATTATGATTTTCCAAATGCAATTTTTGTGTGTATGTTCATATGCATTTGTGCATGGTGAGGCAATTTCATATTACATGACACCATAAAGGATAATACTTCCAGTCCCATCTCAGCACCACAGTGAAATGTAAGAGCCTTTATTATAGTTCTAGAACTGAAAATTATACTAACAATGATATAAGAAAGCATAAACCTCTTAACCACTTTGCTTATATTCTGTTATAATTTTACTTGTAAACTTTGTGGTTTTAAGTTTTTCCATAAACTATCTATTGATTTGTTTGTTATTGTATATACCAATTGTTGAACATTCAGCATGGATCAAATGCTCCATCCCTTTTCCCAAACAAAGAAATATATTCCCATGAGATACATGGGCAACTAACAGTTCAATTTAATTGAATCTAAGTGTAATTACTAAGTGTAAGACTCAGATGATCTTGAAGAAAAACAATGTGATTCTGAAAAATAACTATGTGAGACATATCTGACACTGTTCCTTAAAATATGTTCCTGAGAATTCTGATTCTGCTCAGTTGCATTCTACAGTATTTCTATGGTCATGAATACCATTTGTAGTCTCTATTTAAAGCAATACATATTATCGTTTGTATTAAACCATTTGCTATATAGTACAGATGTGTGCCAAACATAAGATTTGGTATGGATCTTGATTTAGCTGCCTTTGTAGGAAAATGGTCTGCTTTGGTGGCCTGGATCAAATCAGAACCAGCCTCCTTTGCCTTGGATGGAATTTCAACCAGAGTTGTAATTTACAAATCCATGATTTGTGCCTCCCATTGACTATTATTAAAAATTTTAAATGACTATTTTTATATTATTGGATGAAAATACTAAGTACATTATTTCATGCCAAGTGTAGAAATCTTTATGCTACATCTCTCTCTCCCTCTCCCTCTCTCTGTGTATATATACACTCACTCTCTCTCTCACACACATAATGCTGTCGACTATTTAATTTTAATGCACTCATATTGTTTACTGCAGTTAAGATGAATAGGTAGAGGTAGTTTCCTAAAAAAGCAGTCTTTTCATTTGGATAATACCTACAAAAGAGATCTACCAGGATTCTTGTTGGATCATTGTTTTAAAAAGGAAAACAGGCAAACTATAAAGCATAGCAATTAGAGAAGCCCTCATATTATTTGTCTTTGGATTTAAAAGTCAACCTGTCAATGAACATTTAACCCTCACCGCCTTTCCCTTTCCCTAGACATTTCCACAAAAACAAACCCTAAATCATGTCCTCTATTTGTTTGCTCATCATGCTTCTCTTAAATTCCAGTGCCAATACAAATATTGGTGACAATCAAACTTTGGTTCTGTTATCCTTTGAAGCACCAGATATGTTCAAAGGTGTCCTGGTTTGATAAAAAAATTGTGAGCTTTATCCAGATTCCAATTTTCCAAACCACAGTATATAGTATTCTGATGGGGCTTCCAGCCTCAAACAAGGTAATCATCTATGATCCAGGCTCATTAAAATTAGTTTACTTAAGAACTGCATTAATCTGGGACTTAGTCTCAGAAGCTGTTTCCATTCCATACCCAGCTGCACAAATGTCAGCAGTCTTGAATTTATGGCAGCTGAAGTCTCTCCCTGGAGCATATGAAACATGGGAGTCTGTTTTTCTCCCTTCCATAGTGCTCTGCAATGAGCTGTCTAGATTTACTAGAGGATTTAGATTTACTAAGGGGATTTCTTAATCTAATCAACATTCTTATTGGTTAACTGGTGTTTAATAAAAGGAGCAAATCTCTAGCTTCAAATTTCTGGACACCATTAATCACGGTTGTTTGTAAGAAGCTTGAAAGCACTTGACCCTTGAAGACAAATTGTTTTCATTACCCTTAGAGCAGAAAGAATGTGTGTGTGGGCCATTTATCTGTAACGGAACAGAAATGGGTGTCCGTAGGGACCAATTTATGGATAAGCTGGGGTTAGTCCTTCATGCAGTACATTTTCATGCAGGGTTTCTAGGAAATGGCTCCATTTTATAAATGTAATGTAGTGGGGGGGGGGGGGGGGAGAGCAGAAACACAGCTTTGAACATCTGTGTTTAATTTTAAATGATTCACAGTACATTTCTGCATCCACTCAGTAGAAAGCCCCATTGTGTTATTTTCAAGTAAGTGAATAGAATTAGGATTAATTTCTATAATAATATCTGCAACACCAAAAAGCTCTGTATTTGAATTTTGTTGCTTGTGATGTGATGACTTGTAGATATTTTACTATTTTCCAGACTTTGTTGAACAGAAGTATATGAACTCAAACCTGTTTCCTGTTATATTTTCTGTCTTCCTTCGTCTTCCTAAAATTTTTCTAGCTATATATTTTCAATAAAAGATTGTCTTCTTCAAAAGATAACATTCATATCTCCTTATGCACTTTTAGGTACAAGGCAATTGTCTATCCAATGGATATTCAAGCACCCAATGCAGTCCTGTGGACCTGTATTAAAGCTATAGCCATCTGGGTAATTTCAATTCTGCTAGCAGTTCCTGAAGCAGTATTCTCTGAAGTGGCACACATCAATGATGCAGACAATATCAGCTTTACAGAATGCATAAGATATCCCTTGAAGGATGATTTGCACCCAAGGATCCATTCAGTGATGATACTTCTGATATACCTCCTCATTCCACTCACCATCATTAGTATTTACTACTTCCATATTGCAAGGACTTTAATCAAAAGTGCACATGATCTTCCAGGGGAACACAGTGAACAAACTAAAAAACATGTAAGTCCCTGTTTATGCTTAGAATGATATTTTCTAGACATCTTTCATGATCCAAGTAATTTTCACCCTTGCTCTCTTTCTTCTCTCTAACTTAATTCTTCTTGTTGGGCTAGTTTCTGCTTCCTTTCTCCTCTCATTCTCAACATCTATGTGATTATGGAACATACCCTTACAAATAAATATTTGTATCCTTATTTTCATTTGTGGGAACTTGGAAGGTATGTAAGTCTACAGATGAAAAAAAAGGAACTCCTCGTAGTATTAAGTCATAAATATGATCCACAGCACATTGAGGGGGGAAATACTAGCCTCCCACTTCCATTTGAGAATTGTTCTAGCTGAAGACCATTTTTGTACAGTTGCACAAAAAACAATGGAGTCATTTGCACGAAGGAAAAGTGATGTAACAAAGCAGAATAAAACTCACAATAAGCTTCTTTTCCTAAAGTTTTGTGGAGTCCATTTTTTAAATTTCATTTACTTCCCTCCCCTTCCTCCTCTTTTATATGCTGCCTTTTAATGAATATTTTGAATCAAGAATACTTATATAATATTAACATCATAATTACAAGAGAATCAATCAGATACCCACAGACACAAATATTATTATTATTATTATTATTATTATTATTATTATTATTATTATTAAAACTTTATTTATATACTGCCCTATCTCCCGAATGGGACTTAGGGCGGTTTCCAATCATAAAAACAACACAACATTACATAACAACATAATAACACATTATTAAGCAAAGTAAAATAATACAATTATAGCAATAAATAACACTTACATGACCTGATCAAGGGGTTACTGATATTCTTATATTACTGATGTTCTTATATTTTTAAAAGTTTTATGGTTTAAATGTTTTATAAATTGTTCTTGTAAGTTATTAATGTCTATGGTTTTAATATTGTATGAATTGTCTTGACTCCAAGTTTATGTATGCGTGTGTCTTTGGGTATATATGTGTATGCAATACACACATATACATATTTATATATCTCTATTAAATAATCAATAGAAACAAAACTATTTTGAATTTGTTCAAAAGCAGACAAAAACACAATATTAAATGACCACCGCAACCAATTCCCTGAAGCATGTTGAGATAGGAAAGTTTTCATTTCTTGATATAAGGAAAGTAATGAGAGGGGTATTCTGATTGAAACTAGTGCTGCTGGCACATATTGTTTGCGAGAGACCTTTATATAAGGAGGAAGTAAACGGAAAGTTCTGTGTTAATTCATACTTTAAAAAGGTCTCTCCTGAGCATAAAGCAGCCTCGTTGCATTTCACACCTCTAGATAGTGCAAGAGCATTCTGAAGAACTTATTTAAAAAGAAGTTTTAAAATTAGATGGGAGGTTGACCCTCCAAGGTCTGATAGTAGTTGGTCTACTCAGTCAAATCTGGACTGCTGTTACCCATTCATTAAGGAATAGGTAAAATATACAATGTCAATAGAATGTTCTGTAGTAACACGTTCACTGTAATGCTATAAGTACAAAATATTGTACCTGAAAATATCTGGATATAAAAAAAAAGTTTTGTTGTAGTTTCCAATGCTATCAGCAAAACAATAATCCATTATTACAGTAATAAAGTGATCACAAACATATACTTATGCTCTGCTTGTGTATGTTTACATTGTGAAAGTGAAGAAAAAGCATGATGTTATATATTTTGATGGAGTCTGAACCTTTGCTGATTTTCTCATTCTAGATGGAAACCCGAAAGCGTCTGGCTAAAATCATACTAGTCTTCGTTGGCCTTTTTGCTGTGTGCTGGCTGCCTACTCATGTACTCTACATGTATCGGTCCTTTAACTATGACAAGATTGACCCATCACTTGGCCATATGGTTGCTACTTTGGTAGCCCGAGTGCTCAGCTTCTCCAATTCCTGTGTCAACCCATTTGCCCTCTATTTTCTCAGCGAGAGCTTCAGACGGCATTTCAATAGCCAGGTTTGCTGTCGCATGGTACCTCCTCAACGGAGATCTACTAGTTACTTGCACAGCACCTCAGCCATTCGAATGAGCACCATGGAAAACCATACCAGGAACTCTGTTGCCATGGCAACACCTCTAAATGGGCACAACTCCAAACAAGATATACCACTGTGATTCCATCAGTGGTACATCTCAGCTTGAGAAGAGTTTATTTTAACTACTTTTATTGCATATTTGGATTGTTAAAAACATAATGAATCAGCACCTCTTAACTTAGGAGGAAGATTTTGCTAATTTTCGTATCTTGTTTCTAAACTTGTTTGGAACTCATGATTTTGCATGAAGATAATACTGATTTACTTCCATGATGGCTAGAAGATGGAAACCTTGGGTGTTGTCTGCCTGACTTACAAAAGACCTTGTTCTGATTCTAGCAAAGAGGATCTGTACACTCTTTCTAATCTTCATAGTTCATCAGGATAGAAATTTGTGTTTTTCCTGGCTCCACTGACTTTCATGGAGATGTCTGATGAAAATAAAATATTGCATTATTAATTTATGAAAATAGAAATACAGTATGTACATATATGCAATGAAAATGTGGAAGACCAGGACCACTAGTTCTGTATAACAAAGCCTGCTTAGGGCTAGATAAATGTCTATTAACTCTCTCCCCGGGGCCGTGGTGGAGGCTCCTTCCTTGGAGGCTTTTAAGCAGAGGCTGGATGGCCATCTGTCGGGGGTGCTTTGAATGCGATTTCCTGCTTCTTAGCAGGGGGTTGGACTGGATGGCCCATGTGGTCTCTTCCAACTCTACTATTCTATGATTCTATGATTCTAGGTGCAAATGGAGCATCTACATGCCATATAGCAGTGGTTCTCAATCTGCCCCCCGCCCAGATGTTTTTGGCCGTCAACTCCCAGAAATCCTAACAGCTGGCAAACTGGCTGGGATTTTTGGGAGTTGTAGGCCAAAAACATCTAGGGACCCCAGATCGAGAACCATTACCATACAGTATATGGTGAGGAGGAATAATTGGGATTGGAAGCCATGTGGATTATGTTTTGGTATTCACAGAGATGTGTTCCCATTCTATGAAAGATGAAAACAGAAAACTCAGGGAGTCTTTCTTCCCTATGATGGAAAGAGAAGCCCTGAAGCAGGGAAAATACTCCTTACCTGTGGGATCCCTCCATGCAATTTGGGACCCTGCTTTATAGTGATATAACACAGTGAGTTGAGTTAGCAAGCATATCCCAAGTGTGATAAGAAAGCTCAATCAAATCTATTGTCTGTCCTGGCACAACCCTAATTTGGTGCAAATCTGTCTTCATAAATGTCATTAAGTCTGCCTCCCCCATATGCAAATAAATTCACTTGAGGTAAAGAGATGCTAGGTGTTCAATGTACATCTCAGTGTGTAGCTGATGAAGCAGTTATTTCTTTTCCTTCAAGGCTGGAATGCCTGAGCCACAATGAGCTCCATGAAGATGATATATCTCATCAGATTACACACAATTTGCATATTTTCATTGCATTTTACTGCTTAATTTATATGGCCTGCCTGCTCAGAAAAGTTTTATGCCATAAAACTGTTGAATTGTTTTATTATGGTACATTTTCATGGAGTGAAATGCATGTGGTGTTTAATAATATTGAATGAAGAATGGTTGATGAAATCAATGGATGGTTAAATATTTAACAACTCTACATCTATATAAACCTAAAAGTCAGGTATGTTGGTTACTACCACAAAGGTTCCTACGTGGCTTGATGGATCTGGGCCAAACTTTGCTCACATACCCTTCATTATATAACTTAAAATAATGGAGGGGTTTGAACTGAAAAAAACCCCCATCCCTTTTGGGCCTTGAGTAGAGGGAAAAGAAAAGTCACAAAAGTGGATTGGTTGTGGCTAGGTGAAGGATTGGCTATTCTTAGATGAATTGTCTCTCTCTGATATGACTGGGAAAGAAAGGGAGTAAAGCATCTTGGCTGCTGCTAGGTGTTGTGTATGAGGGGAATAATAATAATAATAATAATAATAATAATAATAATAATTTTATTTTTGTACCCCGCCACCATCTCCCCAGAGGGACTCGGGGCGGCTTACAGATATAAAACCAACATACAATAATATCAAATACAAAAGCACACAAATAAATTTAAAAGGCATTGAAAAATCACACTCATTATAAAACACTTGAGAAACACAGCAATAAAAACATAAAATGAGCTGGGCAAAGTGCACAGAGTGGAACTTGTAAACAAGAAGGAAGTTAAGGTGCTACAAGGTCATGGTAAGAGCCTTAGACCGGGGTGAACACTGAGGCTATGTCAGGGAGTTAACCAACAGGTACAACTAGTCAGAAGAACCTGCTAGTACCAGGGTTTAGTATACAGTGGGCGGTACTTCTTCAAAGGCCTGTTTGAAGAGCTGTTTGAATGAAAAAAGGAAGAATAAAAGAAAGAGAAAGAGAAGGGAAAGAAAGGAAGGAAGGGATTAAAAAGAAGACATTGTGAGGTCTTCTCATTGCTGAAGACAGAAGAAAGCAGGCAAGCAGTGGCCCCTCTGACACCTGGGCATATACGCTAGTGACACAATATTTTTAAATAATAATTTTATTTAATTTATATAGAAAAAAATACAGTACATTATAAATATGTATAGTATCTTCAATTCAACTACTTTATCTACCATTATTAATATAAAAATGTCCCTAATAAAAATAAATTTAACTATGCTATTCTACTACTCCACTTCAAAAATACATAAGGTTAACCTTCCATCCTCCAACTCCAAGGACTAATTCCGTTCAATTATTAAAATGCAGAGTGTGAATTTCACTGTACCTTTGATACGGAAAGCACCAGCTGCTGTTGGATTTCAACTGGTTTAATTAACATCTAACTTCCACTGAAGATGGACTCAACCTGGGAAGATGTTCTACATTGCATGAGTAGGATGTCAGTTCTGTTTTGCTACTACCTGCTTTGCTAATACCTGACATTGCATGTCTCCTCACTGTGTGCTGCTCATGAGTGTTTGCAAAGGAGCAGTTATGTACTCAGATGTCATGGCATCATGGTAGCATGGAACACCTGCATGCAAGTAATGGCTACATACAAGTAAGAGCCACCTCTTTACAGAAGACTATCAATTCTGTGAAGCCAGTGGCAACTTGCATGGAGTACTCTGGTTCTTTTCTACTTTGTGGAGATGTCTTTCATTTTGAAAATCAAAACCGCTTTGGAGTAAAGCATATTTTCAATATTGGAATGTTACAAATTTGTTTTGTGCAACTTGCCTTTTAATAGCAGTGGGGAAGCAATGTTCCATTTTAATGTGCATTCATCTATGTTTATATAAAATTATTTGCATTTGTTTTCTGATGTTTTTCATCATTCTCTGGGCAGCATGAGGATAGCAGAAAACTTTGATCCGAGGAATAGATTTAGAGTGGCAAGAGGAATGCAGTTGTGGAAAGGTGTAAGCCTCTGTTTTTGGCAGAGGACAGAACAACCACAACTACAGAAGAAACTAATCATGCTGTTTCAGCTTCTTTATAACTTCTTGCAGACAGGAAATGAGTACATCTTTAACATATTGCTTTGGAGACATCTTGTGTGAAGCTCAACACGGGCAAAATAATAGCTTTTCCATGTAGTACGATATTTGTAAATGGTTATTGCCCTGCATTCCTTTGGAATTCCTTAAATGTTGTTTGTAGACAAGTGGGTGTTGTATTTTCAAAACAGCGTTAATAATTTTGTTACTGTAATGTGATAAACTTTGTAAATGTTGAAATTTATATGTAAGATGGCTTTATGCAAAAACAATTAAAAACAAATTCAGCAGAATATATTACAGGTGGATGTTCTCTATTAGTAAGATCGCTAGACAACTATTTGATATATACTAGAGAAAGAAGTCTGCATTTGTATTAGGCCTTGAATATTTGCCTTTTTATGTCTGTGAGCTGCCCTGCGCTCCCACAGGGAGATGGGGTGGGATATAAATAAAGTTTTGTTGTTGTTGCATTTCAAGAAGAAGACTAAACAGGCATTATATTCATTGGACTGGGCTGTACTGAAATTTCAAAAATGATAAAACATTTTTTATGTTTTATGTTTTAAAACATCCTCCAAATAACCTAAATGTATGCTGCAGATTATACAGGAGACAATCCTATAAATCAGTGGTGCTCACAGTGTACTCCAGGAAGCCCTTGGGGCTCTGTGAAGCATGCTAAGGGGCTCCGTGGTTCCCTCCTCTCCCTTCCTCCCCCTCCAAGCCAGAGGTGTTTAAGAGTTTAAGAGAGAGAATCCACACCATCCGCAAAGAACTCGCAAACACAGACAAAGAACTGCTGCACCTCCATATCAACATCAGCCAAAAGATGAATACCCAGGACTGGGATAAAATAGATAGCCTCACCTACAAAAAAATGGAGAAAGACATGGTTCTCCACACCAAGAGACAAAAACAAAAATTCGACAAATGCCGTAAGCAACAGTCAAAACCAGAACTGGATAAATCACGGACCATCATCAACCTGACTGACAGACAACTCACTGAAGACCAAGTATCCATTCTGGAAAAAGGAGGAAATTTTGCGGTCACCACCATCAGGATCCCAGTGGAAAACATCATTGCTAATGTTGAATCAGCAATTTACCAGCTCCCTGAGGAAGAAGCAGAGGAGGTAAGAATGGAAACAGCAAGGATCCTGAGAAATGCAAAACTCTCCCCCCCCCCCCCCCAGCAACATAACAAGAAAAGAAAGACGGGCCATCAAAGATCTCAACTCAGATCCAGAAATCATCATTCTTCCAGCTGACAAGGGGAATGCCACAGTAATCATGGAAACAGAACAATACAAAGAAAAAATCAGACAACTTCTAGATCCCACAATTTACAAGAAACTGAAACAAGACCCTACTAACAAAATCACCAGAAAAACGAACACTCTAATCAAGAACTCCTCCATTAACTTTGACATACGCCAACAGCTGTGCAAATCAGAAGCCCTCCCACCCAGGCTTTACGGACTCCCCAAAATCCACAAGGACTCCATCCCACTCAGACCCATTGTAAGTGCCATTGGATCGCCGACCTACAACCTGGCAAAATTTCTGGCTACACAGCTACAAACCCATATTGGGCTCACTGCACATTATATCAAGGACTCTACACACTTTATAGAAAAGATCAGCAACCTCAATCTAAGCACCAAGGACATCCTGATCAGCTTTGATGTGGTGTCCCTTTTTACCAAAGTCCCAGTAGCTGACACCACACTAATCAAACAAAACTTCCCAGAAGACATCACAGCCCTGTTTCACCATTGCCTCACCACTAGCTACTTTCAGTGGGACACTGGATTCTATGAACAGAAGGATGGAGTGGCCATGGGGAGCCCTCTCAGTCCAGTAGTAGCAAATTTCTATATGGAATACTTTGAAAAACAGGCCCTAGAAACAGCACCAAAAAAGCCAACTGTTTGGTTCAGATACGTTGATGACACCTTCACAATTTGGAGCCATGGAGAGGAAGAACTCAGCAAGTTCCTGGACCATCTTAACAGCATCCACCCAAACATCCAATTCACCATGGAAAAAGAAAAGGAAGGAAAACTGCCATTTCTAGATGTTCTGGTCATCTGCAAACCCAATCAACAATTGGGCCACACAGTTTATAGAAAACCTACACACACAGATAGATACCTTCATAAAAACTCCAACCATCACCCAAGTCAAAAAAGGAGCACAATCAAAGCCCTGACAGACCGTGCACAAAGAATCTGCGAACCTCACCTCCTCCAAGGTGAACTAAACCACCTAAACTGGGCTCTACAGGCCAATGGATACTCCACCACAGACATCAGAAGAGCTGCAAGGCCAAGAACAAGCCATGAGAGTCAAGACAAAGATCCACCCAGAGGAAAGGTGTTCTTACCATACATCAAGGAAACCACTGACCGCATAGGCAAACTGATGAATAAGCACAACCTACAAACTATCTACAGACCCACAAAGAAAATCCAACAAATGCTACGGTCAGCAAAGGACAAGAGGGATCCTCTCTCCTCTGCAGGAGTCTACCGGATACCATGCAGCTGTGGACAAGTATACATAGGGACCACCAAACGCAGCACCCAAACAAGAATCAAAGAACATGAAAGGCACTGCAGACTAATTCAACCAGAGAAATCAGCCATAGCAGAACATTTGATGAACCCGCCTGGACACAGAATATTATTTGAGAACACAAAAATGCTGGACCATTCCAACAACTATCATGTCAGACTACACAGAGAAGCCAATGAAATCCACAAGCATGTGGACAATTTCAACAGAAAGGAAGAAACCATGAAAATGAACAAAATCTGGCTACCAGTATTACAAAACTCCAAAATCAAAACAGTAGATGGGAACCAAAACTCTGAGGGCTTGATTGACAAAGGATGCCCCCAGGCAAGAGACAAAAACATCTCCAATGCTAATTAGGGTGATTAACTGAAACATTAATGCTGGCTCCCAGTGACAAAGGACTCTTGCCACACCCCGGACTCTACACAGATATATATATATATTCTTTCCTTCCCTTACTTAGTTTATCCATACCTCACAACCTCTGAGGATGCCTGCCATAGATGTGGGCGAAACGTCAGGAGAGAATGCTTCTGGAACATGGCCACAGAGCCCGAAAGACATACAACAACCCAACTCCTCATATGTATGCTTGCCCACAATGCCCTGCCTCATGCACGGAGGAGGAGTTGTTCAAAGCTACAGACAATGCGATTGCTGTTACCCACTTGTGGTCTAAAACTATTTAGCTGTTTGTGATTCTTTTATCTTATCGCTTTTAAACTTATTTATTATGCAATGCTTTTGACACGAAATAAATAAAAACAGTGACTTAGTGTGGTTTATGTCAGATGCCATATCAAGACTTTTTTGCTGAAGAAAAATTGATAGGGGAAAAGTAAGGCTGAAGAGTTGTTCACAAACAAGCAGGCTAACAATGAAATCACTTTTTTCAATTGCAGTCAAAAAGTTTGAAGCTGAAGAATAAATTTTCCATGGTTTCTCTAAGATTTCTTCTAAGGCAACTACAATCGGCTTAAATAGTTCAACGAATGTCAATACACTGTCATACCTCCCAATGAAACAAATCTCACATAAATGTGTCAGTCTTTTTTTCTTTGTTTCTGGCACATGAACACTAATAATAATCTGCAAAATATTGTTAGCACTTGAACTGTTTCTGAAGAAATTTGTTATTTCTTTTATTGTTTCAAGACCATTTCTGATAGAAGAGTTTGAAAATGTATCACTCAATGACTTGCACAATGAAAATATCTTGCTTTGGGGTATGTTTCTCGAATTCTTGTTTGAACTCCGGTTAGATGGCCAGCCATGGTGGCAACTCCATTGTAGCCCTACCCTACACACTTGTTCATGTCCAATTTCAACATGTTGCATTTTTCTAGGATAACTTTAGTGACATTTTCTGCCAATTGGTTGTATATGGGTATAAATCCTACAAAATTTTCTCGGATGACTGGTAAGTTTTCCTTGTCTCCGTGTGTCTATTTGAGAGCAAATATCTTTTTGTTTTCCTGGCATTATCTTAGTGAAATTGTCTGCAAACTCAAGACAGTAAATAAAAATTCAGAAATTTCAGACATAAAGCAATCAAGGCCTGCTAACAACTCCTAACAAAATGATTCCCCCAGGCATAAAGCTGTCAGGCTTTGATCTGCAAGGCATTGCAATGCTACTCAAGGTGGCTAATTACAACATTCACACCTAGCTCACACAGACAAGAGTTCTTTCTCCCTCCCTGGACATTCCACAGATATATAAACCACAGACCTCAAATCTCTGAGGATGCCTGCCACAGATGTGGGCCAAACATCAGGAAAGATTGCTTCTGGAACATGGCCATACAGCCCAGAAAACTCACAGCAACCCAGTGATTCCGGCCATGAAAGCCTTCGACAACAAATTGTATGTTTTATATATCCAAGATTGTACTACAATATTTACAACTTAACAGTACAAAAAAAGCTAGTGAAACATACTGTGTCTAGTCATATCATGCAAGTTGTTCCTTGAACATGCCACAGATGGCAGCACTAACAGTCCAGTCAGTGCTGCTCTTGTGGCAAAACAAAGAACTTCAATAGGCAAGAGAAAATTTGAGGCCCACTAGTGTCGCACCTCAGGCTAGCTTCACCTTGCTATATACACCAAACTGCACAGGTTGAAGTCTTTTTAGTTTATTAGAAAATAGAAGGTAAAACGTTCTTAAAAAGCAAAAGTAAAGTTCCAAAAGTTCATTACAAAATAAAGCCTTAGAGAATAATTTAAAAAATCACAAGGAATCAACGAAGTCCCATTAGAGCATGACAAAGTCCCAGGAACATGAACTCATAGGCTGCAAGATAATCCAGGAAAATGAGAGCTTGCTTCTTGGTTGAACAAAAAGTTGCTTTGACAAAGGTTTGTCTCCAAACACATTGCTTAATATCCTTTGCAAAACATGAAAGCATTTCTCTGGCCTCTAACCTCCCTCTTGTTTGCGATTCTCACACTCCTCCGAACCCTGAATTCCAAACAGTTAGCTCGATCTGAGGAGCCTGTTTTATCAAGGTCAGCCTGCTCATTAGTTTGCTGAGCCTCGTTATCAGACTGAGAACTGTTCTCCTTTTCTAAGTCAGTTTGCAGTTTCAGTATCATCAACATCATTCCTTACTGTGGGAAAATGAATTTGCACTCTTTGTTCCTCATCTTCTACAACAGGGACATTTTGAACCTGAATCCCATTATCCTCATCAGCGTCAATCTGAGATTCCAGCTGAGTCACAACAACTAAGCTAATAGGCCTCAATTTTTCTCTTGCCTATTGAAATTCATTGTTTTGTATTAGCCTAATAGATCTAAATGCTATTATAATATTTAAAAAGATGGATCAAAATCAAGAGACGTGCAAGTTTTAAAAGAAAAAGGATTGAGCAAGCAATGTATGATAAATATTTAATTTAGTGTTTTCCGGATAAAACTTAACTTACCTTTAACTTTAGATGAAATGTCTTCCTCTCTGGGCTTTTTAAAGAATGATGTTATGCTCTTTTGGCTTCGTTTCATGTTAGTTGTTCTGTCTTCATGTGCTATAGCGAGGAAGAACTGTTTAATGATGATGATGATGATGATGATAAAACAGGGCATTGAACCAAGCCAATGCTGGATCTGGACCAAACTTGGCACATATAGCCAATGTGCCCAACAGTGCATACAGGCAGGGATTGGGGAATGATTGCCCTTTTCAAATGGTAGTTGTTGTTTACCTGGATCCAGAAAGCACTGAAGGTAGCCAACATCATATCTGGACCAAACATGGCCAACTGTGCATACAGGATAGGCAGGGATTGGGGGTGATTGACCTTGGATCTGGTAGTTGCAGTGCGCCCTTATCCAGAGGGCATTCTGGATCTGGACTAAACTTGGCATATAGAGCCAATGTGCCCAACTGTGCATAGAGGCAGGGATTGGGAAATGATTGCCCTTTTTCAAATAGGCAATCAGAAGGCAGCCGACAGGCTCGACGCACTCCACTCCCAGCCACGAGTGTTTTGGGAAGCCCCTCAAGCCCCCCCACCCTTCCCCGGCTACATGTTTGACAGATGGGATGAATAGCATGACATATTCACGATTACTAAAAATTTAAGGTATTGAAGGAAAAGAAATCTGAAATATTTATTTTATTTAAATTTGACATATTATTAAAAGAGAAGATGAATACATTGCCAAGAAGAGCATGTAAGGAAAGAAGTGCAAAATGAAAGCCAAAACAAAACATGAATAAGAAAAATGCAGGAATATATGCTATATTATTAGGCTAGATTTAAAGCACAGTCTCAACCTTTGCTAAACTATCACAAGAAAGGCATTGTACAATTCTTCAGGATTCCAAGAAAAGACAAAGATTGAGGTTTTAAGTTTTTAAAGAAGGTGTTAATTTAAAGAAATACTCAAGATGAAACCTGCCAGGAGTTTTCATGGCTGCTTGATCAAGTCCAGGGAACAACAATCAAAGCTGGGATTGCTCCAGATGCTACTTTATTAAAGCTTCCAGGAAAACATGAACTCAACAGGCACCATCAGCTTAGATTGGCGAGAATCCCTCAGCCAGAGCACTGTGCAGAGAAAGAGGTAATTTGTCACTGTTTTGGGAGCCAACAGAAGACAATTGCTTTAAAAAGCTCTATCTCCTTATTAGCACAGCTGTTTGGAACAAAGTCAGCAATTATTTCCTTTAATTTAATTTTTAGTGCTATCTGCAATGGTGGAACTTTTTATTTTATTTCTTTACAGTATTTATATTCCGCCCTTCTCACCCTGAAGGGGACTCAGGGGGGATCACATTATGTATATATAGGGCAAACATTCAATGCCCATAAACACATTGAGACAGAGACAACAGACAGACAGACGCAGAGGCAATTTAACCTTCTCCTGAGGGGATGTTCGATTCTGGCCACAGGGGGGAGCAGCTGCTTCATCATCCACTCTGATGGCACTTCCTTACTTCCTCATTCCAACACTGTAAATTAGTTAAACTTTTGGGAGTAAAGGAAGAATGTTTTGGGAGAAGTTTAGCCATGAATCTCTTTCACCATCTATCTTATTATGGAGAGCACATAAATTCCAATGGCACAATACTACTCACAGAAAACAGGATTGAAAAATACAAATACAACACTATATCCAATGTAACTTCATAATACATCAGTTATTACTCTTAACTCATTGACTAGACCATAAAATACAACTCACTATAACAAATAATTATTAACCAAGATTATTTATGAATATATTCACAAAATGTTGCAAGTAATCTTTCCTGTCTTCAGGAGAAAATCATGAGCTTCACATTATTTTTTGCATCTATCCACCAAATTATGCACGTCAGTGTGAATGAGGAGAAATGTTTTAAAAAAACCAACAATATGCAAATAGGTGCTTTTATCAATATGTGTAAATAATATGTGTAGAGTTAGTATTTTAGAAAATATGCGCACTTAAATAGCATAATTTTTTGTGTGGAAATAGAAAAAATTATCTTAACCCAATGTGGAAGTTGAATGGGAAGGCTGGGATAATTGTAGATGATGGTTTCCATGTCAATGGGATGATGAATCTGCTTGATCTTTAAAGGTGGATCTGTAATTGACTAAGTGAACGAACCCAAAGGGTGCTCACTAGTGCATCCACTTCATCCTAGAAAGAAGTGACGAGTGGAGTGCCACAGGGTTCCGTCCTGGGCCCAGTTCTGTTCAACATCTTTATTAATGACTTAGATGAAGGGTTAAAAGGCACAATCATCAAGTTTGCAAACAATACCAAATTGGGAGGGATAGCCAATACTCCAGAAGACAGGAGCAGAATTCAAACTACCATAACAGATTAGAGAGATGGGCTGAAACTAACAAAATGGTCTTCAACAGGGACAAATGCAAGATATCCACCTGGGCAGAAAAAATTAAATACAAAGATACAGAATGGGGGATGCCTGGATCAACAGCAGTACATGTGAAAAAGATATTGGAGTCCTTGTAGACAACAAGTTAAACATGAGCCAACAATGTGATGCGGCAGCTAAAAAAGCCAACGGGATTCTGGCCTGCATCAATAGGGGTATAGCGTCTAGATCCAGGGAAGTCATGCTCCCCCTCTATTCTGCCTTGGTCAGACCACACCTGGAATACTGTGTCCAATTTTGGGCACCGCAGTCGAAGGGAGATGTTGACAAGCTGGAAAGTGTCCAGAGGAGGGCAACTAAAATGATCAAGGGTCTGGAGAACAAGCCCTATGAGGAGCGGCTTAAAGAGCTGGGCATGTTTAGCCTGCAGAAGAGAAGGCTGAGAGGAGACATAACTATGTCTAAATATGTGAGGGGAAGTCATAGGGAGGAGAGAGCAAGTTTATTTTCTGCTGCCCTGGAGACTAGGATATGGAACAATGGCTTCAAACAACAGGAAAGGAGATTCCACCTGAACATTAGGAAGAACTTCCTCACTATGAGAGCTGTTCAGCAATGGAACTCTCTGCCCTGGAGTGTTGTGGAGGCTCCTTCTTTGGAGGCTTTTAAGCAGAGGCTAGATGGCCATCTGTCAGTGGTGCTTTGAATGAGATTTTCCTGCTTCTTGGCAGAGGGTTGGACTGGATGGCCAATGGGGTCTCTTCCAACTCTATTATTCTGTGATAAGTACAAACTAAATGCATGCACTATTAGTGAAGTATTTTTATAAGTTTAAGCCTGAGGAGAAGACATTGTTTAAAGTTCCTGACACAGATTGTTGTACTTCTTTGGCCATTGTACAATAGAGTACATCTAGTTGGGATTATTCAACAGATTTGAAGTAATAGGGGGTGAGTTTTTGTTTGGTAGTACTTTCAATGTCATACTTTATTCATTGGGATTGCAGAAAAAGCCACTGTGCTTTCCCATTGCAAAATGTGGCATGAAGCAGACACAGTAGCAGATGTAGAGGGGTGATATAGTCCCTGGTGGCACAAGCTGGTGTTGTACTACATCACCTCTCTACATTGTGTAACCAGTTGTATATATCTGCAACTGTGTCTGCTTCATGGATGGTAAAAACATCAAAACACCTGGGCGTCCCCTGGGCAAAGTCTTGCAGATGGCCAATTCTCTCACATCAGAAGCGACTTGCAGTTTCGCAAGTTGCTCCTGACACAACCATTGTGTAATTACATGAGTGTGAATTTACAACTTGCAAACAGGATGTAGTATGCCAATATGGTTTCTTAATGTGCAAACACTGTTTTCAGAGAACAAAACTATTAAGGAATTCATTTTAAAGTAATTTATTGAACATTTTGTATCCAAGTCATTATAAAGAGAGGGCAATGGTTCCGTAAAAATGCAAAAGTTAGTTAATACAGATTGTCTTGTCATTATCTGCTTTTGGCTGTTATTAATCTATGTTTCCACTTTTATGTAACTTTTGAATACTGTAATATATGACCAAATATTTTCCCCTGAAGAGGAGCCATGGGCCAACAAACCCCAGCATGATGAGCTGATAAGTCAAGAACAGGGTTTGGTAGGAAAATTACAGATATTGGTAAATTGAAGGTTGTTCTATGGAGAGGAGAAAAACACCAGCTCCTCCATAGGAGACCAATCTCCCGTGGCCACTGCCTCCAATTTCCTACTCAGTCATTCAAAAAGGTCAGAAGTGGCACTATGGTGAAGAAAGTAGAGTAGTTAGTGCTTTTTAAGGTTCTCTCATTATGTACTATGAACCATTTGTCCCTCTTGATTGGAAACAGCTCAGAACTGCTCGGAAGTCTGACTCCACAAACTCTCAGTCAAGCCTGATGGCTGGCAGGTGAAGTCTAACATGGGGCTTTTCTCCCAGCCAATCAGGGCTTACGTTTGAAGGAGGGTGGGGTGGGGTTTGCTCGCCATAACGCTAAACCCTACTGCATGGCTGGAAAGGCTCATTGTAACCAGGAAAGGGATTGTGGTGGGTGGTTTGGCTGACTGTGTCTGGCTGCCAATTTGTTGCTGCCTGCCTGTGTGTGCTGCTTGCTTGTTTTTTTTGTTTGTTTTTTTTGAAGAAGGAAGGGGAAAGAAGAAGAAGGGGAGAGAAGGGAAGAAGGTGAGAAATAGAACAAAGGGAGAAAGAAAGCTGGGTTGTTTTCCAGACTGTAAGAGAAAGAGAGAGAGTTTGTTTTTGTGGGCAGGAAGGGGAAGGGGGCTCTCTTTTTTTAATGTAATTCATAATTTTTTTAAAGAATTCCCTAAAAATTAGTGGATCATCCAAACGTTCTGAAATTCTGTGAGCTAACAGTGGATGATGTGTTCTACTCTGTAGAAAATTTGATCAGGATAGCTGAAAATACGAGGGCAGGAGAACCCCCTGAAGCTTCCCAACCAGCAGTGGTGATTTTCCCTTTTGTACATGCGCATCCGCCATTAATGAAGCACTTATGAAGATTCAGAAGTTTCATAAAATTTCAAACTTTTTGCCTTCAAAAATCAGAAATGACTTCAGAAACGAAGCGCCAGTACCCCCTACTTTTGAACACAGTTTAGAACTATTTTTTGTGTGGATTGCACAAGTCTAGTGTATATACTGTGCTGTTTGGCAGCCAGTATTTGTTTATGTTCAGTATGAAGATATTTTTCCTTTCATTAGTCTTGAATTTCCCACCCCTTACTTTCAGTGCATAACCTCAGATTCTACCGTTATGGCAAAGGAAGAAGTATCAGCCCATTCACTTTCTTAATATTATGAGTAATTTTATGCATTTCTGTCTTTACTTCTTTTCTAAGCTAAACAGCAGTTCACAGTAAAAAAAAACCCTAATTTGTAAAAGCTCTGGTGAAATTGAAATGACATAGAAAAAAGTTGAAAGATGAGCAACAACATCAGTGAGTGAGAAAAAATGATTTTAGAAAGTAGCTGCATCCAAGAGAGGTCTAAAAATATACATTTAGACCAATATATTATGTCTTCCCCTTATAAATCCTGAAAATAATAATTTCATGAGAGTGCAGAGAATTCTCTGAAAACCCTAACCTGCATCATGGGACAAGAGTTCTTGGAAAGAGAGGATTATGGTGGCAGACTAAACCCATTGCTGTGCCAGTTTAAAGTCATAGCGCACAGCTGGTTAAAAGGAATACAAATGTTAACAAACTGAAAAAGCTGTGGATAAGTTTTTTAAATCAGATCTGGGCCCACAAACATAAATTGAAATTGGTTTGGAAGGTGGGGTTGAGTCATTTATGTGGCAGAAACACTTGGTGCTTACGTTAAATTCAGTTCTAATTTTCCAGATGAACAGGATTATCTCATCATCTCAGATGTTTGAAAGCTTATCAGAGCCTAAAAAACTGATTCCCCAATTTGGTTTCCAAGCCAGAATTGTACCATGCAGTGTGAACCATTTTTTGTCTAAGGGGGCTTCTCTATCAAAACTAAATGTTCTGAATATTAACCAGATATGACTTACTTGCATTTGGGAGGCTGTTTTAGTTCATCTTGGTGTAGAAGGAGTTTCCAATCTGCATTTTATTTATTTATTTATTTATTTATTTCCCTCATTTCTATCCCGCCCTTCTCACCCAAAGGGACTCAGGGCGGCTCACAATCTTCAGGGCGGCTCACAATTTATTTGACAAAGCCTCTAAAAATCTTGCTTCATGTGCATAGATATGTGGCTGGGATACCTGTAGTTTATAGGTGTAATCACAATCTGATCTCTATGCATGGAAGATTGGCATTCTGTTTGTGATATCTACCAATACATAGGCAGATGTCATCAACCCTGGTATCTGCGAAATCACTACCTAAAGTTTCATGTACTCATATCTGACAAAATATGTCCTCTAGTAATTTCTAAGTCCTCTGAATCAGTGGTTCCCAATCATTGGTCCTCCAGGAGTTTTGGACTTCAGTTCCCACAATTCTTAACAGCAGGTAAACTGGCTGAGATTTCTGGGAGTTGAAGTCTAAAACACCTGGTGGGCGAAAGGTTGGGAACCATTGCTCCAAATGGCAAGTTTCTGTCAGATATTGATCATACACTCATGTTGAAGGATCTAACAATGTCTAGAGAGGAACCCTCTCTAGGCATTTCCTAGAGCAGCGGTGTCAAACTTGTGACCTTGCAAGTGTTTTGGACTTCAGTTTCCAGAATTCCTGGCCGTTTGATAAAATGGGAGTTGGAGGCCCAAACATCTGGAGGCCACAAGTTTGTCATCTGTGTCCTAGAACTTCTGTCAAAAGTTGTTGTTCAATAGAGTCTGCCATTACCTGCAGTGTCTTGCAGAAGTAGTATCTCTAGTATCTTCTTCATGAGCCCCCCACTCAGGCACACAAGGAAAGCTGCAAAGGGAGGTGGGATGATAGAAGCTGCTTCTTCTTTCTGGCCAGCAATAAACTGTGGCCAACCTAGTCTTCTCCCAAAGGTGAGCACAGAGAAAGAAAGTGAGCTTAGAGGGGACTCGATTTTTTGGAGGATGGTCCAGAGAGCACTGCGATTCACTGTGTCGAATGCCTTTGCACAGTCAATAAATGCCATGTACAGAGGTTGATTTTGTTCCCTGCATTTTTCTTGCAGCTGGCGTGCAGTGAAGATCATGTCCACTGTTCCTCTGGAGGGGCGGAAGCCATTCTGGGATTCTGGGAGGGTGTCTTCTGAAACAGGGAGAAGGCGGTTTGCAAGGATTCTTGCGAGGATTTTCCCAGCAGAGGTTAGAAGGGAGATACCGTGATAGTTTCCGCAGTCTGTTCTATCCCCTTTCTTGAAAAGGGTGATGATGGTGGCATCCTTGAAGTCTGCTGGGATTTTCTTGGTCAGGCACACTTTTTCAATGAGCTGGTGGAGTTGTTGTATCAGCTCAGGTCCACCCTCTTTGAAGATTTCAGCAGAGATCCCATCAAGTCTGCTGGCTTTGTTATTTTTTTGTTGGCTGATGGCATTGCTGACTTCTTCCAAACTAGGCAGTGCTGCAAGCTCATCCCTGGTTTGTTGTTGTGGGGTTTGTGAGAGGGCCTCTTCAGCCACGTTGGAGCTGCGATTCAGAAGGTTCCGGTAGTGCTCTTTCCAATGTAGCGCAATTGATGTTTTGTCCTTCAGAAGTTTGGTTCCATCTGATGAGCGTAGAGGCTGTATGCCATGGTTTCTTGGTCCATAGATGATCTTTGTGGCTTTGAAAAAATCCCTGAGCATCATGGGTGTCTGCAAAGTGTTGGATTTCTTCAGCCTTCTTTGTCCACCAGATGTTCTTGAGTTCTCTGGTCCTTCTTTGGACCTCAGCTTTTGCACTAGCATAGGTCTTTTTCTTAGCAGCACAGCTGGTGTGTCTCTGCCATGTTTGGAAGGCTTTCCTTTTGTTATCAATTAACTGTTGGATCTCTTTGTCATTATCGTCAAACCAGTCTTGATGTTTCTCAGTTTGATATCCAATGGTTTCTTCGCAGGCTGTGATGATGGAGGTCTTCAGTTTGTTCCAATGTTCCTCAACATTTTTGGGGTGTTCTATGGGTAGATGATCCTTGAGTGTTGTTTGGAGAAGGGCTCATTTGGAGGGCTCCTGAAGGGCTTGGGTGTTCATTTTACACCTTATTCTTCTTTCTTGGAGTCTGCGTTTGGGGGCGATCTTGATAGCCATTGTGGATTGGATTAACCTGTGGTCTGTCCAGCAGTCATCAGCACCTATCATGGCTCTTGTGAGAAGCACATCGCAGTGGTCTCTGGCACATGTAATTACATAGTCCAAGAGGTGCCAATGCTTTGACTGGGGGTGCTTCCATTATGTCTTGAGCTTGTTTTTCTGGCGGAAGAGCGTGTTAGTGATGACAAGGTTGTGCTCTCCACATTTGGTGAGAAGTAAGATGCCATTCGAGTTGCTGTTTCCGACCTCGTCTTTTCCTATGATCCCTGGCCACAGGTCGGAGTCCCGTCCGACTCTTGCGTTAAAGTCCCCCAGAAGGATGATTTTGTCCTCCTTAGGTATCTCCGATAGGATGGTGTCCAGCTGACAATAAAAATTTTCCTTGATGTCTTTGTCAGCATCTAGTATTGGTGCATAGGCACATATGATAGTTGCCTGTTGGTTTTTGGCAAGGTTAATTCGGAGGGTTGAGAGTCGTTCATTAATGCCAATGGGTGCCCATGTGCCATTCTTTGACTAGGGGCTTCCAGATTTCACAGTCCTGCAACCAGGTGGAGGAATAAGAAAGAAAAGCTTTCTCTGCTTTCCATGACCACTCTGGTGGAGATTTATGCTTCTGACACACTAAACAAACTTTCAGTGATCTTATCTATATAGCATTTTCTTCTGGGCACAGAAATAAGTAAGGTTATCATAATTAATAAAATGGTGGAAGTCTGCTATAAATTTCTTCAGTGCAGTGCCTCTGGCATGGAAATCAGCCAAGTAAAAACCCAATTTCACTTTTAATTAATCCCAATAAGCTCTCTGGTGGACCATGTTAGGAAACACAAATGGAAGCTGATTGAGTTACTAATTACCAAAGCAGGTTATAGGAGTTAGGATTTTAAGCCAACTCCAATCAGACAGATGCATATTCTTGGCAACTGGGATCTTTAATTCTTTTCTTTTGGCAAATCATGTGCATTTCTAAAAGAATATCAGATTGGAATAGGAGAACCTTCCATCCTCACCTATTTGGAAACATCACAAGGAGAACAAATTATATAATTTATTTGCTTATGATAACAGACTGGATTAATTATTATACCAGGAGTTCATACTAAGGATGCAGATTCCCCACCCCCGATTTCTACACACTTTAAAAACTCCATCTTAAATGTGTGTTTAAAGTGTGTAGAACCTGAGGTTTTAGGAGTTGAGTAGCAACTGTCTTCAGAGCTCCCAATTTGCGAAGAAACAGGTAATGGCGCTTATTTACATGTGGGATTGGAACAGTCAGATTCCCCATGTTAGATTATTATTGTGGCATTAAGGAGTGGATGTCCCTGTGGGCGGTCTCTAAATGAGCCTCAATACTCCTTTTCTCACAAGTAATCCTCTTGCATGGAACTTTTATAGTAATTTATCTGAATAATTTATTCTTCAGGAATTGTGCAATTTTGATACAGCACCATTTTGCTGTGGCTATATTTTCCCAATTTTTAGAGTTAGAGTTCAGACTCCCAAAATTGCAGTTTTTTTTAAAAAAAAGAAGAATTAAGAATTGGCAGGGGCTACACTCACCCATGTGACAGCTCAGAATTTGGAGGATTACAGTAGAAATTAGCGAAAGTACATTGTGTGTGATGGGGTGAATATATTATCCAATTTCCTTATAAATGGAATGGAATGAAATGATATGGTATGAAGATGTTTCCCTTCTCCCCATCCCATTCCTCATAGGGTGAGGTCCTGAGAGATACCTGATTTGATGGAATGAGTGGGTTAAGTTCAGGGTGCACCAGTTCTTTGAGGTCTGCATATGTAAGCCAATTCATATCAGTCCACTGTATACACCTGCCCTAAATGCATAGTGTAGGGAGAAAATACTGGAATGTCAGGATATGGTTTTAGGTCTTCTGTGAGTCTTAAGAGGTTTGCTAGATAGCAACTCTATTATTCTATTATTCTATTCCTTCTTTGGAGGCTTTTATGCAGAGGCTGGATGGCCATCTGTCGGGGGTGCTTTGAATGCGGTTTCCTGCTTCTTGGCAGGGGGTTGGACTGGATGGCCCATGAGGTCTCTTCCAACTCTATTATTCTATGATTCTAGGTGGCTTTCACTGTGTTTTTTTATAGCCTGATGCTCAGGTCATACAAGTATTTTCCGAGCAGCTGAGAATAAATCATGAAAAGGAAATATTTTTAAATGTTTATATTTATATGCATTTACTTTGTTTTTAATTTGTATTGCATTAATTTCCAACATATCTTCCAACATTTCATAGATGAAAAATAGGACATGTGTAGACAAACATCAATAAGCTTTTACTGGACTGTGACTCATTCTATACAAATATTCATTCACAGTGGGCCTGATGCAGAGGTAAGTGTTCTCAAAAGTACTGTTGGCCCTCCATGTCCATAGATTCTGTATACATGTATTCAGCCACCCACAGCTTGAAGACATGTTTTAAAAATCTAAGAAGCAAAACTTCATTTTTGCTAGTTTATATAAAAAACACAATTTTACTATGCAATTGTATATAATGGGACCCAAGATTCATTAATTTTTGGTATCTATTTATTTATTAACAGTATTTATTTTCGACCCTTCTCACTCCAAAGGGGACTCAGGGCAGATCAGAACACATATATGGCAAACATTCAATGTCGATTATAACAATGACAAGACATACAACAGAGATATATATATATATATATATATATATATATATATATATATATGAGAGAGGGGGGGGGGCTTTCCCATCTTTTGGCTTCTTTGGAGGCTGTGACTACCGGGTGGTGCTGTCGCTCCATCTCCCTGTCAAAGACTTTTCTTTGTTTGTAAACTTCCTCCTTTTTTCTGAACAAACACCGAACCTAAATACCTCCCTGCTTTAATGTGGTTCCTATTATCTACTCATATTTGTTTTCGAACTGCTAGGTAGACTGAAGCTGGGCTAAAGGTCAGGAGCTCACCCTGACCCGGGCTTCAAACTCTCAGCCTTCCAGTTGGCAACATTTATTGCCGCTTGATGATTAACCTTCCGTGCTGCTAAAGCCTGGCCCATGGTGCATGTGTGTACAGTAGAGTCTCACTTATCCAAGCTAAACGGGCCGGCAGAACTTTGGATAAGCGAATATCTTGGATAATAAGGAGGGTTTAAGGAAAAGCCTATTAAACATCAAATCAGGTTATGATTTTGCAAATTAAGCACCAAAACGTCATGTTATACAACAAATTTTACAGAAAAAGTAGTTCAATATGCAGTAATGTTATATTGTAATTACTGTATTTACAAATGCAGCACCAAAATATCATGATATATTGAAAACATTGACTACAAATATGCCTTGGATAATCTAGAACCTTGGATAAGCGAGTCTTGGATAAGTGAGACTCTACTGTATTTGCAACCAAATTCCAGCAGATACCAAGGACTCATTGTACAGCATTACTCATGATGAACATCTATGGGAATTAAATGTAACTCAATTTGAAAACAATGTACATCATGTACTAATGTGTAGAGTTCATATTACATTTCCTTTTTGTACGGTTAAAAGATTTTTTACACAGCCACCTCAGATTACTTTCTTCAGGATACCAACTGACTACCAGTGTGAGATAGAGGTGGAATACCTTAGAAGATTGAGTCTGCAACTGTTATGGGCTTCTATTGTGTTCGTTATTCCAAAACCTAAAGGGGAAAATAACACCTTCTTTTGTTGAGAAATATAATTAGGCAGGTGTGACAGCATCTGCAGAGCAATAGGCATAAGTGCATGAACACCATGGTAATTTAATGAAAGAAAACCCTGGATGTCTATGTAATTGCTTCCATTGATAAATAACAAGCTCCACATTGAGGATTAATTTTAGCCTTTCATGCTAGAACCAAGAGGGAATATTTTCACAGAGCAAGTTCACACAGATGCTGGAGGAAAGGCCTGCTGGGATTGTTAAAAATGACTCTGGAAGCGAACATCTAATTTCCTCATGAAACATAATTCAGCACAGATCCCAAATATTTCACCACCCATCTTGGAAAAAAGATAGCTCAAATGACTTTTACAGCAATTAACATACCATTCACATTTCTGCATATGATGGTGGACATTTAAACTTTTAAAGAATATATTTGCTTATAGGCTAATCATTTCCTGGCAGAGTTGGTCAGTATGATATCAAAGCCATGTGCATCCAGAGACCGTACATACTGATTGTTACTTCAGCACAACATCAGACTATTAACATTTTCCCCCAAAGCTTTGGTAATAGAGTTAGAAGTGGAGCCATTGCAAAATGGTGCACATGGATCCCAGTTTAGGCAGCCTATCTACAAGGATACCATAGCTGGTGACATCAAGAGCTAAGGAAGTCAAAGAGAAGAAAGTAGAACTGTTAACCATGCAGCCTAGCTATCTGTAAGGGTAAGGCGGTTTCAATGGGTCTAAATCAGTGGGTCCCCAGATGTTTTGGCCTACAACTCCCAGAAATCACAGCCAGCTATTCAGATTTCTGGGAATTGAAGGCCAAAGCATCTTGGGTCCCACAGGTTGGGAACTACGGGTTTAAATCAATCTAGATAAACAGTGTCATAAAAAAGATTTTGACGTACCAATCATTTAAGTACTGTGCTAAGAAAATGATATTGTATTATTTTATTCTGTATGAGCACAGAGAAAGCAGCAGCTCTAGTGCTGGATGCAGGGCAAAATCCAGTCTGAGGAATGAATAAGTTTATTCCTATCTCTGGCTAATAGAAAATATTTTTTAAAATATTTTGATTTTCCTAATATTTTACAGAATAGAGAATGTAGCTTTTCTTGTTCCCATTTTCTTGTTCCCATTTCTTGTTATTTTTGCACATGAGGGTGGGTCTTTATTGGGTTTTTTAAAAGACACATACTTCCTTGTTAAGATTATCTTTTCAACAAATCATTCTGCCAGGAGGAAGTATGCCTATTACCACCCAGTTCTTATTACTGACATGACAAAACATGTTATAACAGAAAAGTCAACAAAACATGAAAGGATTAAGGATAAATTATGACTTTCACATGAATGACGGTATATGCCAGCAGACCTGATTTTGGTGAATAAAAAAACTGACTGAAAGTATGATAGTCAGAGCTTCTGATATAATCAGGCTTCATTTGGTTTTGGGTTTAGGTGCATTCAGTATAATGGGATTAAACGTGATTCACTATATATATTTATAGAATGATTCCATTGGAACAAGCACGTTGTTTAGAAAGGAATCAGGCTGTCAATTGTGTGCAATTTTATTCATCGCATCCGAGTCTCTTAATGGCCCATCAAATGGCATGGATGATGTGTTCACTTAGTCAAAGTTACTACAGGAAGGCCAAGTGGGAAATTTAATTAGCATGCCAAATAACTGCAATCTTTACGCATTATCATATTTTCATTTGTGTGATGCATTTGCAGTCTCTCCATTGTATAACAACACTAACAGAATAGTTAAATATTAAATGAGTCACTAGACCAACTGAAGCAGATACTACTAGCTGTCTTGTTTAATTACTTATTCACCATTTTAGATACCTCACCATTTTCAGGATTTTTTGTAGTGTTGCCAATCATGAAACGATTCAAGTATGAAAAGGTCTATATATGAGTGGACTCCATTTCTGCAAACATCTGACACATCCACCCATACATGGCCACACTGAAGAAAGGACTTCAACATTTTAAAGAAGTGTTTAAAATAATTGGCTTGAGAAAAGGACAGAGAACTAAAAATGCACAACAATGCCACATTGGGGATGAAGAGCATAGCCGATAAGCAATTATAGCAAAATAGTTATAAAGTAAATTACAGAAAACTTCAGGAGCTAGATATGTAAAGAATGAACATGCCATTTGAACTGTTCTGATTTGGCAGGGATAGTCCCGATTGATGCTCTGCCCGCCCATTTTTCAGCTGTCTTGAAGATGTCTCAGTTTCTCTTTCCTCCATCTACTTTCCCCTTTTGTCCTCACATTATTTCAGTTGCTACAAACTTAGTTCAAAGTGCAAAAGTAGTTTATACAAAATTAACTCACTGAGAAGAAAGGAGAGGATGGAATATTTTCCTTTGGTCTCAGGAAAAAAGAAAATGTTCAACCTCTCCACATAATGAAAAATGAGTTCTTTATTAATAATGTTTGTCATCTTGACCACTCACTGATGTATTTTGGCTTCATTTGACTTGGTTTCATCTGTGACATGTTGGAGTGTATGGGTGAAGTGACCTGCTTCATATAGCACTGTAACAAAGTGAAGGAGGAGGAGGAGAAGGAGAGGGAGGCAGAAATTTTAGCTGAAGACATGAACTGTGTGACTAATAATTGAGACATTTTGACTTAATAACATTGGAAGGAGCCCCGGTGGTGAAGTGCGTTAAAGCGCTGAGCTGCTGAACTTGCAGACCGAAAGGTCCCAGGTTCAAATCCCGGGAGCGGCGTGAGCGCCCGCTGTTAGTTCCAGCTCCTGCCAACCTAGCAGTTCGAAAACATGCAAATGTGAGTAGATGAATAGGTACCGCTCCAGCGGGAAGGTAACTGCGCTCCATGCAGTCATGCCGGCCACATGACCTTGGAGGCGTCTATGGACAACGCCGGCTCTTCGGCTTAGAAATGGAGATGAGACCAACCCCCAGAGTCAGATATGACTGGACTTAACATCAGGGGAAACCTTTACCTTTTTTAACGTTGGAAAAAGGGTGGTGCTGGCATTTGGGCTTGGCTTTAATGAGTAAGTGTTTTGGGCCTTCTTTTTTGCTTCCATCCAGTTTGCAAACAGGAACAGATGTCATTATTTGATAACATTTTTTTGTTTTGTTTTGGAACATGGAAGATATGGAAATAGGTAAGTATAAGTGACTGGAATTACTGAAAATTCATAACATAATGAAAATGTGCTGAGCATCAATGATTCAGCAAATCTGGGTGCTACAGAGATAAAAAAATATTAATACTGTGTCAGGAAACCTATCCACTTTATGAATAAACCACAAATTAAAAGTATATAAAGACCAGGTGGCAGCTTGTGAGATGCTCCTTATCTTTCCCTGACAACTATGGATGCAGTGTTAACTAGAAGATTCCATATCTATGCAGCAGTGCTTCTAATGTAAGTTTTTGTCTAAATGTTTAAGCATCCAGCCAAAGTGTGGATGCTTGAATTTAAGAGTTCAGCACCTTGAAGAGCTCCTTCAAAGTTTGGCCTGAACCTGGGATAGACTCTTTTTTATACTGATCAATCACCACTCAACTGATGTCTGTATAAGGGGAAGCTGACATCTATAGAGCTTTTCACACATTGGCTTTTCCTGTTTTCTGGAATTCTAATGGGGCCTGATTCTACAATCCAGGGGAAACCTACATACTGATAACTTTACTAATGAAAGGTTTTTTTCTCTCCAAACACCTATGTATGGACCTTGGGCTAGGGAATCATCTGCTCAGTGTGAACAGTGTGGTGTCAGTCCTGACATAGTAGCCTCTGAATGTACAGCTTCATTTATGAAGCTCTTTTACACACCATGTAATACATATGGGAGTGTGCATGAGCAGCTATAGTGAACAGGTGGACATGTGCAGTTACATCAGTATAACTCAATTCAGTATAACCCAGCCACCTATAACACAGGTCTACAAGGGCCAGAAAAATAGTACAGGTCAATCACTGGCTCAGAAAATGGTGCCAGGAGGAGCGTTTTGGCTTACTCGACCATGGCCTACTCTTCGAGGAGGATGGCCTACTGGCAAGTGATGGGGTGCATCTCACACAAGTAGGAAAACATCTTTTTGCACACAGACTCACAAACCTCATCAGGCGCATTTAAACTAGATCCACTGGAGGAGGGGAACAACAGCCTGGCGAACACTATATTACCCACGACCACAGGGAACTGCCAAAAGGCTAAACGGAGGGCTGCACAAACACAGCAAGGACCAAGTACCAAGAGCACAATAACCCAAATAAACAGCTCGGGAAAAGGTCACAGGGGCTTACATGTCTTTACACTAATGCACAGAGCATGGGAAATAAGCAAGACGAACTCCAACTTTTAGCACAGCACCACATGTACGATGTCATAGGCATCACTGAAACCTGGTGGGATGACTCCCATCTCTGGAATGTAGCCATTGAGGGCTATAAACTCTTTCCCAGAAATAGAACAAAGGGGAGAGGAGGGGGAATAGCCTTATATGTCAAAAACAGTTACATTGCAGAAGAAATGCAAGACTGTAATTTGAGAAACCAGCTTGAAAGCATCTGGATAAGAATCAAGGGAACCGGGACTCAAAAAGATCTCGTTGTGGGTGTCTACTACAGACCTCCGAATTAGGATGAAGGACTTGATGAAGCCTTCTGTCAACAGCTGACCAAACAGGCACAAAGAAGAGATATAGTAGTCATGGGCAATTTCAATTATCCCGATATCTGCTGGAAAACAAACTCGGCCAAGAGTACAAAGTCAAACAAATTCCTCACTTGCCTTGCAGACAATTTTATGGTCCAGAAGGTAGAAGAGGCAACAAGGGGATCGGCTGCTCTTGATCTAATCTTAACAAATGTGGAAGACCTGATCAATACAGTCAAAGTGGTCGGATACTTAGGGGTAAGTGACCATTTGCTCCTGCAGTTTGCGATACAAAGGAAGGCTGAAACGAAGACAAGTCAAACACACATTCCGGACTTTAAGAGAGCTGACTTCCAAAAAATGAAGGAAATACTGAGCGGCATTCCATGGATGCCAATATTAAAAGACAAGGGAGTTAAAGATGGATGGGAGTTTTAAAAAAGTGAAATACTCAAGGCGCAAATGCAAACAGTGCCAACAAAGAAAAAAAAATGACAAGTGCGAAGTAGCCAGAATGGATGTCCAAAGAACTCCTAACTGGGCTAAGACTCAAAAGAGACATGTACAAGAAGTGGAAAAGGGGAGAAATCACCAAAGAAGAATTCAAACCAATAGCCAACTCCTGTAGGGAAAAGGTTTGCAAGGCTAAAGCGCAAAATGAGGTCAGGCTTCCAGGGACATTAAAACAACAAAAAAGGCTTTTTTGCTTCCGTTGGTAGAAAAAAGAAGAACAAGGAGGCAGTAGGGTCTCTGCAAGGAGAAGATGGGGTGATGGTGACAAGGGACCGGGAAAAGGCAGAACTACTTAATGCCTTCTTTGCCTCGGTCTTCTCACAAAAAGTAAACCAACTTCAACCTCAGCAACATGAAATGGACGAAGGATTAGGGGAAATCCAACCCCAAATAGGGAAACAAGTTGTCCAGGAACACCTGGCCTCTCTAAATGAATTCAAGTTCCCAGGGCCAGATCAGCTACATCTAAGAGTACTGAAGAAACTAGCTGAGGTTATTTCAGAACCACTGGCAATTATCTTCTAGAGTTCTTGGAGAACAGGAGAAGTCCCAGCAGATTGGAGGAGGGCGAATGTGGTCCCTATCTTCAAGAAGGGAAAAAAGATCGACCCAAATAATTACCGTCCGGTCAGCCTCACGTTGATACCAGGCAAGATTCTGGAAAAGATCGTTAAGGAAGTGGTCTGTGAACATCTAGAAACAAATGCGGTCATTGCTAATAGCTAACACGGATTTACCAAAAACAAGTCATGCCAGAATAATCTGATCTTTTTTTCTTTTTTTTGATAGAGTTACCCATTGGGTCAATACAGGGAATGCTGTGAATGTAGCATACCTGGATTTCAGTAAGGCCTTCGACAAAGCCCCCCACGACCTTCTGGCAAACAAAATAGTAAAATGTGGGCTAGACAAAACTACGGTTAGGTGGATCTGTAATTGGCTAAGCGAACGAACCCAAAGGGTGCTCACCAATGCATTGCCTTCATCTTGGAAAGAAGTGACGAGTGGAGTGCCGCAGGGTTCCATCCTGGGCCCAGTTCTGTTCAACATCTTTATTAACGACTTAGACGAAGGGTTAGAAGGCAGGACCATCAAGTTGGCAGATGACACCAAACTGGGAGGGATAGCTAACACTCCAGAAGACAGGAGCAGAATTCAAAACGATCTTGACAGACTAGAGAGATGGGCTGAAACTAACAAAATGAAGTTCAATAGGGACAAATGCAAGATACTTCACTTCGGCAGAAAAAATGGAATGCAAAGATACAGAATGGGGGACGCCTGGCTTGACAGCAGTACGTGTGAAAGAGATCTTGGAGTCTTCGTGGACAACAAGTTAAACATGAGCCAACAATGTGGTGTGGCTGCTAAAAAAACCAACGGGATTCTGGCCTGCATAAATAGGGGTATAGCGTCTAGATCCAGGGAAGTCATGCTACCCCTCTATTCTGCCTTGGTCAGACCACACCTGGAATACTGTGTCCAATTCTGGGCACCACAATTGAAGGGAGATGTTGACAAGCTGGAAAGCGTCCAGAGGAGGGCAACTAAAATGATCAATGGTCTGGAGAACAAGCCCTATGAGGAGCGGCTTAAAGAACTGGGCATGTTTAGACTGCAGAAGAGAAGGCTGAGAGGAGACATGATAGCCATGTACAAATATGTGAAGGGAAGTCATAGGGAGGAGGGAGCAAGTTTGTTTTCTGCTGCCCTGCAGTTTAGGACGTGGAACAATGGCTTCAAATTACAGGAAAGGAGATTCTACCTGAACATCAGTAAGAACTTCTTCACTGTGAGAGCTGCTCGGCAGTGGAACTCTCTGCCCTGGACTGTTGTGGAGGCTCCTTTCTTGGAGGCTTTTAAGCAGAGGCTGGATGGCCATCTGTCGGGGGTGCTTTGAATGCGATTTCCTGCTTCTTGGCAGGGGATTGGACTGGATGGCCCACGAGGTCTCTTCCAACTCTACTATTCTATGATTCTATGATCTTGAACGGATGTTTCTTGTAACAAACAATGTTATTTTGGAGAAGAGGCACACATACCTCTACATAATGCCTTTGTGATATGTTTTGTCCTGACATCTGCTTGTTGTGCAGAATTCTAATCAAGTAGAAGTTTACTCAAAGGGTATGAGTTTAGAACTACATTTTACATTCTTCCTCTATAAGGATGTTACTACAAATAAACCCTGACATGAGGCATTCCTATAGGACAAAGAGATGACTCACCTCTCACAGAAGTGCTTAGTGCAACAGGTGTGATTTTATAATTGCAGCTGTACTATAAGTTGACATTTCTTTAGTTGTGTAATGTGGGAGAATAACATGTCTTCCCCATTGTGTCAGTTACTGTATCTGTACCTATCATTTACACTTGTTTCTTTTCTGGCAACTCTCCAGAGACTGGCAGCTGATAGCTTAGGGACCAGCGCTGGTCTATGGATCACCATTTTGAATGGCATTGCTATAAATAACATTTCTCCAATCTTCTATTTCTCTTCCTGTTCACTGCTGCCTGATGAAATATGCAGTATTAGGAGTCTTGGCAAGTAAACAAAATTTATACTTCTTTCACTAATGAGCCTAGTAGAATGGAATTGAAATAAATTAATTTTATGTCAGAACAATTGGTAATCATGCTTTGAGTTGTTCCAGATCCTCTGAATTATCTCTCAAGATGACACAATTAATATAAAGGACTCATGCCTGCAATCTGTTTACCATTATATCAACGTTCTGATAAATTGGAACAAGTGCTGTTCAAAGCTACTGGGTTATTCAACACCGAAACTGGTCTGATGAGTTAAATCCTTCAGCCTAGTCCTAATAAGAGTTTGAATGATATCTAGTTGCACTTTAGAGATGGTGAATGAGAAAGATGAGCTGCTGTCATACTGAAGTATGTAATAGCAACTAGTGAATGATCTTGGATGAGGGCCAATAATAATTAAACAAAACAATCACTTTTGCAATACATCAAATGTCATTTTGTGGTGCCTGCCTTTCAGTCTACCACAATTCTGTAACAGAGCAAACTACTGTATCTCATTGCATAATAGAGTTTTTATTCCTTTTCGAAAATAAAAAGGTTTTGTGACTATTACACGATAAAACATTTTCCCTGCTGTAAACAGTGTAGCTAGGTTCATTTCCACATGTGTTGCTGCGCTACATAAACAGCAGCTTTGCCCACCTTCCTGCCCTCTTTCAGAAATGATACCTCTTTCATTCACTTACTCACTCACCTGCGTGCGCACTCGCCTTCATGTGAATGAATGAAAGAAGATCCATGCCTGAAAGGGGGTGGGCAGGTGATCCTGTTGTTTATGAAGTGCAGCAAAACCCATGGAAGGGAAGCTTAGTTAGACTGTTTACAGTGGGGAAGCTGACTTCTTCTAATGGCTACACTGTTTGCTGATTATCTGTCAGCGGTACATTGGGGTGAATAATTAATGATGTGAGTATTATGCAATGAAAGCAAGAATACTGATTTTTGGACCCCAGAAATGGCCAGACAATCCCCCCCCACACACACACTTTCTTTGCTTCCAAAACCCCATTTCCCTTCTACCACCCAGGGTATGCTTTGATTATGTTTTTCCTGCATGGCAGAAGGGGGTTGGACTGGGTGGACTCTGGGGTTTCTGCTCTTCTTCTTTTTCCTCCTGCTCCTCCTGCTCCTGCTCCTGCTCCTCCTCCTCCTCCTCCTCCTCCTCCTCCTTCCTCCAAAGGTTGAGTGGTGCTTTGATTGTGCTTGTCCTGCATGGCAGAAGGGAGTTGGACTGGATGGTTCCAGGGGTCTTCCACTGAATACTGTTAAGTTTATGTTGGTTAAAATGGTTCTTCAGTTTAAATATTGTATAGTTCTTTCTTTCCTTTTCCTTTTTTTTTTTTTGCATTGTGTGAATTAGTTGACACAAACACTTTCCATCCATCTCTCACTGGCCTGGCCCAGGTCTTATATATATACATTATATATAATATATAAGCATTTCTTGGTGCTCCACAAGAAACTTTTGCTTCTGAAAGGGCTCCATGGCTGAAAAGGTTTGAGAACCCCTGACTTACAGAATGGGGTCAACTGCTATTGTGTCAAGTTTTTCAGGGCCTAGCTCCACATAGATGATATCATCAACTCCATCCCAGAAGCAGGAAGAACACAGGATATAAACTGGCTTTAAGCTACTGCCCTTAATAAGAAATAAGATACATCTTTTTTTCTGGAGGCTTGCCTTGCACTGCAAGCAGCATTCTGGTTCAATTGGCAGTATGAATTTCATTAGTATGAATCCTTCTGGTAGTTCCAACTAGAACAGACATATCAATTGATGTAACTATTGACTTCGCATTTAATTCATTCAATAAGCCTATACCAATAAGCTTATAGAGTTGTGCACTGATTGTGCTACCAACACAATCAGTTAATGTGTTGTCAGATTACATTAATTCTACAGTGCAGATGCACCCACAGATTATTTGACACCAGGTTTCAGTAGGGTGCTTTCAGCAAATACTGCAAATATAGATTTGCTTTGAAAGAATGGGATTTTACTCTAATCAATCCTGCTCTAGCTTTCTGCGCCTGTCTACAACAGGAAAAGTAAACAGCAGTTTCATCTAGAATCCATTACTGAGCATGCATGAATAGCAATACGGAGAAAGGAGGAGTCTTACTGTTTCACTTGCTTGTGTAGCGTTGTGAATGATTTCATTTAACATTTAACCCACAGATCGTTTTATATCGAGTATTTGTTGTTTTAGTTCAATGCCTTTTGAAATAGCTTCTTATAGTGTATTTTAATTAACAAAGGAACTGTTCTTCATTTGTTTGTTCTTCATTCTGTGGCAGAGGTCAAACCAATTGAGAGGATCACATGGATTTTGCAAAGTAATTTGATTACGTACTGTACATTACTTTTAACTTGTTTTCTACTGTTCATCATTTAAAATGTTTGCTAGTCCGCAAATACCAATTTGCTGTAATTATCCATGAAATAATGAAACAAACAAAATCTGAAATAGTCTCACCACTGGAAGAATCTGATATTCTCCTACATATGTTGTAAATGATGCCAAGGAAGCGTGATGTTGCTGAATGCTGTGCAATTCAAAATGGATTTAGAATATTTTTCAAGATTCAAACCTATGCTGGTATTAAAGATAAATAAAATACACTACTTTACCCTCCATGAACCCATTTGTGGAGTCTCTACTATTACTACAGGGATGTAAGAGTGGCAATGTAAACACCAATTATGCTAACTTATTCAAGAACATATTAATGACTTAAAGTTTATTATCACACCTACTTTTTGTGTTTTGATGGAATTAAAAAAAAGGTGCTACTGGGACTGTATACCCCCAGGGCTGGTTTTGTGTCTTTTAACCCATGCAGACTCTATAGGCCATTCTTTTTCAGGTCAAAAGAAAGGGATGAATGCCTGTCCTGGAAGCCTCTACTTTATATTTTTAAAATCTCCAATTTTGAGAACCAAATATAGACCTTCAGCTACTGTAGTTCAAACGGTGGGCTGTTGCTTGGAATTTATAGCAGTCAGTGTGGTTGTTAGGAGATTCCAAGGCCAGAAACCTAGCACCGTCATAGTTCCTAACAGAATGCCAGCTATGATTAGTGAGGATGGTAATAGCTGATGAATGTAAATGGTTATAATCCAAGATTAATTGACAATATGTGTCTTTGATTTTAATCATACGTCCCAGTAGTGTTGAAAATTGTGCACTGTTTTTATCTTCAATGTTTTTAATTATGTTTAATGTGTTTTCCACTATTTTAACCATCTGTTTTTAATGGTCCTTTCTAATACAACATTTTAGCAAATGTCTATTTTAAATTATTGTGAGCCACCTTGAGTCAACTGGCAAGATAAAGGCAGAGTATACATTTAATGACTTAATGATTGGGTACAATAGATAGATAAATAGGGTTTTTTATTTGGTAAAAAAGAAAAAAGGGAGAAAGAAAATATATTATTTTTCATTGTGGATTAACCTGCAAATTTCTGATCACTGCATATAGCTAACATTCATCATTTTCCTTTATACGTTTGAGTTTTAGATATTCATAAAATTGTTTACATTTGTAGCCTTAATAATCTCTCAGACATCATAATTAGTGGGGGATTCTGAGAATTGTGGACCAAAAATAATTTTCCTGAGCCCTGACAATTACTTCTTTTGGTAGGATGGGATTGCTCTGGCTATAAATAATCATACTGGCATTTCGATGGATGGGTATAAAAGGAGAAATGAGAATTTATGCATAGACCTTGTTACCATATGCCTTCAGCACAACTTCTGAAAAAGCCTACAGGTTTACAAACTACTGTTACTAGTTTTTTCTAAGTAATTAGGAGGTTATATACATACACCCTGCACACAGCGACTGTTATAGAATTTATGCTGAATGCAAGTAAGAATAAGATGAAAATGTGATCCTGCTTCCCATTTGTGTATATTCTTTGTGATACAAAGAGCGGGCTTTATGGTTTTGTTGTCGACCGCGTTTCTGGGGGATCGGGCCCCTTAAGAAGGGAGCCGATCCGGTCCTGAGGGAACGGACCTTGGCAAAGCCAAAAGAAGAATATAAGCCGCAATACAACCTGAAGCCTGAAATGAAGAAGGTCCGCCAAGTTGAAGGAAAATCCGCCAAGGAGTTTTTATTGAGCAATTCAGCTGAAAAGGACGCTAATAGCGATCATTCAATCTACTAGCGTAACATATGTTTCAAATAAAGCCATATTTATACAATGTTTCGGTCTGACAGCCCTTTGAATTTCCCGCCCCGCTCCCCCGCCCATCTGATCGCGGATAGGCTGAGAGGTTGAACGAGGCGGGCTTTCGTTTCCTGCCTCGCTCTGCTGGCCCAATGGGGAGCCGCTTTTTGTCCCCCCTCGGGCCAATCAGAGAGGAGGAGGCGGGAGCTATTGAAACAATGAAGTGACCGGATGGATTAATCCTAACCCGGCCGATTTCTAAAGGAATTAATGGCACCCATCAAGGGTGTCCGGGGTCCTGTCACGTTCTCAGATGCCTTGGGGTGTCAGACGGGAAGTGGTGATGGGTGGTGATGAGCCGTCATTGACGGCCCCACAGGGTGCCTTCCTGCGGCGTCCTGGCCTGGGATATGACAATGTTTGCCCTGGGGGTGAGTCACCTTTAGGAATTTGGTGACTCGCCCTATATTGTCCATGCGATCGGAATGAGATTGGATTAAACTGTGGCAGATTATCCTTTTGTTTTTTTGGGAAGGGAGGTCTGGGTCATAGGGCTAGAGTTCAGGTTGGGGTCATAATATTTCCTATTTGATCTCATGATTTGACAATTATATGGGATAGAATGAAAACTAAAATAAAGTTGGAACATAAACCCTGCTGGGAAGAATACATATTTTCCGGGGATCCCAAAGAGTACAAATACATATAGGCAGATAGATAGATTTCAAGGAAATAAAGGAGAATCCATAAAGGTGGGTGACATTGTATAAAGGGGAATCATGAATGATATAAGCAATAGAAAACATTTGATAAGGACGAAGTTCACATCATCTGGGGAACCCGATATGGAAATTCATAACACAACAGTGGGTCATGAGAGTGTCCAAGTACATAGAATATGAAAATTCACAAATACATGAGGGAAAAAGAGTTCATCTGTGATGGGAGGAATTCGTAGAGATGGCATGGGGAAGAGGCACATGTGGGTTGCAGTCTTTGGAAGTATAGGATTTCATAAGTCCAGGGGTAGGTCTGGGGAAGAGTGTTCTTCTCCTTCATAAAATCATGAAAAGTATGAATGAAACGTGGAGGGCACCCGTCCGGGCATCCCCTGGCAGCTGTAGAGGGTGAGGGTCCTTGGAGAACTATGTCTCCCCAGCGAGAGAGCGATCCCCCATCCCCAGGTCACAGAAAGGGGGTAGGTATCTCTTAAACCCATTCCGCGGGCCGCGGGGAGAGGAAAATCCGGGATAAGGCAGCAGCTTGGCTTGAAAGGAGCCGTCGGTCCCGTTTGACAGTCAGCTGTTGAGGTGCCGAAAACTGGACCGATTCCGGTTCTGCTGGTTGTCTTCGAGTCAGGAGCCTTAGAAAGGGTTAGGACTAAAAGAGGAGCGTTCTAGGGGTAATTTTGATAGAGATATGAGCCAATTTGTATCGTCCGCCATGTTAATCTATGGCGGAGAAACCTCAACCGGAGTTAAAAGGACGGGAGGGAGAGAGAGAGATTTCATGCAAAGGAGGGAGTCAGAGAAAAGATACAAAATAACCAGATAGAGAGTGTTATTGTTAAAATAAATGCTACTTTTATTGGGGGGATTTGTTACATAGTTCAGGGAAGGGGAAAGTAAAAATAAAAAGATCTCTTAATAATAGTCTGCTGCGGTCCCGTTCCGTTCCTTTGGTGAGCAATCTATGGAACTCTCCGCTGCGTTTTCAAATCAATTTGAAAGCTGGGGTGGCGGTTATCAGTTTGATGGCTATAATGGACAAAGTTGGTCCTTTGATATGTTTTCTTTGATAGCATTACTCACCATAAGGAGGCCAGTTTCAACGACTTTCATGAGAAACTAATGTGTTCCTTATACCTAAGAAGATGTCTCTTTCCTAACTGGCACTTGTCAAATGGTTAGAAAGTTTTCCTTCATTATCAAAATCAGAACATGCCTTGGTAGCTGACATCATGTATTCCTATGACCAAGTCAGAGATTGCAAGAAATCAGTATTTTCTTTGTGTGAATCAGCTGACATTTATCAAAGCCAGAAAGGAAGTCACAGCATGGAAGTAATAATGCTTTGGGGAAGAAAAGCTGCAGTGGCTTTGAGAAGGAGATGTGGGGTACATTATTTATTCTCCTTGCCCATCAGAGGCCCTATTTCTTCTGAGCTGTTTCACCACCAAAAGCAATTAAAACTCTTTCACCTTTCCCAGGACAAAAGAAGATTAACAGCTTCCAGACCTGAACAATATTAAAGAAGACTGTGTCACATAACAACATCAGCAGGGATAGAGAATCGAAAAGTTACAGTAGCTCACAATGATAGATAGGGCTATAGCTCCATATTGACACACAGGGATAGCTAGAAATATTTGTCTTCCCTTCTTTAATCAATTTTGTCCTATTGTTTGGGGATGTACAAGGAAAAAGGCCTAAAATGCAGAGGCTTACGATTATTTGTATTTCTGATTATGGGTGGCCATAACTCCCATTAGAAAAAGTTATAAAAACAGAAATGTAAATGGCATTTCATTAAGCAGTTGTTGTTATTTACCAAAAGATCAATTTCTACTTATGGTGCCCCAGTGAAAAAGTGACCTCCAAGAGTCCAGGTCATAACTGGTTTAGGTTTGGCAAACCCAGGCCCCTTTCTACACTGCCATGTAAAATCCAGATTATCTGTTTTGAACTGGATTATTTGGCAGCGTAGACTCATATAATTCAATTCAAAGCAGATAATGTGGATGATTTGCTTTGATAATCTGAATTATATGGCAGTGTAGAAGGGGCTTTAGGGAAATGGCTTTCTTCATTGAACCAATCCCACCTGTAGTCTTCTTTTCCTACTCCCTTTCATTTTACCAATCTTTATGAATTTTTCCAGTAAGTTGTGACATGTCATGATATGTCCAAAAATGACAGTTTCAGCTGAGTCATCTTCACTTTTAGTGGAAATTAAGGCTTGAGTAAAGCCATACTATTGTACTATATACTATTGTACCCAATACAAAATTGCTTTCTATTGAGTTCTTTTCTGAATTGTAACAGAAGTTACTGGCCATATTGCTAGGAAAATTTTGAATCTGTAGTTCAAAAACAATTTTCCAGTCTCTGCCCATAAAGCATACAAACATGCATACTAAGAATGATCCCAGTAATATTAGTCCATATTTAGCACCATGTACATTTAAGACAAAGGTATTAGCAATCCTGAGAGCATTCATTGTGAGGAGGTATAAAACAACTACAGCAAGAAAAGCCTTAAGGCAGTAGTTCTCAACCTGGGGTCCCCAGATGTTCTTGGCCTTCAACTCCTGGAAATCCTAACAGCTGGTATACTGGCTGGGATTTCTGGGAGCTGTAGGCCAAAAAACATCTGGGGACCACAGATTGAGAACCATTGCCTTAAGGGCTGGTACCTTCTGTTAGATAAAAATGGTAAAGCATTTCTAATCATAAGAAAAATACTATTAGCTGAAAATGTGTTTGATTGATACCACATGGGTAATTTTTGTGAATGTCATGATGCAATACCTAAGGGAATGTGGTAATGACTGAGTCATAACCATGTGAGGGTTATTGCAGAGGGGTTGCCAGTGTCCCTTACTGATGACCTATCAGCAGGTGGCTATATAAGGAAGATGAAAGAATCCATCTTTCTCTCTCCTGTGTGACTTGGGTGTGAATATCTGCTAATGTTGTATGTGCCTATTTGATGACTCTGATTGATCTGTGTGTCCTGTACATTTGTATATATTGCAACAGTTGATATTTTGGATGAAACCTGAATCTGTGAGTTTACTAAGTAGTGTGTGTAGATAAGAGACCTTGTTATATGGCTGGCGGCAGCTGGTGACAGCATTCCTCTTAAGGGTGAGGCATGGAGCCCTTGTCTCACCTCATCTTGCCTCGCTGGCTGGCAGGACAAACTTCATTAAACTTGTGGAGGATGAAGATCTCCTACCAGGACAATGTTTTCATCATCTAGTCACCCTTTCTCATCTTTTCAGGATAAAAGCAACGAGGAACAGATATGTATGACTCAGGAACAAAATGCTTGAATGATGTGCATATTTGCATTTGCGCATTGAAAGTTTTTTTTAAAAAAACTGAAATTTCCGGCATACATCCCACAGTGGTCATTTTGTGGGCTTTGAAATCCCATAAGGAAGCAGCATGTCTGGACATCACAGACAAAAATCCCAGGACCAATAGGTCTGTGTGTGGACCTGCTCTCAGATCCTGTTTTTTTTTGTCCTACCTATTAAACTTGTAATTTAGTGTTGTCTGGAAGCGCCCTGGGGCTAATTTCTAAATAGACTGCACTGCAGGAGAGAAATGGATAAAGTAACAATATCTATTTCTTTAAATCTGCTGTAGAGACTCATTCTGAATAAATGTGGGATCTATCTAATCACTCATCCATTCATCTATATTCAGATGAAAATATATGACTTCTTCTAAACAGTATTGCATTTTTGTATTTATTGAAAAACCATGTGTATTGAAATTAAACACGTTCAAGAGGCAAATGCAGTTAACAAACTACCATTACCCTCTTGATGTTTTTACAAAGAAGGAAGTAAAGAATGGGATTCACAGACAATCAAGAAAACTAAATTATTTGAAATCTCCCAAAGGCTCTAGCAGAAATAATTCATGTCATCCATCTTCTAGATCCATTATTTTCACTGAAATTCTTTTAGAACCTCTCTGCCTCATAAATCTAACAAATCTATCTTGGCAGTTGCTGACATCATAAAGAGATAACAATGGTCCTCTTGAATGCTTAGCTCCTAACAAGAGCAGGAGCAATGAACAAACACAATTGTTATTATGATGAATGATTTCATAATTCCAATATCTAACTTTTAAGATTTGGGCTTTCCCTGGATTTAGCTGAATCCTCAATAGCATTTAGCTGCCACCGGCTGATCCACTTACACACTGACCTAAGTAGTCAGTGTATATGAGACCCTAGTCATATTGATCTCTGATAGGAATTGGGTCCGTTTGTTCCATCAAATCCAAATCCTCAGGGTATTTCAATTGTGACTAAATGAGGATATGGGATTGAGATCCTCCACTAACACCTAGCAACAAAGAAACAAAATATTTGGTAAATGTTTAGATTATATGGAACTGCCTCTTCTTCCCTCTCTTCAAGGCCATAGCAGAGGCAGTTGGGATAGAGGAAAGGCTTTCCCCCTGCTTCTGGGCCTAGGCATGAGGTCTGACCAAAGCAACATACTATTATTTTTCTTCTGTTAGACATCATAGTTTTTTTCGCTGCAAGCTAGAGTTGCATTAGCTTGCTTTCTGCTACATTAAACTGTTGATTCATGTTTCATGTGAGGAATGGTCTACTAAAATCCTGTTTCTTTTCCTCATGTTACTCATCCCATATTTCTTGCTGAGATCTATGTTGTTAATTTTGGCCCAAAGTGTTGACGTCATGGCCTGATTGTCTTTTGAGGTTAAAGGTATCCTCCTCTTCCAATTTAGTATCATCTACAATTTTGATGGGCATTCTCTCTGCTCTTTCATCCAAGTGATTTATAAAGATGTTGAATAATAACAAGCTTGGGACTGAATCTGCGGTATCTCACATGTCACTTATCTCCACGATGAGGTAGAATCTTTGGGTTTGGCCATTTAATTAACTACAAGTCCACTTAACACTATACATAATTTAGAAAATGATGAGAGACTATTAATTGTTCCATGTGCTCAGATACATTGTTTAAAGATTAATTGGCATTTAGCAAGTTGCTATCTCTTTTATGTACTTAAAAAAGTTTCTGTTCCTATCTACATTTTTACCTGTGGCCAGCATATGTACACATTCCTGCTGTCAACCCATTTATTATAAAAACATTTTCTTACCTTCATTCATATATAATATAACCAGTACAAATGTTTCAAGATTTTGCCCAACCTCTGCTCAGTTATTTCATAAATAGCATCTATAACCATAGCCTAGCAACTTCATAGGCTTTGGGGCATAGCGAAAGACTGAATTTATGGAGACAAATCTCAATAGCAGTCTGCATTTGACTTAGGGTTCCATTTAAATATGAGACATAAAATAATATTTATTGATGATTTTCAGTTCATCATTTTCTATGATGAGATAAAAGGAAAATGTATATGTACTTAGCTGGGTCTAAATCCTTTATTTATTTATTTATTTTATTTACAACATTTCTACCCCGCCTTTCACTTCAGCTGTGAGAATGCTTTGTGTTGCTGTTTGAACTGCTCTGTCATGAACAAGATACTATACATTCCTTTTTATTTTCTCTTGAAAAATGAGCTCTTTTTATACTTTTCTCATATTATTTTGGAACAACAACTTCATTGAAAATATTGTCTCATTTAAAAATCTGATGGGGTGTGTGTGAGAGAGTAACGAAACAACTTCCTTGCATTATATAGCACAAGAAGGATTGTTTACAACACACTATTTATTCTGCAATGTGTAAGGCAGAGAGGGATGTTTTATCTTTAAGGTGACTTCATTTTTGGCACGAAATGAAAGAGCCCATTTTCAGATGAAACAAAAGGTGAAACGAAAGAGAAAGTGACATGGTTTTAGTTTCTTTGTTTGGTTTTCGGGACGTGTGGCTTTCTTTATGCAGCCCGGGGAGTTCTTCTGCATGCATCAGAGGAGAAGGAGGTGATGTTTGGAGCTTTTGGCCAATCAGAGGCCAAGGAAACTGTGATATTGCCAGGGTATTTAATGGGGCCACTCCCCCCCCTCCCAAGCATCCATTGTGGGCACATCCTTTGCTGGTGCTGGCTGACTGGCTGGCTTCCTGGCTTGCTCCCGCTCACTCAGCTCACTCAGTCTCTGTGCTAGTTTGTTTGCTTGCTTGCTGCCTTGTTGCCTTTCCTCTTGCCTTGCCTTGCCTTCCTTGTCTTGCTGCCAGGAAAAAGAGATTTGTTTGTATTTATTTTTTTTCCAAGCTTGGCTGCTTGGTTTCTATTTTTATTCTTGATTGAAGGGAAGGGGGGATTTTTGAAGGGATGGGGGTGGGTTGGGTTTGGCTGGGGACTACGTGCGGGGTTTTGGGGTGGGGAAAGAAGGGGATCTCTGTAACTTCTATTTGCTGTACTGTAATATTTTTTAAAATCTTTAAATCTTTTATCTTAATTCTTTGTTTAAACCCCCTCTTTTTCCTCTCCTTGGATAGTATTGGTTTTTTTTTAAAAAAAGAAATATTTTCAAAGGAAAAACATTGTTGGGCTTCTACCTTCTCCATTTAAAAAACCTTTAAAAAACCCACCAAGGCTAAAAGGGGTCGATTTGTCCTCCATGTATGGTGATTTTCACCCCTCTAGCCCTAAAACTGAGGGGAGGGTGAGCCTTGGAAGCCTTCCCATTGCTGCCAATGGTCCAAAATGTTTTTTTTTCTTTTGGACATGGGACAAATCTCCCATTTGGATAGAAGCCCCATTTTCGGCAGTGGCAAATAAAAACAAAAATGGGGTGAAACAAATGAAACAAAACAAAATAGATAGCAATTCCATACAAATGCAAAAGACTACTGGTTGCTACTTCCTGACTGATGTCAGGTGGTGCAATACTGGCTAGACAGTATAATTTCTCCAGTAATGTGGGGCATAGATAATGTGACATGTTTCATTAAGAGCCACATCGACTGTTTTAACATGGTGAGATGTATTCTACACTGGCCATGTGCCACCCGCAGAACACTAACATGCCACTCAGTTTTGTAGAACAAAAATACAATAACTTTACTAATTCCGAGAGATCAAAAAACAGTAGTATTTACAATGGCCCCTTTGATCACTTACAGAAGTCCACAGTCATAAACAGTCTTTTTTCAGTCCACAAATCTGCTTCAGAGAAGAATACAGTTCTGGTTTTCACCCTCTTTCCTCAGCAGCAAACAGGCCTCAAAATAGCAAGGCCTCTCTGAGTACACTGCTCTCGGACCAGCAGTACTCTGTCAGCACTCAAAAACTTGTCCAAATTGGTTTTGCTGCAGCAGAACAGAAACCGTATCAAATCAATCCCAAGGTCTTTGCAGGTTGAGCCAATTGGCTTCATGCACTTCATTTTCCAGTTAACACAAACAGCACAGTGTCATAGAATCATAGAATCATAGAATAGTAGAGTTGGAATAGACCTCATGGGCCATCTAGTCCAACCCCCCACTAAGAAGCAGGAAATCGCATTCAAACCATGACAGAAATCACCCCCGGATGTCTACATGAGGTTCAGGGACTTAATACAATTTTACCTCACATTAGCAGAAGTCAGAGAATTCTCCAGAGCTTCTCCACACTTTGGGGTTAGTGTGAATAGCTAAGCTGGTTCTAACTCAAATTAGTCCAACTGTCCACAAAGAGCAGCATTGGCATCTCAGCAGTATTTCTCAGTGCAGGGAAAAGATGATGGCACATCTTACCTGTTGTTGGACATTGGTGTGATCTGAGAAGTGGGTAGATGTAGATTTGTTGTCATATTTGATATTTCTGGCTTTTTTTCAATGGTTGTGGATGTTCAGATCTGGGCAGAGGAGTTGGCCATGAGTATGACCATGGTGCAGGTCATTATTTCCCTGTTGTCCAGGTCCTCATGAGTCATGTGTTTAGGCAAGACCATTTTACTGCTGTGTATTTTGTATGATTTACGTTTTGCAGTGCTCCATATCCTCAGCGGTTTGGGGTATGTATGGACAGCCATTTGCTTCTCTAATTATAAGACAATTGTTCACATATCTTCTTTAATTGCCTTGTTTGGTGCCTTGTGGATTAGTGAACTGGTTATACTTTAGAGAGAATGCACTGGGACAGTAATATGCTGTTCCATGGTTTCTATTGGCCAGCCTGGTGGCAGAAAGGGACTATGCAGATGCTTTTCCTTTGCTGGTGACAGGTAGTAGAGGGAGAAAATGCAAGTATGGAGAACACCGTGGCACCCTATTGGTGAAGGAGAGGGCTCTGAAACTGCCTTCTGGAACCCATGATTTGGGGAAGAAGAAGACCATTGGGGTTTGTTGAAAGTATTATAATGTTTGCAAAATTATATAGTTCATGTTTAGCCAGTAGGTCTGTACCTTTAACTGGTAGTATGCTTGTATTTTGAGCTTTGTCAATCAGATACAGGTGGAGCTATGTTTGTCATTTATATATTCTCTACACTCTGCCTGTATTCTCTCTCTGAGTTTTTTGTTCCTGCATTATGCTTCTGTTACAGCATTAAAGTAAGTTGACTTTATGCTACAATGTAATTTTTTATTTGACCACATTACTTCGGGGCTATGTTTCTGTTGCAGCTTTATTCTATTTTTCTTTGATACTCTGCAACCTAAGGTTTTTACCTTTGCTAACAGGGTTGGCCTAGGTCTTTTAAGTCATGTGACTTAGAAAAGCCTATCTTCCAGTTGATGGCCATATGGAGAGCAACCCAGCCATTGGGTTGTAAATAGGGCTCAGATTGTTTTCTCAGGAAAGGATGAGGAAGACTTAAAAGAGTGATGCCTACCTCAGTTAATACTGCTCCTCTTCTTTCTCCTTTCTTGGTTCAACACAGTTTTAAAAGATTCTAAGTTAAACAAAGTGGCCCTATTCACCTCAAGACTCTGTGGCTGGCCTCACTGTTCCATACTTAGTAAACATAGCTCTTTTATTTCACTCTGTACGTGTATCTGCCTTCAAGTTATCTGTCAACATATGGCAACCCCACAAAGAGGATTTTCTAAGCCAAGGAATACTCAGAAGTGGCTTTGCCAGTTCCTTCCTCTGAAATATAGCCTATAACACCTAATACGTATTGGGATTTCCCATCAGGAATTGGTGACTTTGGGAGCTGGGGAAAGCGGGGAAAATTGTCTTCTTTTTGTGTGGAATAATCCTCTTTGAGTGGCATTCCACCTTTAAGGATGGAGAATTGACTTACCCCCATCACACAAACACAATTTCTTTCCATGGGCTTATTTGCTTTTCTCTCCTTATTCTCAAGAAGACAGGATACATTGTTCTTAAGACAGATTTTGGGAAAGAAATATAATATCAATGCTTGGTAGGAAACCGCCTATAGGAATGCACATTACTCCATATCACTGAAGTGATTCAGCACAGGCAAATTTGACAAATCTCATCCCAAGGGGTTTTCTGCTTTTTCTCATTTCCACATGCACAGGAAGCTCAGAAGATGCTTTCTAACTGACTCCAGTTCTGCCCATTTCCCTACATTTCAGAGAGTTTACAGATGAAGCAGCACAGGCAAGGGCCAAAAGTCCCCTTGTGACTTTATGTACATTTCTAGAGAATAATGACAGCATATTTCTTTCTTCATTTAATCGAAGGGGGTGGGTTATTTGGCATTTCCTTGCTTTACAAAGCATTTACCCCAATGTATCAGAATGATTGTTTTTGCAATTCTGTCTGTTAAGAAGCTCCATGACATTCAATGGGACTTGCTCAGCTAAAATATACTATAGTATTGCAGCTCAAGAATCTCCAATATAAGGATGTTTGGGATTATCAAGGCCTTCACCCAGCATTGATGATGTTAATCAGACAATGATGTCAACTGTAATGTCCTAGGGAATGTTTCAGCTTTGGGAGACCTAAGGGGGGGGGGGGGGGGGCTGCAGAAAAAGTGATCAAAGAATCACAAGAAGCACAAAAACAATTGTTATGTCATGTTCAGTGAAAAAAGGACTCAGTCTTCATTTGTCAGCTGAAGTAACTGTTGAAATGAAAGAGTAATGCTTTACTGTCTGAATCTGGAGTGAGCTATCACTCAACTGAATTTTTAAAGGAAGTTCAGGTGAAAGATTGTTCAGATGCATAACAAAGTCTATTTATTTATTTATTTACCAGGACTTGATTTATATTCTGCCTGTTTCTCTATGAAAGGTACGAGGCAACTTACAGCATATAAAAAGGAACTATTAAAACATTCTTTACAAAAGTTAAAAATAGAGCTAAATAGCAGATGTATTAAAAGCAGAAGATTAAAGCAATATAAAATGCAAATCTTTATTAAAAAAAGAAAAAAAATTACAATTAATCTACTAGCCTTTTCTGTTACACAGATTTTCAACCAAAGCCTACCTGAATAAGAAGGTTTTAGACTGCTAGCAAAAGGAGAGGAGAAGGGGGACCAACTGAACCTCTCATGGAAGGAAATTCCAGAATCTGGGAGCAGCTTCTGAGAGACTCTCTCTCAGGTCCATGCTCGTGATGGTGCTAGGCTGAGAAAAAGCCTTAAAACTCAGGCAAGCTCCTATCATATTTCAAATAGTGTAGACCAAAGCCACATAGAACTTTAAAGGTCATAACTGATACTTTGAAACTGGCCCAGAAATGGACTGGTAGCTAGTGAAGCTGCTTCTGTGTGTGCGTGTGTGTGTGTGTGGGGGGGATGCGGATTATAGGTTTTCCCAATTTAAATTTTCCAATCAGGATATTTAAAATGGTGCATATGTTTCTTACAACTTGCTCCCTAATTTATCTACGGTAATATGTGCAATTGCTAGTTTATTTCAGAATTTGGAATATTCAGTGAAAGGTAATATACAAAATTTAGAAAATAAGATAAATGCACACTCTGATCTCTAGATGAGATCTCTGGTACCCCTTTTGAGGAATCCTCTCAAAATTATTTGAAGACCATTAGAAAACTTGTCATTTGGTAGCTACTGAATTGTAGAAAACAAAGCACATATAATTAGAAGGGCTGTGCAAAAAGTCATTTGTGCCTCGTATGTTGGATATATTTCATAAGATTAGTACTTACAATGCAGTTTTAAGAAACGCGGGTGGTGCCTTGAGGTTCAAAACACTGACTTATGACTTTTCAGAAGAATCATGTAAGACTTATACAGTAGAGTCTCATTTATCCAACATAAACGGGCCGAATGTTGGATAAGTGAATATGTTGGATAATGAGGGATTAAGGAAAAGCCTATTAAACATTAAATTACATTATCATTTTACAAATTAAGCACCAAAACATCATGTTTTACAACAAATTTGACAGAAAAACCAATTCAATACGCGGTAACACTATGTAGTGATTACTGTATTTATGAATTTAGCACCAAAACATCGCAATGTATTGAAACCTTGAATACAAAAACATTGACTACTAATAGGCAGACTGCGTTGGATAATCCAGAATGTTGGATGAGCGAATGTTGGAAAAGTGAGACTCTACTGTAAGTAGCTCCAGGTCTCCATCAGCGGGCACAGCTTCTCTCCCAAAAGGGCTGAATTTTCTGGCTCATTTTCCAAGTTCCTCAGGCTGGCAGGGTGTTTAAACACCTTTCTCTTTTTCCTCTATAAGGACATGTGACCCTGTCATCGTTATAAATCCTTCTGTCCTGTATGACTTGTATTGTTGCCCCAGGTTCTGAATACATTGAATTAAAGACAATAATAAAAAACACGAAAGACAAATTAGAAGACATGAATACATCAACAGGTAACACACAGTCAATTGGTATATTCCCAATCAACCAGGCCGATTAGTTAGCTAGTCTAGCAACTCCCTACAAGGACTGCCTTGTAGCCAACTAGATGATTCTCTCATTGTTACCCAGTCCTTCAGCTGACTCTCCCACCACTAGATCATGTAATAGTCACAAAGCAACCAATATTCACCCAATGTGCTGTTTTTACCACAAATAATATACAACATAGATTAAAATAAAATAAATTGTGATAGCTGCTTCTTGATAGCTGCCCCCCTTCCTTAGGATAACAACCCACTGGTGACAAATCCACCCCACTTCACTATTGTAGACTCCAGTGAACTCCCCTTAACAGCTGCTGGGAACTGAGTTGTCCCTGCAGCAGTTGTAAGGAGCCATGCCCAGTGTGCTGGAAAGGCTGGCCCCAGGCAGAAGTTCTTATAGTCCAGAAGGAAGGCAGATCAGGGATGCTCGATGTAGAAGCTCTTGCCTTCTCAATGCATGATGGGATGTCATTTTTCTTAGTTTCCTGTAATTCCTTCAATTCACTTTCCACTATTTGCAATCAGTAGAACAAATTTGAGTATGATGATATTGCATTACATTTGTTTTTAAAGTAAAGGCTATGAGGAACATGAGACTTGAGTTCAGTATTTTTCTTCAACCATGCATTCGTTAAGTGCGGTGTGGCTCTCAACTGATTAATCCTTTTTATTATCCCTCTCCATGGGAGTTATACTTCAGATCCATCCAAATCTGAAAATAAAACTTATAGCAATTTTTGAACGGTGTCTCTGATTTGCGATCCAAGTTGGAGTATGTTGACTCTGAATTGACCTGATTAAAAATTGAGCAATTTTCTGAAATGTCAACTCAGAAAATCCAGTCTTTGGATTGGCGGTAAGAAATCATCTCTTGATCTAAAAATCCAGCAGAAATGTCTTCATCCTTGCTCTGCTGTGGCTGCAAACCTATGTCACTTTATTTTTTCCACTATCTAATTAGAGGCCTTGATCATAATTTATCATGACCTTTCCATTTGAGTTAATTAGTATTGCATCCCTATGGAAAGTCTTTTCTGAGCAGTACAGCCCCCTTATCTTACTACAAGAACTGTGCCATTAGGCACATACATATTTTCCACCCCTGATATCCTATTGGTGGAGAAGAGCTCAAAGCAACTGGTTGTTCAGCCATGCTATATTTCCTCAGACTCAGCTGTCATCCATACTTCTACTATGTGTTGCATAATTCATTATGCATAGAAATGCTCAGACCTATTTTCCTTATCTCCCATTAACTGCTCAAGCATTTCAGCAGTCATGAATCACAGATCAGGAATATACTGCACAGGAGTTTCATTAAGTGTGACTTAGACCTGTCACATCGGAAGCTCCAGACTAGGGACTCTTAATATCCTGGTGCACTTCAACTTTTTAACTTTTTAACTGTGCTGGCTAAGGATGATGAGATTTACAATCCTACATGTACAAGGGCATAGTTGTTTGCCCCTGCCTTTACACTTAGGTAAGAAACTTGGACCCTACCAGATATTTTGGACCCCCTATTCCCATTAACCCAGGTAACATGGCCAACAGTCAAGATAGTGGGATTTGTTGTCCAAAACACTAAAAGGTCATTAAGCTAGGTGACAAGCCCAGCAATGATTGCATTATAAAATAGAATACAGATGTCAGTAGAGAAAAGTTTGTAGTGACAATGTTTGATTCAAGAGATAGATCTATGGAAAAACACAGTGGGTTGTCAGAGACTTTCTTTGAAAAGTACATAAAATACAATTCAACCAAGAGCAAGTGTTTCTTTCTTTTCTTTTCTTTTTTTTTTACAAAAGTAGGGGGGGGGGGCAAATCCAGATCTTGGAATTAAAGGTAAAGGTTTCTGACTTTGTGGGTTGGTGCCTCATCTCCATTTCTAAGCCGAAGAGCCAGCGTTGTCTATAGATATCTCCAAAGTCATGTGGCTGGCATGACTACATGGAGCGTCGTTACCTTCTGCCAGAGTAGTACCCTATTGATTTACTCACATTTGCATGTTTTCAAACTGCTAGGCTCACCCCGTTCTCTGGGTTTGAACCACTGACCTTGCAGTCAGCAAGTTCAGCAGATCAGCAGTTTAATCTGCTGTGCCACTGGGGCCCTCCGATCTTGGAAGTAACTAGTTATAACCGTTGGATTGTTTGTGTTATTTCCTTTTCAAATCAGAAAGGTATAGCAAAATGCATTATACCTGGAAGTGTGTGAGGGAAATCATCTCTCTCATGATTACTGTTTGCAGTTGTAGTTTCACAAATGACGGAGGTGAATATCAGATGGTTCAAATGCTGACTCATACTTCTGCATTCAATAAGTAAGCAAATGAGATGAAATATTTGGTTACATTTGTATACCCAAGAATTGTTTTTGAACCCTGTAACTATAATAACAATTACTTCGAGACTTGGAAATATAATTGTAATTACTGTATTATAAAAATGTATATCTCCAAGCTGTTGCACAAAATGCTGACTCATGCTAGACACATGGTTTTTCTCCTGCTTTCTCTATCCTTTGTCTAAATGAAGAAAAGTAGGAAGTTTGCATATCTTCAGCGATGCAATATAAAAAACAATCCATTTTCCTATACTTATAACTGTAATCCTTACTCACAAAAGAAACCCAAGCAAACATAGTTACAGAATGTCACAAGGTAATGTCTGTATTTCTGAATGCTTTGCTTTTGCAATGGATTGTCTAAGATAAAGAGAAAACAATTATTCCCTTCAAAACAAGAAGGGGTTGTTTCATATCTGTTCATTTATGTTAGAAAATGATACTGCCCTATATCCCGTGGGAATGATTTTGAACAGTCTGATGCAATTAATTTGTCCCTAAATTCAGCAAATAGATGAATAGTAGTGCAGAGTCATAATGGGAAAAGATGTGAACATGTCAACACTTTGTTTGTGAGATAGTGGAAAGCTTATTTGCTACTATTCCCCCAGTAATTGCAGTTTGGAAGAGCATGAGCTTTTCTTTCTTTTATCTATGGCAAGCAAACAAATAAAGCATGTCATCTTATTTCTAAAGCCATTTTTAGAATGTTAAGAAATGTGAGGCTTTCACAAACAAACTAGTGTGTGCCTTATCTCATCTTTAGAGCTATTACATAGTTTAGAATTACAGGGCATATGGCTATACAACTTCATTTTTGTAATAAATGTATATAATGTATTGTTGAGTGCAAGTGTTTTGTGACTTATGTGCTGATTTATTGATCTATAAAATGTAGACTCTTCAATCTAGAAAGCAGGACCACTGTCCAGAATCCATTAAGCTTATGGACTTAGATGACCTTTGAGAGTCAGTCTTATAATAATACTGGCAGTTCTGTAAAACAGTGTTTCTCAGTCGTTGGTCTTTTCAATATTTTAGTTTTCATTTCCCAGAATCCCGCACCATTAGCCAAGATAGTTACATCTTTTGGGATTTGATGTCTAAATTGCCCTAGAGAACAGAAGTTTAGTCTAAAACTGTAACACTAGTTTAGTATAGGCAGTGTTATAGTTTTTTAGGATGACCACTAGGCCATCTGTCTGCTATCCAAAGGTCTGCCTTCCTACTAAGCAGATCTGAGATAACTTGGTAGCAAAGACTTTCATAGGCTTGACTCCACTTCATCAAATGCGTGGAGTGAGGTCCCTGGGTACTGATTCTTACAGTTAATAATGGATAAAGGCAGGAGGAAAGATGATGCTTAAAGGCAACATGAGTAGATAATCTTATGAATGATGGAGAAAGTTAATGAATGTAGTGCTGTATTGTCTGGGAAGCAGAAAGGAGTTGTGAAAATTGGTCAAGAGGATCCTCAGGAGACTTGAGTTTTAACCTGCTTATTAAAACAGGAATTCAACAGTTAGGTGGTTGAGAAGCAAATTATTTTAGAATTGTTTTGTTGTGTATATGCTACACACATATTATTACTGTTATATTAGTTAATGCTTTCCTATTGTTTTAAAAATCTGGTCAATTTATTTAACTTCAGTTTAACATTAAATAAATCTGCACTGATCCATAATCTTAGACTGATCTAGCATGACAAACGCTAGATTGCCCCAGATATGGAGCATGCAAGCCTCTGTGGAAGTGGGAGGAAGTCCTGACCACCCAGTGGCACAAAAGAATTTGATGCCACTGGGCGGCAACACCAACTGTCCCTCTACATGTCACAGCAATCTCCAGCCATGACACAGGTCCTACTTGTCTGCTCTTGCATGCTGTGATGTCAGCTGAGATGATGAGGCACTGAGGGAGAGGGATGGGGAGGGAAGGAATCACTCCTTCTTTGACATCACAGTATGTGATTGAAGACAGGTAGGACATGTGTTGCAGGCTGGGGTGGGAGGAGAAGGGGAAAGCCATTCCATGTTCTCAGACTGATCGAGACTGGGAAAAGTAGCATGATGGTGGGGACAGTTGTGGAAGGTTCTGTTTCAGATTTTTGCTGTACCTTGTTTTAATCTGTAATGTAAACTGCCTTGTGCTGCACATTAGGAGAAAGGTGGGATATAAAACGAACAAACACACCAACAGTCAGTTCGTGGGGCTTCCAGGCAGTTGCATCCCTTTAGTAGAAGATTACCTATTCCATTCAGTTTCTTTTTTTTTAAATAATGTTTATTTCACAATATATTATACATAAAATATGGTCTTGGGAGGGGGGGAGGGGGAGAGAGTTATAGAGAGTTATAGAGGGGTAGAAGGAAAAAGGAAGGATAAGAAGAGAGAGAGAGGAAAAGAAATAAAAAAAAGGGAGGGGGGAGATAGGGAGACTGAGAGGAAGGGGGTAAAGGGGGGGGGGAAGGGGAATGTTACTTCCGAGTCAACATCATTGGTCCAATTACTGTTGTATGAGTTGCATATTTTTCTTTCTTAATTCATCTGTCTCAAACTGCTTCATTTATCCTCCTATTTTGATTTGTTTAACGTATTCTTCTAATCTACTCCAATCAGTTTCTTTTCTTGGTCTTCCCTGTTGCTTTGCTACCAGGTAAGCCAGTCTATCCATATTTTTTATCTCAATTATTTTGCTTACCCATTCTTCTAGTGGGGGTATTTTGCTTTGTTTCCAGTACCTTGCATACGTGATTCTAGCTGCTGTTGTCAGGAATGTTAGAATTTTTTCTTCATTGGTTCCCGGGGGGATTTTGGAAATACCTAATAGGTACGTTTCCGGTAGTTTTGGTATTCTTATTCCTATAATTTTTTGAGTACTTTCATGTATAAAGGTCCAGAATTCTCTTGCCTTGTTACAATTCCACCACATATGGTGGTAAGAACCTTCTTCTTTTGCGCATTTCCAACATTTGGTATATGAGGCTTTGTTTATCATTCCTAATTTTTTAAGAGTGGTATGCCATCTATGCATCATCTTTAGCCAGTTCTCTTTTAATGCATATGCATAAGTGAATTTTATTTTTCTCTTCCAACATTCTTCCCATTCTTCAAACATAATAGGTCTGCCAATGGATTTGGCCCATTTCACCATGCTGTTTTTCACTAACTCCGTTTCTGTGTTCCATTCTAGTAGGGCCGCATACAGTTTTGTAATTGATTTCTTTTCAACTGAAAATATCCGGTCCCATCTGTTGTTTTTTTCCATGAAGCCTAATTCTTTGTCTTTATTGAACTGTTCTCTGAGTTGTCTATATTGGAGCCAGGTCATATTGTCATATGAGGATTTAAGTTCTTGTAGTGATATAATTTGGAATGACTGACCTTCTTTTCTGATTATCTCTTCATATTTTGGCCAATTTGTCCATCCTAATAATCTTCTTTGCGTCGCTTCCAATGGGGATAGCTATCTCGGGATCTTATTATACATTCTATTCTTGTATTTGTTCCAAGTCTTGATAAGAGCGGATCTGAGGAAGTGGTTGCCAAAGTTTTTTTCAGTTTTGGTTTTTCCATACCATAGGTATGCGTGCCAGCCTACTCGCAAGTCGAAGCCTTCCAAATTTAAGATTTTTTTCCTTTTAAGTTGGATCCAGTCTTTTATCCATAACAGGCTGGCTGCTTCATAATATGTTTTTAAATCTGGCAGTCCAAAGCCTCCTCTTCTTTTGTCATCAGTTAGATTCTTCAATTTTATCCGTGGCCTTCTCCCCAACCATATGTATTTACTTAGGTCTCTGTTCCACTCGGTAAAGCTTTTTTGTGTTCGAAGAATTGGGAGGCATTGAAATAAAAATAGCATCTTTGGTAATATACACATTTTAATCGATGAGATCCTTCCTAATAATGAAAGTTTTTGGGTTTTCCAAATCTCCAGATCTTTTTTAATTTCTTTCCAAACCTTTTGGTAATTGTTTTTCAGCAATTGGGAGTTCTTTGTCAAGATGTTGATGCCTAAATATTTAATATTTGTTGTCATTTGAATGTCCTTGTTTCTCCTTAGATTTTTGGGGAGGGCTTTTGATTTTTAATGAGCTGTGGACTAGAATTGTCAATAAGGAGCATCTGGAACGAGGCAGAATCTTGCTGAATCGGTCCATAATGGAGGCAGGATCACGGCCCAAGGGTTCAGGGGACATCACAGGAAGGAAGGTGAAGCCAAAGAGAGAGAAAAGGAGCCCAAGTGGCAATAGGAGGAGAAGGAGGCGATTTATCAACACACGATTGGTTAATAAAAACTTAAAATAGTGTATAACTACTAAAATAATGTATAAATATTAAAATAAATATAGTGTCCCTACTTCGTGGATTTTCACTTATTGCAGGTGGTCCTGGAACCTAACCCCAGCGATAAGTGAGGGAACACTGTACAGAACAATATAATCTCTAAAATCAGGACAGTAAATAAAGAGCAACACTCTGAAAACAGGGGAATTCCAGAAAGGAAACAACCAGAGCCAGCTAACACCTCCCAACAAAAAAATTCCCTAGGGAGGAAGCAGCCATGCTTTGAAGCTTCAAAGCCATTAAATGCTAATCAAGGTGACTAATTGCAGCATTCATACTTGCCACACCAAGACTATTAATTGCTATTCAACCTGGCCAACCAAGGATTCCACAAGGTAGAAAGTGGCCAGGTTTGAAAGCAGCAAGGCTATTTAGTGCTATTCAACCTGTCCAGCCAAGTTTTCCCCTACATAGAAACCCCCCATGTTTTGAAGCCATGAGGCTACTCTGTCCCATTCAACCTGGCCTAGCAAGGAAGCCCTTTGTAGAAAGTGGCCAGGCTTTTAAGCTGCAAGACTATTCAGTGCAATTCAAGCTGGCCAAACAAAGATTCCCCTACAAAGGAAGTAGTCAGACTTCAAAGCGGCTCTTTGATTGAGGGTGCTATTCCAGCTCGCCAAACAAGGATTCCCCTAGGTATAACACAGCCAGGCCTTGAAGTTGCAAGGCTATTCAGGGCAATTCAGTCAGACCAACTAAGGATTAATAATAACAACTTTATTTTTATACCCCGCCTCCATCTCCCCAGAGGGGACTCGTGGCGGCTTACATGGGGCCAGGCCCAGATAAATACAATAACAATGTAAAGTGCATCAATGGACAAAAGACATACACAATTATAAAATTTAAACAGTAACCTATAAAGATAAGTAGCAAACTTAACAAAATATGAATTAAAGATAGAGAGGTTGTAAAACTTGGTAGAAGATGGTCAGGCTTTGAAGCAACGATACTATTCTGTACTACTGAAGCTGACCAACCAAAGATTCCCTTGGGTAGCAAGTAGCCAGGCTTTGAAGTAGTGAAGCTATTCAATGAAATTTTAGCAGCTCAAAAAACAATTCCCCTAGAATGCAAGTACCCAGCCTTCCAAGCAGCAAGCCTATTCCATTGTATTCGAGCTCACCAAACAAGGATTCCCATAAGAAGAAAATGGCCAGGCTTTGCGGCTGCAAGGCTATTCACTGGTATTCCACCTGGCCAACAAAGGATTCCCATAAACCACAGCAACGCATGGTCGAGCACAGCTAGTATATATATATATATCTTTAGTTGAATTTGTATGTCAGCCAGATACAGCTATATTTAAGTGTAACTCCAGCCATATGTGTGTGTGTGTGTGTGTGTGTGTGTGTGTGTGTATGTATGTGTGTGGAGTTCCACTTAAATATACCTGTTCCAGCTGACATACAAATTCAACTAAAGAACAAACCTACAGAACTTATCTTGTTTGTAACTTGGGGACTGCATATATGTCACTCATCCCACATTATTTACTGGAATCACTTGCAATAAAGACTTCATTTCCACCAGTAAATTGTCAGTATATTTGTCAGTATATGTCAGTATAATTGTCAGTCAATAAACTTGTATTTTAACAATCAGAGGAAATTGTGTGATAAATGTCACAGTGCCACAACATAACTTCTATTGATGTGAAAGATTCATCCTGTGAAAGAAATCTGCTGTCACAAGTTCAGTTTTGAAGCTCTTTTTATTAATATGAAAATTTTAAAAAGTGTGGTTGGTTATTTTGTTGCCTAAGCCATACAAAATGGGTCTTGTATTTTATGACAATTCAATATTTGTACGATACATCTGTTACACAACATTTCCTATCTGAATCTATGCCCTTAGGATCTGAGTGATGAAGTTGTTTTTTAGGTAAGCAGTAGGCTTGATCGATCCATGAAAAATTTGATTCTAAACTCGTTTCAAAACTAGAGGGGGCAGTTTTTCGTTTTTGTTGCTAATAACGAATTTGGCCCCCAAAATTTTTCGAAATTAACGAAAATTCGTTATTTTCGAAATTAATTCGTTAATGGCGGACGCGCATGCGCGGTGGCCCGAAAACAGCCCGAAGGGGGGGGGACTTAGGGGGCTCTCCCGCCCTCATTTTTTGAGTGATCTTCTTCAAACTTGGTACAGTGGTAGAACACATTTAACACTGATAGCTCACCAAAATGTGGAACGTTTCCCTTATCCTCTGATTTTTGGCAAATTTTCATAGCTTTTATAATGAACCATTTTTTAATAATTGCAGAAATCTGTTCCTGGTTTGAAAGTCTTATTTCCTGTTAAATTGGGTTGTCTTTACTGTGAAAGTCATTGCTCTACTTTAGAAACTTTGTTTTTGTGGCTGAAACTTTGTTAAATTGGTGTAGTCCCTGCATGTGTGTGTGTGTAAAGGTATCCCTTGACGTTAAGTTCAGTCATGTCTGACTCTGGGGGTTGTGCTCACCTCCATTTCTAACCCCAAGAGCCAGTGTTGTCCATAGACACCTCCAAGGTCATGTGGTCGGCATGACTACATGGAGTGCCATTACCTTCCCGCCACAGCGGTACCTATTCATCTACTCACATTGGCATGTTTTCAAGCTGCTAGGTTGGCAGAAGCTGGAGCTAACAGCGGGCGCTCACTCTGCTCCCGGGATTTGAACCTGGGACCTTTCAGTCTGCAAGTTCAGCAGCTCAATGGTCTTTGCCTTGGCTGCCTTCCAGATCAGGCTTATAACCAGCCTATTATGGGCCACAAATTAAAGAAAACTCAATCCCATTTAAGCACAATATGAACAGTTTTGATGCCAAAACCATAAACTCTGTTTATTAAACTCTACGATCCAAACTTTAGAACAACTGGCAAACAATTGAAGGTTAGACCACAGTAATAATAACCAATTCTATTCCTTTCCAAAATTTAAACATAAAATAGTATCTTTCTTTCCAATAGCATATAAACTTTTCCTTTCTTTACAAAACAAAATTCTAGACAGTAGCCATTTAGAAGATATTTCTATATTTTCCCTGCAAAGGATAGGGCTGCATCCCTCTGGAGACACACATGATAACCCGGACATGATATAAGGCACTTATATACGTTAAATAAACATGATGTCATTGCATATATAAAAGAAGCATGATATTAGGCAATTATAGTTGCAAATAATATAATTAAACATGTAAAAATTATACATCCATACATAAAAGAAACATGTAAAGTAACTGCATATATAAAACACAATATAAAATATGATATAAGGCAATTACATATGTCAAAGGAACGTAATATTAAAAAACATGATTATATGTATAAAAAAGCATGATACAAGGTGTCAGGATCTAGGCTGCTGGGCACCAATAACCATACACTGAGGCCAGATTCTATCTAATATTTTTATTAAAGGAATATATAAAGTCAATAAAAACAAGTGTAGAATAAAGTTCAGAAGCAGACCTTTCAAATGAGGCCAAATATAGTCCAGCAGATTATTGTCCAATATGAAATATTAGAGTCCAAAGATTATAATCCAATAACCGCAACACACGGTTTGCCAAGCTAAGCGTTGGGAAAACAGAAAAAGTCTTGAATCCAATGAAGCTTGACACAAGGCTGAAAGTTACTTGGAACGTGGCTGGATCTGTGGCTAAAGGCAAAGCAACTTGAAGCATGGAACAAGATCTGTGGTAAATCCGTGAGACGAGGACAAGGCTTGGAACTAGATTCAGGAGGCAAGGAACAGGATTCGAAGTCCACACACACATGACCTCTCTCCAGGAGCTGACGAATTGACTCCGCAAGGAATCCTTCGCGCAATTTCCCTATATTGGGTCTCGTTTCCCCAAACAACAATCACTTTCCCTAGAGAACAGGGAGCGAAGGAAACCAGCTTGCAGGTGCAAGACTCCCCGTATTTTCTCAGGGGAAATACTTCTAATCAGTGGCATATTTGGCAGCAAGGCGAGCACTACTTCTAAATTTTTCTCTCGATCCTCTATCAGTCGTGTAAGCCTGTTTTCTCCCATAAGGGGGAGAGTTCCCACCAAGTTCAGGTTTAATTGGTTCTTGGACTAGAACTTCAGGCAGCTGCCAAGGCTCTGACTCCGACCGGAAATCTGGGGAAAACTCCATATTTTCCTCCTCATCTGCCACAATACTGTCAGGAATAGGACTGCAGGGCCCATGAATCATCACACTAGGCAACTGACACATCTAAAAGAAACACAATATAATTAACCTAGGTACAACAAATGTGAAAGAAGGCAACAATATACATAAAAAAACATTTCTGGACTCACAAATGTAGTCTAAGAGAATTGGGCTTCCATTCTCCAAACCTGAAACAAAGTGGGAGGAAATGTAAAGAGTGTTAATGATGCTCGAAATCAAATGTTGTTCTTTTACAAAGTCAAACAAAAACTAAGAATAAATGCTTCGGTCTTCTCCTGATCTTCTTATCTCCTCACCTTGCGTCCAGCCGAGTTACGTCCGCACTTGCGATACAGCGACCTCTTCCCTTGGCTCAGTGGGCAGTATTTTAAAGTATGGGCCTTTTCGCCCGTGGCACCGCAGAGCGGACAGGTGTATTTGCGCAAGATGGGGCACTCCACGGTGCCGTCCATCCCCTTCAGCCGGTGGGACGAATAGACCTGCTTGGATTCCCCGTTGTGTTTGCAGAAATTGCAAATCTCCTTGTTTTGGGAAGCCTGGCCATTGGCACTACCTTTGGAGCTCTTGCTGCTGGAACTGCTTCCATTAACCCATTGTGATGCTGTTTCAAAGTTGTCCTCGTTGAGGACTAGCTGCATGTCGTACTCCATTGTGTCCCAACTCTGAGATGGAAATGGGACCTTCTTGCGTTCCGCGATGATCTCCGTAACCACTTTCGCAAGGCTCAGATAGCCCTTCCATCTGTCAAACTCCCTGAACATGGAAGGGGCATAATGTGGCACGTGCATGGCTGATCTGGAGAGCATGGTGCCAATTCTACCCTGGTGTGGACACACACTGAATGCCACATATTGGAGGCGGAGTCTTTGTTTTATATATAAGGGGAGGGGTTCCAAACCTTTCACATTGGACCCTCCCATCTATTTTTACCCTCCTTTGCCCTAGATTTAACCCCCACATGTCTAGACAATCACAGCTTTTCAAGGAAGAGTTTGGTTTTTCCAATTTTTTAACTTCGGAGGTAATGCCACAGTTTCTCCCTTGAGGCAGTGGTTCTCGACTTGTGGGTCCCCAGATGTTTTGGCCTTCAACTCCCAGAAATCCTAACAGCTGGTAAAGTGGCTGGGATTTCTGGGACTTGTAGGTAAAAACACCTGGAGATCCACAGGTTGAGAAACACTGCCTTAAGGGAACGTTAGCAGTTGTGGTTCTGTTTGTCCATCCAAGAATGAGTTGAATTTCTGCCTTGGATGAAATAGCAACATTGCACATCCAACGTTTGCCAAAGTCCTGAAGGACGGATCCAGTAATGATGAAGCCTGCAAGAGTGTTATATTGCTTTTGCATGGCAGAATAGCATTGGACTGGATGGTCTCTTCTACCTTTATGATTCTATGATGTTTGGCGCCATGACTCTCTGATTCTATCATTTTAGGATTCTAGGACTTTTGGGATGATTCTGTTACTTGGTTCTTTGAGTCTATGACTTTAGGGACCATGTTTCTATTATTCCATGACTTCTGTGACCATATTTCTATGACTTTGGTGACCATTCATGGGCCATCTGGCTAGTATTCCGGGACGGTAAATGATATATCGGTTACAGCACCAGATATTTCTGGATACTGTAGAGTCTCGCTTATCCAACATTAACGGGCCAGCAGAACGTTGGATAAGCAAATCTGTTGGATGATAAGGAGACATTAAGGAAAAGCCTTTTGAACAGCAAATTAGGTTATTTTACAAATTAAGCCCCATAAAATCTTGTTTAACAGCAAATTAGACAGAAAAGGTAGTTCAATACGCAGTAATATTACGTAGTAATGACGAATTTAGCAACAAAATATCACAATATATTGAAAACATTGACTACAAAAATAAGTTGGATAATCCAGAACATTGGATAAGCGAGTGTTGGATGACTGAGACTCTACTGTATATTGTTTTTGCATGGCAGAATGGCGTTGGACTGGATGGTCTCTTCTAGCTTTATGATTATATGATGTTTGGTGCCATGTTTCTATGATTCTATCATTATGTTGTCGAGCAATTTAGAACAGTATAGGATACCGCTAACTGTTTCTTTGAGTGGTGTTCTGTGGAAACACAACCCGCCCATCCTCCCCCGCTGATTTCATGAAAATAAAAGAAAAGAAAGAATAAGCCACATCCGGCAAGGCCCACACACTGAAATACTAGGCCGGCCATCGTTGGCCGGCAAGCTTCCCTGAGTGGAAGAAATAGAGGCCGCCGCCCCAAAGAAGGGTTCTGTGCAAGATTGCACCAAGGGGTAAAGAACGACAGCCGCGAGAGAAGACAGAGGCGGTGCATCGTGGGAAACACGTCGACCACATAGGCCGACAAGGCCCACACGTTGAAATACTAGGCGTGCCACCGTTGGCCGGCACACTTCCCTGTGAGGAAGAAAGAGGGGCCGCCGCCCCAAAGGAGGCTTCTGTGCAAAATCGCATAAAGGGGTAAAGAACGACAGCCGGCGAGAGAAGAGAGGGGCGGTGCATCGTGGGAAACCCGACCACGTAGGCCGAGAGGCAGCAAAAAGAAAAGAAAAGAAAAGAAAAGTAAGAAAAAAGCCACAGGCGACAAGGCCCATACATTAAGCCGGGGCGGCCACTGTTTGCCGGCACGCATCCCTGAGAGAGAGAGAGAGAGAGAAAAAAAACCAGAGGACACCGCCCCAAAGGAGGCTTCTGTGCAAAAGTAGCATAAAGGGCTAAAGAACGACAGCCGGCGAGAGAAGAGAGAGGCGGTACATCGGGGAAACTCGGCCACGTAGGCCGAGAGGCAGCAAAGACCAAAGAAAAGACAGAAAAAGCCACCGCCAAAAAGGCCCACACTAAAAAATACTAGGCCGGCCACCGTTGGCCGGCACCCTTCCCAGACAGGAAGAAAGAGGGGCCGTCGCCCCAAAGGAGGCTTCGGTGCAAACTCGCATAAAGGGGTAAAGAACGACAGCCGAGAGAGAAGAGAGAGGCGGTGCATCGGGGGAAACTCGGCCACGTAGGCCGAGAGGCAGCAAAAAGAAAAGAAAAGAAAAGAAAAGAAAGAAAAAAGCCACAGGCGACAAGGCCCATACATTAAGCCGGGCCGGCCAATGTTTGCCGGCACGCATCCCTGAGAGAGAGAGAGAGAGAGAAAATAAACCAGAGGACACCGCCCCAAAGGAGGCTTCTGTGCAAAATAGCATAAAGGGCTAAAGAACGACAGCCGGCGAGAGAAGAGAGAGGCGGTACATCGGGGAAACTCGGCCACGTAGGCCGAGAGGCAGCAAAGACCAAAGAAAAGACAGAAAAAGCCACCGCCAAAAAGGCCCACACTATAAAATACTAGGCCGGCCACCGTTGGCCGGCACCCTTCCCAGACAGGAAGAAAGAGGGGCCGTCGCCCCAAAGGAGGCTTCGGTGCAAACTCGCATAAAGGGGTAAAGAACGACAGCCGAGAGAGAAGAGAGAGGCGGTGCATCGGGGGAAACTCGGCCACGTAGGCCGAGAGGCAGCAAAAAGAAAAGAAAAGAAAAGAAAGAAAAAAGCCACAGGCGACAAGGCCCATACATTAAGCCGGGCCGGCCAATGTTTGCCGGCACGCATCCCTGAGAGAGAGAGAGAGAGAGAAAAAAAACCAGAGGACACCGCCCCAAAGGAGGCTTCTGTGCAAAAGTAGCATAAAGGGCTAAAGAACGACAGCCGGCGAGAGAAGAGAGAGGCGGTACATCGGGGAAACTCGGCCACGTAGGCCGAGAGGCAGCAAAGACCAAAGAAAAGACAGAAAAAGCCACCGCCAAAAAGGCCCACACTTTAAAATACTAGGCCGGCCACCGTTGGCCGGCACCCTTCCCAGAGAAAGAGAGAGAAGACCAAAAAAAAGGAAATGTGGGCCCAAGCCCCTCAGACCCGGGGGGCCGGCCACCGTTGGCCGGCCCCACGCCCACACGCCGCAACCCACGGGGAAGGGCAGGCTTTCTTCACGTCTGCTTGCAAAATGTGGGCCCAAGCCCCTCAGACCCGGGGGGCCGGCCACCGTTGGCCGGCCCCACGCCCACACGCCGCAACCCACGGGGAAGGGCAGGCTTTCTTCACGTCTGCTTGCAAAATGTGGGCCCAAGCCCCTCAGACCCGGGGGGCCGGCCACCGTTGGCCGGCCCCACAACCACACGCCGCAACCCACGGGGAAGGGCAGGCTTTCTTCACGTCTGCTTGCAAAATGTGGGCCCAAGCCCCTCAGACCCGGGGGGCCGGCCACCGTTGGCCGGCCCCACGCCCACACGCCGCAACCCACGGGGAAGGGCAGGCTTTCTTCACGTCTGCTTTCAAAATGTGGGCCCAAGCCCCTCAGACCCGGGGGGCCGGCCACCGTTGGCCGGCCCCACAACCACACGCCGCAACCCACGGGGAAGGGCAGGCTTTCTTCACGTCTGCTTGCAAAATGTGGGCCCAAGCCCCTCAGACCCGGGGGGCCGGCCACCGTTGGCCGGCCCCACGCCCACACGCCGCAACCCACGGGGAAGGGCAGGCTTTCTTCACGTCTGCTTGCAAAATGTGGGCCCAAGCCCCTCAGACCCGGGGGGCCGGCCACCGTTGGCCGGCCCCACGCCCACACCGCTGGACCCACAGGGGGAAGGGCATGCTTTCTTCACGTCTGCTTGCAAAATGTGGGCCCAAGCCCATCAGACCCGGGGGGCCGGCCACCGTTGGCCGGCCCCACGCCCACACACCACAACCCATGACACAAAGATACACTCCATAACAGCAAACCGTCTAGCCTCTGGAAAAATCTAGCCATTTCTGTAGTCAATGATTCCATTATATTGTGATATTTTGAAGCTAAATTCATAAAGTAAGCAATAGCAACATATCATTTCAGCATATAGAACGACTTCTTGGTTGTATAACATGCATTTATGGTGCTTTATTTGGATAATAATAACCTGATATGATGTGTTATATGCTTTTCTTCAACAAGTCCAATCCAAGAAATCTGCTTATTTCAGCAGTGGTAGGCCCGTTTGGCTTTGATCAGTGAGACTCTTCTGTGTTCATGTTGGGTCAATAAGACATAAGATATAACTGAAGTCACAGTCAGCATACAGCATTACCAGCTTAAAAAACAGTGGTGTAAAAACACGGCTCGAGTCCGAGGACTGAAGAGGAGGTAGTTTGACAGTTAAAAAACTATACAGTGCGAAATACTATTGGCCTGTCAAGCTATTCTTAAATAGGCTACAAACGACCACACAGACCTATAATGCTTTTTGGAGGGGGAAGGTTTTAAGGCTCTGATGTTAGGCACATGTTTCCATGCAGTTCCACTGCAGGTAAGACTAGTGTGTTCTTCAGGGGTTATTAAAGTTCTCCTGCAGATGACCTGGATAGAGGGAAATGACTTCAGTTGGTTGGTATACATACAGTTTAAGTAAACTTGAGGAAGTACAATTATGAAAGATATAGTGTGTAATGTAGTAGAAAGTAATTCAAAGTAGAAACAAAGCAGAAATGTGGATTCCAAAGGAAACATGAAGGCATTATTAAGTAATTGTTTTTAATAGCAAAAGAGATTCTGAGTGGATTGATTCTCTACTTCTTACTCTGCGTAAGATTATCATCACATGCTCTCGACTACACCCGCACAAGGCAATGGTACAGTAAAAGAAGACAATTTTGAGAAGTGGAAAAGGCCAAGGTGTCCCACTTCTTTCAGTGATTCCGTGTGCGCGGCCAGAGGGCGAGGGGAACAGCAAGAAACAGTTTCCACGAGACGGAACTTGCGCCCACTCCTTGAAAGCAGCCGCAAAGGCACACGCCCTGACGGGCAATCGGCAACGTCCGTGTGCGCGGACAGTGGGCAAGGGGAACCAAAGGCGGCCTTTCCGCAGCAACAGCGTCAATCACAACCTCTCAGGGTGATGGGAGACTGTACCACTGTCTTTGATCATTCCACCCTCTTCTATTGTTTTACCCACAGGCCAGCAAAAAACATTTACCACTCGGCGAAACGTTCTGCCAACACCTTGAAAGCAGCCGCAAAGGCACACGCCCTGACGGGCAATCGGCAAGGTCCGTGTGCGCGGACAGTGGGCAAGGGGAAGCAAAGGCGGCCTTTCCGCAGCAACAGCGTCAATCACAACCTCTCAGGGTGATGGGAGACTTTGAATCGTTCCACCCTCTTCTATCGTTTTACCCAAAGGCCAGCAAAAGGCAGTTCCCACTCTGGGTAACCTGCGCCCACACATTGCAAGCAGCCGCAAAGGAACACGCCCTGAAGGGGGAAGGGCATATACCTCTAGAGTCTGGCGTCACTTAGTCCGAGAGGCAGCAAAAAGAAAAGAAAAGTAAGGGGAAAAAACAAAGGGCAGCAAAGACCCCACCCTGAGACAGCCGGCCACAGTTGACCGGCATGCATCCCGGAGAATTCGGCACGGCCCTCCCACAAAGTTTTTTGTTTTTGCGATTTAAGCCTCTACCCACAGCAACACTCCACCACCCCAGGGGAAGGCCGTGTACCTCTTCTATCGTCCTGCCAACAAGCCAGCAAAAGGCTGTTCCCACTCTGGGTAACCTGCGCCCACACATTGCAAGCAGCCGCAAAGGAACACGCCCTGAAGGGGGAAGGGCATATACCTCTAGAGTCTGGCGTCACGTAGTCCGAGAGGCAGCAAAAAGAAAAGAAAAGTAAGGGGAAAAAACAAAGGGCAGCAAAGACCCCACCCTGAGCCAGCCGGCCACAGTTGACCGGCATGCATCCCGGAGAATTCGGCACGGCCCTCCCACAAAGTTTTTTGTTTTTGTGACTTAAACCTCTACCCACAGCAACACTCCACCACCCCAGGGGAAGGCCGTGTACCTCTTCTATCGTCCTGCCAACAAGCCAGCAAAAGGCTGTTCCCACTCTGGGTAACCTGCGCCCACACATTGCAAGCAGCCGCAAAGGAACACGCCCTGAAGGGGGAAGGGCATATACCTCTAGAGTCTGGCGTCACGTAGTCCGAGAGGCAGCAAAAAGAAAAGAAAAGTAAGGGGAAAAAACAAAGGGCAGCAAAGACCCCACCCTGAGCCAGCCGGCCACAGTTGACCGGCATGCATCCCGGAGAATTCGGCACGGCCCTCCCACAAAGTTTTTTGTTTTTTCGACTTAAACCTCTACCCACAGCAACACTCCACCACCCCAGGGGAAGGCCGTGTACCTCTTCTATCGTCCTGCCAACAAGCCAGCAAAAGGCTGTTCCCACTCTGGGTAACCTGCGCCCACACATTGCAAGCAGCCGCAAAGGAACACGCCCTGAAGGGGGAAGGGCATATACCTCTAGAGTCTGGCGTCACGTAGTCCGAGAGGCAGCAAAAAGAAAAGAAAAGTAAGGGGAAAAAACAAAGGGCAGCAAAGACCCCACCCTGAGCCAGCCGGCCACAGTTGACCGGCATGCATCCCGGATAATTCGGCACGGCCCTCCCACAAAGTTTTTTGTTTTTGTGACTTAAACCTCTACCCACAGCAACACTCAACCACCCCAGGGGAAGGCCGTGTACCTCTTCTATCGTCCTGCCAACAAGCCAGCAAAAGGCAGTTCCCACTCTGGGTAACCTGCGCCCAAACATCTAAAGCAGCCGCAAGGCACACGTCCTGAAGGGGGAACGGCACCCTCTGCGTGCCAGGTCAAAGGGGGAGGGGACCCAAAAGCGGCCGTTTAACGACCACAGCGTAGACCACGGCATATAAAGGAGAAGGGACACTAGACAACCATTTGGAGAAATGCTGGCAAAGGCGGAGGAGTACCACTGTCTTTGATGATTCCCCCCTCCGAGTTATAAAGGCACCCTCCGCGTAAGCGGGCAGAGGGCTAGGGGACCCAAAGGCGGCCGTCCCATGACCACTGCGGCAACCACACCCGCTCTAGACAATGGGACACTGAAAGATGACAATTTAGAGAAGTTCTGTCCCAAGTCGAGGTGTATTAATTCCAGTGGATAAAGACATCCTCAAAGGTTCAGATGGACAGATAGTATACCTCTGTAAAGTGAGAGTCTGGCGTATTCCTACACCTGAAATGATTATCTGAAGTATCCACATCAAATATAACAGTGCTCTTCCTGTACAGGAGCTGCGAGGATCTGTAGAAGACCAAACAGTCATGGCTCGTGATGGTAATATTTCCCCCCCCCCAAATAAAAAGGGAATTGAATGAAATCCGAACAGAACACAAAGAGGAAGCATTATCTCTACCTTGGCTTTTATGGTCTAATTTTCCACAGAATATCCTTCAACCTCTACAGAGCCAGTATTACATGAGAGAAAACGTTTTGTAACTTCCGAATACAGAGATGGGCCAAAAGTATATTAAGTTCAACAGGGACAAATGAAAGATAGTACTTCTCTCCGCGATGGTTGTTCGGGAGTGGAACTGTCTCCCCCGGACTGTGTTGTAGGCCCCTTCTTTAGAAGCTTTTAAGCATAGGCTCGATGGCCATCTGTCGGGGATGCTTTGAATGATACTTCCTGCGTCTTTCTTGGGGGAGAACTCGATGGCCCATGAGTTCTATTCCAACTCTACTTTTCTATGATTCCATGATTACATGATTCGTGAAACGGCCCCTTGAGATGGATGAACCCAAAAACGTCAGTGGGGCAACGTCGACTGATGAAAAAGAGGAGAAAGGAAGGGAAAAGAGAGAGGAAAGCATTGTAGGATAGAGGAGAGAGTTGTTGGACAGAGTCCAAAGGGGCCACCCCCCCGCCCGGACGCCCAAAAAAAATGGCCAAAGTTACTCTGAAGCAGAGTTGGTTAAAGGAGGAAAACTGTTGCTCTAGGAGCAGTCGGTCTCAAAATCCAAATCTGGGAAATTCAACACAGGAAGGTTGGCCTTCAGGAAAACAAGTTTCTCAACTGTTTGAGGGTCAAGCAAGCTGCGGTGGGGCGTGACTACATCTCCCGCTATGCTGAAGACCCTTTCGCTCTGGACGCTGGTGGGAGGACAGCTGAGGAACTGGCGGGCTACGTGCGACAGATCCGGCCACATGTGTTCGCGTGAAGCCCAATAGGACAATGGATCACAAGAAATTATCTCCGGAGGCTCCTCAAAGTACCTGTTGACCGAGCATTCGGCCGAGTCTACCTTTTGAGCAGAAGCCAGCAAAGAGGATTCTTCAGAGCAGGCAAGTATGGCCACCGTCTCTGCAAAGAAAACGTTTCCTGTTCGCGGCTGGAGATCCGTATCCCTACGGCAACCCCCTACCGGCTCCGCGGGACTTTCCGTCTCGCCACTAGCGCTAGTGCTTGGGGTGACAGGCAGTTCTGGAAGAGGGGCCGCTGTGCCCGTTTCCTCCACCCTGGCAGCAAAGACCTCCCTCACAAGGTCAACAAGTTGGGCCTTCCACATGGTAAAGTCTTTTGGGCAGACGTTGTACTTTAGCCGTGGATCACACAAGGCCGCCAGCATATGGACCTTGCTGGAAAGAAGTGGCTCTAGCCGTTTCCGTACAGCAAAGGACAACCTCCTCACCACCTCCTGGGCCGGCGGTGTCAGCGGTCCAGCCAGGGAGTCAATTGTTCGACCGGCCCCAAGCCTTTCTAGGTGCCTCCTTAGCCTCAAGACCATGGGCACTGCCTGGCTCAGAAGAGCTTTGGATTCCGAAAGTGTCTCAGTGGCATGTTTGAATGGCTTTAGTACGTCTACTAGCTGGGAGATGGTGTCCCACTCTTGCTTAGTTGGAACAAGCTTGCTAACAGGCGCAACCAAAGTGAGGGAGATGCCGTGTACCGCCTTCTGCTGCTCGACCATGCGTTCGAGCATTTTTAAGGTTGAATTCCACCGAGTCGAGACGTCCTGGAGCAGCTTGTGCTGCGGGAGGCCTTCAAGGCTCTGCCTGTCTCTCAGCTGCCGGGCTGCCTTGATGCTCCGGTGGAAGTAGCCCGCGATCTTTCTACAGCGCTCGATCAGCAGGGAGATGTTTGTGTTGCTGCCCGACTGCTCTTCCTGGCTCTTTAAACCTTCCTTGACGGTATTGTGAAGCAAGTGGGCCATGCAGGACACATTCTGAAACCCGGCACTTTCAACCGCTTTGATCATATTTTTCCCTGCGTCCGTCACCATAAAGCCCCTCCTCATTTCTTCCGGCCTACACTGCATCCATTCCCCCATCATGTTTTCCAGATAGTTGCAGATGGTCTCTGCCTTGTGATCACGATCAACTACCTCCAATGCGAGGAGTGCCCAACGATGGGATGTATCCATAGTGCCTTCCTTCTCCCACCAATGTGCCGTGAGAGAGAGGTAGGAGTGGCCTCCTCCCAAGCTTGACCAAATATCAGAGGTAAAATGGATGTGTCCTCCCATGGCGCTACGCAACATCTGGATAATGCGTTCCTTACAGCCCTCGTACAAGCCGGGGATTACTTTTCTGGAAAAGGTGTGACGGGAGGGGATTTTGTAGCGGGGGCACAGTCGTTTCATAAGGCGTACAAAGCCTTCTTGTTCTACCAGGCGGAAGGGATGGTGATCTAGGGCAATCATCTCTCCCACAGTTTGGGTTATCTGCTGGGGTGTGAGCAATGTTTCCCCCGTTTTCTTTCTGGGTAATGGAATGGCCCAATCCTCCATGGTGGACTGTGTCCGCCTTCCACTATCTTCACCTGGTGAACTTTGCGTGCTAAGGCTGCCACTGGAAGGGCTTGCAGTTCCCCCTCCCAGCGAAATGGAGGGATGGTGTCGCTTCATGTGAGAGCTCAACCCCGAGGTCGCAAGATGTCTCGTGTCTCTGCCTCTGCTGATATTTGCCCCACAGTGTCTACAAACTGCCAAAGTAGAACTCTGAGAGTGGACATGGAAATGGTCCCAAATAAATGACCTTGGCCTCCCCACAGCCACTGTGGCGACGCCCTCAGAGATGGGAGTCGTGGGCACCCTTTCAGCAGCATGAGGAAGTCTACGTTTTGATGGTAGTACCTCCTCTACCTCCTCCTCACTGTCAGTAGCGGGTGGAGGGGTGGGGTTATCAATATCCTCACTATCCACCACCTGTAGTTCCAGGACGGCAACACCTGTATGTTCCAATGATCGTCCAGTTGTCTCAGCTCCATGCGACAGCCGGCTCCGGGTGGATGCCTGTGATCTGTCTGCATTAGAACAGCCTGGTTCTTCATCAAGTCCACCCACTCCCATAGTTCGGCGTTCCAGACGTATGGGACCCACCTTAACTTTTTTGGCCCCCCACAGTGTCCTGGCCGTGGCTTGACCACTACTAGGACTTGCTCCCCCAGACCCGCGTACAGCTGAGCGCTTCATGTCAAGGGGAGTGTTTTCAGGTAACAGAAGGGATGATGGTTAGGTGTTGTGTTACTGGTGGGAAATATTTGTTGAATCTTGATTGGCAACGTGTTATATTCTGGCCAATTTACTGTTGCAAAAGCGTAGTCTATAACTTTTAGTTAGTTTTATTTATTTACAAGGGGATACCTGTACTTTCCAGTTCTACAGGAAAGTATGGGATATGCAACTCTTTCCCAAAGTTGTCTTGGGAAAATCAGGAAGCGTCCCTGGCAGACACACACACAAGGCAAGGCAGAAAGGCAAGCTTTTCTGTCCCCAAAAGGAGTTGTATTTTGCAGAGGATGGGATATGCAACTCTTTTTCAAAGCGTCCCTGCAGACACACACACAATGAAGGCAAGCCAGAAAGGCAGGCTTTTCTTTCCCCAAAAGGAGTTGTATTTTGCAGAGGATGGGATATGCAACTCTTTTTCAAAGCGTCCCTGCAGACACACACACAATGAAGGCAAGCCACAAAGGCAGGCTTTTCTTTCCCCAAAAGGAGTTGTATTTTGCAGAGGATGGGATATGCAACTCTTTTTCAAAGCGTCCCTGCAGACACACACACAATGAAGGCAAGCCACAAAGGCAGGCTTTTCTTTCCCCAAAAGGAGTTGTATTTTGCAGAGGATGGGATATGCAACTCTTTTTCAAAGCGTCCCTGCAGACACACACACAATGAAGGCAAGCCAGAAAGGCAGGCTTTTCTTTCCCCAAAAGGAGTTGTATTTTGCAGAGGATGGGATATGCAACTCTTTTTCAAAGCGTCCCTGCAGACACACACACAATGAAGGCAAGCCACAAAGGCAGGCTTTTCTTTCCCCAAAAGGAGTTGTATTTTGCAGAGGATGGGATATGCAACTCTTTTTCAAAGCGTCCCTGCAGACACACACACAATGAAGGCAAGCCACAAAGGCAGGCTTTTCTTTCCCCAAAAGGAGTTGTATTTTGCAGAGGATGGGATATGCAACTCTTTTTCAAAGCGTCCCTGCAGACACACACACAATGAAGGCAAGCCAGAAAGGCAGGCTTTTCTTTCCCCAAAAGGAGTTGTATTTTGCAGAGGATGGGATATGCAACTCTTTTTCAAAGCGTCCCTGCAGACACACACACAATGAAGGCAAGCCACAAAGGCAGGCTTTTCTTTCCCCAAAAGGAGTTGTATTTTGCAGAGGATGGGATATGCAACTCTTTTTCAAAGCGTCCCTGCAGACACACACACAATGAAGGCAAGCCACAAAGGCAGGCTTTTCTTTCCCCAAAAGGAGTTGTATTTTGCAGAGGATGGGATATGCAACTCTTTTTCAAAGCGTCCCTGCAGACACACACACAATGAAGGCAAGCCAGAAAGGCAGGCTTTTCTTTCCCCAAAAGGAGTTGTATTTTGCAGAGGATGGGATATGCAACTCTTTTTCAAAGCGTCCCTGCAGACACACACACAATGAAGGCAAGCCAGAAAGGCAGGCTTTTCTTTCCCCAAAAGGAGTTGTATTTTGCAGAGGATGGGATATGCAACTCTTTTTCAAAGCGTCCCTGCAGACACACACACAATGAAGGCAAGCCAGAAAGGCAGGCTTTTCTTTCCCCAAAAGGAGTTGTATTTTGCAGAGGATGGGATATGCAACTCTTTTTCAAAGCGTCCCTGCAGACACACACACAATGAAGGCAAGCCACAAAGGCAGGCTTTTCTTTCCCCAAAAGGAGTTGTATTTTGCAGAGGATGGGATATGCAACTCTTTTTCAAAGCGTCCCTGCAGACACACACACAATGAAGGCAAGCCAGAAAGGCAGGCTTTTCTTTCCCCAAAAGGAGTTGTATTTTGCAGAGGATGGGATATGCAACTCTTTTTCAAAGCGTCCCTGCAGACACACACACAATGAAGGCAAGCCAGAAAGGCAGGCTTTTCTTTCCCCAAAAGGAGTTGTATTTTGCAGAGGATGGGATATGCAACTCTTTTTCAAAGCGTCCCTGCAGACACACACACAATGAAGGCAAGCCACAAAGGCAGGCTTTTCTTTCCCCAAAAGGAGTTGTATTTTGCAGAGGATGGGATATGCAACTCTTTTTCAAAGCGTCCCTGCAGACACACACACAATGAAGGCAAGCCAGAAAGGCAGGCTTTTCTTTCCCCAAAAGGAGTTGTATTTTGCAGAGGATGGGATATGCAACTCTTTTTCAAAGCGTCCCTGCAGACACACACACAATGAAGGCAAGCCACAAAGGCAGGCTTTTCTTTCCCCAAAAGGAGTTGTATTTTGCAGAGGATGGGATATGCAACTCTTTTTCAAAGCGTCCCTGCAGACACACACACAATGAAGGCAAGCCACAAAGGCAGGCTTTTCTTTCCCCAAAAGGAGTTGTATTTTGCAGAGGATGGGATATGCAACTCTTTTTCAAAGCGTCCCTGCAGACACACACACAATGAAGGCAAGCCAGAAAGGCAGGCTTTTCTTTCCCCAAAAGGAGTTGTATTTTGCAGAGGATGGGATATGCAACTCTTTTTCAAAGCGTCCCTGCAGACACACACACAATGAAGGCAAGCCACAAAGGCAGGCTTTTCTTTCCCCAAAAGGAGTTGTATTTTGCAGAGGATGGGATATGCAACTCTTTTTCAAAGCGTCCCTGCAGACACACACACAATGAAGGCAAGCCAGAAAGGCAGGCTTTTCTTTCCCCAAAAGGAGTTGTATTTTGCAGAGGATGGGATATGCAACTCTTTTTCAAAGCGTCCCTGCAGACACACACACAATGAAGGCAAGCCAGAAAGGCAGGCTTTTCTTTCCCCAAAAGGAGTTGTATTTTGCAGAGGATGGGATATGCAACTCTTTTTCAAAGCGTCCCTGCAGACACACACACAATGAAGGCAAGCCACAAAGGCAGGCTTTTCTTTCCCCAAAAGGAGTTGTATTTTGCAGAGGATGGGATATGCAACTCTTTTTCAAAGCGTCCCTGCAGACACACACACAATGAAGGCAAGCCAGAAAGGCAGGCTTTTCTTTCCCCAAAAGGAGTTGTATTTTGCAGAGGATGGGATATGCAACTCTTTTTCAAAGCGTCCCTGCAGACACACACACAATGAAGGCAAGCCACAAAGGCAGGCTTTTCTTTCCCCAAAAGGAGTTGTATTTTGCAGAGGATGGGATATGCAACTCTTTTTCAAAGCGTCCCTGCAGACACACACACAATGAAGGCAAGCCACAAAGGCAGGCTTTTCTTTCCCCAAAAGGAGTTGTATTTTGCAGAGGATGGGATATGCAACTCTTTTTCAAAGCGTCCCTGCAGACACACACACAATGAAGGCAAGCCACAAAGGCAGGCTTTTCTTTCCCCAAAGGAAGTTGTATTTTGCAGAGGATGGGATATGCAACTCTTTTTCAAAGCGTCCCTGCAGACACACACACAATGAAGGCAAGCCAGAAAGGCAGGCTTTTCTTTCCCCAAAAGGAGTTGTATTTTGCAGAGGATGGGATATGCAACTCTTTTTCAAAGCGTCCCTGCAGACACACACACAATGAAGGCAAGCCACAAAGGCAGGCTTTTCTTTCCCCAAAAGGAGTTGTATTTTGAACAGGATGGGATAATGCAACTCTTTTTCAAAGCGTCCCTGGCAGACACACACACAATGAAGGCAAGGCACAAAGGCAGGCTTTTCTTTCCCCAAAAGGAGTTGTATTTTGAACAGGAAAAACACCCACAGGACAGCCCTTTGCAAGTTTGCAACAACAAAACAAATAGAAAGACCTAAGACCCACACCACCAAACTCAGACACAGACCACCCCACCTTTTCTCCTGTCCTGGTCTTCACACAGCCATGCTGTGACGCAGCAATGTTTCCTGCCTGCCTACACCAATGAATCTACCCTTCCACCCTCTCCCAAAGTCCCAGTGCGACTGAGCCACGAGGCGTGTGCACGCTGTTTTCATTAAGCACGTCCTACCAGCCCCTCCCCCTGGTTAAACGTGCTCTCCGATTGGCTACAAGGGGCAAACAACACACTAGATTGCCCCAGTGGACTTAAAAAAGTTTGGATGATTTGACAAAGCATTTTTTAAAAACGAAAAAAAAGGCGCCATTACGGAAAACGGCCAATCGCGGTTCGAAACCGCGATATCCAGGCGTGTGGACAGCCAAGATTCAATATTGCTTCAAAAAATCCGAAAAAAACGAATCAATAACGGTAAACGGGGAAAACGAATTATTTGAGCAAGCCTAGTAAGCAGAATAGAAAAGCCATGCTTGTGAATTCCAAGTACTGTAATTTCCTTTTGTCTATCCACCAACTAATGATATTGTAAGAATGGAGAATGGTAGCCATGTTTGTCTCCCCTAATGTATCAACCCCCTCCCAACTTTTTCCATTGAAATGTGGAGAAGACAGGGAGAAAAAGTGTAAATAAGAGCATGTACATGTCATGTGAAAGTAATGTTTTGCCAGGAATGTGCACCTTTCTAGATAAAGTGCTACTAGTATCATTTTATTTTAATCCTTAAGCACCAGAATGGGATATTTTAGTTATCTGGAGTCCTGTTTTGTTGCCACACCCAAACACGACTAGATCTATCATGTAGACTAGATATTATGCAGCAATGTCTCATAAAGAGTTGAAATCAATAACTGAAAAATTTAGCCATTTCACATGTCGCATTATTTTACAATCTATCAGGTCTAAAATGATCAATTACACCAAGGGTTCTCAAACCTTTTAAGCCAAGGAGACTTTTTTGAAGCAAAAGTTTCTCATGGAGCCCCAAGAAATGTTTATATATTATCTCTCTCTCTCTCTCTCTCTATCTCTCTCTCTCTCTCTCTCTCTCTCTCTCTCTCTCTCTCTATATATATATATATATATATATATATATATATATATGGATTAAAAAATTCGGCCTAGGACAAAACAACAAAACTACACATCCCAGAAACACTAAACTTGGCAACACAACCCCTCATCCATGCCTCTACGTTCATACAACAAAAAGAAGAGAAAAATAACGTCCTAATTAGAGGGAGAGGAATAATTGTGTTTTATCCAGTTGCTGCCAGTTACAAGGCTAAACTCTTCCCACTTGGTCTCCTAGCAACCTACTCAGCCCAGGGGACAGGCACAGTTAGGTCTGAGGCCTCTTCAACACTGCCTATAAGATACAGATTATGTGATTTTAACTGGATTATATGGCAGTGTAGACTCAAGGCCCTTCCACACAGCTATATTACCCATTTATAATCTTATATTATCTGCTTTGAACTGGATTATCTTGAGTCCACACTGCCAGATAATTCACTTCAGTGTGCATTTATACAGCTGTGTAGAAGGGGCCTCATATAATCCAGTTCTAAGCAGATAATGTAAATATAGAGTCTCACTTATCCAACATAAACAGGCCGGCAGAATGTTGGATAAGTGAATATGTTGGATAATAAGTAGAGATTCAGGAAAAGCCAATTAAACATCAAATTAGGTAATGATTATACAAATTAAGCACCAACCATCATGTTATACAACAAATTTGACAGAAAACGTAGTTCAGTGCTCAGTAATGCTATGTTGTAATTACTGTATTTACAAATTTAGCACCAAAATATCACAATGAATTTAAAACATTGACTACAAAAACATTCACTACTAAAAGGCAGACTGCGTTGGATAATCCAGAACAATGGATAAGCAAATGTTGGATAAGTGAGATTCTACTGTAATATGAAATAATTGCTGTGGTAATCCAGTCCAACCCAATTCTGCCATGGAGGACACAATCCAAGTACGCCTAACAGATGGCCACCCAGCCTCTCAATAATAATAATAATAATAATAATAATAATATCATACAATCCTAAGGTTAGCAGATACCCCTAAGGATCATCCAGTTCAACTTCCTTATATCATGCAGGAGGACACAATCCAACCACTCCTGACAGATGGCCATCCAATATCTGCACAATAATAATACACATCGAATCATAGCATCAGACAGTTAGAAGACAAGCCATCCAGTACAACCCTATTATGCCATGCAGGACAAAATCCAAGCACTCCCAACAGATGGCCACCCAGCCTCTCAATATTAATACTACTAATAATAATAATAATAATAATACCATCATCATACAATCCTAAGGTTTGGAGTGACCCCTAAGGATCATCCAGATCAACTTCCTTCTACCATGCAGGCGGACACAATCCAAGCACCTCTGACAGATGGCCATCCAGCCTCTACATAATAATGATAATGAAGATAATAATAATAATAATAATAATAATAATAATAATAATAATAATAATAGAAGCATAGAATCCAAGAGTTTGGAGAGACCCCTAAGGGCCATCCAGCCCAACCCTTTCTACTATGCAGCAGGACACAATCCAAGCATTCACAACTCATGGACAATGTATAAATACTATACAGTACTACACAGGGACATAGACCTCCTCTACCCTCACTACTTTCACAGTACATAAACAACCAAATGCATACTAAACATAAAGACAACCATACAACAGACATTCAATACCACCACTACCATAACAATTTCTCACACCACAAGACAACGACACAGCAATGCGTGGCCGGGCACAGCTAGTATTATATATAATGTGTGTGTGTGTGTGTGTGTGTGTATCAGGTATGAGCTAGGTCAGTGGCAGATGGATGGGAAGTGTTTGAACTAATACACACAGTACAAAAAAAAAGGGGGGGGGGGAAAGAAAGAAGAACAAGATGAAGAACAATTTTAACCAACATAAACTTAACAGTATTTCAGTGGAAGACCACAGGGGCCATCCAGTTCAACACCCTCTGCCATGCAGGAAAAGCACAATCAAAGCACCCCCAACACATGGCCACCCAGTCTTTGTAACAACAACAGCAGCAGCAGCAGCAGAAATCCCAGAGGCCATCCAGTCCGACCCTCTTCTGCCATGCAAAGCACACAATCAAAGCACCCCCAACAGTTGGCGCCATTCAGCCCTTGTAATAATAGCAGCAGCAGTAATAGCAGAAATCCCGGAGGCCAGATAGTCCAACCCCTTTCTGCCATGAAGGAAAAACACAATCAAAGCCCATCCTGAGTGGTGGAAGGGAAACACTTTAATTTCCCTGTATTTCCCAGGATGAAAGAGGAGGAGGCAGGAAACAGCATGTTTCCATGGAGCCCCTCGCTATCAACCGTGGAGCCCCAAGGACTCCTTGGAGCACAGTTTGGGAACCCCCAAATTATACTTTGCAACAAAATTTGAAAAAAGTTTTCTGTTCCTGGTTTGAAAGTGTTATCTTCTGTTTAATTGTGCGGTACCTGCTTTGAACGTAGTTGTTATTCTCCAGAAATGTCATTTTTATGACTACCATAAACCATGTTGAATTGATATTTATTGAAAAACTATAGTAAAATGTGCTGGAGGATGTCCCACAAAAACAAAGTTTTTGCAGTTTAATAACCTTTTCTCATGTTTTTATGATAGAATCAATTGGAAAATGAGATTTATAACTCAGGAACAAAAATCATGTTATACATATAGTGTTGTTTTTTGCCATTGGGATTTTTTATACAAAGCAATGTAATTTATTGGGGGGGGGGGGGGGGAGAGAATCCAATGCTGAATATCTGCGCACCACAATGCAGGGAAAAATGTGAATAAAGTCTTATGGCTGTCATCAGGCAGTCCCATATATTTGTGCTGGTTGGGGATGACAGTAGTTGGAATTTTCATAGACATAACTCTAACTTTGGCCCTCAAAACCTTGGAATTCCTATTTGAGTGGTAATCTACACTGACAACTTAAGAGTATGTAATTAGATCAGCCCCGAGGTGGTGGGGAAGGTAGCTTTAATGTGGGTTTTCTCCAGGGTAAGCTAACTTACCCAGGATTCAGGTTCTCCCTTGAATTAGGGGATGTCAAGACAACTGGGTCCATTCTTAACCAGAGCCAGGCAGAGTCTTGACAGCCGTCCCACACTCCCCAGGCTCAGGTGGACCAAAGACATGGGATTGTAGTTTCTTTTCTTCCCTTCCCTTCCCCTCCCCTCTGTCCTGCTCCCTTATTCACATCCACTTGCCTTCTGTTGTGCAGACCTCTGTCGGCAACAGATGTGACATGGGAAGTGGGGTGCCATTTAGGGTATACCATACTGTGTTCAGAGCAGCTGGGCAGGGGAAACGCCCAGGCCTAAGGGTGCAGGCTTTGGGCCAGGCCTAGCCCAGACTTGCAGGACTTACAGTCAAGTGCTGAGTAAGGATCGCTCCTTATTCGGCACTTGACTGTAAGTCCTGCAAGGCCCGGGCGCCTAGGCCCGAAGTTGCACCCAGAGGCCTGGGAGCTTTGGGCCTATGAATGCAGGCTTTAGGCCTAAGCACCTGGCTCTGTGTGGCCTGAGAGCATAGGCCCAAAGCTCCTGGGCCTCTGGGTGCAGTCTTTGGGCCTAGGCACCCGGACCTCACAGGACTTACAGTTGAGTGCCGAATAAGGAGCGATCCTTACTCGGCACTTGACTGTAAGTCCTGCGAGGCCTGGCTAGGCTCGGCCTGCACCCGGAGGCCCAGGCATCCAGGCCTATGGGTGCAGACTTTGGGCCTACACACCCGGGCTACGCAGGACCTACAACTGATTGATCCAAAAGGCAGGCTTGGAGCCCATATTCATCCCTCCTGTCTTTCGTTTTAAGGAAATTTTTGTTTCATTGGGGGTCTTTCTGTTTTGTGCCATCTGAATGGACAATACAAAACAGAAGCATGAATGAAATGTGTGAGACAAATTTTGCGCACACCTCTACTAACAAGTAAGAAGCAACATCTAGTTGGTTCTCGCAGAAGCAGAGGCAGCAGGAGGACATTTTTGCTCCCTGGCTTCAGGTAGGATTTGGCTAAGATTTGGCTAAGATTTGGCTAAAATTTTAAACTGAGTGTGGGCTTGGCTCCTGTGGTCAAAGTCTAACTGCTGTGTGACTGTTGTGTTGAAAGAGAGCCAGGTACTTAAGTTGATTGACAGCAGGCATTGTCCCCTGTTAATTGAGTTTCTGGGAAAGCTTCATTTGCTAAAAGACACTTTTACTAACTATCCTTTGCAGTACATATAGGAAACAAAACAACATAAACAAATACACAAAGAGGTGGTTTGGGGCAGTCTGCACATAAAGTGCGTGCATATTACTTAACTGTACAAACATCCCACTTGGCCACCACACTCACCAAGAGATGCAGCAAAAGCAAAACATTCCCATCACATGCATCAGCTGTGGCATGTTCCACTTTTTCACACAAAAACTAGTCAACTACATCTGCTCCAAATGCAAACAGATGACTCTGATGGAGCAGAGGATCCAACAGCTCGAGCACCGTATTAAGACCCTTAAGGACATTCAGGCACTCGAGCTCTTCTTGGACACTGCACAACACTCTGCTGTAGATCTGCAGCCTGCATCACACCAACACCACCATGACCATGATCAGGAACCTTATGGGGAGATCAACTCACATGTAGACAACCCTCAGGCTTGGAAGGAGGTCACCCAAAGGAGACATAGGACCCGGCAGCCTCCACAGACCTCCTCTGCTCAGCTGGATTTACACAACAGATTTGAAATTCTTACATCATTAACATACAATCAGGAAACTCATCTTGTGGAGGACCACAGTTTCTTAGATACCACTCAGTGGGCCACCCTTGATCAATGCGCAGGGGATAGCCCTGACAGGGACAGTGCATCACCACATTCACACTTATGTAATCATTCAAATGCTCCATCCCCAATCGTAGACCAGGAGCAACAGGAACATCCTTGGGAGAGTAATGGGCTCTCGGATGTATCTCAATGGATTGTCATTGATGAATGCACTGGGGATGTTGAGGAGGAGGACAACACTTTACACCTACACGATTCACTTCAACAAGAACACTCTTCAGGGGACATACACACTGACTTGCACAAAAGGGACCCTGTCAATCCTCAAAGGAAACAGGTCTTGGTAGTAGGTGACTCTCTCCTTAGAGGAACGGAAACCATCATTTCCAGACCGGATGGGATGGCTCGAGAAACATGCTGCCTCCCGGGGGCAAAAATACACCATATCACTCAGAGGCTCAGCAGGCTCCTAAAGCCCCATCACGCTCCCCACCTTATGTTGATTCATGTAGGTACCAATGACACCGCTAGGCATACTTTTCAAAAGATCACAAATGATTTTCGAGCTCTGGGAACAAAGCTAAAACTGTATAATGTACATGTGATCTTTTCATCCCTCCTCCCCGTTGTAGGACACGGCTCTACAAGGGCCGGAAAAATAGTACAGGTCAATAACTGGCTCAGAAAATGGTGTCAAGAGGAACATTTTGGCTTCCTTGACCATGGTCTACTCTTCCAAGAGGATGGACTACTGGCAAGTGATGGGGTGCATCTCACACAAGTAGGAAAACATCTTTTTGCACACAGACTCACAAACCTCATCAGGCGCACTTTAAACTAGATCCACTGGGGGAGGGGAACAACAGCCTGGCGAACACTATATTACCCATGACCACAGGGAACCGCCAAAAGGCTAAACAGAGGGCTGCACAAACACAGCAAGGACCAAGTACGGAAAGCACAATAATCCCAAATAAACAGCTCAAGGGGAGGTCACAGGGGCTTACATGTCTTTACACCAATGCTCAGAGCATGGGAAATAAGCAAGACGAACTCCAACTTTTAGCACAGCACCACATGTACGATGTCATAGGCATCACTGAAACCTGGTGGGATGACTCCCATCACTGGAATGTAGCCATTGAGGGCTATAACCTCTTTCACAGAAATAGAACAAAGGGGAGAGGAGGGGGAATAGCCCTATATGTCAAAAACAGTTACATTGCAGAAGAAATGCAAGACTGTAATCTGGGAAACCAGCTTGAAAGCATCTAGATAAGAATCAAGGGAACCGGGACTCAAAAAGATCTTGTCGTGGGTGTCTACTACAGACCTCCAAGTCAGGATGAAGGACTCGATGAAGCCTTCTGTCAACAGCTGACCAAACAGGCACAAAGAAGAGATACAGTAGTCATGGGCGATTTCAATTATCCTGATATCTGCTGGAAAACAAACTCAGCCAAGAGTACAAAATCCAACAAATTCCTCACTTGCCTTGCAGACAATTTTATGGTCCAGAAAGTAGAAGAGGCAACAAGGGGATCAGCAACTCTTAATCTAATCTTAACAAACGTGGAAGACCTGATCAATACAGTTGAAGTCATCGGATCCTTAGGGGCAAGTGACCATGTGCTCTTGCAGTTTGCAGTACAAAGGAATGCTGAAACTAAGACAAGTCAAACATGCATTCTGGACTTTAAGAGAGCTGACTTCCAAAAAATGAAGGAATTACTGAGCGGCATTCCATGGACGCCAGTATTAAAAAACAAGGGAGTTAAGGATGGATGGGAGTTTTTCAAAAGTGAAATACTCAAGGCGCAAATGCAAAAATATTCTGGAAAAGATCATTAAGGAAGTGGTCTGCGAACACTTAGAAACAAGTGCGGTCATTGCTAATAGTTAACACGGATTTACCAAAAACAAGTCATGCCAGACTAATCTGATCTCTTTTTTCGATAGAGTTACGAGTTGGGTCGATACAGGGAATGCTGTGGATGTAGCCTACCTGGATTTCAGTAAGGCCTTCGACAAAGTCCCCCACGACCTTCTGGCAAACAAACTAGTAAAATGTGGGCTAGACAAAACTATAGTCAGGTGGATCTGTAATTGGCTAAGCGAACGAACCCAAAGGGTGCTCACCAATGCGTCATCTTCATCATGGAAAGAAGTGACAAGTGGAGTGCCGCAGGGCTCCGTCCTGGGCCCGGTTCTGTTCAACATCTTTATTAACGACTTAGACGAAGTAAGTAAGTAAGTAAGTAAGTAAACTTTTATTACGGTCAATGACCAGCTCATATCAAGGGCACCCAGTCCCGTACATCCATATGAAATCTGAGAGGTTATATACTTCTAAGTTAATAAAACTCCTATAAAACTAAATCATTGACAAAATTTAAAATCTGGGCTAAAAACTTCAATATTAATATAAACCATTATAAAATTGAATCATTGACAAAATTTAAAATCTAGGCTAAAAACTTCAACATTAATAAAAACCATTATAAAATTGAATCATTGACAGAATTTAAAATCTAGGCTGAAGATCATATACCAGTACTATTAAGGCCCAACTCAACCCACAGGATCGTCCGGAGGGAATCTAAAGGAAGTGGGGATAGCACCGGGGGGGGGGGGGGGGGCGGGGAATACCCATAACTGTAAATGACAACCTATGACTATAAATAGTGGCCTAAATCTGCTTTCCCAACTCTATTCTATAGATGATGCTTAGTTCTTTTGGCTCTCAGTCATCATCTGCCGGATTTTAATTGCAGCCGTGCAGAACTTGGCGACATTATATGTCACAGCTCAGATGGTATCTGACAGCAATAAGGTTACGTAAAATTGTCCAGAACGTCCTGGGTATTTAGTTGTCCATGGCATGATGAGACGTGTTCAAATGTCTCTGTAAAACAGGCACTGCAGAAGTACATGCTCTGTTGTTTCTATCTGACCTGAGTCACATGGACATAGCCTCTCAGAGTATGGAATCTTCTGGTAACGACCTTCCAGTACTGCGGATGGGAGCGCATGACATCGTGCCAAAGTGAAGGCTCTCCGATGGTTGGCTACCTCCAACATAGTAAGATATTCCATAGGGGAGGTATGGCTCCTACTGTCTCCATTGGTGATGAAGGATGGGGCACTGGACAGATCTAATTGGTGTTCAATGTCTGTTATACGTTGCTTGACCAGGGATTTGGCCTGGTCATATCCCATGCTGGTTAGTAGTTCTGGGGATAGACCAAGAGATGCAATTTTGTGCACTATCTTCTTTTGCCAGCTGGATTGGAAGTTGTCCTTCATAGTGAGTGGGGCAAGGCCCAGGGGTGCGCGGGATAGTCTCAGCCAGTAATTCAATATTACCATCCACACCCTGGCCTCCACTCTCAAAAAGCCAGTCTCCAGGCGTAGGATAGCGTTACAGACACACTTTGGAACCTGTAGGGCTGATCTTAAAAATTTGGATAGGACAGTCTCCAGTGGGGCAAAGTCAGAAAAAGGTCCTATCTGAGCACCATAAAGGAGTTGGGCCATTGACTTGGCTTCAAAAAGTTTGAGTGCTGCGGGTATAAATTGCCCCCCCTTTGACCTCAGATATTTTAGTATGGCAGATGAACTCCTATATGCATTCTCAGCCACATAGCCTCCATGTGCTTTTCTGCTGCCTGAAGAGTGGAAGACTACCCCCAGATATTTAAAACATGGAACCTGCTCAATTTTTTTACCATCTATATTCCAACGGTGGAGCTTAGGTCTTTTGGCAAACACCACGTTTTTCGTTTTGTGATAATTGAGATGTAACTGATCCTCCCTACAATATTGTGCCAATGCTTTCAAGGCTCTTTTGAGGCCTATTGGTGTTCTTGAAATCAGTGCTGCATCATCAGCATAGAGTAGGATGGAGATATGTCTTCCCGCGGGTTTTGGAGGATGAAAGTCCATGTTGTGCAATTGCTCCACCATAGAGTTAATGTAGAGGTTGAATAATAACGGGGCTAAGATGCAGCCTTGCTTGACTCCTTTCTCTGTTCTAACAGCGTTAGTGAGGTGGCCTTGAGGATTGCATCTTATTTTGAGCGACGTCCCTTCATGGAGTCGACGGATAAGATGGAGGAGCCGTCTGTCAATTGACGAAGACGAAGGCTTAGAAGGCACAATCATCAAGTTTGCAGACGACACAAAACTGGGAGGGATAGCTAACACTCCAGAAGACAGGAGCGGAATTCAAAACGATCTTGACAGACTAGAGAGATGGGCCGAAACTAACAAAATGAAGTTCAACAGGGACAAATGCAAGATACTTCACTTCGGCAGAAAAAATGGAATGCAAAGATACAGAATGGGGGACGCCTGGCTAGACAGCAGTACATGTGAAAAAGATCTTGGAGTCCTTGTGGACAACAAGTTAAACATGAGCCAACAATGTGATGCGGCAGCTAAAAAAGCCAACAGGATTCTGGCCTGCATCAATAGGGGAATATGCGTCTAGATCCAGGGAAGTCATGCTCCCCCTCTATTCTGCCTTGGTCAGACCACACCTGGAATACTGTGTCCAATTTTGGGCACCGCAGTTGAAGGGAGATGTTGACAAGCTGGAAAGCGTCCAGAGGAGGGCGACTAAAATGATTAAGGGTCTGGAGAACAAGCCCTATGAGGAGCGGCTTAAAGAGCTGGGCATGTTTAGCCTGCAGAAGAGAAGGCTGAGAGGAGACATGATAGCCATGTACAAATATGTGAGGGGAAGTCATAGGGAGGAGGGAGCAAGCTTGTTTTCTGCTGCCCTGCAGACTAGGACACAGAACAACTACAGGAAAGGAGATTCCACCTGAACATCAGGAAGAACTTCCTGAATGTGAGAGCTGTTTGGCAGTGGAACTCTCTCCCCCAGACTGTGGTGGAGGCTCCTTCTTTGGAAGCTTTTAAGCAGAGGCTGGATGGCCATCTGTCGGGGGTGCTTTGAATGCGATTCCCTGCTTCTTAGCAGGGGGTTGGACTGGATGGCCCATGAGGTCTCTTCCAACTCTACTATTCTATGATTCTATAATTCTATGCCACTTGGAAAAAGTAATGTGTGATTCCAGGATATCTTTTTGAAAAAAAGTTCTAAACTTGGAATTTGTGGCCAATGTCATAAGCTTATTACAAGGCAATAGTGCTGGAAAAAACCCTAACAGTGATCTAGTTCAATTTCTGTAGTGTAGCAGTGAACCACTAAAGTACTTCTAAGAGGTGGGCATCTGACTTAGAAACATCAATTACTTTTCAAGGAAATCTATTCCACTGTCAAATAGCACTTACGATAAGAAAACTGTTCCTTAATATTTATTTGAAATGTTTTTTTCTGTAATTTGAATCCATTGGTTGGAGCCCTATCCAATTTTAGCTTCAACCGTTTTTCAGATATTTGACCTTAGCTACAGCACCTCTCCATCTTTTCTCTAGGCTAAACCTACTCACAACCATAACCACTCTTCACAGGGCTTAGTGCTTAAAGCCTGCAGTAGGCTTTGGTTAATCAGATAATTTACATAATTTTAAAGTACACAATGAAGAAATTGAAATAATGAAAGATGTCTTATGTCTTGGCTCAGCTATTAATCAAAATGCATGAGACTAACAAAAAAGCAAGCAGATCGCTCCTCTGTAGGATGAATACAAATTATGTTTTCAAAACTGACTGCATTTCTCTACCAATAAGCAAACAGCTGCATATGTGAATTGAGAAATTTTCAAAGTGTATCTCCTTTCTCTTACACAAATTCCTGTAGTTCCTTCCACCTTCAAGTAGAATTTAATTCTTACCCCAGTCACATCTTATGAAAATGTGTGGAGGATTTTTTTTGTTTTTTTGTTTTGCTGTACCAGCATGAAAAATATTTACTGTAAATTTAATCTCTGAGAGCAGTTTTTCTCAGATATTTCTTTTTTTCTAAATAAGTCATTGGGGCTCCATTTGTGGAAATTTTCTTTTGTATTATCCCACTCTTTTTTGGAATAGCCAAGTTTGGTATTAAGTAAACAAAATAATAGTAATCTAGCAGCAAAATTATAGTAATCTTGGTGTAATGTAGGTACTGAATTACTTTCTAAAGATTAGTGTGTAGTACACAATCCCAACAGATATATATTCCGGTTGACTCACTGCAACAAATCTCATGGCATATATTAGCCTTAGGACTGAATGTCTGTCTGTTGTCCTGGTGAGTCATTCAGCCATCTCTGAAAGGTATACCAGATGCGTTGGAACTGATCAGGACTAAGGAAATATTTCTGTAATTTTATATCCACACTGTTATCTGCATCTCCACACGTCAAATCCATTTTCACACCATTCTGACAAAATAGCATGAACAGTAGATTCTCAGCTAACTAGAAGTCAAATAACTGGAACTCTCAAGCGATTGGCAACAAACAAAGAAATAATACTTTGAATTTTAAAAGCTGTTTTATAATGCATTAAAACAGTAAAACTGTGTTATGTTAAGTTTGTCTTTATTTGTTTTTAATTATTGTATTTCAGTATTAATATCAAGCCAATTTAGAGTGTATGGTATGGCATAGTATCAGGTATATTAGTTAGGCTTAACTCCCAAACCATAAGAAACTATGTTTATCCAGCATCTACCAATCCCCATGGGTGCTGATTAATGGTTTTTAGTAGGAAACTATCTCCAGTACCTGAAATTTGCTCACAGTGCATGTTGCTTGCTTTGGTTTGTAATTCTCTGTCATGTTATCCAGGTCGAGAATTTAATTGCTTAGATTAGGTTGGTGCAGTCAACAATGGCTGAGTACCTTTGGATATACTCCAATATGATACCGATTATACACCTCCAGTTATATAATCAGGCTATATAGATCACATTGTGTAATTACAGTGTTATAATCCTACTCCAGTTTCCTTGGGGATGTTCCATGGAATCCTGGGGTTTGTTTTTTGAGAAGTCAATTGAGCACTCTCACTGACAATTCTAAACATCCTCCTCTTAACTACTAATCCTATGATTCCTTAGGATGGAACCAAGCCAGTGAAAGTGGAATCATAGTGCTGTAATTTCATAGTGTGACAGGATGCCACTAAGTTTCTAAATGTGGTGCTGGGAGTCACTCATTATAGATCTCACTTGAACATATATTTTTCAACAATATATTTTCAATAAGTTTGAGAGGGAGTTGTCACTATTATGTTGTTAACACATGACTTTATATGTCACCACAGTCAGTCGTTGTATGCTGCATTCAGCTGAGGATTGGGCAAGTTAAGCATGAATAAACAGAAGCTGAATCCAAATGGAGTTGTAGATATTGTATGCTCATAAAACTGAAGATGTGATAGAACTGCTAGTTTTAGCCAGAAAGGCACTCTTTCTGAAACAGTAAGTTCTTGGGAATACTTCTGGCTCTAATTCGTCCTTTGTGTACAGATAAATGTTTGACCAGTGCCATCAGAAACACCAGATTAAGATGACAAAAAACAAATGATTCAATCTGATTATTGGCTGCTTTTACTCTTCCCAAACGCTGGCAACTAGGAAAGGATAAACTCATCCCTAACACCTCCACAATGCTCATCCTGTAAATGGCAGGATCTATGCACTGGGTACAAAATGTTGGTGTGTGTGGAGAGTCCATCAGCAGGAGTTTGAAGCAAATATGGTGCGTATATCTATCTATAGCAGGGGTCCTCAAACTTTTAAAGTGGAGGGCCGGTTCATGGTCCCTCAGATTGTTGAGGGGCCGAATTATCATTTGGGAAAAAACAAAAACAAATTCCTATGCACACTGCACATGTCTTATTTGTAGTGCAAAAAATCCCCCAACAAAATTTATTTATTTATTTGCTACATGTATACTCCACCCTCTCTCACCCCGAAGGGGACTCAGAGCAGCTTACAAGTTGTATGTACATACAATATATTATATTATTAGCATAGCGCAATATTAGCATTATATATTACTATATTGCACTACACCATATTATTATTAGTAATATTACATTTAATATATAATATATACTTAATTTTATTATATTATACAATGTTATTACATTGTATTATTATTGGCCGCCCTGAGTCCCCTAATGGGTGAGGGAAGAAATACTGTAATAAATAAATAAATAAGTACTATATTCTATTACATTATAATATTATCAATATTATATGTATACACAATATATTATATTATTACCATAGCACAATATTAGTAAATGAATGAACAATACAATATTTAAAAATAAAAACAATTTTAACCAACATAAACCTATCAGGATTTCAATGGAAAGTGTGGGCCTTCTTCTGCCCAATGAGATAGTCAAGTTAAGTAGGATTGTTGTTGTTGTGTGCCTTCAAGTCATTTCAGACTTTGGGCAAGCCTAAGTCTAAAACTGAGGACGGGGGCCAGGTAAATGACCTTGGAGGGCCACATCCGGCCCCCGGGCCTTAGTTTGGGGACCCCTGATCTATAGCATGGATTGTGTTTTATCTTTATTTGGGAATTGCAGGGAACTTTTCAGTTTTATCTAGAAAACTGCAAGCAGAAAGGGGGTGACAGAAAATACTTGTTATGCTTCTAGAAATTTCATAATTCCTTCTCACCTTTTTCTTACTCCACATGCTCACTATCCACCTCATTCAGAAGGTTCATCCAATTTTTAAGAGGGAATTGAGAGAAAAATGAGGGGAAAAGAGAGAAACATTTCTTCTACCATCCTTCTTTTGCCAACATTTCTTTGAAACGAAACTACGATCTCTAAAGTCTTAGCCCTTAAAGAGAAATATCAGTCATCTTATACTTGTCCAAAATGTTGCATTTTTTTCAAAACATGTCTACCTTTTGCCATTTTTCTTTAGCATGTTAGTTACATCCTTAACCTTTAGAAAGCTCTTGACTTGATGTCTGTGCTTTGAGACATCTGGAAGTAACAAATCTTTAGTCCTGCTGCTTCCTTACATCACAAATGCTTCAAGGAAAATAATAGTTCCTGAAGGGAAAGGATCATCTCCATTCTTTTCATATTTCACATGTTATGTGTTGATGTCTGTCTAAGATGAGTCTTTCTGTGATGCTTCCATACACTGACCTTTTCTACAGAATTATATCTTTATTGATAGTCTGTAAATAAAGCCACCAGTGGCTAAAAACATGAAACGTTTTTTCAGATCAACCTGACTGGAGATGCTAGTGAAATCCACTACAGAATGTGCTTGTGCTAGATTTTCCTTGGTTTAAAGGGGCAGGAACTCCATGATACCAGATTGTCTTATTTCAGTGGAATCTGGTTGGAAAATATCTCTTGCCCTCAATATTTACAAATATTTACAAAAAATATTGTCCAAAAAATCGTTTTGAATCGTATATCGGAATTATTTTGGATTGTTCTCACTTTTTGATACGCATTCCGAGACATTGTCTCACAGTGCAACCAGCAATGTAATTCGAACCATTGTTGGCCCATTCTCTAATTGTCTCTTAATGTTTTGTTAATCCCCCCCCCATTTTTAAAAATATATATTTAAAAATATTTTTTAATTTTTTTTGTTTCTGCAACCTACCTTGAATGGGAGCTTAGCGCAGCCTAACATGGCTGCCGCTCCTCGGCCAATGAGAAGCTTCCACGATGGACGCAAAGGTGGGGGCTAGGGTCCTCTGCGTCCACGTGGAAGATTGCCATAAAAGCCCGTTGTGTAGCCCGGGCGAGCCATTCTGGGCTGGGCTTTGCACGGAGAGGGTGGTGGTCTGCAAACAGAGAGCAAGCAAGCCTCTTGAGGGAGAGAGAGAGTGAAGGGTCCCAATCTGGCTGTTCCCACAGAGGGGTTTGGAGAAAGGGTTAGGGTTTTGTTGCTGATTCTTTCTCTTAGCAAGGGAAATTTCTAGTTTTCAAAGTATCTTTGCACAACTTGCAAGGGCATTGCTTGGCATGGTGGTCACTGGTCCATTTCTAATTGAAAGCATTGGGTTGAGGCTTGTGGGATTACATAGCCAGAGACACCATTGATTTTCAGTGTCCTTCTTGCTTACAAATATAGCAAGGGAATTTCTAGTTTTCAAAGTATCTTTGCAAAACTTGCAAGGGCATTGCAAATTTGATGAGGATAGCTCAAGAAATGAGGGCGGGAGAGCCCTGTAAAAGTCCCCCCCTCCCCAGTTCCTTTTTTTTTTTGTGATTGCGCATGCTCGTCCGCCATTTTAGAAACATTTAGAATCATTATGAATTTTTGGAAATATCTGAAATTTTTGGGTGAAAAAATCAGAAATACTTTCTATATCGAAGCGCCAGCGCCCCCTACTTTAGAAACGAGAATTGAAACATTTTTTTCATTGATCGGACATGCCTAATATTTACATATATGTTTGGGGTACTTTGGAAAGTGATGTACCATGTCAAAAAGATGCAAGGTAAAAATAAGGGAGATATATGCATAGATTTTAGTGGACCTTGTAGGAAAATGTTTGCATATTACTTTCCATCCCAAATCTTCTAATATGGAAAAGTAGTACATGAAAACAGTGTTCTGTGACGACAGGGGAGACAAAAGTATCTGGTCTACTTGATACTCATGGAAGATTGATTATATTTGATTTGTGCATCACTGCCTCTATTTTTGTTCTTTGTGAATCTAATACTTAAGTTCATTTTACAAGGTAAAATAACTATAAGGCAATTCACTTATTCATTATACTGATAAATTAAATTAAATCTCCATGCAGCATAGGCTCAAGATGACTCCATCATTGATATATATATATATATATATATATATATATATATATATATTAGTCATCTTTTGATAAACAACTGCACTCCCGATTGAAAAGGTCAATCATGGAAGCAACGGTCTTGAGGATCTGAGCAGGACTGCTGAAGTGACTTGGAGGTTTCAGATTCATGGGTTCATCAAAAGTTATAGCCAATGTGATGGTGTTTAACAACAGCAATATGATAGAAATGCCATAAAAATAATTCAAACAACACTGTAACAATTAACTTCCTGAATCATGACAGAAATAAATGTTCATTCAGCTCTTTCTTATCAGTATTCCCAATTCCATTTCAGCTCTGCTATATTTCTAACTCTGGTGGAAATATATTGAAGCTCTAGATGGAACTAAAAACAAGTATCAAAGAGCAAAAGATGTAATGTCAGGTTTTTACACTATTTCAATTTACATTTCTGTGACTTAATTTCACCAGAAGGAATGATTTTACCAGTTGAGTTATTTGATATACATGATATTGCAAACCAAAATAAAGACAAACTAATATGGAAAAACTTGGCTTTGCTTACCCTTGATCTAAATGCAAAGATCCTGATATAAATTTAAATTACTTTTTAGATAGCAATATCAACTTTTGCAGTGAATGTCCTACTTTCCAGACAGATGAGCAGTATCATTATTTGCTCTAAGCTAGTAAAACCAAGTTATACATCCTTCTGTTCTTTTCAAAAAGTACTTCTGCTTAATGGAAATGTTTTGGAAGAGTCAAAAACACACTCCTGGTAAATTAGATTCCCCTCTTCTGCTAGAGTTTTTTTTTCTTAAGTTTTAATGGGTTAAGAGGAAAAATTCACTTTACCTACTAGAACATAAGATGTTAAGAACAGATATGCTGGATCAAACAGGGTTATACGGTCCAACATTTGTGCACACATGACTGATCAATTGTCCATAAGAGGTTTGCCAACAAGATGTCAGTAGAACTGCATCCTCTATCACTTGCTCCCCAGAGCTGATATACAGACATACTACCTTTGATACTAGAGAGGATGTATAGCTACCCTCTCCTGTTATGCATGAATTTATCTAGTCCTCTTTAAAAGTCATCCAAATTGACAGCCATCTTGGGGAATAAGTTACACAGTTAAACTATGTGCTGTGTGAAGAAGTACTTCTTTTTATCTAAACTGAACTTCCCATCATTTAGCCATGTAGTGTTAGTGGAAGATCTTCAGTTCGAGGATTATCAGAAAGCGAAAACATTTCCCCATATCTACTTACCCATCATGGTCAGCTTGAATAGTTGCTAGTAGGGCCAACTGAGAAGATGGAGGCCAACAGCAGTTTTCTATGCCTAGCTCAGCCACTGCTGAAGATGAGCTCTCGCCTGATGTAAACCCTCCACAACAGTGAGCAACTTACAAAAGGGTCAAACATACCCACACCTTTAGAGCATCATCTACAGAGGGAAGCAACCCATGGCTCTCATAGATTAGCTGAAAATGCTCATTAATCAAGCAGCAGCTGAGATTTTGAGATATAAAGCTCTCAGTGCTTTGAGCCCCTCTCAGTAAACAATGTCATTATCTGGCTTGAGTCCAAATGTCATATTGCTCTTGACTTAGGACTAGATTCTGCTGCTTCCTGGTTTGTTATTAGGCCTGTGCAACCAAGGAAAAAATATTTCAATACTCATTACAAAATTAGAGGTGGGAAAAAAATTCTAAAGTGTTTACGAAATTGGACGGGATCTGTATCGTAATTATAACAAGCTAATTACTTGCAGAACAGTTGCTCCATTCACTATGGTAATTTTGATTGCTCTTTTTTGTACGTTTTCTAGCTAAAAAGTATTTATGGGAATACTGTGGACAGTATTCCTGATTTTGGCAGTTTGATTTTCAATTATTTCCCTTATTATACCCAACATAGAAGGCAGCAGGAAGATGAATATATGTTCAGTCAAAGAAGACATGACTCTGGATCTGCATGACCTGAGCAGGATGTTAATAACAGGGTGCCTTATAGGTCTCTCATAGATCACCATGAGTTGATGAAAATTAACAAAAACAATAATTATGGATTTGGTTGGAAAACAGAAATTCAGTTTCGTAACAGCTTTTATTTAAATACAAATGCGATGTTATATATATTTTCATTTATTGCTTATGGAAAAATATTGTTTTATGCTAATCACATTCATTTTACATAGGATTTTAAAAGCATTTTGAATTTTGATGAAGCTATCCACCAGTGAAATGTCATTTCAGTCAAATGTATTATCTATTGAATTCATTGCCACCAATGCTATTGATTTGAGTAGGTTAAAAACTGAAGGGTCTTTTTGAAACAACATAAAATGAAATATCACTTGAGAGGTGTTTGATAGCAGCTATTTCTATCTGAATGATAATGACCTTTCATTCATAATGCATGGTTAGTTCTTTGTTCTCTGATTTGCAAGAAAATTCAGTGAAATAAATGCAATCTATCATTTTTGTTTTCATTTACTGTGCACCAGATCAGGATCTTCTGAATGTTGGAATGTAAGTTTGATCATTGAATAGACCCATTTACACAATTAAGAACAAATTATGAGAGAATTTAGCAGTTTTGTAAACCATTGACATATTGTTCATTCTTTGTCTTGTCAATGTGTGTTAATCAAGAGACATTTACTTTGGTGTTGGTTAGAAAAAGCACCTGATCGTCATTTGTCAGTTATTTATCAATCAAAATTCTACCTCTAATCTTTAAACATACTGGAAACTCCCATTTTAATTTAAGCATTTTTGGATGTGGCTTTTGTGAGCTATCTCATTAGAGCTTATTTTTAAGAAACTATATTTAATGACCCATCAAATATATTCAGATCAGGCTATATACCACAGTTTCCCAATGATATAAGGAGTAGTTATTCTCACAGACAGAAGTAATCGGGTGCATCAATCTTCATTTGACAAGTGTTACATGGTACGGTAGCTTTGATTAAATGTCCGGTCTGGTGCAGTTTGATTCTGAAACACATTTAAACTGATGAGAGCTATTACATAAGTATGGGATGAAGTCAAATAAATATATTGCAACCTCACTGTTAAGGCCATATCTAAATGACCAAAATAATGCAGACTCACTGCTCAGTTGCTGCAGGGATGCTACATGACACATGATTTAATTTGCAGCATAACCACTGCATCCATCAAGCCTGTGTTAAGATGGCTTTGGCCTGGGTTAACCCAAATCAGCTCCATGTAGCATATAGTTGCAATGGGGCTGATTGCATCTACACTGATCTAAGTGGTCAGTGTTGATGTGCCTTACTAGTTTAGACTCTGAAATAAATTCACTTTCTGCTAGCCATTTCACTGACCCTGCTCCATTTATGATTTACTGGTAAGCCTAATCCAACTAGTTACAGATGTGCATTAATTAGGAAAAGTAGTTTAATTCCCTTCCTATATCTCTTTTAATCTATGCCCAGAGGCATGTTTTTGTAAATATTTACAGTAGGGCTGTTTTGGCAGTTGATGTCATAGGTAGCATGGGGTGCTGCCAAAATGTCATCTTCTGCACTCTTAAATATGATGACTGACATTTTTCAATAAGGATTTTGAAAATGTAAACATTAGAATATCAACATCATATAACTATAGAGGAAATGGATGACATCAGATAAATAGTAATAATGAGTTCAGATATAATTCAAGTCAAATATGGTTGTATTGTTATGATGATATTTTAAATGCCCTTTAAACATTTTAATGGTTTAATATGATTGTTTTGAAATGTTTTTATTATCTGTTCTTTCAGCTGCATTTTGTTTTAACTTATATTTTTGGGCACCTTGGATTATGCATGCTTCAAAGATCTATTTATATTGACACCCCCCACTAAATGTGAGTCCCTAAGTGTTGTTGGACTTTGTAAAGAAGTGTGATTTTTTTAATTTACATATGCCATGTTTAACTATGTTTTAAAAAGGGTTAATATTTCAGTTACTCAGCACTCAGAGTGGGTTGCCATGGAGAAGGGGGCGGAGCCAACTGGGTTAGCTGAAGAGAGTAGAATTTGGAGGGAAACTCAGTCAGTCAGTCAGTCAGTGTCTGTAATCAAGGGAATGACAGGGAAGATTGATCCTGGTTAAAGGGATCAAGGAAGACTCAATTGGTCATTTTGAGTCAGTGTGTCTGTGGTCAGCGAACCACGGGGAAGCCTGATTCTCAGTTGGAGGATCAGGGTGGCTCAAATGAGGAAATTTGAGTCAATTCTAAAATAAGTTTGGGACTTATTTTAGGTAGTCTGGGTTCTGTTGAAGCTCAGGGAAGTCTGATTCTGAGTTACGGGATCAGGGATAAAATAAGTTTGGTGACTTATTTTAAGATAGTCTGTTAGTGGAGAAAGAACTGACGTTTTAAGAAGTTTGGAACACCTCAACATAGCTTTTGCAACCATTATCTAAGTGCCTTTAAAGAAGTTATTGTAACCATCAAGCTTGTGCCTCAATAAATGTTATTATTCCTTCAAACATCTCAGTCTCTCTCATACATACACACATCAAGAATAAATAAAAAGAAAGAAAAATAAAAGTCTCCTCTCTAAGTAGCCAGTGGCTAAATCTTCTAATAGTGGTGGCAAAAATAGATAATCCTCTTAACATCAGGTGGCCGCATTATAAACATCTTTACCTCTGGTGGCAGTGTTTAAATAAAACATTTATATTGGTGGCAGCGGATATAGATATATATAAAAATATATAATTAATTAATAAAAAAACATCATCCATCTCCACATCTCCGCAATTGGTATAAGAGGTGGGATTCTAAAGGATTTCTCCCCCTTTCCCACATCTTTACAGACTTCATCTTGCAGAACACATGGCCACTAGTCATACAGGCCAGACCTTCTGGAATTTGAAGGCTAACAACGTCTGGAGATTCAGTTTGGGAACCACAACCATATAACACAGAGTGCTGCCACCACTTTAAATGCTAGATGAGTGAACACATTTTTTTTTAGCATTTCCCATGCATTTGAGTCTCAATCTTTCTCCTTGATATATGTTTGTTACATGGAGGGACTTAAAAATAAAATATGGTGGAATGTTAAAAATGTCCTCTTTTCCTGAAATTATATCCTATCTAGAGCGCTTCTATCTCAGTCATTCATGTCGAGATTGAATACTGTCTACTGGATGAAATCATGGAAGGTGATACTGAAATAACAGAATATACTTAAGAGCACGTGATCATCAATTTCCTCTGCGTTCCTCCAAATCTGAAATTAGGTCTTTTGTGACTTGACCAACACAACAGATGTGGAACACAAAGCTCTGCTGATATAGTGACATAGAATCAGTCAGAGACAAGGAGAGAGCTGGCACAGTGGAGGCAGTCCTAGTATTTGCTTGCAGCTCACGGAGAGTGAGGATAGAGCTGTGCTTGCAATCTTGATTGACACTCAGCTGTTGTAACATTAATCTCTTCACAAGAGCCAAAATTGTGAACAAGGGAGTCTGGGATGCCTCCTGGCACTGTTGCACATGAAGGGTTTTATTTCATGTACCTGTGTGGGAGTTTGTTGCCTGTCCACCACAATTTCAAGTTAACTTTGAACTGCAATGAATTGTAAGTTTAAATGGGGCTTACCTTCCTTTGGCATTCTGCATGGCTGCTGATATATCATCCTTAAAGCAAATCAGCAGCAGCTCTCCATCATTAGACAGAGTGGAGCAGCAGATCCTATAGATACTCTGTGATAGAAAGGTGGATGAGCAGAGATGGGAGAAGTTCGGTTTATGGGCAGAAGGTGGTTCCAGGGGCCTTTCTGAGATCCTCTGGTCCCCCAGCACTCCTAAAACCTGGCATAAAATGGACTCAGATATCTTCCATAATCTCTAGTCTGGTTGTTTTTATTTAGAGATTGACCTCTACTGAGTCTAAAATGGTCCAAGGAGGCCAAAAATATGAAAATGGTTGGTGTGATGGTGGAGTTGAAAACAAAAAAAAAATACAAAACTAAACTCTGAGGGGATGCGGAAGAGTAACACAAAGTAGAGAGTGTCAGACCAGTTTGATCTTTTATTCAACTGCCTGTCCATTCCAAAGGAATATAAGTTTCTCTTTTGCCTCAGATGCCAAAATGTGCCAGCTCTACTCAAAAAGCTGAGATTGCTAGAAGTAAAATAATATTCCTTACACAACCTGAAATCCCCAAATACCAGTCATGTGTAGCTGTCCTCTAAGATTTCTAGAGGGAGCTGGAAATATTACCAAAGTGAAGCAAGATGGGACATCTGTGTTTTAAAAAAGGAGGACCCAAAATGTCAAGTCAGACGCCAGTTAACAAACAAAACAGAGTTTATTCCGAAGATAAGCCCAAAAATAACATAAACACAGAAAGTATCCTTGAAACACTTCACTTATCAGTGTTTCAAGAGTAGTTTGGATAAAAATAACTCAAAAACAAGCCACGCTATTTTCCCATGCTGGCATTCAATAAAAACTAAAAGACGCTTCAATTCAGCTTTGGAGAACAAATAGAGTTGACTGCAAGAAAATATGCAAAATAAACGAAAGCTTGAAACCTTCCAGAAGCTGCAGAGTATAACTGAAAGTGCAAAAGCCTCTTTTGGCTTCAAACCATTTCTGAAAACAGACAGCCGGCTCTGTGGATTTAAAGGGACAGTTCCCAAAAGAAAAACAGCAAACTGGCTTGAAAACAAACAAACTAGAAGAGCAGTAAACTGCTTTCACGGTGCAGATAAAGCCGAAAGCTTCAAAGGGATGATGAATAGCCATCGTCAGGAGAATCCAAGGTCAGGTCAGGAGGCAGCAGCAAATTCCGAAAGGCAAACCAGTAGTCAGAAGCCGGGAGTAGTCATCAGTCAGAGGGCGTAGACAGAAGCCAGGTCAAATTCAATCCAAAGTCCGAAGAGGGTGCAGTCATCCAAAGCAGGTCCACGATAAGACACAGCGAGAGCCAAGCCAGATGGTATCAGCAGCTAGAAATAGTAATCAGAATGCAGTCCAGGGAAACCCACACAGTTCCATCCCTCTGCTGCAGAGCAGTCCCAGATAACTTACATCCGAATCACAGTCCAAGTCCAGTCTTCACGGAAACACAGAGATCCCAATTATGAAATTAAATGTACTATTGATTTATTTTTTGCTTTCATAGTTTGACTGAACAGACCATAAGCTGTGAATTTAAAACAGTAATATTCACCAGGCTTTAAACAATTGTATTTTTGTTACTGCTCTCAGATAAAATGATGCCTACAAGATTGAACTTTATGTGTTATTTGTTATTTTACTTTGTTCTACTTTTGGGCAAGTATATTTTCTTTGCTGAATTTCTGCACCTTTTATTCTGCTCTGCCAATTAATTTTTGTGTAACTCACATGTATATGTTGGAACTGTATACTGACTTCATGATTCAGTTTGAAATGAAAACAAAACAAACAAGCTAAGTTTTCTTGTTGAAAAGATTGACATTACATTTTAAGGCCATGATGAAGAAAGATAAAATAGATTTGCGAGGGTTTTCTTAGGCAAGGTATACGCAGAGGTAGTTTGTCAATTCCTTCCTCTGAAACATAGTCTACAGTACTAAGCCAAACTATGGGGTCTAGAGTTCGATACTGAATGACTACTAGAGTAATTACTCCAGTGACTTTGGTGTGTGTTTGTCCACATGGTTTGTCCAGGTCTGCTTTATCTGAAACACTTAAATAGCCAGGAGAGGAAGCTAAAATAATATATCTACCTACCTACCTACCTACCTATCTCTATCTGGTGAAATACATGAATCACAATTTTGATGCCAAACTGGTTTTCTGCTAGGGGTTGCGGGAACTCTGAAGCTACACTTCAGCAATCTCTGCTTTATTAACAACTGGTAGGCAGTTTTTTTGGGGATTTGGGGTGTTTAACGAGTATACTCCTTGTAATACTGTTTAAAAGATGTGATTGAAATTTTTGAATTTAAGGTGGATTATAACTTTAAAATAACGGACTGATAAGGACCATCATCGGACTTATTAACATCTTTAAGCAACTCCCTCCCAACTCCAGGAAAGTGTCTTTGTCCTGGGACGTACTGCCGTGCTGTGTGTCACAGTAATAGCTATGCATTATTGGCTGAATCAAGTGCTAAAGATAAAAAGGCAACATGGATTTAATTTCCTATCTGGCTGTACAGCTCAACTGACTCTACATTCTGAAATTCTCCTCAACCAGAAGAGCACAAGATGTGACAAACATCCTTTCCCTTGATAATTTAAGAGTCTCACAAATTCTAAGAAGAGTCTTATGGCAAAACCTGTGGATGTTCTCAAGACAGAACCGAGGCTTAGCTGACTGTGTGTTATATATTCATTGGGGAACTGACCTGAAATACCTTTCTCTGGCAGATTTCACCAGAGTCAGGAAGGCACAAAATCAATTTCATTTGTGACCCGCATAGGGAATTGCTGACATAGTTTAGAAAACATTTTAACTAGATCCAGAAACCTATAATCTCCCTAATATAAGTTTTGAATGATCTTAACATGTGAGAAAGATTCCCCTGTGTTATTCCTCTGAAAATGAACATACCTGCATTTTTGTAATGAAGTTGAAAATTATTATGTATTTTCTGTCACACACATATACCCACCCACCCACAATAGCAGAAATGTAAATGGTACACACATGTAACTAATGGAAACAGTTTAGCTGCAAGTATGACACTGATTTTTCTATAGATCACATCAATTGGACTATTGATGGGGAACCTGTGAGATTCTTTATTGGGTGACAGATTCCAAATCCCGGCATATAGGTCAATATTTCTGGGCCTAGCAAAATCAGGAACAACACAGGTTTCTTATCCCTGGTCATTTCCTTCTTTAGTAGATAATAAAAACTGTACAAATTGTCTTGCAAATAGAATTAACTGTAGTCGATAAAAGAATTAATTAGAGCCCATGGGAATGACAGTGTCAATGTATTAAAACTGTAAGAACAGAAGCAAAGCATCAACATAGGATAAAAATCAATAGGTACACTAAAGTAATCAGTTTTAAAGAAACTTTGAATGAGCATGTCAGTGGTGCAAAGAGAGGATAGTTTAGGTAAGATGCTAAAGCCAATATAGTTTGATTATAAAGTACTGCATTTTAACATCTACAGTGTTCCCTCGCTACTTTGCGGTTCACTTTTTGTGGATTCGCTGTTTTGCGGTTTTACAATAAACTTTAAAAGACTATTATAAATCATAAAAATTACAATTTACAGCTTAAGGAAGGGAGGAAGGAGAAGCCAAAGGGAGAGAAAAGGAGCCCAAGCGGCAACGGGAATAGAACGAGGTGATTTATCAAGACACGGTTGATTGATAAAGATTTAAAATAGTGCATAACTACTAAAATAATGTATAAATATCAAAATCAATATAGCATCCCTGCTTTGCAGATTTTTATTTATTGTGGATGGTCCTGGAACCTAACCTCAGCGATAAGTGAGGGAACACATATAAGATGCAGATTCTGTGCAAACCCAGTCAAACAAATTTCCATGGGTTTCCATTCACATTTTAATATTCATTTTTCAGGAAGGGCTGGGAACATTCCCTGTCAGAAATCATTGTTAATAGTACTGAGATCAATGAGTTAATGGTAGTAGGCAGAATCCTATGCTTTAAAAATCTTCTCAAAACATGGGAAAATAAATCAGGGGTGAGCAATGGCATCAAGAGTAGGGGGTCATTTTTCACATCTTGCATCTACTCCACATAAATTGCAGTGGTTCATTTGGAACAACCAGAAATGATACAATATTGTTTACAGTTTCATTTTAGCTGAAAATAGACAAGTTTAGCCCCACTGGGCTTAGGTGATTTGGAGGTAGGGGAGATAGTGGTGAAGCAACCACCAACCAACCAATATTTGGTTCTTTTTCTTATCCTTTTCTCTCTTTTTTATGATGGTTTGGCTAGGTTTTGGCCAATTTGGAATAATTTTCAGGGTATTGTCCATTTAGGTGATATCTCAAGAGGCTTGAGGTGCAAAAAGGATAGTGATGGAATTCAGTTTATGGGCTAAATTTTCTCTACCCATTTGATGAGTTTTGCTTCTAAAATGTCACTCCCATATGCACTTTCCTGGAAGAAATTCCATTAAAATGAATTGATGAGATTTCTGAGTATATAGGCATTGGCAACTACTACATCCTCTGCACATTTACCTAGAAGCAATGCAAGTGAACATAATGGTACAGAGAAAGGGATGGATTGTGGTCTTTCAGATAAGAAAAAATATGAGAGAATTTTGAACCCAGGGAAACTGATTTTGGTGAGCTAATTTGTTGTATTCACACATCAGCATTAATCAATCACTGTAAAAAATTGAAAGATTTATATCACACAGCCCTTTGAAATTTTAGCATGAAGAATACTAGCATCTTTCTGAATTCTATTACTTTCAATCTGAATCCCACAACTATATAAATGTGTTTTATCTGAAACATTAATACCATTCAGTACCGCATCTAAAAAGATGGGGTTATGTCCACAAAATCTCATGCTAAAATAAAAACCAGTTAGATGTAAATGTGTTGTCACATTTCTTTCCTCCCTCTCCTTTCCTCCTTTTCATGATATGCGTGGATACACTGAAGAAGAGTTTGAACCAGCAGTACAAAACTAAAGTTCTCATTTATCACAATATTGGTTGATTAATATTTTTATTTATCGGTTTTATTACAAGTCTGTTTTTTTTAAATAAGGATCTAGACAACTAGACTGTTAATAGCTACTGTGCCATTTCTGGTAAATACTTATTCTGCCATTTGATACCTGTATTCTTCCTAACTAGACTGTTGACAAACTACTATTACTACCAATTTGTTTGTCTGATATGGCTCCAATATAATACATTTGCATGAATCAGAGCATTAGTTGACAAATATTAACAGTTTAGTTTTCAAACTGAAATGACAAATTAATTGTTAAATACCCATGGCTCTATTTTTGTATGAATACTTACTTTACAATTTGGCTTTCATGTTTTGGAAAATTAAGGTGCTTTTTTCCCCTGGACCACCATTTTTGTCTTTTTGCCAGCAACATACAGTAATGTTCATATGGTAGCTTACATGTCTAGGTAAAAGAAAAATATGGTTAGTCTTGTTTTAAGCTTGTTGTAAGCTTTCAGGAGAAAGATGAGTAAATGAATGAATGAATGAATGAATTTATTGGGCAGGATTCCAACAACTCACCTTGTATATTTTGCGCCTTGGTTAGTCTCCCAAGACATCTGAAAGGCATCAGTTCAATGAAGACTTCTTCAAGGACTTCATCACATTAAGGATGAGATTTGTCACACATCGTGGGGAATCCTGCGGGGCCTGGGCATAGAGTGTGGGAAACCTGTCACCCCATGCCCTGCATTGCCCGCCTTGTTCCTTTGTGCCACAGGGGAAGTGTCCACCATCCAGTTTCCTCCTCTTGTTTCCTATCCAATACGAGAAGCCTCCTGTGTTGCTGCAGTGGTGGCTTACAGGGTCATAGCTGGGCCGGGAGGGGGGGGGGTTAAATGTTCAAACACCCCCCTGAAATGTGTTAACCAGTTAAAATTAATGAGCAAACCAGTTTTAGGGAGGCGAGTTGAACTCTTTCTGGGGGAGGGGGGGGTTGAACCCTTAATTCCCCCTCTGGCTATGGCCTTGGTGGATTACCATGCTTTCACTTCACTTGTACCACAGAGCCCCACCAGAAGTAGATAGCTGTAATGGGATGTGAGCTGCTGCATGTGAAATGAAAGTGTTTTTACCTGTCTGATGAGGAACATAGTTGAGCTGTCTCTTTGAACTGAAATAACATTATGGGACCTCAGTCAATGGAGGTCCATAAGCTGGGGGACAGTGATAGAATGCATGGGGCAGTGTGGGAAACCCTTGGGCAGTGCCCGACATCGCCCCCTTACCATCTCACGACATTTCTGGTCTGTCCTTGGCTTCATCCTGCACTGTCCCTGGCTTAGTTAATGAGAACACAGGTAGTCACTCATGTTCTCAGGGCTGCCTCTGAACATGCTGCTGAGATGCTGTTGAGATGGAGTTGGGATGGAGCCTTGCCAGAGGTAGCCCTGCATCATGTGATAGGCTCTGGCAAGCTCTGACCTGGCTGCATCTTGGTAGTATCCTAGGACGGGGGAAAGCCCTGTGTGATGAGATTCATGGTCTTATGGAGAGAAGGAAGGAATCTCATGAATTCATTGCATACTCCTCATAATTATATAAAATTATCCAAGTCCATCCTGTGAAAGTTAAGTATTCTCTGTCCTTTCCCACTCCCCATCAGTGACGGTATGCAAAATAATCCCTGCTGATATAAGGTGTCTGCCCATTTGTGGAAAATAGATTTCTATAATGAAGATTTTAAGGTTGAGTGGCTTAGTCCTCAACTGTTTCAGTACTAGCTTTTGATATTCTCAGGTGAAGAGCATAATGATTTGAAAAATAAACTGAAATGTAGGATCTAAGAAGGAAATGCTATTGATCAATTGTTTCAAAATCTCATCAATGTGAGCTGCTGTCTGAAAATTATGTTTCCAAAGCATATTTGAAAATAAATTACATATGTGATGTGGCTTTGGTCCTTGCATGTGTCTATGAGATATCTTCTGAAATGGACCTAAAGCCCTGATTAGTTATTTGCCTAGATACTTTAATATAAGAATCTTTACACTGGTTCTCTTGCTCGCAGGTGCAATGAATAGTGAGGAAAGGCCCTCACTATTGAAAATCTGCCAGTTAATTGTGTCATCTGCCATGCAGTTCAAATTGAATTAGACCACTTCACTGAGATACTGCCAATTTCCAAAACAAGAACTAGATTATGGTGGGTTTTGTTTATGAATCTGCCATCCAAGTTACAGAAACAGTTTATTTATATAGTTTCTTATTTGCATTTTTCCATTTAAAGTGAACAACCTAGAGCAAGAAAAATGCCAGGAAACAAATAATATCTGCTAAATTTGAAATTGGAAGAGATACAAAACTGGAAACAATAAAATAACAGTTGTGTCCATTTTTCTCTCTTCTTTCATTAAAAGAAAACAACCTAAAGCAAGAAAGCATCCTGCAAACAAAGAATGAAAATAATGCATTTGTTAAATTTTGTGGGAAATGAAACCAATGCATTTGTTAAATCTGAAACAATGAAATTAGAGGCAATGAAATAACACCATTTTAAAGTGAGTCACCAGTAGTGTTATTTGAGAAAACTTTTCAGGAATAAGATTGCATTGTATTGTCAACATTAGGTGTATAAAGATGGAATTGATAATATATATATACACAACACAACACTCAAACGGATGGAGAAGAAAAGTTGTAGAAAGTATTCCCAAGGTCAGCGGAGGAATTAACCCATTCCAAGTTTTATCTTAAATTTTAAAGCCTGCTGAACTAACTTTGATCGTTTATCGTTTTGTGAATGTTCTATAATGTTCAGACTGAAACTTATAATTAACTCACTGTTTAACCAGCTATTGAGCCAACAGCCACCGCTTGATGCGGGGGAACATATACATTAAGCCACTCTGAGAGCTTACCTGTCATCCAACATCAACAGTATCCTGATGATACCCAGCTCTATCACTCCTTTTCATCTTATGATAAACCAGTGCCTGTCAACTATAATAGACTGGATTCAGGCAAATAAATTGAAGCCTAATCCAGACAAGATAGAGGTGCATCTGGTCAGTGGTAAAGCTGATCAAGAAGAAGGTTTTCAGTCTATATTGGTTGAAATTAAACTCTCCCCGAAGACTCCCTGAAGTGCTTTTGCTCTTTTAAAGGTAGTGCAATAAATGTGCCCATTCCTTGGGATGTCTGACTTGGCTGTTGTGACATAGGACTTAGTTACATCCTGTTTGAATTACTGCGATGCAATCTACATGAAGTTGCCTTTGAAGAGTGTTCAGAAACATTAACTGATTTCAAAGAGCTGTTGCCAGATTGCTAGTTGGTGCTTCTTACAGGGAGCATACAAGTCCTTTGTGAAATGGCATCTTCTACCTGCCCTTCCTCTTTTGGTGACAGGCTAAGTCCTTTTTGTTTGTTTGTTTGTTTGTTTGTTTACTGTATTTATACCCTGCCCTTCTCGCCCCAAAGGGGACTCAGAGCAGCCTTACCATGGACAATAATTCAATGCTACATAAAATATATAATAAAATAAGCATATACATTAAAACATAGAATCACCTTGAATCCCAACCTGGAACAAAGGCAAGATATAAAAAAAGTGATGGAAGGTTGATAGAGAACTGTGGCCAGAAATAGATCATCATGCAAGTCTTTTATTGTAGTAAAGAACTTGCATGCTTTCTTTAACTGAGCCCAGTCAAATTTTGGTTCTAGCATTTTGGAGCAGCATTAGTTTCCAAGCCCTTCAAAATCATTTACTATACAGCATTTACAGTAATCCAAAATTGCAATTATAGTGTGAACTAAGTAATTTGGGGAAAAGACTCAGGCCAAATTCTAGTTGGGCTTTTATACTCACATAACCGTCAGTTAGTTGTGCAAGTGACAGGACTTTTTACTAGTTCATATAAATATATGGTCCATTTGTAATATTTCAAGTGTACGCTTTGTCTAAGAAAGTGTGATGCTTTGTCTAAGAAAGTTGATGACTAACAGATTGGTAAAACTTGTACTGTATGATCTAAGTTATAGAGCCTAGCCTACTTAAGCCTAAGCACTGGTTCCTTCAAGGGAACAGTAGCCCCACCCAGAGCAGGCTGCTTAACTAGTTCTTAAACCAGAGAGCCCAATTCACAGATTGGCCGTCTTATCAGGATTCACTTCAAGTTTACAAATATCCAGGCTGCTTATTCACTTTTTTCTAGTGCCCTTTGCTTATAAAGAGAAGTCACTAATAGTTTCCAAATGTTCGTAATGTGTTTCCATTTTACTGTGTAATCCTGGATCTGTCTACTCAGGCATTAAGCCCCACTGAAATCAACACAACATATCTCCAGAATCAATTTACATTTCTTAAAGAGTAACGAGCAATGGGATCATAGCCTTACTGTCCTATCTTTGTTTACTTTATATTTTATATTTTCTTGGATTTAGGAAATTAGTGGTGCAATGTAGTACATGTGGGACCCTTTGTTGATTCAAACATTGATTTCCACTGTTATTGTTTTTATCTTTAATACTTGGCATTCTGCTAATTAAGTCCATGTTACAGTAACTGTTCTTTGAATTCTACAGAGATTTAATTAAGACAACATATTACAAGGGCTTTTAAAAGTTCCAGTGAAATAATTGGTCATGGAGAGACAAATCCAGGCTATAAAAGAAAAAAACAGGTCTGCCAAGCTCTTGCATTGTAGTGTTAGTTGGGTAATTATAGTAAGAAGATGGAAGATTTTGAGATGTTTTTGTTGTTACAATATTTGACTTTGTTTTCTTATTGTGCTGAAAACATAAAGAAATAAAAACAGGGCAAAGTGTCAACCAGATTATTAAAAAACAAAACAAAACCAAGAACACAGTGTATATCAAAGGATGTTTAGGCAGCAATGGGTTTATGTCCCAGAAATATTTGGCAGTATAGACTAGTGAGTCCAGCAATTCAGAATAATACTATGTCCTGCCCCTCAAAGGGTCTAGCCTTGGGTTCGGGGACTCATTATGCATTTTGTTTTAAAGTGTGCACAAACAAATGCCAAGTGATGTTGTTACTATCATATTTCAGCTGGGCAAAATGAAGCCTAAGTCCCTTGAAATGCCAGGTTGTATTCCATTCTGTTCATTTAGCAATTTCACTGGAAGTCTTTAGGTTTTTCTATGTTGATCATTGGGCAGTGGAGGTCAATAGCCTCCATTAATGCAGGGGTGAATCCAGATTTTAAAGGAATTATCCTTCTGAAAAGGTTTGGTACCTTGGCTAGGTTTTCTAAAGTCTGGACTAAACCAGGTGTCAGAATTTATGACACAACTTAAGACCTATCTCTTCTGGCAATCATACCCAATCAAATTTAACTTGTGAATTTTCTATCTCTTCTGGCAATCATACCCAATCAAATTTAACTTGTGAAATTTAATCTACATTTTACCTATGTGTTTCTTGTTCTATGTATTTTAATAGTGTTCTGTCTTATCTCTCTCTCTCTTTCTCTCTCTCTCTTTTTGTGGGTAAACAGTTTATTAATGAAATGTTACATAACAAAACAGCAAATTATAGCAGATATAGTCAGATAACAATCATTTTGAAATGTACATGCATATCTACATTAGTCAATCAGCCTGTTAATTCTAACACTGAGTACATATTATTATCTGTTACTCAAAACATATAGAATTGCTCTTTCTACATGTTATCCACTATTTTCAATCTAGGTTTCTACTCATTTTTCAAAGAAATTAAATATAAGAGTTCACCCTAACATTCAAACGAAGACATACAGCGTATCTGTCATAGACAGAACGCCAGCAAGTAAAACAAAACTCAGTTTATTGAGGTTACAGAACTAAAAACGCCCGTAGGAAACAAAGAACAGGGCAAACACTTGACTTCAGTGGGATAAATAACAAAAAAACAGCTCAGTTTGAGCTTAAATGGTTCAAAGGGATAAACCGGGTTAAACAGCAGTGTAATCCGGATTAAATCAAAGTGCTTACTTCAGCTTGGCAAACAATGCAAACAAAAGAGGATCAACAGGAGTCAGTATGTAAACAAAAGACTGGTAGCAGATTCCTCTCTGCTACTCAGAAACAGCAGGGGAGTAAAACAGGCTTGTTTATTCCTCCCTGCAGCAAACGAAAGCGTGGTCGTAGTCAGGATTCAGGTTTAGGGTAACGGCAGTCAGCAGGGTCCCAATCCGGTCCAGAAGATCAATAGCCAAGCGTAGTCGTCAAGGAATCCAAAGGTCTCACCGATAGCCAGCAGCAGGGTTAATCCGGAATCGTAGTCAGTCAGTCCAGCATCAATCCAGTGTAAGTAGGTATTGCCCGTCAAAAAGACGACGGAGGTTCAAGGTATCCAGTAGCGAATCACACCCGTCTTCAGGAAGTTCCCAAACAAAAGCCCAAGCGTCCGTCCAGATTACCTTGCCCAACGCAATTAGACATTGGTCCCAAACCCCATTTTATCCCAGTTCAAGCTCATCATCGCTGTCAGCTGCCATCCCAATTCCAGACGCCCCAACATCATCAGCCTCATCAGAGCTTAAGCACCTTCGACTACGCCCCACAGCATCCCCAGCTGTGGACCCCGCTCCATCCCTCCAACCAGTCCATGGGTCTGATCCTGCAACCCGCCAAACACCTCCCACGCTTTCATTGCCTGTTTCCCCAACACCCAAATCCTCCCTCACACGAGTCCATTCCATGTCATCCTCCTCCGAGCTGACCATCTCTTCCTCCAAACCCTGAGAAAAACCCTCAAATGAGTCCTCATCTGTCGGCTCTGCAAACAAATCCCGGAGACGTTTTCTTTCACGCTCCTCGAGAGTGTCTGACTCTCGAGGAGTCTTACGACCCCTTCTTCCATTACCAGAGCCCGAAGGCTCAACCATAACACTATCACACACAACAGACCCTGCACGCACCCAAAACCCCTATCCCACATAAAATAAAGCCCCTTCCCCACACCCGTGTACCCTTCACCATGACTTCCAACCCTGAAGCACTATGAAGCCTTTAAGCCAATTTATCTATCCTTGTTAATAGTAACCCTAAATTCCTAATGGAACTCCTCTATGTTACTGACTCCCTATTCTAAAAAGTCCTCATTACTTTCTTCCTATTGTTGGTAAGTTCGGCCATTAGCATATATTCCCTCAATCTTTCTCTCCAGTCCTTTTTAGTTAAACCTTTTTCCCCTTCCCAGTCTTTGGCTATGGTCAATCTTGCTGCTGCAAAGCTATATTGGTATATTTCTTGGTCCTTTTGGTTATTGTTTTCTCTATGTAGACCTAATAGACACAATCCTGGCCTTTTAAAAAGCTTATTATGTAGCATTTTATTTGTCTCTTTAATTACCTTGTCCCAAAATGCCTATATAGTCACACACGTCCACCACATGTGGATGAATGTCCCTTTCTGTTTCCTACACCTCCAGCAAATACCTTGTTGTGATTTATCTATTTTGTGCCAATGTTGCTGGGGTGATATAGCATCTATAAAACATTTTATATTGATTCTCCCTAATTGATACAGATATTGTGAATTTGAATTCTTTGTTCCATAGGTACTCCCAGTTTGTGACGCCTCAGGCAGCGTGAGCACTGGTAATTAAAGTAATTATTAATTCCCATTCCAATTTTTTCCCTATGTGACTTGATTTTCAAAATATAATCATTCATTCTCCAGGTTCTGTTTCTTTTGTATCCCACTCTTAATTTCATTAATATCGGATTATGGTCGGCTAATACTCTAGGTAATAATTCGATCTTCTCTGTTTTACCCACTAGTTCCTTAGTGCCAAATATCAGGTCAATTCTTGAGGATGTGCCATGTCTATGTGAATAGTATGAATACTCTTTCCTTGTTGGATTGTGGACCCTCCAGATATCATAAAGTTCCCAATACTGAATTTCCCTTAGGAAGGATCCCGGGAGTTGGCCTTCCCTCCTGTCCTTTTTTACTTTACTATTTCTATCCTCTTTGGGCACCATGACTCCATTGAAATCCCCCATCCATAACATTTCCTTTTCACCATATTCTGCTAATATACGTGTTAATTTTTTATAGAATATTTTTTGTTTGTTGTTTGGTGCATACACTCCTACTAATAGTACAGGGTTTTTTTTTGAATATATACTTTAATTATTAATATTCTACCTTCCTCATCACAGAATATTTTCTCTGGTGCCAGATCTTTTTTATATATATAGAATAGTACTCCATTGGTCTTTTTACTGTTACATGCTGTGAAAAAATGGCCCAACCTTTCTTTTTTTAACAGGTGACTATCCTTGTATATCAAGTGTGTCTCAACCAGACACACTATGTCTGATTTGATTTTCTGCAAGAAATGGACCACTTTCTTATGTTTATAGCCATTATTCAAACCGTTAATGTTACAAGACATAATTTTTAAGTTTTGTACAGACATTTAAGTCTACTCAACCCCATCCCCCCACCTTTTTCCCATCCCAGTCAGCAAAAGAAACATATTATATTTCCAAATAATCAGTTCAATACTCTTAATGTCCCTTTATTTATTAGTCTATTCCCCCACTTTTTCATCTTCTTCCACTTCTTCAACTTCATCTTCCTCTTCTTTTTCTTCATCTGTTTGGGCATTCTCCTTCTCCTTTTCCTTCTGCTCCTTCCGCTTTAGCTCTTTTCTTTCCTGTGGCACCCCTTTGCCCCTTCTGTGCTCCTATCTCTCCTCGCCTACAAGCTGTTGTTCTCCATCTGGAAAGTCTTGGGCATATTTCCTTAGGAATTGTTCAATCTTCCCTGCATCTGTGATATAATGTCTCTTTGACTTATGGTAGAAGGAGACGCCCTGTGGGAAGAGCCATCGAAAGGGGGTGCCTTTGGTCTTCAATTTAACCACCAACACATTGAATTCTTTCCTTTTTCTGAGAAGCCTTCCCAGAATTTCCTTTATCATTAATATTTCTTTCCCTCAATCACAATTGGGGTTTCATATTGTTTTTTCAGCACTTTCTCCTTAAATGTGTTGGCAACAAATTGTACTATACAATCCCTAGGTACTTTTTTTGTCTTGGAAAGGCTGAGTTGATTCTGAAACAAGTCGAAATTGAAGTATGAATAATGTCCAGATCTTGCTCTTTCAGTAGCCCTGCCAACATATTAGCAATGAAAGAGATGAGACTTTCTCTTTCCAGGCCTTCCCTAAGATCTCGAATCCTCAAAGAACACTCACAGGCTTTCAACTCTTGCATCGCTATGGCATCTAAGACCTGTTCATGGTGGTCTTCATAGGTTTGACTCTGCTCTTCCAGTCTTTCCACTCTTTTTTTAACAGATTTTTGGTCTTTGTCCAGTTTTGCAATTTTATTGTCCATTTGGTCTTGCCTATTAGCAATTTTTTGTAAGTCCTGCTGCACTGCTCCTATTGCTTGTGTCAGATTTTCAAACATTGATCTAATCTCCAGTAGGGTTTGGTCTGGTGGTGTTGATGCTGCTGCTGTGGAGACTTGCTTTTTTATTTTTTCAGATGCTGCAGGGACTGTGGCATAAGATGATATCAGGCCTTCATCCCCAGCCCCATCACTTTGGGGGAGCATTTATCCATTTTTTTCACTCCTGTTTGTATCTGGATCTTGACTTTTTTTCCTTTTCCTCTCCTTCTCTCCCCTCCTTCTTGCTCAAGGCCGTTCAAGGCCGTTCAGTTCCTTCTGTAGACAAAACAACTATTCCGGAGAGTGCTTATAGGAATCTGCCAAGATTGATGGTGGGGGGGATAGGTGTAGTTAAACCTCAAACATAAGAGGAAAGCAGTGTCTTTTAATCCAAATATTATTCTTCTGAATCTTAGTTCAATTAAAGTTCTTGAAACTATACATCTTCTGGATTGGAGACATTTGGATCAAGCCTCCTATCGCGCATGGTCGGTAGCATTCATATTCATAGTCTTTTGTTATGATCTGCCTCTTTCAGCACAGTATTACAGTGCAGCTTTTAAAATTTGGAATGCAATACTTTTAGGCTCTTATCTCTCAAGGAGTCAACTTAGCAAATTATCTTGTCTCCAACAGAAAAGTCAACGCTTTTAATTGTCAAAGGAACTTTTTATAGCTTCAGTGCTCAGTGCTAAATCAAATAAACGTAAATCATGTGCTTACTTAAGAAAAGAAGAGTTGGAGCCTTATGCGGAGAGATTGCGGAGACGGGAGGATCTCTCTGTGCCTTCAAGCTTTCCATTCGGGATGCTCTTTGCCGGCAAACACTCTCCTCTCTTTGTCTCACCCAAAGATGAGGAATTTGAAGGGTGGAGATAACCTTTCCCCTCACCATCTATCTCCAATGCATGGAGCCGAGGCTCCATGCGGCTTTCTCTCCTCAGCTCCAACCGGAAGTCTCCTTATCTCTCTCTTTTTACCATGTTGTGCTCCCCTTTGAGCTGCAAGGTGAATTATTGTTGCTATTATGTTGCTGTGGTGCAGGCGGGAGAGCAAGCCAGTGCAATTAACTGCAATGAATCACTCCGCTCGGAGCCTATGTTTGTTTGTCTTTGTTCTATGTTAAAAAGGTTTGCCTATATGTGTAATGTGATCCGCCCTGAGTCCCCTTCGGGGTGAGAAGGGCGGAATATAAATGCTGTAAATAAATAAATAAATAATAATAATAATAATAATAATAATAATAATAATAATTATTATTATTATTATTATTATTAGCATTTATAATACTTGGAGTGAATCTACTATCTCACTGACACGGAAGCCACCAGCCACCACTGGGCTTGGACTTGTCAAAGTAGCTTTCATAAGGACTTGGGCCAATATCACTGAGCTTTCTGAGCTGAATGCAGAGAGGAAGAGCTATTCTGAATGTGTTTGGTTTGGGTCTATGAAATAATGACTTGAATCTTGTTGATAGACTCAACTAAAGTCGACCCACTAAATCAGCAGGATTTACCAGTGGGTTTACATACCCATTAAACAATTGATTCAGTGGCTCCTGAACCAGTGGCCTTGCCATATACATAGACATCCCTTATTGAATGGATGGTGGTAGTGGGACATTAACAATATTACTTTGGGGAAAGGTAAGGAGAAACGCAGACTTCTAAAATCCCGTGTTTAACATGTATTGCCCCTGCAACTTAGGAGTTGCTGCATAATGAAAAATTGTGAATTCTCATTATCTATGAGAGTCTGAATTTATGTTAGCAATTATCACAGTAAAAAAAAAAGAAAGGCATGTTTTGTTTGGATAGACCAGGGGTACATACTATGGGGACACTTCTGAAAGGGCACTTGTTTGACTAATGGCATCAGTGAGATTTGGACTGTACAGTTTGCTAACGAGAGGGTTTTTTTTCACTTGAATGGTGCCATACAACCTATCCAAGGCAAGCTTCAAAATGCAATTTGGCAACCTTTTTAGCTAGCAAAATGCATGGGCCTAGATGCTTGTTTTCAATCTGGGTGAGAACTTTAAAAGGAATGCCAACACCGCCTACTCCATTTTATGGAAAAGTGACAATAGTATTTGAGATTGGGCAGCAATGATAGCTTTCCAAAATGAGAATGATTTTCAAAGCCAACTCAAGTTCTAAACAATAATTTATAGCAACCGAATTGTATAATTACCCACATCATTTTACCATTTAATAGCAGCTATCATGTGTCTTTTTAAATTTATCTTCATAGCTGTGAGAATGTTGGTATGAGAGTTATTTTTTAAGGAATAGCTGAAGGTTAACTGTGCATTTTATTTGCTGATGCAAACAACATGAATGCCAAATACATTTGTCTAGGCTCAAGTATTGTATTCACACTGGCTCAGAGTTGTTTTCTGGTTAGACTGTACCAAAAATAAGAACATTATTTTCTTATAAGGGTTCACACAATTAGTTATGTTTTAAAGAAATCTGATCCAAGTGAATTGAAAACAAGAATTCGTTCTGTTAAGGTTTCAATTGCCAGAAACTTTAACAGAATGAAACTGAAAAATGCCAGTCATTATTTTACACTCCTGACCACTTTCCCCTCTTTTGAGATTAGAAGAGAAGGAAATCATTTCAATAGTAAATATCCAATTTGATTACAACAACTGAATGTCATTTTATGTTTGTAAGGAAAATAATTATAAAAGACTCTTGTTTAGCTTTTCAGATACCAGTTTGGGAAGTTTCCTATTCACAGCTAAAGAAGAGAACAAAAGATGTCAGGACCCAGGCTGCAGAGCACCAATAACCATGCACAGAGACCAGAATCTATCTAATATCTTTATTAAAGGAATATATAAAGTCAATAAAAACAAGTGAAGAATATAGTTTAGAAGTAGACCTTTCAGGAAAGGTCAAATATAGTCCAGGAAAACAATGTCCAATATGTGATATTAGAGTCCAAAGTTATAATCCAATAACCGAAACACACACTTTGCCAGGCAAAGTGTGGGGAAATGACAGGGTCCTTTAGTCCAATGAAGCTTGACAACAAGGCTGGAAGCAGACTAGATTCTTGGCAACAAGGCTTGATACGTGGCTACAAAAGACAATAAGCAAGATCAGGGTCTGTGGCGAGGTCCGTGGAACAAGGAAAGCTTGATGCTAGAACAAGGTCCGTGAAACAAGGCTTGGAACTTGGTCCTGGAGGCAAGGGACTGGAGTAGCGTAGTCCACACACGATCTCACTCCACAAGGTGACGAATTGACTCCGCAAGGATTTCTTTGCGGGCAAACACCTATATAGGCTCTTGTTTTCCCGCCAAGGAACACTTTCCCTGGGGAACAAGAAACGAAACCCATACTGTGTCCAGATGCATGACTCCTTAAAGTTTCCCAAGGGAAACAGACTTAATCAGCTAATTCTCTGGCAGCTATCCTGGCGCTCCTGCGAGTCGCCTCCCGAGCGCCTCTATCTCGATTATAATAATCCCGGTGAGAAAATGGGGGAGATTTCTGCTCAAGGCTTGTTTGGCTGACTTCTGGTGGGCAAACATCTTGCAGGTGCAAGGGCTCCAATTCTGGCTGAAACGGTGGGAAACCCAAGTTTTCCTCTTCATCTGCCACAATAGTACTGGGAACGGGACTACATGGCCCATGAGTCATCACAAAAGAGTACATTAATGCTCCAAAGGCACCAAATGTGGTCTTCTTTGCAAGCTTATCAGAGTTTGTACTTGTTTGCACTTGGAAGGGGGATCACTAAAGAATATTAAGTGTTGCAGGTTATAATTCAAAGAAAGGCACTGGCAAAACACTCTGAGTCTTCCTTGCCTAAGAAAATCCTATGAAACTCATAAGGCAACAGGTGACTTGACAGCATATATGCAAGGGTTATCCAGAAAGGTGTGATGCCTCATGGGTCTTGTAGTCTCGCTCCTAGTGTCCCTGTGGCAGATGAGGATGAAAACATGGGGTTTTCTCCGGATCAACAACAGCCGGAATCTTTCCAGATGCCTGATGTTGATGTTCTTGCCCAAGAACCAATTAACACAGACCTTGAGCAGCTCTCACCTCCCTTCGCTAGGAGACAGTCCTTTGCTGCAGACAGGGGAGTGAAAGAGCGGGTTCGCAGGAGCTTAAGAATTGCAGCCAAACAAGACACTGATTAGCCATGTTTTCCCTGGGAAAATCCAGGGAGTCTCACATCTGGACAGTTGGGTTTCATTTCTTGTTCTCTAGGGAAAGAGAATGCTGGACACCTGTTTGGCGGGAAAACGAGACCCAGTTAAAGGTGCCTGGCACGGTTGATTCCGTGTGGAGACAACAGAGCAGCTTCAGGAGTGAAATCGTGTTCCAGCCTTGTGTGGACTTCGCAAAGTCCGCAAATCCAGTTTCCTTGCCTTGCTTATTCAAGTATTCAAGAATTGCCTTGCCTTGTTCATAGTCACGGACCTTGTTCCTAGAATCAAGTTTTGTTACCAGCTTTGTTGTGGATTTTACCTTGGACCTTGAAAGACCCTGGACAATTCCCCACACTATTGCTTGGCAATAGTGTGTGTTTCGGTTTATTGGATTTTATCTTTGGACTCTAATATCATTTATTGGACAAACTATTTCTGGACTATATTTGACCTCATTTGAAAGGTCTGCTTCTGGACTATATTTTCTACTTGCTTTTATTATTCTTATATATTTCCTTAATAAAGATATTAGATAGTTTATTGGCCTCCGTGTATGGTTCTTGGTGCTCCGCTGCCTTGAGTGTGACAAAAGTAAATTACATTTTGGAATTAAAAATGAACAAAGTATAGGAGAAAACATTTACCATATGCAGTTGAAAGCCACACCCAAATACCACTTCTCAACATAGTCGCCATTCAAATCTAGGCATTTATCATAGCAATGAATGAGCTTGGCAACTCCTTCCCCACAAAACTCTGCCGCTTTCGTCCTCAACCAGCCTTCACCCCTTTCCGCAGCTGCGCATTGTCACCAAAATGCTGCGTTGAGGACGCAAGCAGCAGAGTTTTGTGGGGAATATGAGTTGCTAAGCTCATATATACAATTTGTACAAAATGAAAGTTTTCCAGGATTTGGTAGGCAGGTAGAATAATTTTACTCATAAAATTGCTGCTGAACTTTTTCTGTTAGTGCAAAGGCCTTTCTCTCTAGAGAGTTATCTAGTGTTCCAAGAGCCCCATCTCTGTAGGTATGATTTAATGACTTCTGTTTTATCCAGAGGGACAAAAGTGTTTCCTAATAATTTGACCTGTTATTCAGACTAATATATTCCTCATTAATAATGTTATTTTTGTGGTTTGTTGTTGGCCTCCCCTATCATGGATCTGAACTTATCACTCTTGCTTCTAAGTGCTGTAGTCTTTTGATGACTTTAGAAAAAACTTTTTTTTCCTTTATATTGAGCATAATATATGTAGGAAAAATCTGATCAGGAATGGAAAGGAAATGGGTATAGGAGGAGAAAGCAGAGAGGTAGTACCTTTTTTGGAACAGAATGCTGCAGTCATCTTCATAGGAAAAGATTTTCATAGGATTTGTCTCTATACTTACTGGGACTTCTGCTGTCAAATACAATGAAAATTTATTTTATGGAACCCATCCACAATAATATTTATATGGCTATATACTAGTATTTTAAAGCTAATCGTTGAAGAAATCACAATCAATATTTAGCTTTATACTATTAAATGAAAAAAATACTCTACAAAATGTAATGCTATTTTCCCAAATTCATTTTAATAAAAGAAAGCTGAATATATAAACAGAGTAAATAATGACATTCTGTTCTACCACTATCTTATTTTTCTTCATGTTGTCATTGGTGCAGTCCTATGCTCTGTGAGACAAAATAGGAGTGCTGAGAAACTACAGGAAGTATCCATATGCTTGGAGAAACTCTAATTTGTACCAAATAAACAACATAAAAGCAAATTAAACCCTAGCCCAGCAACATTGAAAAATAAAAGGTGAAGAAATGACTGAGTCTTGTGTAGTAAAAGGAATGCCAAAGGTGTTCAGTAGGTAAAATATTGATTGTAAGGTAAAAACAAAGAAACACAAAGGAGTGGGTGGAGTATAGCATGCTGTAAGGAAGCATGGTTGGATGAAATACTGCTGTTATGTAAAGGAAGATGACAACAGTGCACTATGTGATACATGAAATCAGTTCCTTAAAGCTGCCTTACTTTTTTGGAGAAGATGTTTCAAAGGAGTAATTGTATGAATTTTCCCTCTAATACTGCTTAGCATCAAATCCATGGATCTATCATCCTGATAAACTCTAGCTGTTTCCAAATGGAGACAATATAGGATTATAATGTTTAAAGACCGCATAAAAATGCGCATGGATTCACCCTGCATTGGGATGAAAATATGGGCTTCCAGTTGGGGGGCGTGGAGAAGCGGCTGCTCCATGCCCTGCATTGCCGGCTTTAACTTGCCCTCATCCCATGGTGGGAAGTGCCGCCACCCAGCTTTCCCCATTGCTGGGAAAGCAACACAGGAAGGCTCCTGTGTGGTTGCAGCAGTGGCATGAGCTGCTTTCTCTCCCTTTTTGGCACAGAGCTTGGTCGGAAGTGCCTGTGTGTCATATGAGGGGCTCCTTGCTAAAATTGGAAGGGAAACAGTGTAAGATAGGCAAAACAGCCCATCTGATGAGGTAATAAAAGACTATTTAAACCAAAGGCAATGCAGCTCAGCGGCAGGAAAAATAGCAAGGCAATAGAATGCCCCAGGATGTTTTTGTAACTACATGAAGCCATTTTTTCCCTAAGCACTCACAATGTGTGGTTACAAGCCACTAGACGTTTTAGTTTTGAGGGTTTGATCATGAACTGTAGAAGTAAAACTATTACAGATACCTACCATTTATAAGTCAGTGGTAGCTGTAAATACTCGCCTTAGTATGTTGTGGGAGGAAGACTTGCCATAACCCATCTCAGATAAAGATGGGTGACTGCTTTGATGTAAGTAGCCAACGAAGTCAAAAGCAAGACTCTTCTTGCTGAGATAACAGTGGTGATGTAAAACAGTGGTATAAATGCTTTGGTAGGCATCGCAGAAATAGACATGATATAACTACTTGCACAACACCACTCACCCTGAGAGTATAGAGGTTGCAGTCTATCCCTCATAAATGCTGATTGGATGCAGGAATGAAACCAGGCACATACTGGCAGTCTTCACATGGAAAGACCAGTAAAAAGGCTACGGGCAAACACTGCTCTTGCTTACTCTGGAGATCAACAGCAGTTAGAATTCATCTAGCTGCACCTTCACAATTATGTATGAACCTCTTGAAAGCAAATACACCATTGGCTGTTGCTTGAATGTAGCTCAGAGAGAATGACAATTGAGAGCAGTGAGGATTTTCTCCTCCCTTCCTGGCTGCTTTGTTAAAAGAACAAAAACTGTCTTGACAGCCTTTGAGGAAGCTGGAAATGTGAGTAGTTTCCATTTCCCCATTCCTGATTCATGCTGTATAGATAACTATAGGTATTCTGAAATATGACAAACTTCTGGTGTGAATAAGTTTGGATAAAAAAGTCAATCTACAGTTGATGTACATAAAATACTTATTTTTGGCACACAAGAATACTGCCATGTACCACTACCTGGGGCTTATACTATTAGAAGCTCATCTTTCCTGCTTCTCATTCACTAGCCAGTTAAGCACTGATATTAGGTAATGTCAGGGCCTCAAGGAAAACAATACAAATAAACATCCAGATATTTTGTGAGTGGGGAAGTTGGCCATTATATGGTTAGAACAGAATTCTGACTTCTGCAGTGATTAAAGAAATGGCTCACAATGGTCTTATGCAATCATAGCCCAGTAATAGGATGCTGGGCTCTATTGAAAACCAAACTCTGAAACCATAACAACTTTTTCATATACAATAGTATATACAAAAGTAAGACAAGAACAAATGCTTAGGGTTTTTGTCCACCATTTTAGTAATGCACAGGTAGTCATGGAAGTCCTTGAATGCATAGCTGCATAGCTCCTGAAAACATCAAAGTGACAAAATATGGAATTATTAATGAAACTGCAATAAACAGATGAAGCATCTGATAAATCTGTCTGCTAGCAAAGTATAATGCCAAAAATGTGGCATTCAATTTTTGTGAAGAGGTTTTTTTAAAAAGAGAAATGTTCTTGCTCTTTATTTCTCACCTTTTAAGCTGTCAAGGAGAGAGCCTCACAGAAACTTTAAAAACATTTCTTTTAAACACATTTCTGTATTGATAACTAAACAGAGTACTGTGTGCATGGCTTTTATTTTATGTATACGTGTGCCTTCAAAACATTCTTTGACAATGTTTGCTTTCAAATATCTGACTACTGTACAACTTTATAAGAGTTATTTTAAGACCACAGAATTAAGTTCCATGGTCAAAAACTGTTATTTGGGTAACTTATAGGTATGCATAGCTGGGGTATAGACTGTGAGTAGTCATCACTGATGTTTCCATGTCTCCAGGGCAGTGAATCTGAACTTAATTGGAAACCACTAAGATGTGGAACCTATTTTTTAAGTGGGTGTATAGGGTTCAAGATTGCTCTTATAACTAAAAAGCGAAGATTCCATTATTACATAATTATATTATAATTATATTATAATTACTTAGAGTATAACGTTCTCTACAGTTCCATAAAGAGTGTCTCCAAAGCTTATGCCTGATAATTGATAGGCAAATCATTATATTGGTCCAAGTCTTTCAACATATACTTGAGAAATTTTCCCAGAATTGGAAAACCCTGGATTGGCTATTGAAACTTGACATATTAGTCACTGATGGTATAAATGTAGACTTAGAGTACATCTATCACTTTAGAATTCATGTTTTCATATACAGTAGAGTCTCACTTACCCAAGCTAAACGGGCCGGCAGAACCTTGGATAAGCGAATATCTTGGATAATAAGGAGAGATTAAAGAAAAGCCTATTAAACATCAAATTAGGTTATGATTTTACAAATTAAGCATCAAAACATCATGTTATACAATAAATTTGACAGAAAAAGTAGTTCAATACGCAGTAATGTTATGTTGTAATTACTGTATTTACGAATTTAGCACCAAAATATCATGATATATTGAAAACATTGACTGCAAAAATGGCTTGGATAATCCAGAAACTTGGATAAGTGAGACTCTACTGTATTTTCTAACATTTGATTATGCTGCTTCAATAATAAAAATGTTTTTGTATTCACTGAAAAAACTGGAACAGTATACAATGGGTCCTTGGTATCTGTCACAGACAGAACGCCAGCGAGTAAAACAAAACTCAGTTTATTGAGGTTACAGAACTAAAAACGCCCGTAGGAGACAAAGAACAGGGCAAACACTTGACTTCAGTGTGATAAGTAACAAAAAACAACTCAGTTTGAGCTTAAACAATTCAAAGGGATAAACCGGGTTAAACAGAAGTATAATCCGGATTAAATCAAAAGTGCTTACTTCAGCCTGGCAAACAATGCAAACAAAAGAGGATCAACAGGAGTCAGAATGTAAACAACAGACTGGTAGCAGATTCCTCTCTGCTACTCAGAAACAGCAGGAGAATAAACCAGGCTTGTTTATTCCTTCCTGCAGCAAACGAAAAGCGTGGTCGTAGTCAGGATTCAGTTTAAGGTTCAGCGGCCAATGATATCCAGGTCCAGGCACAGCAGTCAGGGTAACGGCAGTCAGCAGGGTCCCAATCCGGTCCAAAGGTCAATAGCCAAGCCTAGTCGTCTAGAAATCCAAAGGTCTCACCGATAGCCAGCAGAAGGGATAATCCGGAATCGAAGTCAGTCAGTCCAGCGTCAATCCAGTGCGAGTAGATATTGCCCGTCAAAAAGACGACGGAGGTCCAAGCTATCGAGATTAAACACAAGTTGCACAGAGAAAAACCCTGCACAGTTCCTCCCGCCGTCGATGCCCAGTGTCCTTGGTAAACTTACGTATCCAGTAACGAATCACACCCGTCTTCAGGAAGTTCCCCAACAAAAGCCCAAGCGTCCGTCCAGATTACCTTGCCCAACACAATTAGACATTGGTCCCAAACCCCAATTTATCCCAGTTCAAGCTCATCATCGCTGTCAGCTGCCATCCCAATTCCAGGTGCCCCAACATCATCATCCTCATCAGAACTTAAGCACCTTTGACTACGCCCCACAGCATCCCCAGCTGTGGATCCCGCTCCATCCCTCCAGCCAGTCCATGGGTCTGATCCTGCAACCCGCCAATCACCTCCCATGCTTTCATTGCCTGTTTCCCCAACACCCAAATCCTCCCTCACACGAGTCCAATCCATGTCATCCTCCTCCGAGCTGGCCATCTCTTCCTCCAAACCCTCAGAAAAACCCTCAAATGAGTCCTCATCTGTCGGGTCTGTAAACAAATCCCGGAGCCGTTTTCTTTGACGCTCCTCGAAAGAGTCTGACTCTCGAGGAGTCTTATGACCTTCTATTACCGGAGCCCGAAGGCTCAACCATAACAGTATCTGTTGAGGTTTGGTTCCAGGACCCTCCATGGATACCAAAATCCATGGATACTCAATAAATGGTATAATAAAATGAAGTCCTATATATAAAATTGTAAAATTAAAGTTTGATTTTTGAATTTTCATTTTGGAGGAGGAATTATTTTGAATTCATGGATGGTTGAATCAATGGATAGTTATGGCTGACTGTAATGCTCTGTCTTCTACTTCTCAAATTATCAATTGCTAGGTATAAATCGGTCCCTTTTCTTTCACATTCTCCTGTACACTTGCACACTTAGATCCTCCAGCCTGCCAGAACCCATCTAGCAACTGTCACCCAGAAGATCTTTTCATCAGCTGTCCCAAGACTATAGAAATACCTGCTGGAAGAGATTCGACAACTAGATCAGCTGTCAGAATTTAAGACACAATTGAAGACCCATCTCTTCTGGCAGGCCAACTTGATCAATTTTAAGTTGTGAGTTTCAATCAGTGGATTTTAACTTGTATTTCAACTCTGTGTATCTTCTTTTATGTCTTTTAATAGTGTTTTATCTTTTGTTTTAATGGTGATGGATCCTGCCTTGAGCCCCAGACTAATAAATTCTCCCTCTTCCTCCCCCTCCCCCCTCCTCCTCCCCCTCCTCCTCCTCCTCCTCCTCCTCTTCTTCTTCTTCTTCTTCTTCTTCTTCTTCTTCTCCTCTTTCAACAAACCCTGAAGAAGACCATGAAGTATTACTTGACCAAAATGTATTATGCTTAAATAAAATCAGTGGATGATTCAAATGTTCTGAAACTTGGTGAGCTTGCAGTGGTAAATGTGTCCTCCAAGTATGGCCATTTCCATCATGACAGTCCTAAAAATGATGAAAAGGGGAACCTGGGAAGTTCCCCCATTGCAGCCAATGGGCTGGATTTTCCTGCAGCAAAAATGGATTTTCAGGTTGCCGAATTGAAAAATTGCACTTTGCCCTCCCGAATTCAGGCAGCTCCCAAAAAAATGGAATGGGGGCATCCCAAAAATGGACACTGAAAAAGGAACAGGGTTTACCCAAAATGTACACCCCTACTGCCTTCAAGACCCTTCCAGTGAAGCAGATTTAAGGCACTTTTCTTAAGGTGGCATTTTCCATGGGGTTGTTTGCACTCAAGACCCTTCCACTGAAGCAGATTTGAAGCATCTTTCATAAGGTTATACTTTCCATTGAGTTGTTTGCACTCAAGGCCTTTCCACTAAAACAGAAGCACCTTTCTTAAGGCAGAAGTTTCCCTGCAGTTGTTTGCACTGAGATTTCCTCCCATTGTCCCTCCAAGATTTTGATTATTTATCTTTTTCTAAAAAAAAAAAAATCACCTCAGATTGCATGAAGTAGTTTTAAATTAACCCTCATTTTTCCCAGAACCTTTGTATTGGTGATTGCTCTTTCCTCTAGCCTCTGCATTGGCGATCTGGGGAAATGGGCATTTCGGCTCCTCTCACACACAACATCATCATTTTATTTACAAGTGGGCTACAAAAGCAGGCAACAGGGATTAACATCACATTGGGAAATTGGTCATTTTGCTCATCTCTATGCAGGGAATTTAAAAATAAGTCAATTTCCAACTGGCATAGGAATCATTGGAAAAACCGGCACTTTAGAAATGGCAAAATATCTCATCCCCACAGTTGAAGCTTGCATAGTGTGAAGGGCACTGTGGGTTGCTGTTTCTTAAATGTATAGAAATGCTGAGTTTACTGTGTGGGATGAAGTCATTTATCAATAGACTGTAGAATTTACAACCAGAATATGTCTCTCTTCAGTACCTTCATTAAGGAATACTCAGCAAAATAAATGAACTGAGCTTAGTATTCAGATTAAGAATGCTGTTTGCAATACAAAGATAAGTCATTTGATAAGGGAAAACTATGTTAAGCAGTCTTACATCATTGACATTTCCCACATCTTGATGTCAAAAAGAATAAGGTTGCGTGTCCATTGAGGAAAGGAGCTGAAATCATCTATTAACGTTTGAATGGTGCAAAACAAAACAGTACTAACTGTGTGATCACTTCAGTGATGAAACAAAATGCCTTTTTGAAAGGTTTTATTAAAATCTTTGGGACCTAATAATTTTGTTCTTTTGGTCAATTTAAATTTTAGTCTTTTACTGTTTACATTGTCTTAAACTGATTTTAATTGTATGCTACCTTGAGATAAGGTTAGATAGAAATATTTTAATAGGTAAAAGGTAAAGGTTTTCCCCTGACGATAAGTCCAGTTGTGACCGACTCTGGGGGTTGGTGCTCATCTCCATTTCTAAGCCGAAGAGCCAGCGTTGTCCGTAGACACCTCCAAGGTCATGTGGCTGGCATGACTGCATGGAACGCCGTTACCTTCCCGCCGGAGCGGTACCTATTGCTCTACTCACATTGGCATGTTTTCGAACTGCTAGATTGGCAGGAGCTGGGGCTAACAGCAGGCGCTCATTCCGCTCCCAGGATTTGAACCTGGAACCTTTTGGTCCGCAAGTTCAGCAGCTCAGCGCTTTAACTCACTGTGCCACCAGGGCCCCCTATTTTAATAGAACCAATAAATAATAATAGTTGAATTGTATTTTCAAGAATACAATGCCATTCATTAGATTTCTTGTAATAATAATAATAATAATAATAATAATAATAATAATAATAATAATCCTTTATTTATACCCCGCCATCATCTCCCAAAAAGGACTCGGGGAGGCTTACAGAAGCACATACAGTGACATAACCACATAAAATACAGGTACAATCACATCAACATATTATACATGACAATATCAGTTCAAATAAAAGTGGCACATTACAAAAATAAAATCTGATCCCATTTAAAATCAATAAAAGACATTGCTAATTGGCATTAAAATTAATAGTACAACATCCCAGCCACAGCCCAAATTTTAGTTCAGGGGTAGCAAGCCTTGGTTAATGGGGACAGATTTGCCTCCCTCACCCCCCCCCCCCCCAATAATGGCTTCTAATCCTATCCTCTGGCCTTCTCAAGTGATCTTTAATTTTTTCCTGAAAACCACATTGTTTTGTGTTTTATTGGTTTTTGGATGGATTTTCCAATAATGCTAAAAGGATGGGAACAGTATTTTGGATCAATTCATTTTGCTTTTGGTCCCATCCACCTTTGGAATGCAGCCCATGAAACTAAATACAGCCCTCAGGATGAAAGAGGTCTTTTAACTCCATGGTTCCTACCAATGAATACATAGGGCTGTTTTCAAAGATTGAATGTAGTGACATGACTGTAGTGACAAGCTAGTGTAAAACATATGTATGCTTAAATAATTGAATTACAATGCAGTTTAGCTCTTCTAGCTTTAATTGCTACAACTGAAGTTGGTGGGATATCGGTCTTCTCCTAGACTCAGACTTATCCATCCTCTCAGATTTGTCCAAATTTACCTAACAATTTATTAATCCAGAATCTCTACTTCAAGGGCCATATGGAAATTATTTTTCCAGGAATCCTGTCTTCCTGGAAAAGACAGGTTGGAGAAGTTAGCCCGAGTGTGTCCTGAGTTGAAAATGTTAAAGTGTGACAATTTTCTGGACCGTGCAGTGTGCAAACAAGCAAAGATAAAGGCTTATCCTGTAGTGAAGAAAAGTAAAGTAAAGGCTAGTAGTAGACCTTTTGAAATTGTGCATGCAGACTTAGCAGGCCCTTTTCTGGAAAGTGAAGGGAAAGCTAGGTATTTCTTTGTTATAGTAGATAGGTTTACTAGATTTGGTTTTGTGTATACTTTGAAAAATAAGAGTGATGCATTCCTAATGTTCAAACAGTGGGTTCTGATGATAGAGAGAACTTTTCCCTATAAAGTGGCTTCTCTAGTCACAGATAGGGGTGGAGAGTTCTGTGCAATGATTTTCAAAAGTGGCTTACTGAGATTGGTATAAAGCACAAAACTACCAATCCATATACACCCGCAGAAAATGGCTTAGTTGAGAGGCGTATAGGAGTAATTAATAGCATGAAAGAATGTATGCTAGCTGATTCGGAAGCCCCTAGAAGTCTCTGGGGAGAAGCTGTCAATACTGCAAATTATGTGTTAAACAGAGTGTGGTGCTCAGCAATAGGACAAACCCCATTCTTTGCCTTGTATGGCCGTCCACCCAGTCTAAAACATCTCAGAATTTTTGGTCAATTTGCATATGTACATATTCCAGCACAACAGAGAAGTAAAGATCAACCAAAATGCCAAAAATTAAGATTTACGGGGTATGATGGAAACAAATATCGTTTCTTTGCGGGTAATGGAAGAATAGTACTTTCCAGAAGTGCCAATTTTGAAACGCACAGTGGCTGGGAAAGAATACATTGTAATAAAGAGGTGTTTGTTCAGTTTGATTCAAAAAAGGAAGCCACAAGTAGTAGTCAGGGTGTTGTAGAAGAAGATTTCCAGGAGGGAAAATTATTCTAAAGATAGGGGAATCAGGGAGGCTAATCGGAGAAGCCTGAGAATCGCTGCCAAACAAATGGCTGATTAGGTCTGCTTCCCTTGGGAAATTCTAAGGAGTCATGCATCTAGACAGAGTTGGGTTTCGCTTCTCGTTCTCTAGGGAAAGAGTTATGTTGGCGGGAAAACGAGACCCAATATAGGTGTTTGGCGCGAGGGATTCTTTGCGGAGTCAATTGATCAGCTTGAGGAGAGAGATCGTGTGTGGACTTCGTAATCCCAGTTCCTTGCTTCCCGGATCAAGCTTCAAGCCTTGCCTTGTCTCACGGTTTTACCACGGACTCTGTTTCATGCTTCATGTTCGTCTTGCCTCCAGTCACGGATCTAGTCAAGAATCAAGTTTATTTCCAGCCTTGTTGTCAAGCTTCATTGGACTTTAAAGACTCTGTTATTTCCCCACACTATTGCTTGGCAAAGTGTGTGTTTCGGTCAAGTGGATTAAAACTTTGAACTCTAATATCTTATATTGGACAATACATTTCTGGACTATATTTGACCTTATCTGAAAGGTCTGCTTTTGAACTATATTCTTCACTTGTTTTTATTGATTTTATATATTTCTTTAATAAAGATATTAGATAGAGACTGGCCTCTGTGTAAGGTTATTGGTGCTCTGCAGCCAGGGTCCTGACAGTCAGGAAGTGTTTTCTTTTTATAGACCCATCTACAACCAACCACTTTCTGATCTTTAGGTCTACTGACAACTTCAAACACCCCTTGCTGCATCATGGAATTATATTCACTATCCATAGCCATTTGCCATTCTCTTACATTAGTACTTTCCATTGCCTTTTGGTAACATTCAGGCTCATCATCTAGGTTTACAGTAACTTGGTAAAGTACTGGTTTTCCAAACCTCTCTGGTGGCTTTCTAACTCTTCTACTTCTTCTTAATACCATACTTCCTGTTTCATTCGTTCCCTCATTATCAGATTTTTGCTTCTCTCTTTTTTTTTCTATCCCTAAGCCTGGAACGCGGTGAAGGAACATTTGGTACTTCATCACTCTCTGACACTCTCTCCTGGAAAACGGGGGGGAGTTCTGCCCAAGGCCTGTTTGGCTGAATTCTTGAGGGCAAACATCAACATCCTGCAGGTGAAGAGACTCCGGCTCTTGCTGAACCGGCGAAAATCCCATGTTTTCCTCTTCGTCTGCCACAATAGAACTAGGAACAGGACTACAAGGCCCATGAGTCATCACACTGACGGTAGTCAGAAATACAAAGCCAGATTAGTTGCAAAAGGCTTTACACAAGTAAAATTTGAAAATTATGACAAAACTTTTGCACCCACTGCAAGGCCTGAAAGCCTGAGATTAATGTTGACTTTGGCAGCAAAAAGAAATTTGATCCTTAGACACTTTGATTTTGAAACTGCTTATTTGAATGCAAATTTAGTAGAAAAAATTTATATGGAGCAAGCGCCAGGTTTTGAATCTGGAAACAAGAATGAAGTTTATCTTCTTCGTAAATCTATTTATGGGCTGCGTCAGTCAGTGCGTTGCTGGAATCTTTGTGTGCATGAAGAACTATGTCGCCTTGGTTTTAATAGAAGTATTGCTGATGCTTGTGTGTATACCAGGGGTGTGGGTGATGATTGGACTGGTCTTTTGATTTATGTAGATGACGTCTGTGTAGTAACGAAAGGCTCAGATAGAGTTGCCCAAATACAGAAAGAACTGGAATAAAAATTTAAAATAAAGGATTTAGGTAGTCTAAAAAATTATGTGGGCCTTGAAGTGAACAGATCTAATAATAGAAAAATAATTCTAAGTCAGAAATCAAAGATAGAACAACTGATTGGAAAATGTGGACTCACTGATGCAAAGATCGTGTCTACACCCATGGTTGTGGATTATGCGAACCAAGAGTCACAGAAGTTATTTGAAAGGCCTGATTTATATCATTCAATTATTGGAAGTTTAATGTATATTGCCAATCACACCAGGCCCGATATCAGCTATGCAGTTGGTTATCTTAGCAGGAGAGTTGCTAAACCCAGAAGCATAGACTGGATTGCATTAAAAAGAGTAATAAGATACCTCAAAGGGACTATTGACTACTGTCTAGTATTTGGTAATAATGAAGAAAATGTAGTTTGTTTCGCGGACAGTTCTTTTGCCACCGAACAGAAGTGTAAATCTGTATCAGGTATAGTTGTGAAATTTGCTGGAAACATGTTAGTGTGGCGGTCTCGTAAACAAAATAATGTATCACGCAGTACCACGGAAGCAGAATATGCTGCATTATGTGAAGTTGTAAATGAAATTCAGTGGCTGCAACAACTGATGTCAGATGTTGGAGAGCAATGTAAAACTCCTATTGTTATTAAAGAAGATTACCAAGCATGTATTGCAATGACAGAGATGGAAAATCTGAAAAACAGAACTAAATACATAGGAGTTAGATATCATGCAGTGAAACAGATGATTGATGACAATGCTTGTTCTTCCTGATGACGTGAAGGGGATTCTTGGGTCTGTGAGGACGACCACTTGCGCTCTGGATCCTTGTCCTTCTTGGCTGGTTAAGCTGGCCAAAGATGGGTTGTTGGATTGGTTTGTGGCTATTATAAATGCCTTCTTGGGTCAGGGGTCAGTTCTATCCTGCTTTAAGCAGGCAGTAGTAAAACCATTACTAAAAAAGACCTCTTTAGACCCATCTGTATGTAACAACTACAGACCAATTTCCAACCTCCCATTTTTGGGCAAGGTTCTGGAGCGGGTGGTTGCCACGCAGCTCCAGGAGTTCCTCGATGACACTGATTTTCTGGACCGCTCGCAGTCTGGCTTCAGGCCTGGGCACAGTACTGGGACGGCTTTGGTCGCCTTGGTGGATGACCTCCGCAGGGAACTGGACAGGGGGAGTGTGACCCTGCTGGTTCTCTTGGACATCTCAGCGGCTTTCGATACCATCGACCATGGTATCCTTCTGGGGAGGCTCTCTGGGATGGGGCTCGGTGGCACGGTTCTGCTGTGGCTCCAGTCCTTCCTGGAGGGTCGTTCCCAGATGGTGAAGCTGGGGGACACCTGCTCGGACCCCTGGCCATTGACCTGTGGGGTCCCGCAAGGGTCTATTCTATCCCCCATGCTATTTAACATCTACATGAAACCGCTGGGAGAGGTCATCCGGAGTTTTGGAGGGTGTTGCCATCTCTACGCAGATGACACGCAAATCCACTACTCGTTCCCATCTGACTCCAAGGAAGCCCCTCGGATGCTGAACCAGTGCCTGGCCGCTGTGGCGGACTGGATGAGGAGGAACAAGCTGAGGATCAATCCTGACAAGACAGAGGCCCTCCAGGTCAGTCGTGCGTCAGATCGGGGTATTGGGTGGCAACCTGTGCTGGACGGGGTTGCACTCCCCCTGAAATCACAGGTTCGCAGTTTGGGGGTCCTCCTGGACTCAGCGCTGACGCTTGAGGCGCAGGTGTCAGCGGTGGCCGGGAGGGCCTTCGCACAACTCAAACTTGTGCGCCAACTGCGACCATACCTTGTGAAGTCTGACTTGACCACGGTGGTGCATGCCTTAGTTACCTCTAGACTGGACTACTGTAATGCGCTCTACGTGGGGCTTCCCTTGAAGACAGCCCGGAAACTACAATTGGTCCAGCGCTCGGCTGCCAGGCTAATTACGGGGGCGAGTTACAGTGAGAGATCTACTCCCCTGTTCAAGGAGCTCCACTGGCTGCCTTTTATTTTCCGGTCCCAATTCAAGGTGTATACCATCACATATAAAGCCCTAAACGGTTTGGGACCCACCTACCTTCGTGACCGTATCTCCTACCACAAGCCTACACGATCCCTTCGCTCATCAGGGGGAACTTTCCTGTCCCCACTCCCGATATCCCAGACCCGCCTTGTGGGAACAAGGGAGAGGGCCTTTTCTGCTGTGGCCCCCCGATTGTGGAATTCTCTGCCCGCGGAGATTAGGCAAGCCCCCACACTAGCAGCCTTCAAGAAAGACTTGAAAACATGGCTCTTTCGCTGCGCTTTTGGAGAGTAACCATTTTATATTTCTTTTCCGTTGCTCCCCCTAATATCTATCCTCCAGAATACCCCACTCCCTTATGACCCTGTTCGCTGTGGTTTTTATTTTTATGTCTTTCTCACCCCGAGTTTTAACTTAATGTTCATGTGGTCTGCCCTTGTTTTTATTGTCTCCTTGTTTTATTTTGTAATGGATATTATTTACTGTATTGTTTATTGTATTGTGTTGTGCTGTTCTTTTATATGCTGTTTACATTGTATTGTTTTGGGCGTGGCCCCATGTAAGCCGCCCCGAGTCCCCATTGGGGAGATGGTGGCGGGGTATAAATAAAGTTTTATTATTATTATTATTATTATTATTATTATTATTATTATTATTCGATTGCAATATTGTTCTACTGATTGTAATGTAGCTGATAACATGATAAAACCTTTGCCATGTATAAAACATGTAGAGATGATGAAACAATTGTGTGTTATAAACGTAAAAGAAAATGATTGAAATGTGTTCGAGCTGTGTATATAACTGTGATGACTAAATTACATTTAAAGAGGGGGAATTGTTGAAGTGGGAATGATTGTATATAGAGTTGTTTAAATGTAATTGAGTTATGTTGCAATATGAGCTGGTGATTGCATCATGCACTGTCTGCTGTCCACTATGCGAGTGTGTAAAGAGTTAACTGTGTATTGCATCAGACAGCAGAGGTGATTATAAATAGCTTGCTGTGTTATCTGTTCTTCCCTCTGCCCTCTGCTCTCTGCCTCTATGCACTCTGTCTGTATATATCGTCTTAAGAGTTGTTCGTTTGTTAGTAAATCTTTTGTAGAAAGCCAAACAGGCTTATGCCTATTTATTGGTGCCAGTGATTCTTCGTTGATCTTCCGCTGCATGTGTGTTTATCCAAACTGCACGTTCTGACAAAATTCACCCCTGAAATGTTACCAGGGTATCAACCATTCCCTATGCTATCCAAAATTATAAATTATATCTATCTATGTCATGGGAAAAAGTGTCTCCACTGAAGCTTTATCACCCACCCTTGATTCCACAACAGCAGAAAAAATTCAAAATCCAATTGTGCCAGGGACAGAAAGTGAGATGAAATATTTTGAACAGGGTCACAGACAGCAAAATAAATTTTATCAACCTATCTATCTATCTATCTATCTATCTATCATCTATATTAACTTAAGAACAAACCTACAGAATCTATCATGTCCATAATCTGGAGATTGCCTGTAATGACAATCCTAACAGAGTTTTCCTGACAAGATTTATTCAGATTATAAGTAGTGACAAAACTCAATCCTATTTTGCTTCTCAGATCAGTCAGGTTATAGGAAATCTTGACAACATACCCAACAAGGTCAATGTTAGACAATGTGAATGTTGCAAAATATCCTTAAGATGTTAACAAAAAGGGAAATGCCTGCCTAGTGCAGTGACAAAATGACTAGAGACTGTTTACTCTGTTTGTGAAAATGAATGCTCCTGAGAGTTTGATGCTTGGTAGAAGATTCTAAGAAAAGCTACATTTACAATTGATGGTTCTGAGGCCTTGAGAATAGAACCCAAATTCTGACATGTGCATGCAGAGTTTATGGTATCTCAAAGAAATATATACCTCCAGCAGGAAATCATTCCTTCCTGGAAACAGATCTTTATGGTCAGGCAATACAGTTTATTTTTCGTTTTTGGAAATAAAGTACTATATTATTTTTATGAGGTTTCACAGAAGTGTAGAGAATGTTAAAAGCTGGAACAATATTCTTTGATTTTACAATTCAGTTGTTCCTTTTAGTGGTGCTATTAATTATGTTGAAGTTTGTTTTCATAGCAGGCCTCCTGGCTAAAAATTGATCAACTGCGAACCTTTGTGGAAATTAATCTGCTTCATAAATCAGAACACTACAAGCAGAATTATATTCTCAAATGTCATGGTTCTGTCTTTCTTGAGCAAGAAATGTATTGTTTAGGGCAAACATTTATGGATTGTTTTAAAGAGTTTTAATTTTTAACAGTGCAATTCATTGTGTGTTTGTTTATTCAAAAGCAACCCCCAACACCCAATGTCATTTAATAGGATTTACTTATGGGGAACTCTGTTTAAAGACTGCAGCCTAATTAATTTTATGATATTCTTGTAACCAATAATAGCTAAACTTTAGCTCCTCTGCTGCCTTTTTAAAATTTATGATTGGAGTTGTCCAAAAAATTTAAAAAGGTAACTGTGCCCCAGTCAACTGCAAGCCGATTGCTACTTGAATTAGATTTTAATGTCATTGAAAGTCCAATGACATCATGTTCCTTATTTGACTTCATAATTGTTTCAGACAATGAAAAAATAGAATATATAGTGGGCTCTTAATATCCACTGGGTTTTGGTTCCAGGACTGCTTGTGGATATCAAAAACCATGGCTGTTCAATCTTCATTACATACCATGGCATAATAAAATATAAAATGGCAAAATCCAGGTTTGCTATTTAGAATTTTTAAAAAATATGTTCAAACTATGGATGGCTCAATCCTAGATACATAATTATCTCTTTGTTTCAACTATATCTGCCATGAAGCCAAGATCCAGCTTCTGAACAGAAAGTTAGTCAAAACAGCAAGCAGTCCAAGTACAAACTGAAAAATCCAGCTGAAGAGATACAAATTGAAGGGAATAACACAAGGTGACCTGACATTTATTTATTTATTTATTTATTTATTTCCAACATTTATATCCCGCCCTTCTCACCCGAAGGGACTCAGGGCGGCGTACAAAATTGGCAACAATTCGATGCCTATACATAATTAAAACAGCTATAAAAATCCAATAAAACAATTAAAACAATATAAAAAGTATAAAAACATATGATTAAAATCCATTCCTCCAAAATCCTCGTGCTGTAGCCGTAAATCAGTCCGGGTCGTCATTATCGTTTAATCTTCAAAAGCCTGGGCACATAGCCATGTTTTCAGGGCTTTTCTAAAACTCAAAAGGGTTGGGGCTTGCCGTATTTCTCTGGGGAGGGTGTTCCACAGCCGGGGAGCCACCACCGAGAAGGCCCTGTCCCTCGTCCCCACCAGCCGTGCCTGTGAGGCAGGCGGGACCGAGAGCAGGGCCTCTCCAGATGACCTTAGGGATCTTCCTGGCTCATAGGAGGAGATACGTTCGGACATTCTGTTCTGAGATCCAAAAGTTGATATCCAAAGATAACAAAGTCCAAGGTTAATCCAAAATCCAAATGCCAAAGTCAAAGAGATAGTCCGAAGTTCATGAATTCCAAGATCACCAAGAGTCCAAGGCCACAGTTCCCACCACTGAAGTTGCTGCCCACAAGAAAATGGGACTCCTGACAACATTTTATGCTAGGTTTTCAAGTATTGCCTATTGATAGTTCCTTTTCCAGATAATCTGGTGGACCTACAAACTTGAGGGTTTTCCCTTCACAAGTCTAAAGGAGCCGAAACACTTAACCCTTCCTCTGCCTGCCCAAATGTACTTTCTTGTTCTTGCTCTGCAGGTGGAGAAGTGGTAGCTTCCTCCATAGATTCTTCTTTCAAGCTCAGTTGAAGAAACTGCTGGGTACTGCTGGACTCCAACATGGATACTGACTCTTCCAACAGCTCCTCCTCCTCCTCCTCACTATCAGAACTGGATACAACAATATCATAAGCTGATTTTAGTTTGTAATTTTCTTATGAAGAGTTCCATTCTCATGATCTTCTCAGATTCTCCACAGCACCTTATGCAGCTTGAACCATTTGAGAAATTCCCACAATGATCAAGCATGGAGTATTCCTTGTCTAAGAAAACTGTGAAATTTGTGGGATTGCCATAACTCAGTGGGTGATATGAAAGCACATATGCACACAAACATGTATGCAATTCTGGATTTCTACAAGTTCTCCATTCTTATGGAAGTTCAAACCTCCTGTGAAAGATCATCTCCTGTAAAATTTGAAACAGGCTTTAGATAGGCCTGTCTTGTATATACTAGTAAGACTTGAGCTGGCTTAGCAATAAAGATGGCAATCCTCTATTGCTATTTGAAAAACCTGACCACACTAGTTGAGATATCATCTAAAAACTTTTCAATGAGCCCTGGGTGTGGAAATGTCCTTCTTCTCCAAGTTATTGATCCAGTCATTTTGGTGATTTAGGGCAATTTCACATGGACATTTCATCCAGGGGACAATTTGGACTCCAGATCTGCTCTGGGATGATTCCTGCTGCCAGACCCCAGGTGCCATGGAAGCAAAAAAGAGTCCTTACCACCATCTCCTAGGCCACTGCAGAGATAAGACAGACAGAGGGGTTACTCTGAAGGAAGGCAAACAACTGAACTGGTTTGCTTAAATGCATCTTAACAACAGATTTGATCAAGACAAGAAAAATGCAGCCATAGAGGTTAAAGGAAATGAGTTTGACTCAAAGTTGTAGAAAGATGGTGATTTATAATATGTATAAATGGTTTTTGAAACTAGACATAGTAAAAAAACAAAAACATAAAAGTGGGCCTCACATTTTGGGAATTATTTAAGGGGACAATGTTGTCCAAAGATATGATTGTTACTTTGTGCAATACTTTCAAAGAAAGCTCACTAAGGATGTACAGCTAGTATACCTCATTACTGGAAAGTATACCTCCTCCCTATAGCTTATCTTGGGACCACTGTTGCCTCTCCACTTATGCCTTTCATGCAAGTCTCCTACATACATTTTCTTTTGAACAGAATGAGTTGGACAATGTTCAAACAAGGTGGGCTTTTGTATGTGGTGACTTGTGAGAAGGTGAATAGTTGCTGAGCTAAGATCTATATTTTAATTGGAAAGAAAATCCTCATGATTAATATTAACCTTCCTTGCCTAGTTTCTCCATGCATCACAACCTCTGAGGATGCCTGCCATAGATGTGGGCAAAACGTCAGGAGAGAATACTTCTAGAACATGGCCATACAGCCCAGAATACATACAACAACCATCAAAAAGATTGTTGCAAAACCAAGGGTATAAAGAATAATCCAAGAAAACATTAGGCATAAAACAAGGTTCCATTAATACATGACAAAGTCCCATGAACTTGAATACACAAAGCTGCAAGATAATCCGAGAAAGCAAGAGCTGCTTCTAGACCCAAATGAGACATTGCTTTTGACAAAGATTTCTCTCTCAGCACACCCTTTAATATTCCCTGCATAGCATGAACACATTTCTTTGGCCTCTGACCTCTTTCTTGTTTGCTATTCTAACACTCCTGCGAACTCGAAATTCCAAACGGGCAGCTCGATCCAGAGATTCCATTTCATCAAGGCCAGACAGCTTGTTAGCAGGAGCCTCTGTCTGCATGTTATCTAACTGGGAGCTGTCCTCCCTTTGCACCTGGCTAGCTTCGGTATCATCTCCAGTATCATCAACACCATTCCCTGCCATCGGAATGCTTCCCTGCTCCTCATCTCTCACAGCAGGAACACTCTGAACCTGAATCCCATAATTCCCATCAGAGTCATCTTGAAACTGAATCCCATCATCTTTAATATCTGGAACCTGACTCCCACAATCCCCATCAGAGTCACTCTGAGACTCCAGCTGAGTCACAACAGCCATTCTCCAATGTTTAACAGGCAGCTCATACTGCTGTTCTCCAATGTTTACCAGGCAGCTCATACTGCTGTTCTCTAATGTTTACCAGGCAGCTCATACTGCCGTTCTCCAATGTTTAACAGGCAGCTCATACTGTGTTTGGGTTTGGTTTGGTTTTGTGAGGTGCCTTTGGCTTGGTAAATAACATGATCTCCTGTCCCTTGGCCAACTTTCCAAATGTCTAAAAGCAGCGGATGGCCCACAAGCCAGATTACACATGAAATGTAGTTGTAGATTTGTACTGGGAAAACCAAGTCCCCACATTTTTTTGGAAAATGTTGAAGAAAAATCCTGCCTCCCACGGCTCACATGGCATTGTACAGGATGGGTTGTGAATGCACTCAGTAGTGCAGTCTAGAGTTATCTGGTCTTTCCTGGGGGTTGTAGCTGTTTTGGTTTGGGATTTGGGTTGGTTTGGTTTGCTTTGTTTTCAGTGAGGAGAAATCTGCTCCTTGCGGAAGGGTTAGGGCGGGGCCCATGCATTTTCCCCACAACCAATAAATCTTGTTCATCTGGAGGCCATATTCAGATAATTATTACTGAGGCATGGCATCTTATCACTCTTGTCTACCTCGATGACTACACACAACTACCTCTTCTTCTCTCCTTGGGTGTGGCTGCCTTTTTGGCTGGCAGAACAGCCTGTTGGTTTGGGTGAAGCAGCAGTATCCTTCAACTTGGGGATGGGGAAGATTCCCTTCTGTGCCGGGATGCCTTTTGGCTGCTGGCGTTGACATGCGGGATGGGCAATATGTTTGTTGGTAGTTGCTGTCTTAACCAGGTGTTCCGGGAGTGTGGGCCTTTTTGGCTGGCAGTAACATGCCGGAGTCGCACCATGGGCCAGAGAGCTAGGTCGCAGAAGCAGAAAACTTTGTGGAAGTAAAGCAAAGGAGAGGAAAGGCAGGGCCAAGACTTCACAAATAGTGTGGTTCAGGGACAACAAGTTTCCTGCATCCTTGGTCAAAACGGTCAAGAAACAGCCTACCACGGCCTTCTTGTGTGGGGCGGGATGCCCGCCTTTTGGGCTGGCAGTACAGCCTCTTGGTTTTGGTGAAGCAACAGTATCCTTCCTTTTTGGCCACCAGGTTCCTTTCTCTAGGGTCACATCTGCAGGCAGGCCTTTTGTTCCCAGCTTGCTTTCATGTCCAGTTATTTAACTGGCATGCTTTCCCCCAAGTTTTAAGCATCTGATGCCTTTCTACAAAAAGAGGTGATTTATTTTCCCTGTTCTGAACAGAAAAACTATATGTGTTCAATTGTTTTCATTATTTTCATGATGTGAGCTATTTTTTCCCCAAATCCTCCCTTTCTGGCACCTTTGCCAGATGTTCTTCAAAGTGGCTGCTTGTCCAGATCTTCGGGGTTGGGTGCCGGCCAACTGTGGCCAGTGGAAGGTGGGGCTTTTTGGCTGGCAGTAACAGTTCAGAGTTGGACTGTGGGCCAGAGAGTTTTCCATAAGTATACTTCCACTGTATACAGCATACTTCCACTGTGGCCACCAGGTTCCTTCCTTTGGTGGTTCGGGATGCCTGCCTTTTTGGCTGGCAGTGACAGGGCAGTGTGGTGCCGTGGACCGGACACTTACTTTGCATGGGACCTTCCTGAAGGGTTGTTTTTTGTTTTGCTTTGGTCTGGATTGGATTGGTTTGATTTGATTTGGTTTAGGCTTGGGCCTGCCAGTGCTTATAGGATGGTTGGGCAATAGCACAGACTGGAGTCCTGGTAGAAGGAATGCAGGTTGGGTTTTTTTAGGCTTGGTTCGGTTTAGGGCTGCCTACGGTTGTGCAATAGTGCACTGCAGACTGGAGTAATCTTCCTCCACCACGCAATCCTTTCACAGGGGCAAGATTAAGGTGCCACGCTGCCCTGTTTCTGCCAGGCCAAAAGATGATCTTAGCGGTGGGGCGGGGTGGGGGCTGGCCAACAGCGGCCGGCCCGGCAGAAGAGTGGGTGCCATGCCGCCCTGTTTCTGCCAGGCCAAAAGACTTCCGCCCTGTGATCTTAGCGGTGGGGTTGGGTGGGGACTGGCCAACAGCGGCCGGCAGAGGAAGAGTGGGTGCCACGCTGCCCTGTTTCTGCCAGGCCAAAAGACTCCTGCCTGTTGTGACTCAGCTGGAGCCTCAGAGTGACTCTGATGGGGATTATGTGATTCAGGTTCAAAATGACTCTGATAGGGATTTTGGGATTCAGGTTCAGAGTGTCCCTGTTGTAGAAGATGAGGAACAAAGAGGTTTTCCCACAGCAGGGAGTGATGTTGATGATACTGAAACTGGCCAGGTGCAAATTGACTCAAAAAAGGAGGACAGTTCTCAGTCTGATAGCATGCAGACAGACTCTAACGAGCTGGCTGGCCTTGATTAAACGGAATCTCTAGATCGAGGTGATCGTTTGGAATTCAGGGTTCAAAGGAGTGTGAGAATAGCAAACAAGAAGGAGGTCAGAGGCCAAAGAAATGCTTTCGTGCTTTGCAAAGGGTATTAAAACAGTGTGTTGGGAGACAAACCTTTGTCAAAGCAACTTTTCATTCAACCAAGAAGCAAGTTCTCATTCTACTGAATTTCTTGCAGCCTTTGTTCATGTTCATGGGACTTTGTCATGCTCTAATGGGACTCTGTTTATTCCTGGTGATTTCTTGGATTATGCTCTAAGGCTGTGTTTTGTAACGATCTTTTGGAACTTTACTTCTGCTTTTAAAGAAGTATTTATCTTCTACTTTCTAATAAACTACAAAAGACTCCAACCTGTGTGCAGCCTGGTGTATTTAGCAAGGTGAAGCTAACCTGAGGTGTGATACCGCCCCACAATCTTAGCAGTGGAGCAGGGTGGGGGCCGGCCAACAGCGGCCGGCCTGGCAGAGGAGTGGGTGCCACGCCACCCTGTTTCTGCCAGGCCAAAAGACTCCCGCCCCACGATTTTAGCGGTGGGGCAGGGTGGGGGCCAGCCAACTGTGGCCGGCAAAAGAGGAGTCTGGAGATGGAAGGCTTTGATATTTTTACCAGGTTTTTTTTGAAAATTCTGTAAGCTCTCTTCTCTGAAGGTGAGGTTAAAGTTTCCCCTGATGTTAAGTCCAGTCATGTCTGACTCTGGGGGTTGGTGCTCATCTCCATTTCTAAGCCGAAGAGCCGGCATTATCCGTAGACACCTCCAAGGTCATGTGGCCGGCATGACTGCATGGAGATGAATGAGTGGAGGAACCCCCCCCCCCACCCCCGCCCCGTGATCCTTCTGCAGGGGCAGGATTCTCTCCTGGGGAGGGCAGAGGGTGGGATGCCTGGCTTTTTGCCTAATAGTAGAGCGGCTCTTGGTTTTGGTGAAGCCACAGTATCCTTCCACTGTGGCCACCAGGTTCCTTCCTGAGGGTCACATATGCAGGCAGGCCTTGCTTTCCCCACTTGGTAATGTGGAAAGTTGAGTTTGGTCTTGCAGGGACATGGGCTGGCCAACTGTGGCCGGCAGGGGGGTGGGGTGGATGCCTTTTTGCCTGGCAGAAGCATGGCGGAGTTGCACTGTGGGCCGGACGCTGGTCCTTCAGCAAGGCCTTCAGCCTGCTGACCCTCCCTCTAAGGTTGGTGCTGATGGTGGTTGCTGTGCTGGCTTATATCCAGGACTTCCAGCAGAAAGGCCGGCCGAGGGAACCCCCAGCCCTGCTATACCTTGGGGAAGATCAAGATTCCTCAGATTTCTATTCCTTCTGTCCTTTGCCATTTGAAAAAATGACATTTTCTCAGCTTCTTTTTCTTTTGATTTCTTGGGAAACCAATATTTGCTTCAAAAGAACACAGTACTTCTAAGGTCACGTATGCACTGGCAGGCCTTTCATTCCCAGCTCGGGACTGCTGAAAGTCGTTTTGGTGCTCTGTCCACCACCATCAGCCAGATTTGTTTTCATGTCCAGTTTCCAAAACTGGCATGCTTTCCCCAAATTTTTAAGCATCTGATTCATAACCCAGGAAAGGGTTATTTATTTTCCCTGGTTTTCATGATTTTAAAATAGAAGCAATTCCCCCTCCCCCAATCCTGCTTCCTTTCTGGTACCTTTGCAAGATGTTCTTCTAAATGCTTACCCAGGTCTTCCGGGGGGGGGGGTCAACTGTGGTCAGCGGGGGGGGGCAACTGTGGTCAGCGGGGGGGAGGGGCAGATGCCTCTTTGCCTGGCAGAAACATGGCGGAGTTGCACCGTGGGCTGGACGCTGGTCCTTCAGTGCGGCCTTCAGTCTGCTGGTCCTTCAGCACTGACTTCAGTGTAGCTGCAGTATCCTTCTGCTTGGGGAACATTCCCTCCTGGGGTGGGGCGGGATGTCCATGGAATGGGCTTCTTCCCGGATGCCTGCGGCAGCAGTGTATCCACCAGTGTCCACCAATTTCATGGAGTTTCGGCCACAAAAACAAAGTTTCCCAAGTAGAATAAGGACTTTCAAAGTAAAGACAACCCAATAGTAAAGACAATGAAACAGGAAATAAGACTTTCAAAGCAGAAACAGATTTCTGCAATTATTAAAAAATGGTTTCGTAGATAAGCTATTAAAATTCGCCAAAAATCAGTGGATAAGGGGAACGTTCTGAGTTTTGGTGAGCTAGCAGTGTTAATTGAAGAGGATAGCTCAAAAAATCCCCCAGTGCTGTTTTTGGCCACTGCGTATGCGCGTCCGCCATTAACGAATTAATTCAGAATATTCAGAATATTCCGAATATTTGTTAAGTTTCGAAAAATTTTGGGTCAAAATTTGGAAGTAGTTTCAGAAACAAAGCGCCAGCACCCCCTACTTTAGAAGTGAGTTTTGAACCATTTTTTTCATGGATCGCACATGCCTAGAGGTGAAGGTATCCCATGGATACTTATATAAAAATAAATTAGTTAGTTTTACCAGTGTGATCTGTTTTTACTTGTCTATGATCTAGCTTGGGTTCATTGTCATTCCTTCTCTTATTCCTATCACACAACTCTCCCAAAGACATTTTCTCTTAGGCAATAATCAGATCAAGCTTTAAGAAAGAATCTGTGGTCTCCCTTTTAATTCCCTATTACATTCACAGCCCAGGGATCAAACAATGCAGTTTGGATATATGAAGCTTCTGTCTGTAAGATAGCAGGACCACTCTCTGCTTTTGGGGAGCATGTTGGATTTAAATTAGCTCTGATTTATGGTGACTCTGTCTTATGGGTTTTCTAGAAAGTGGGGTGTTGTGCAGTTTCTAGGCTGTATGGACAAGTTCTAACAGCATTTTCTCCTGACGTTTTACTTCCATCTGTGGCTGGCATCTTCAGAGGTTTTTATTTTCATGATTACTTTGGCATTACCCTTGTCTGCTGGGAGAATGATGACTTCTGAATCAGATTTCAGGTGTTTGATAACTTTTCTTTCTTTCCTTGTAATGTTAGGGGAAGTTTTGCCTTTCTCAGAATCCTTGCTGTTTCCCCTCTTTCTTCCTCCACTTATTTCTCAGGGAGATCATCGGTGATTCAACATTAGCAATGATGTTTTTCTACTGGGATTCTGGTGGTGGTAACAGCAACGTTTCCTCCTTTTGCTAAGATGGATACTTCATTATCAGAGAGTTGTCCCTCAGTCAGATTGATAATGGTCCATGATGCCAAAACCCAGTTTGAGATTCATCTGAAGTTTTTAGCATTTGTAGAATTTTTGTTTCTGTCTTTTAGTGTGGTAAGCCATGTTTTTCTCCATTTTTTTGTAGGTGATGTTGTCTATTTTATCCTAGGCTTGGGTATTCATCTTTTTGAAGGGGACTTAGGGCGGATCACAATGCACATATCCATAACAAACATTTAATGCTGTTTCTAGACATACAACAGAGACAGACAGATAGAGGTAATTCAATATTTTCCAACTTCCGCTTTGGGAGGTTATGCTTGATTCCGGCCACAGGGGAACTGTCGCTTCATCCACTATGACACCAAGTCCTTTTTGATCATAGTATTTCTTCCTTGCTCTTTGATCGCCAGCAGTTTTATGATATTGTAAATTAAATTAACCTCCCCACTTCAGTGGTCCCTAATTTATCTACTCACAGGTGCAGCTGTTTTCAAACTGCTTAGGTGGACAGTAAGCTAGGCTATTGACAGTCGGGTGCTCAATCTGACTCGGGCTTCGAACTTGCCACTTTCCAGTTGGCAGTGATCTATTGCTGCTGGTTATTAACCAGCTGTGCTATAGCCCGGCCCATGTTTGTCTATGTTTGCAAGTTCTTTGCGGGTAGTGTGGATTCTCTTACGTAAGAATGTATGCTCTAGGCCAGGCATGGTCAAACTGCAGCCCTCCAGGAGTTAAGGACTTCAACTCCCACAATTCCTAACAGCCTACTGGTGTTGGGAGTTGGAAGTGAACACCTGGAGAGCTGAAGTTTGCCCATGCCTGCTCTAGGCGGTCATAGATACGGTGAGCCTATGCTGTTGCGAAACTCCTTTTGGCTGTGAGGAATTATGGGATGGCTCCTGTGTCTCTATGGCATAGAAGAAAGGTTAGAGAACACTCATGTTTCACCTACATCTGTGGCTCTGAAGATCCTCTGACGATGCCAGTCACAGATGCAGGTGAAACATCAGGAGAAAATGCTTTTAGAACACAGCCATACAGCCCGGAAACCACACAAGACCCCAGTGATTCCAGCTATGAAAGCCTTTGACAATACATTTTCTAGAGAGGTTTGTCATTTCCTTAGTTTAAGGCTGAGAGAGTTGAAGTTTTCCAAGTCACCCCGGTGTGGGTTTCTGTGGTTAAGTAAAAATTCATTTTTGGTTTCTTGAAGTCCAGTACTCAAAACCATTATACCATGATGGATTTTTGGCTATTACTATACTTCAAAATACCCCATGTGTTCCAGATACAGTGGAACCTTGACTTACAAGCACCCCTACTTATGAGCTTTTCAAATTATGAGCCATCTCTCAGTTCTGGTTTCATTTTTACATACAAGCAGTGCTTCAACATACGAGCCACCACAAAGCGCACTAGTGCCAGAGTGAGCACTAGTGCAAGGGTACAGGACTTTTTCTCCCAATGTCAGATGCCCAAAGTGTAGGGCACAAGTGGAACAGATGACCCAAGCACAGAGTGCAATTACCGCTCTCACCTGTGGCTGAATTGTTTGGGAGAGTGAGGGGGCAGATGCCAGTCATGTGTGGGGTACAAATGGCCACCTGTCTTGTACTCCATATTCATGTTCTGCTGCCTGTGTTACCACCTCTGCTCTCTCTTTTCTGCTCTCCTGAATGATAACGAGAGGCATGCATATGGGGCTCCCCAGGCACAGCTGCCTCTCTTGTGCTCTCTTGTGTTACTGCCTCTCCTCTCCCTCTTCTGTTCTCCTAAAGGAGTTACCAAGAATGAATACTATGCAGTAAGAAAATGATGCTTCTGCCTCTTCACTTTGTGCTTTCCTGCCACAACTTTGTGCTTCTACCATTTAGAAGTTGATCATTCTGTTGTTATTATTTTATTTATTTATTTATTTATTTATTTATTTATTTATTTATTTACTGCATTTCTATACTGCTCTTCTCACCTCTGGGGGAACTCAGAGTGAATGTGTAGGTTTTGCCTTGCTGTTACACTGGCCAACACACAATTTTGTTGCCTTAAATGTGCTTTTGTTGCCACAGTGGCTGAAAGGAACCAAGCATGTGTATTTGTTTGCAATTCTCTTTTATTATGTGTCATTATTTTTAATACATTCTTTGTTATTTATAAAGTACCTTTTCTTATTTAAGGACACATAACAAAAAATGCAGGGGGGGGGGTATTCAGAGGTCCGTAATGAATTAATAGCATTTCAATGCATTTTGATGGGAAAATTTGCTTTGAGAGAAGATTGATTTAAGAGCTTCGTCATGGAATAACTTAAACTCTTAACTCAAAATATCACTGTATACTAAAGAGTGCAATCAGTGTTAACTTCCTCAAACTCTAGACACTATTTTCTTTAAAGAAACCTTTCCTCTCTTAAAGCCTTTACCACTCTTCTATCTTTTTAAAATGATAGGCTGTTTTGGCCTCCAACCACCACAATTCCTGGCCATTGGACAAGCGAGATAGGGCTGCTCCAGCGCAACCACCAGGTAAGCAGATGAGGAAGAGACTTCTTGTCCTGGTTGTATTAAAAATTGAGACAGAAAACCTCAATGTCTGTAGTGCCCGTGCTATATTTAAATTGAACATTACTAGTCAGTGAGGGTTATGCTTCCAAGCAAATTGATGGCTGTCACTGATGATATTTAGCTAGAAGGCAAGTCAATGCAGATGGAAAAGAATCTCAGCTGAGGTTCTTCCTATGAGATCATTTTACTGTTAAAAGAACATTCAAATGAGGGAGTATGAAATCTTCTGGAATCTTCTATCAGGATACAAAATAATCCTGTAGCACCTCTGAGACTAAATGAGAATAATTAATTTATAGTATGAATTGTCATGGATTCCAAGCTATTAGTATTATTTAGTGTCATCAAATGTACATGGCATTTTAGAGTAAAACAACCAAAAATAATAAAGTCATACAATTTAAAAGATATATGTACACACATACACTTGAAGAAGGAAGAATAAGACAAGATAAAATTGTGTAATACAAAACAAATTATTCAAATAAAATCCAAAAATAAACATACTAACTAATTTATGTAGTCAAAATGTAAAAAACTCAAATTGAAATTCTTAAAGCTTTGGGAAACAAAATCATTTTCAATTGAAATTTAAAAACAAGGAGGGAAACAGCAGTCTATAAACATTTAAGGAGGCACTTCCAATAATAAGGGGCAGTAAATGAGAGAGGACAAAGTCAAGCCACTAAAGAGGAAACTCTTGGTTGAAGGAGAATCCTAGAATTTCTAGAACACAAATCTCAGCAAGTCATTAAAAACAAAAAATGGCTGAAAGATGAGGAAGCTGGGCTGTGCAAGATTTTGAATGTTAACACAAGAAGCTTATACTAATCCAAAAGTAATGCGTAACCAATTAAGAGATATCAAAAGTGCAGTAACATGATGAAAACAATGGGTGATAAAGAATTCTTGCAACAGAATGTTGAGCGTAAACCATACTATGAGATGATGGAAAAGAAGATTGCAACAATCAAGGTGGGAAATGACTAAGGCATAAACTAAGAGGAACTAGTAGTGGAAGCAGAAAGAAAAGATCAAATTTTGGCAAGAAAATGAAAGTTCACTTCACTAGACAATCTAATGAAATGGATTAGAGTCCATTGAAGATTATGGTAGTATTCTCTTTTCCTCTTTTATTCTCAAAGTTACTACAGAATTCCTTTACATCTTTTTTTTTTTACAGAATGAGAACAATGCAGCTATGTCTTCAAAAACTTTCTAATAAGAAATTTTCAGAATTCAACCATGTCCACCCCAAAAGAGCTTAGAAACATTAAATTGATTTCTACAGAAGAAATAATATGTGTGTTCAACTCTCTCATATGGTGTTGGGTTGCAGTTTTCCTCACATAGCCTAGAATTCAATGGGATGATAGAGAAGGATTGGATACCAGGACCACTGTTTCATGAAACAAAACAAACCTGTATACTCATCAAAATTTTATATTCAAATTAAAAACTGTAAGGGAAAAATATAGAGAACTTGGGCAAAGGGTTTGTAAGAGAAGTAACATTGAATGAATATGCCCTAGCAAACAAACGTAATTTGTAGAATGCTTTTCTCAGTTGTATTGGATGATGGCATAGGTATATTTATCGTGCATGCAATATTAATATTTACTTTCAAATGAAAACCAAATCAACATGCTCTACAAACAATTTAATTTACTTATGTAGAAACTAACAATTTATGTTCAGCATAGACTCAGCATCTCTAGTGAGACTCTTCTGCTAAGATAAATATTTACAAGCTGATCCCCAAATAAAGATGTTAAACTAATGGATTAGTCAATTGTTTCTGAGTTGAAAAAATATGCAATGATGGGGGAAAGGGAAAAAAACAAGAAGAAAAGAAAAATAAAGTCCTAATTAGAGGGAGAAGAATAATTGTTTTTATCCAATTGCTGCCAGTTAAAAGGCTAAGCTCCGCCCACTTGGTCTCCCATCAACCAACTCAGCCCAGGGGACAGGCAGAATTAGGCCTCACTAAGGCATCTTCCACACTGCCTATAAAATACAGATTATCTTATTTGAACTGGATTATATGGCAGTGTAGACTCAAGGCCCTTCAACACAGCTATATAACCTACCCTGTTTCCCCGAAAATAAGTCAGGGTCTTATATTAATTTTTGCTCCCAAAGATGCACTAGGTCATATTTTCAGGGGATGTCTTATTTTTCCATGAAGAAGAGCTCACATTTATTGTTGAACAACAAAATGAACATTTATTATATACTGGAAAGTAGTTGTCATCACAAACCAGCATAACCAGACAAACTATGAATCCTATCAAGAATTTCTTGTTACTACCATTATTTACATGTACAACAATCTATGGTACCTCTTGCAATTTAGGTTTCACAAGGTTTCCACACTGATTTCTCTCTATTCTAGTTTCAATGTAGTCATGAATGATGAATAATATAATATGCTATAATAATATGATAATATAATAATAATATAATTATATACAATATATTAATGAGATAATATAATATAGGATATAATAATAACAGAAAATGATAATAATATGGTATTAATAGGATAATATAATAATGGGATATAATAACAGAATAGCATAATAATATAATAATAATTGGATAATATAATAGAATAATAGAATGGAATAGAATGATATAAAATATATTAATAGGATAATATAAAATGGAATATAATAATAATAACAGAATATGCTAATAATAATAAAATAATAATATGATAATATAATAGAATAATAGTATAGAATATAATGATATAAAATATATTAATAGGGTAATATAAAATGGAATTTAATAATAACAGAATAATAATATAATAATATGAAAATATAATAGAATAATAATAGAATAATAATATAATGATATAATAATAATAATAGAAAAATATAATATAATGATTTAAAATATATTAATAGGATAATATAATAATGGGATATAATAATAGTAACAGAATATGATGATAATAATATGGCAATAGAATAATAGTATAAAATAATCAGTTTCATGGCATAGGATAGGAAGATGAGAGGAGAATCCCAATGTGTCCTGTACCTTTAAGGAGCGAAGCCTTGGGGATGAGTGGAAAGCCCTCTTCCTTCCTTCCCTCCCACCCTCCCTTGCCTGGGCTCCAGGAGCCAATCAGAAGCCTCTGGGAAGCAAGGGAGCATGGTCAGCATGGCCTTGTCTCCGAAGGAAGAAACGGCAGCGCAGTAGCAGCCACGGAAGGTTTTTCAAGCCTCGGCTGGGGGACAGGCAAGGAAAGGCCAGCTAGGGAGGCACAGAAAGCAAGCACTTTCCCTCCCTCCCTCCGGTGTATGAATGAGTGCTGGTTCTGCCCTGCAGCCATGCTTCCCAATGGAACTCTGCTGCAGCCTTAGTTGCTAGGTCTTACTTTCAGGGGAGGCCTTATATTTGGCAATCCCCCCAAACCCCTGCTAGGTCTTATTCTTTGGGGAGGTCTTATTTTCGGGGAAACACGGTATTTATAATCTTATATTATCTGCTTTGAACTGAATTATCTTGAGTCCACACTGCCATATAATCCACTTCAGTGTGCATTTTATTCAGCTGTATAGAAGGAGCCTCATATAATCCAGTTCTAAGCAGATAATATAAGATTATCTATATACAGTAGATTCTCACTTATCCAACATAAACAGGCCGGCAGAACGTTGGATAAGTGAATATGTTGGATAATAAGAAGGGATTCAGGAAAAGCCTCTTAAACATCACATTCTCTCACGACCCCATCTGCTGCCAAACTGCCATACATGTCTATGCCAGGCATCCTCAGAGAATATGAGAAAACAGACAAGTGGGATGTTTATTTCTATCTCACCAATGATATCCAGGATGGGACAACTCATATCTGTCTGAGGCGACTGTGAATGTTCCACTTGGCCACCTTGATTGCCATTTAATGCCCTTGCACCTTCAAGGCCTGCCTACTTCCTGCTTCGGAGAGGAATCCTTTGTTGGGGGATGTTAGCTGGCCCTCAGTACATCATGTCTGGAATTCCCTGATTACTCAGTGCTGTTCTTTAGTTAACTGTCCTGATTTCACAGATTTTTTTTAATACTGGGAGCCACATTTTGTTCATTCCAGGCAGGCAGGAACCATCCAGGCTTTGAAGCTACAAGGCTATTCAGTGGCAATTCCAACATTCACACTTGCCTAAAGCAGACAACAGTTCTTTCTTCCACCCTGGTCATTCTACAGATATATAAACCCCACTTCCTTTCGTTACAACACATTTCACAACCTCTGAGGATGCCTGCCATACACGCAGGCGAACATCAGGAGAGAATACATTTGGAACATGACCAGGCAGACCACAGAACTCAGAACAACCCAATACAAAGAGAAACAAAAATAATAAAATAAATTCAAAAAACAAATAAAAATAAAATAAAATAATACAATTAAAAAACATAAATAAAAATAATATAATAAAATAATAAAATATAATACAAATAATAAAATAAAATAATAAAAACACACAAATAATCATAAAAGAATAAAAAATAAAATAAATACAAATAATACAATAAAAATAATAAAAAACACTAAAATAATTAAAAACACTAAAAAATTAATACTATAAAATACCATAATAACAGAAAATAACTAAAAACAATACAAGAAAATAATAAAATATAATAAATAAAAAAGATAAGTTACAATAAAATTAATTTAAAAATACAAATAACGTCAAATAAAAATTCCACAACAATTTTTAACCAATACCACCACCACTTTGCCAAAGCAACGCATGGCCAGGCACAGCTAGTACTTAATAAAATAAGTGTCCTAGGAAGCTTTGAGCCTTCTTCAGGGAGAGAATCCCATGGTAACCATCACATAACATTATGTGGCTTCTGGCAGAGACCCTGCCCCCAACTAGGATGGAATTGTTCTTGGCCACTTCTCATCAAACACGGAGGCCTTCCCATGTTGTGCTTTTGCCCTATTTTAGCAACACTTCTCCTGTTTGATGAAAGAAGCATTGCTGCACTGTAGTGCCCCTCGCTCCTGCCATTTTACTACACTTGCTGGCAAAGTGGCAGCGTGTGTGTGTGTGTGTGTGTGTGTGTGTGCGTGCTACCCTGTGTGATAAGATAGTAAATGACAACATCGGAAAATCAATGTAGATGGCTTCCCACTCATTGCAGAAAGTTTATTGTTAGCATATTGATAGAAAGTTTCAGATGTTAGCATGATCTTTAAAGAAGACATGTAATATGCTGCATCTACCTTGGAGATTAGGTTAAGCACATTGGATATATCTTTTAAATTTCAGGTTACAAAAAACCTATAATAGATTCACCATACCAGTGATGTGGGACCAGCCAACCGCCACCAGCAAAAAGGGTTTACTGTGATATTTTCTCCTTACTTTGTCTGCAAATCTGCTTCTTTGTGTTGTGGACTGTTGATATTCTCAGGCATTATTTCACTTTTGTATTCTACTCTCTCTTCTTTTATCTCAAACATTTTCAGTACTGTAATCCGAGGAAGCAGTCTCAGATTTTCCTTCCCTCTTGCAAATATCTAAAAGCTATTCCTGCTGAGTATCTACTACAGTTGTTAAAAGTACAGAAGGACTGATATAACTTGTTGCTGTAAAAATCAGAATTCTCTACAGACTGCACAATGACCTCCTGAAACCCACTTATGCTTGGCTGTAGTTCCCCCAACACAGCCATATCCTGGCATCCCCACCTCCTAACCACATGAGTGATAAAGAGATAAAACTGGAATCATCATCATCATCATTTATTGTGGCAGTCTTGCCAGAATCATGATTTATAGGATTGTGAAAATTTATCAGCTTATATATTCTTAAGTTTGGTACTGAATCCCAACCAGCACAGCAGTTGTCAAGAAAACAGTCCTCATATCTATACTATGTTTCGAAGCCTGCATTATGATTTGTTGTTAATTGCTATCAAGTTGACTTCTACTTACATTGACCACATTAATAAGACATATTTAAGCCACTTTGGAAGTCAGGCTGAGTCAGTCCTTGGCTGAGTCTATCAATTTGTTGTTTTTTTATTTTCCTTCTGCCTTTAATTTCACAATACATTATCTTTTCTAATGAGTGATGTCATGACCGCCCAATGTATGATCACTTGACTTTAGCCCTTTTGACATCTAGAGGGAATTCAAGGTTGATATTTTTTCTTGACTCTTGTTTATTTTTGACTGTCCATGGTACATATAATAAATACAATCAGTACTTATTTGTATTATGTTTCCTTTATATGCATAGATAATATCCATAGATAATTCTGGGATTGGCAAGTTCAGGAAGGGTACTTAGAATTTTCAGCCTGAAAACTATAGTGCTTTATCAAACAACAAACTCCAGGATTCACCAAGATGTGGAAATGGAGGTTGAAGAGGAATAATAATGGTATAAAAGTCTTGTGCAAAATCCCCTCACCCCCACTTCAGTGAAATGAAACAATTGAACAGCATCGTTTTCAGGCAGAACCTGGTCTATTTTTCCCATACCTACTCAGAAGGAAGTCCCCTTAACATCCATGGAGCTTATGTCTAAAGACGTAGATGTAACTCAGTAGCTTTAATTTGTTTGTAAAGACTTGTTACTGTTTTCCTGCCTGCCAGCCAGCCAGCTTCTTGTAAAAAGGCCAACAAAGCCATTCCTCTGGAATTAATATATTCTGCTCTTTTGAATGCCAGGTATTGTTTGCAGTTAAATGCTTTCAAAATAAAAGAGATTAGCTCATTAAATTGTATTTCCCTTTAATATATATTTTATTTACGACAGCTTGTAGATGGAATATCAGATTTAGGAAGTAATTCTTTTCATAATTCTGGAAGCATTAAGACTTCAAAGCAACATCATTTATATGACAAGAATAAATAACATTTTCTGCTTTGAACATGTAATAATATAATACTAAAATATTAATTTTAATATATTTTTATTAGTTAAGAAAACAAAATTCTATTTATAATATACAGTATTATATTCACTTATCCAACACAAACGGGCCGGCAGAATGTTGGATAAGCAAAAATGTTGGATAATAAGGAGGTATTAAGAAAAAGCCTAATAAATGTCAAATTACATTATGATTTTTACAAATTAAGCACCAAAAACATCATGTTTTACAACAAATCGACAGAAAAAGCAGTCCAAAACACAGTAACATTATGTAGTAATTACTGTATTTATGAATTTAGCACCAAAACATCGCAATATATTGAAAACATTGATTACAAAAACATTGGCTACTAAAAAATTGACTCCAAATAAAGATAGAATTGCATAAAATGATTTATAGTAGCAACATTGTCAGAAATTAAATCCATAGAAAATTCAATCCTTGCTGCCTAGAGAAACAGCTGTGGATCGGGGCAGGAGGCAAACTGCATTGGATAATCCAGAATGTTGGATAAGTGAATGTTGGATAAGTGAGATTCTACAATATATCCTTATTTTATGCTTATGTCTGGCATAAAATGAAAAAAATTGCAAGTTATTTTGCAAACATATACCACTCTCTGTGAAGACATAGCATAGGAGATGGCTGGGTGGCACACTCACCCTTTGCCATTCTTAATTTCTTTAGTCAGGGTGCACTTTGATTTCAATTGAGCTCATTGTAATTACTGTTCTCAACAATCTCTCACTGCTAAAGATGACCAAAACTTTCTTCAGAAATCAATACAAGCATTGGATTCCATTACATTTTCTGAGTATTATTTCTAAGTTTTCAATAGCTGCTTTATGTGCTGTTCCCATAGCTGTTTGAATTGACAATGCTCATCTCAGCGTATGAAAAAGTCCATTTGCTGATTTGCGCAGCTCAAGCAAAAGACACATGGGAAGGATGGCTAACCTTTTCCTGATTAATTAATTAGTAACTCAAGTTTGTTTTGTATTGCTCATCACAGAATGTTCTGCAAATAGAATTTGAAAAAATGTGGGCCATCCTATGTAATTATTAATTAAATACTGTATGTAAAGTATATACCCTATATCCACGGTACCAGAAATCTTTGCAGTTTGCTAGTTCATGTGGAATACCATAATGTGCTGATGCACTTCCTTCACTTTGCTGTATATGCCTTTCAGAGATCTTGATTAATAGCAGCCCCACCATGTCTAGAAATTATGAATTCCATAGTTGTCTTAGAGGCAGATGCATGTTACTGAGTATCTTCGGGCCCATCCAGACAGGGCCCGTATACCAGACCCTCTCATATTTTTGTTGGAGGCGTCCAAATGACGCCTCTAGTAAAGGAGGATTAATTCAAGACAAAGTAGGAAAACCCTGCTTTATCCCAAATTAATTTGATAGCCCATTAGACCTGCCCCTCTGTGAAAGGCCTGGGTGTAATAGGTTATGGGCCGCCCCGAGTCCCCGTTGGGGAGATGGTGGCAGGGTATAAATAAAGTTGTTTTTTATTATTATTATTATTATTATTATTATTATTATTATTATTATTATTATTATTATGGGCCCTGTGTGGACAGGCCCACAGGGAGTCCTGGGACTACCCTGGGGCATGTCCATACAACCATCTTGCACTTTTTAGGCTCCTGGAGCCCAGAGATATGAGATGATCTATATTAATGATGCCTGAAAAGAAGGGGGGAATTGCTCCCCCCCCCGTCTTTTTTGCATGTCATTGGTATATTCCTTTAGACAGGAAGAGAAGCCATGGCTCCAGGTGAGTTTCCTTTTTATTTTTAAGGAGTATTTTTGGGTTTTTTGGATGGTCACATGTCATCCTGAAAATATGCAGGATGGCATGTGGACAGCCAATGGGCAAAGCCCATTTTTCCCCTGGTGTGTGTGGATTTAAACCCCCTTAAATCCACTTTGGCTCCCTCTTCGCTGACTTTCCATCAGTGGTGAAAAAACCTTTTTATTTAAGTATATATTTTAGTAAGCTGAAGCAGATCATGTTTTCATGATGTGCCTATTTAAGTATGTTTTAGATGTTCTTAAAACTGCTTTTAAAATTGTGTGTTATAAAAAAATAAATTTGGTTTATTTGTGGGTTGTTGTGTGTTTTCCAGGCTGTATGGCTATGTTCCAGAAGTATTCTCTCCTGACGTTTTGCCTACATCTATGGCAGGCATCCTCAGAGGTTACCTCACAACCTCTGAGGATGCCTGCCATAGATGTGGGTGAAACATCAGGAGAGAATACTTATGGAACATGGCCATACAGCCCGGAAAACACACAACAACCCTGTGATCCCAGCAATGAAAGCCTTCGACAACACATTGGTTTATTTGTGTTTTAACTTTTGTACTGATTTATTTTGTTGTATTATATTGATTAAAAGGTGTACACTGCTTGGATCCTGTGCTGGAAAAAAGGTGGGGCATTAGTTAAACAAATAACTAAGAAATAAATTACCGTATATACTCGAGTATAAGCCGACCTGAATATAAGCCGAGGCACCTAATTTTACCACAAAAAAACTGGGAAAACATTGACTCCAGTATAAGCCAAGGGTGGTAAATTTCAGAAATAAAAATAGATACCAATAAAATTACATTAACTGAGGCATCAGTAGGTTAAATGTTTTTGAATATTTACATAAAGCTCAAATTTAAGATAAGACTGCCCAACTCTGATCAAATCATTATTCTCATCTTCTTCAATGTAAATGCTCTTATGTATCCTTTTAATAATAATAGAATAAAATAATAAATGCAATAATAATAAGATCAGAGTGAAATAATAAATGTATTAATAATAATAATAAAAATACAGTAAAATAAATATAATAGTAGCAACAATAATAGAGAAAAATAATGAATGTAATAATACCAGTAATAATAGAGAAAAATAATAAATGTACCATATATTCTCAAGTATAAACTGACCGAAATATAAGCCAACCAGGACCCTCACCCGAGTATAAGCCGAGGGGGGCTTTTTCAGTCTTAAAAAAAGGGCTGAAAAACTAGGCTTATACTTGAGTATATACTATTTGTTTCTTTTATGGTTCATACTATTCCTGATACTACACAAACTACTTAGGCACACCTAAAATGGCTATAGATCCAGTTCAGAACTCTAGGGAATATGATATTTGATATGACATGTAGCTGCAGTATTAGATTTGCCTCAGCCTCTATTTCAAGCACACAAAGTAACTAGATGGGACAGTATGGTATTGCAATGGTCCCTGGGAGGAATATGCAAAAGAAATCATGCTGGATACCTAACTGTAAGGTCTTTGTAACAGTCAAGTAAAAATTGTGCATTTAGATAGGTGTTCTTCTGAAACTATTTCACATTCCTGACACAGAATCCACATCATTTGATATATAAGGAATTTCTGTATATAATATTATCCCAGCATTGTGAATCTTCTCACAATGAGATAATCCAGGAACACCATGTCAGATTGATGCAAATGACACTTTGACAAGATATTCAGTTTTTGTTGTTTGAATTCTGCATGTACTTTTGTGTTCTCAGTTTTCTATTATCATGCATATTTTCTTTTAGACCATGATGAATGTGTGTGAAATTTACAGAAAATGAATATTATTAATCTAGGCATTATGATGTTCAGAGTAATGTTAGTATTAACCAAAATAGCCCATATTATATGGTCTTTATTAATACATCTATTTGGCATCTCATAATAATGCAAAATAATTACTTCCATATGTACTTAAATAGACATGAAACCAATTGTGCTGAAGGACATAATTACGTTGTTCAACTTCACAGTGGGATTTGAGTTTATCTTGCTTTCTAGATCGCTCGTAGTCAGATATTCATTAGTTATTTTCTTTACAAAATAATAACAAATATTTCATTTTAAAAGCATTATTTCTTATTTTTCAAATCATACAAGAAAGCATAAAATGAGGCAAACCCTCCAATTTTCCACATGTGAACATGTGCAAGCACAGCTCTGTACTTCTGGGATCAGGAAAATCGGGAGAAGAGTTGCTGGAAGAAACACCAGAGCAGGGTATTAGGACTGTGGACAGGAAAGATGTAGCAGGGAATGTTATTGAATCTCCTAATGGAGCCCCCCCCCCTCCAAATTCTCACTCTTTTATACACATGCACACAAGAGCCTCTGGCTTTTAGATAGTGCTGGGTTGATGCCTGGCTTGACAACATCTGGGGAAAAGATCATGGAATCTTCATGCACAACTAATTGAACATGAGCCAATAGTGTGATGCAGCAGTTAAAACAGCTAATGGGATTCTGGGCTGCATCAAAAGAGGTATAGTGTCTAGATCGAGGGAAGTCATGGTGACTCTCTATTCTGCTTTGGTTAGACCTCACCTGGAATATTGAGTCCAATTCTGGACACCACAGTTTAAAAGCAATATTGACAGGCTGGAAGGTGTCCAGAAGAGGTCAACTAAAATGATTGAAAGTCTGGAGATCATGCCCTATGAGGAGCATTTTAAAGAGATGGGTATTTTTAGCATGCAGAAGAAAAGGTTGAGAGGTGACATGATAACCATGTATAAATATGTGAAAGGATGTCATAAGGAAGAGGGAGCAGGCTTGTTTTCTGCTGCCCTGGGAAATTGGTCTCTGAGCAATGGGTTCAAATTACAGAAAAAGAGATTCCACTTGAACATTAGGAAGAACTTCCTGACTATAAGAGCTGTTCAGTAGTGGAACTCTTTGCCCCAGAGTGTGGTGGAAGCTCCTTCCTTGGAAGCCTTTGAACAGAGTCTGGATGGTCATCTGTCATTCGAAAACGAAGTATGGATTTTGTCTGCTGGAAAACAATAGGACTGTGAAACAGAACAGGTGATATGAAACTATAAAGTTGATGTCAATATATATATATATATAGCTGCCATCTTCATTGTGAGTGTGTAAATCCAATTTAGGCTATCGTAATCCATTTTTTTGGAAGGAAAAAGGAAGAGGGGCCAACCAAAAGCAAGATGGATGGATGGATGTTATCCTTAAAGTGACTGACTCAGCCTTGAAGGAACTGGGGATGGTGATGGCCAACAGGAAGCTCTGGCATGCTGGTCCTTTTCCGCTTCACCACAGTTCTGCTATGGTGAAAGCTTCAGAAGGACCCAGCACCAGCTGAACCCCATACTTTATCAGATCAAACCCTTTAATAAATGTAATAAATGATATTTTGGTATATGTCCAAATATACATCTATTAGCAGAAGCTCCTCAGTATGGAGATCACTGAGCCATTCGGAAATATCCCTCCAGCAATCACCCAAGCCTAGAAATGAAATACCTTCATGTGTCAGTGAAAAACAGTTAATCCCTTTATCAGCAGGGATGTGTTTTATACTATTTATCTGATCATATGTGTCCAGAGGCTTATAATTGTCTTCTGTGCCCCTGCCCTTTGTCTTCTTCGGAACAGGATATTAAGTCAATCAAGAAACCATCCGCATATCCACATCAGCAGCATCTTCAGTTTCATGCCCTTCATAGGGGACTTGACCTTTAAACCCTCCAATGACCGTTGTTCTTCTTCCCACCCTGGGGAACCCCTCCTCCTACCTGTGACAAAAAGGAAACCCCTGGCCAATCCCTGTGTGGATCATAGCCAGGTGATTACTCAGCCAATCAGGGGAGGTGCGGGAAATCTGAATAGCTGTCAACATGTATAAAATGTCATATTTCTCTTTTAAGGTATGCTTGTACATTTAGGAGGTGCTTTGAATGCGATTTCCTGCTACTTGGCAGGGGGTTGGACTGGATGGCCCATGAGGTCTCTTCCAACTCTACTATTCTATGATTCTATGATTCTATGATTCTGTGAGTGCAGTCTCTGTACTTGAACCCCTTTTAGCCAAATTGTAATTAACTGCTGTGGTTTACCTTCAATCCTGGGGTGCTTTGTTTTCTCTCCTGGCCAATCTGGTTTAGTGGAAGCTCACTGGGCAATGGGCCCACTATTTGTGGTCTCTGCCAAAATTCACAACATACTCTTCAAGGACATGGAAGTGGCTATTCTGGGGAGGCAGGGGGAATATATTGCTTAAAAGGTGTGTTTCGGGAGGGCATATAACTATGGAGACATAGAAATAGATCAGATGTATGCCTCTTTTGTTATTTATGTCTCATATGCTATAAAAACAATTGATTAGTTTTTCCTCTCTGCTGGAGAGAAAAGTTTTATAATTTCCAAATATAAAAAGTTACAAATATTTGAGAAAAAAGAGGGAAAAGGGGGGAAATGATAAAAGATAAAATATGAAAACGTATAAAAACCTAGAAATAATGACAACTATTTTCATATGAAATAGAACTCTTTTCCCTACAGTTCGCATTTCAGTGGCTACATCAATAGCTATGCACATAATTGATTATTTTTGGATGCCATCATGTATTTGTAGCTATGTGGAATAGAACCAAACTTGATGATTTATGAAACATTGTTAAGATTGTAGTATTTGTCTGCATTTTGTTTCAGCATCACCCACATTCTAAAAACAAATATTTGTAAACTATCATATACATATATCTCTTCAGAACTCCAGCTGAGTTGGCAATGAAGAGATAAGGGTAAAACAATGATTGTGTCTTAAATTAGTTTCATTTTCTCTGTGCTTATTTTCTCGATTCTTGCCTAACATCTCCACTAATGAATAGAATACATATACCCCCTGATAGGCTCAGTGGGAACTACCATTAGGCAAGCATTTAGCAGATATATTTGTAGGCAAAGGCAAAGATTTTATAATCATTATCTGCAAGTCCTAACTCCTATTTCACACTAAGTCTAGTTTTGATTTAAAGTCAAAGATTTTCACCCTGACCTTTGAGACAAATTATATTATTTTTTACAAAGTAAACCTTCCAATGGTCTAAACCAGGGGTCCTCAAACTTTTTAATCCGAGGGCCGGTCCACAATCCTTCAGACTGTGGAGGGGCCGAATTATCATTTGAAAAAAAAAATAACTATCAAATTCCTATGCACACTGCACATGTCTTGTAGTGCAAAACAACAACAGCAATGAAAGAACAATACAGTATTTAAAAATGAAAACAATTGTAACCAACATAAACCTATCAGGATTTCAATGGAAGTGTGGGCCTGCTTCTGGCCAATGAGATAGTCAGGTTAATTAGGATTGTTGTTGTTGTTGTGTGCCTTCAAGTCATTTCAGACTTTGGGCAAGCCTAAGTCCAAAATTATTTATTTATTTATTTACTACATTTATTTACTACATTTATATCCCCCCCTTCTCACCCCAAAGGGGAGTCAGAGCAGCTGTATGTACATACAATATATTATATTATTAGCATAGCACAATATTAGCATTATATATTACTATATTGAACTATACCACTATACTATTATATAATATGTAATATCTATATATATAAAAGAGTGATGGAATCCTGGCGACCGCCAAAACAACAAAACTAAACACCCCACAAACTCGAAAATTGACAACACAACCCATCATCCACGCCTCTAGGTTGATACAACAAAAAGAAAAGAAAAATAAAGTCCAAATTAGAGGGAGAGGAATAATTGTTTTTATCCAATTGCTGCCAGTTAGAAGGCTAAGCTCCACCCACTTGGTCTCCTAGCAACCCACTCACCCAGGGGACAGGCAGAGTTAGGCCTCACTTAGGCCTCTTCCACACTGCCTATAAAATACAGATTATCAGATTTTAACTGGATTAGATGGCAGTGTAGACTCAAGGCCCTTCCACACAGCTATATAACCCATATAATCTTATTTTATCTGCTTTAACTGGATTATCTAGACTCCACACCTTTATCCTTTACCTTAACTACCACCAATTCCTCAGTACTTTATTTGCCATACCACCATACTTTGCCACAGCAACGCGTGGCCGGGCACAGCTAGTATACAATATAATTAATATTATTATATGGTATTATTAGTATTATATTGTATAACATTATAATATTATTATCAATATTATATGTATATACAATATATTATATTATTTAAAATGATATAAAAATATATTATATAACTGAGGGTGGGGGCCAGGTAAATGACCTTGGAGGGCCACATCCGGCCCCCGGGCCTTAGTTTGGGGACCCCTGGTCTAAACAAAGATTTATGCTTTTGTTGTCAGGGCTTCTAATACGATTTGCCTAAGTTATTTATCTTCAAAAAGCTGAATAATGAAAAGATGTATACAGGTCCAAAGAGGTAGCTAAATTTTATTTCCTGATAGTCATTGGGGAGAAAGGTGGGGTAAAAGTGATGTAAATAAATAAATAGAGGGAAGCTTCTGGTGCAGGCAGACGATAATGAGCTTCTGCTATTTGAACTAATTTCTCTGCTGTCAGGAATTGGATGTTATATGGAACTGACTGAATTTTAAAATATATTGGCATCTGACTCAATTGATTATTCATATAATCCGTTCTTTTGGGAGTACCACATAAAGTATTTTATGTAGTGCTTCTGTTTTAACTTTGGCACATCCCAAGTGTAAAAATCATTTGAATCTTTTTGAGGGAAAGATGTTCAAGCAATGATGGTATTGATAGAAAGGATTATCATGATGATGATATTATACTGTGTAGACTTAGAGAAAAGGGATCAACTATCAAGAGGAAGTAATAGGTGGTATAAAGTTATTAAGTTGGAAAGATAATTAAGGGAAATAAGAAAGAAATATAAGGGAGATAGAGAACTTACAAAATTTGAAAAGATGATTAGTCAAAAGGGATGCAAGGAAGAGAAAGAAAGAACAAAATGTATTACAGGTGATATTTACAAATTGTTGTTGGGAGAAGTACAGGATCAGGATCATCTTAAGGAAATGTGAGAGTTAGACTGTAATAAGGATATACACTTTCAAAATTGGAAAGGAATGTGGAATATGCGTATATTAAAAAAACATGTCATAAAAGAGAATTATTACACAGTAGTGTGGAGATCATAGAATCATAGAATCATAGAATAGTAGAGTTGGAAGAGACCACATGGGCCATCCAGTCCAACCCCCTGCTAAGAAGCAGGAAATCGCATTCAAAGCACCCCCGACAGATGGCCATCCAGCCTCTGCTTAAAAGCCTCCAAGGAAGGAGCCTCCACCACGGCCCCGGGGAGAGAGTTCCACTGTCGAACAGCTCTCACAGTGAGGAAGTTCTTCCTGATGTTCAGGTGGAATCTCCTTTCCTGTAGTTTGAAGCCATTGTTCTGTGTCCTAGTCTGCAGGGCAGCAGAAAACAAGCTTGCTCCCTCTTCCCTATGACTTCCCTTCACATATTTGTACATGGCTATCATGTCTCCTCTCAGCCTTCTCTTCTGCAGGCTAAACATGCCCAGCTCTTTAAGCCGCTCCTCATAGGGCTTGTTCTCCAGACCCTTAATCATTTTAGTCGCCCTCCTCTGGACGCTTTCCAGCTTGTCAACATCTCCCTTCAACTGTGGTGCCCAAAATTGGACACAGTATTCCAGGTGTGGTCTGACCAAGGCAGAATAGAGGGGGAGCATAACTTCCCTGGATCTAGACGCTATTCCCCTATTGATGCAGGCCAGAATCCCATTGGCTTTTTTAGCAGCCGCATCACATTGTTGGCTCATGTTTAACTTGTTGTCCACGAGGACTCCAAGGTCTTTTTCGCACACACTGCTGTCAAGCCAGGCGTCCCCCATTCTGTATCTTTGATTTCCATTTTTTCTGCCGAAGTGAAGTATCTTGCATTTGTCCCTGTTGAACTTCATTTTGTTAGTTTTGGCCCATCTCTCTAGTCTGTCAAGATCGTTTTGAATTCTGCTCCTGTCTTCTGGAGTGTTAGCTATCCCTCCCAGTTTTGTGTCGTCTGCAAACTTGATGATCGTGCCTTCTAACCCTTCGTCTAAGTCGTTAATAAAGATGTTGAACAGAACCGGGCCCAGGACGGAGCCCTGCGGCACTCCACTTGTCACTTCTTTCCATGATGAAGACGACGCATTGGTGAGCACCCTTTGGGTTCGTTCGCTTAGCCAATTACAGATCCACCTAACCGTAGTTTTGTCTAGCCCACATTTTACTAGTTTGTTTGCCAGAAGGTCGTGGGGGACTTTGTCGAAGGCCTTACTGAAATCCAGGTAGGCTACATCCACAGCATTCCCTGTATCGACCCAACTCGTAACTCTATCGAAAAAAGAGATCAGATTAGTCTGGCATGACTTGTTTTTGGTAAATCCGTGTTGACTATTAGCAATGACCGCATTTGTTTCTAAGTGTTCGCAGACCACTTCCTTAATGATCTTTTCCAGAATTTTGCCTGGTATTGATGTGAGGCTGACCGGACGGTAATTGTTTGGGTCGTTCTTTTTTCCCTTCTTGAAGATAGGGACCACATTCGCCCTCCTCCAATCTGCTGGGACTTCTCCCGTTCTCCAAGAACTCTCGAAGATAATTGCCAGTGGTTCTGAAATAACTTCCGCTAGTTCCTTCAGTACTCTTGGGTGTAGCTGATCTAGCCCTGGGGACTTGAATTCGTTTAGAGAGGCCAAGTGTTCCTGGACAACTTGTTTCCCTATTTGGGGTTGGATTTCCCCCAATCCTTCGTCCATTCCATGTTGCTGAGGTTGAAGATGGCTTTCTTTTTCTGAGAAGACCGAGGCAAAGAAGGCATTAAGTAGTTCTGCCTTTTCTCTGTCCCCTGTCGCCATCACCCCATCTTCTCCTTAATGGTACCTCACACCAATTAGGCTAAATCAAATTGATAAGAAATATTCTGAGCAGTGCTGGAGAGACTGCCAAGAAACTGGTACATACATACACTTGTGGTGGTCTTGTAAATATGTTTAAAATTCTGGGGAAAATGTATTTCAAGAAATAAGGGGAATCACCAAAACAGAAATAACAGGAATGCCTGAAATAGCACTGCTGTCATTTATTGATAATAATGAAATATCAAAAGAGCTACATGAATTCATTGCCAATCTGGTAACAGCTGCAAGGTTGTTAATAGCCAAAAAATGAAAAGAAGGGGAATAGTACCAATTGGAAGAATGGTATAGAGAGATCTGGGATATTGCAATAAATGATAAATTGACATGTAATATCAAGATTAAAAGAGGGTTATTGAAAAAGGATGATTTTGGAAGATATGGGGAAAATTTATAGAATTTGTATATTTATAAGGTAAGGAGAACAAACCTGTAATAGAAACAATGGAATTTTGGAAATAAGAATTGCAATTGGCTGGTCTGGGGTGAAGGGTCAGCACTAGGTGAGGGGAAACAAGGGGAAAGCAGATAGAGGTAAATATAACAAGTATGCAATAGAATTAGAGGATGAATATAGAAGTCAAGACAGATATTTCCATATTACAATCTATTATGGGAAGTGGTACATACAAGAGAATGTGGCAATGTACTTGTTTGGGGGAATGGCATATCTGTATTATGTGTACTTGATTATTTCTAGTTTTCTTTTTACATTTTGTATGTCATTAAATAACTCAATAAAACTTTTAAAAAACAGGGTAGACCTGGATCGAATGTGTATGATATTCAAGAGTATTTTGGTATTTCCTCCTAATTCTAGATTTTCCAGAGTATTGTTTAAAAAGTAGAGAATACAGAACATTTACAGAACTTCAAAAAGATACAATTCTTAACTAAACAAATATATCTCCCTTCATGCTTTGTCTGATTATTCAACCTATTTTTACACAACTGGAAATGACTTCCTGGTTTCATTGGAATCCAAAAGTACAGCCAAGGGGGCAGGGTGGTAAAAGATGATTGGGTGAGACAGAGATTCTCTACTTTTTAGATAAAATTCTGGGAATTCTAGAATGTGCAATCTAAAGATCTTTGCTACTTGTCTACTGTTGGTTGTAGGTGGTCATGCTTAGCATCTTTACTACTAAAGATAGCTTTGGGTCCCTAATGGGAAGAAAAGACGACACCAGGACACAACTGTTTAGATTGCTTCAGCTAATGGTTGTCTGTCTGTACTGCTTAGCATACTAATGTGGAAATATGTTCAACGCAAAACCATTTCATTAATAACCCATTTCATTAATTCATGTGATTTTACTCACATGAAGGGGAAAAATACATGGAAAGGGGTAACTAACCTTGTCTTTGATGAGGAAAAGATTTGGGTGATCAACCATGGAATAACGAGACCATTCACAGAAAGCTGGGTTAAATGATCACTTTATTTAATCTATATACTATTTTACATTAATTGGACATGGAAGAAGCAAAAGGGGGGACAGCTGAGGCCAAATAGTCTACCCTAGACTACCTTCACAACTTTCCCTTTGTTAAACAGCTGTGCCCAACAGGCAATCCAATATGTGGGCTGCTCCCCAGCTGCTTTCACTGCTGAAAAGCTCAATGGGTTTCAAGCAGAGCAAAAATCCAGATTACTCTTTTTTTCTCATGATATGTCCAAAGTATCACTTTCTCAATTTAATTATCTTGGGTTGTAGAGGAGTTCAGGCTTGATTTGATGTAGAAGCCATTGATTTCTCTTTGTAGTAGACCATAGTATTCCTAGCACTCTTCTCAAGCACCTCATTTGAAATGAGTTGAACCTCCCCCCCCCCCCCAACCATCAGCCTTGTTCTCTAGTTTTCATAGAAAACTATACATAGAAATGGGAAACACAATGTCAAGGACAATATTAACTTTAGTGTTAAATGAAATATCTTTAAAATTCTGGATCTTTTCCAGTGTCTTCATAGCTGCTTTTCAAAGCCCTAGGACTTCAATAAATGGAGCTAGGGAAAACGGGGAAGTGGGGGAAATCACCTTTTTTGTATGGCATTTCATGGGGTTCTGTCTTGAAAGAAGACTAAGAATGTATTCACCCCATCACACAAGGTTGTCTCCTCTGGCTTATAACTCAGCAATCCACTTAATTCCCATCACACAGACAGGTGATGTCTTCTTCCATTTCAAGGATACCAGCACAATTTTTTAAAACAGGCATCCTTTTTGAGACACCACTTTCTCTGGGGTCCTTTTCCCTCAAGATGCTTCCACAGAAGTAGCATGAAGGCACCTTTATTGATGCACTACTTTCCCTGGAGTCCTTTCCCTCCAAGATCTTTCCACTGAAGCAGGGTTAAGACCTCTTTCTTAAGGCAACGCTTTCCCTGGGGTAATTTTTGTCATGATATGCTTTGTTCACACTCAAACACAGATAGTAAATATCGAAATTCAGAGGTCATACACAGAGAGTTCTTGAATCAAAGCCTAAATCCACAATCAAAATGCCAAAAGTCAGTTTCCACGTTCCAAGGTCAAACAAGCCAGCAAGTAACAGTATAACTAATTGTAAGACAGAATCCAAAGTACTTAAGTCCAAGTCCAGTCCAGGGTTCACAAAGCCAGTCACACAATCAGTTCATGATAACACCATCCAGCAAGATGTTGCCTCCAGCAACAAGACCGTCTCCAAGGTGAATGACATGTGGAATGTCAGCCATTCCAAGATTGTGAAACGACCTGCTGGAAGAACTTCGACAGTGAACTGAGCTATTGGAATTCCAGACTCAAATGAAGACCCATCTCTTCTGGCAGGCCTACTCATTTTGAATCTGCATTCTATTATCAATATGTTTTTGTACTCAGTGGTTGCTGTATGTTTTTTTTAAATATTTATTTATTTATTTACAGCATTTATATTCCGCCCTTCTCACCCCGAAGGGGACTCAGGGCGGATCACATTACACATATAGGCAAACATTCAATGCCTTTTAACATAGAACAAAGACAGACAAACATAGGCTCCAAAATATGGTGTGTTTGATCCATATATTTTATTGTATGTATTTTATGTTCATATGTTTGACTTTGTTGTACCCTGCCTCAAGCCATTAGGAGAGGTGGGTAACAAATGAAACCTATTATTGTTGTTTTTATTGTTGTTTTTGTTGTATTGAATATTTCTAATCTGTGGACCATTGTTTTATTTTCCATATTGATTGATTGATTTTAATTAGAACTAGAGTATTGTCTGTTTCTGTAACTTGAAGCAGCTGTACTGATCTGTGCATGCTGATTCAGGGCTGGTCTGTAGCACAGCTGATAAATCACCAGCAGTAATAAGATCTACCAACCGAAAGGAGGCCAGTTCAAAGCCCGGTTGGGCTCGACCTCAAGGCCAGCTCACTGTTTACCTAAGCAGTTCGAAAACAGCTTATAAGATCTAAGTAAAGAAATTAGGTACCACAAATTGTGGGGAAGGTATTTTACGACACCATAAATAACAAGATCAGAAATACAGTGACCAAGAGGAAGGTGGAAGGAGAAAGTCCTGATTGTTCTTCGTCATAGAGAATGAAGCAACAGCACCTCCCATGCTGAATCTGAGCGCAACATCAACGTCCAAGGCACCAAAAAAAACTGGATTTCAAAACTACATACCTCCTTCTGTCTGTCTTGGTCTGTTCTGTCCTGTCTCCAAATGGCAGTGAATGTTTGCCGTGTATGTGTACTGTGATCCTCCCTGAGTCCCTTTGGGGAGATAGGGTGGAATATAAATAAAGTGTTGTTGTTGTTGTTGTTGTTGTTGTTGTTGTTGTTGTTGTTATTTTTCACAAATACACTTTCAATTTCTAAATTTGGACTTGAATTACTTGAATTAATCTGTCATCCCTTTCATCTTCTTTAGTGTAATAATAATAAACTCTATTTATATCCCACCTGTTGTGACTGCGCCTTCGGGGACTATGGATGATGGTGGTGGGATCAGGAGAGGAAGGAAAAACCCTCACGAGGAGGGCTCATTGGAGGATTTGCGCAGGAAAAGGATTAGGGATCTCTATGGGGAATCTTCTGAGGAAGATTCAGATGGGGAGTTTTTGGAAGAAATGGATGCTGGTGAACAGGTGGTGGCTGAGGAAGTGGGCACTTAATGGACATGGCCACTGGAGATGTCTGGGGAATTGGGGCCTATGGATACTGCTGAACCTTGGGTATCTTCAGGAGCAGATCCCACTTGGGCTGCTTGGAGAAGGGAGGATGGATCTTCAAGTGTGCATGGGGTTGGGTATGGGCAGGATCATTGGAACTCTGACGAGCAATTAGGCACGCCTGATCCACGAGCCCTAGCTGTGTGGAGTTCTGACTCTGAGTAGGATTTGGGACACCTGCTGTTTGGGTGTGGGTGTTTGGACACTCAAGAGGAATGGGAATAAATGGGGAATGTTTGGTCACTTCACTTTGCGTGTGGCAAGGTGTTGCTGAAGCGCCATTGGAATTTCTGTTCGTTCAAGAAGACTGGACTGGGACTTTGCTTCTGATCTGCTGTTGCCTTCGTTGCCTTGGCTCTTTGTGCCATTTCGTGGACCTGGTTTTGATGACTGCAACCTTTGGACCCTGGACTGGAATTCGACCCTGTTTCTGCCTTCGCCCTTTGATTGATGTCTACCCACGGCTCTTGACTTCTGGCCTGCCTTCTTGACCCTGCTGCTGTCTCCTGCCCTGACCCTGGATCAACCTGACGACGCCTCTTCACTATATCCTAGGAGCTTCTGGCATTATCTGCATCCTTGAAGCAGGTTGCTGCTGTTCCTGTCAATTTGTCTCCGGACCTGTTTGGTGACATCTTTGTGAACTGTCCCTTTAAATCCCCAGAGCCAGTTGCCTGCAACAGAAAGGGTTTGGAACCACAGTTCTTTTTGCATCGGCTCCAAGTCTGTTTTTCCCTGGCTTTGTTTTCTGTTTGGAGCTCCGTGTTTAAACTACTAGTTGTAGCTCTTGGGAGTTTTTTGGAAGGTTCCAAGTCTTTCTTTGTTTTGACTACTTTTCTAAGCCAACTTAATCTGTTTTGAGCTGAAGTGAAGCACCTTTTTAGTTTTATCTGGGTGGATAATCCGTTTGGCTTGTTAAAACATACTTTTTGATATATTTTGTTTGGACTGCTTTTAAACACTGATAGCTAAGTGTTTAAAGCCATCTTCTGTGTTTACGTTTACTTTTTGGCCTATCTCTTGAATAAACTCTGTTTTGTTTCTTAATTGGCATCTGACTCTTGACACCACCACCATCTCCCATAGGGACTTGAGGCGACTTACAAAACAGCACACAAAGATGCCATACATAAAATACATAATACATAAAATAAAATACACCAACATGAAAACAATAATATCACATAAACCAAGTATATAAATCGGATGAAACAACCTCTTTTAAAAAAGAACCAGGTAAAAGATCCATATAATCATTATAGCATATATGTATTTGGTCATGTAATGCATTTCTTTACTGGTTTTAGAGTATCCCCATTATTGATTTCCCATTTTCCCTTTAATTTCTTAGATCTTGTGGAATAATTATTTTATTCTATTTCTCTGTATTCATAGTTCTCTTTGTTCCTGCTCACAAGTAATTGAAGAGTTGCATTCAAGGAATCTAGTTGCAGTTAGGGATTACAGTTCCTGGAATCCTCCTGCTGAGAGTGGAATTCTGGGAGTTCTTGCCCCCAAAAACAATTCCTGGCTAAACTGTGATAGAGGGAGATTTTTTTTAATCAAGGTACCATGTTGGGGACCTTGCTCTGACTCATCTAGCTCCAGCTATTTGATCTTTTTGTGTACTCTGTTTGAAAATCTATTTCCATTAAAGTAAACAAAGTTGTCTAGTCCTATAGACACATTTGAAAAGGTCATCTGGTTTCTTTGATTTAAAACAAATAAAGAACAAATAAAAAAACAAATATACTGAATAAAAGTATGTTCTAACCAAATTGCCACTTGTTATATAAAATGCCATGTTTAATTTATTTAAGAATGTACGCCATCTTCACTTTAACCTTTTTGCAAATTAGCATCCTATAATTTCGGAAGAGAGGAAAACCTTTGCTAAACATAGTTGTCATTAGATTCTATGAATATGTATTGATTCTTGCTGGAGGAAACACATGTTCAAGCCCCCTACAATCACTTCTACAAAGGTAATAATTTAAATGCTCATGTTGTGTCAGTCAAAGGCACTATTCCATGTACTTCTAATTCATTGAGTTGTGCCTTTCCCAGCAGCATCTTATAAGAGCCAGATGATTAATCAAATCAGACATGTCAAGAGCAATCAGGCTACAACAGTGTTTGCTCTTCCCTTTTGTAAATGTTTCACTTTGTCTAAATGCCAATACAGAATATCTGAGCTGGAATTAATACAGCTTTATCTGCTTTTAATACATTTAAGAAGAAATCTGAGTTCATACTGTGTAAAGATTCAATATGATATTCACAGGAGTTTGGCGTACTGAAAAGGTGCATAAATCTGCTGGCGCTTGCAGATCATAACCCATGCATTCTCCAAATCGCACCTGCTTTTTATTCCTTTCCTTGTTTTGTTTCAAATTTGGTATTCTTGGCAGACATACATTCATACTTTTGAAATGCATATTTCTTAATGTATACATTTAGGACCTTATCCACATTGGGATATAATCTGTTTATATCACTATGCATCTCATATTTTTTTAGAACTGAATGCATACTGTATTGAGACGGGATGCATACTGTGATTATTACGATTTTTATGATTTGAAAATTCTGCACTTTGACTCATTATACCACGGAAGGCTAGCTGTTCCTAATCCATTCAAAACACCCCCTACATCACTCTATGACCTTTTAAAAAGTATAATGGCTGATGGGACATAGATACAGATTTTCCTATCATACACAAAAACAGGGCTTCAGCAAAGACTCCATTGTATTTCAAAAACATAATTAGAATTTTGTCTGCAAATAATCTGTTTCTCAGAAATGGAGTATTTTCTAGTGTGATAAGGTCCTTACATAGGCATTATTCCTGAGTTAGGACATCATCAGATGGTCTTTGGGCTCAGTTAGGAACTCCACAAAGGGCATTCCGTGGAGCTCCGTTTCCTGAGCACTGTATTCAAGTGTCAGGTGTTACCTGATTCCAAGCAGCAGAACATGAGAGAAAGTGTGTGTGTGTGTGGGGGGGGGGGGGAACAGGGCAAGGCACAGTAAACACATAGAATGACTGGCCATCTCAGAAGACAGTGAAAAATGAGAGGGAACAGGATAATACAGTTTCTTCTGTTTTCCCCTGCTTTCCTCCGCTTTCCCTTCACCGATCTAATGAGATCCTTATTCATCCCACACACATACTCAAGAGTGTTTATGCATTTCCCCCAGTTCCGTGCACTTTAGCCATTTGTATTTTTGTGAAGGTTGCTTTATGTATATCTCCAAGGTGTGCAAGATCATATTCATTGTCACAACTCTAGCCTGGCTTCATTTCTCAATCAACATAAATTCTCAATGGGGTCACAAAAAATCCACAATTCAATTAATGCAAGATTGTTTAACATTCCTGTGCATGCAGTTTAAGGAAAGCTCATGAAGGGGGCATTTAAAAAAAATATCTGGTTTGGATGTAACCACAATCAGCTATGGCTGGGAGCAGGCCCGGTTCTTTATGGAGGCCCAGGAAGCCGCTGCTTCAGGCGCAGCCTTTGCTGGGCGCACTTGAAGCAGCGGCGGCAATGGCAACCATTGGGTCACTCGCTGTGGAACAAGGAAGTACAGTAGAACCCCGGTAATCCGAGTTAAACCGGTGGACCTCAACTCGGTCAACCGGATAACTAGGATTACCAGGTGGGACGAAGGCTGGAGCAGGAGGCGCTGCAAACGCCTCCCGGTTCAGTCCTCGTCCCCATGGAGAGGCCTCTCCATGGGGACGAAGGCTGGATCGGGAGGCACTGCAAATGCCTCCCGGTTCAGTCCTCGTCCCCATGGAGAGGCCTCTCCATGGGTAAGAGGGCTGGATCGGGAGGCGCTGCAAATGCCTCCTGGTTCAGTCCTCGTCCCCATGGAGAGGCCTCTCCATGGGTACGAAGGCTGGATCGGGAGGCGTTTGCAGCGCCTCCCGGTCCAGCCCTCATCCCCACGGAGAGGCCTCTCCATGGGGACGAGGTCTGGACCGGGAGGCGTTTGCAGCACCTCCCAGTCCAGCCCTCGTCCCCACGGAGAGGCCTCCCCACGGTTGGGAGCACCCCCCACAACGAAGGGGCTCTCCCTCCCTTTGGTGGAGGCCTGGAGCCAGGGAAGTGACTCCCGTTTCCCTGGCTCCAAGCCTTTGCCAAAGGAAGAAAGCCCCTTCGTTCGGCGGGTGGGTGAACGGGGAGGGCCCCAAAAGCCCTCCCCGTTCACCCACCCACCCGCCCACCCGTGCCTCGGCTCCTTCGTCACGCCGGGGCGGCAACACCGGTGCCTGGCGAGGCGAAGGAGTCGGACGTGTGTGTTGCTAGGTAGATAACAAGCTACCTAGCAACACGCACAGGGCGCTCGCCCCTTGGGAGGTGCCTCCTGTGTGTTGCTAGGTAGCTTACTATCTACCTAGCAACACGCAGGGGCCACCTCCCAAGGGGCGAGCGCCCGGTGCATGTTGCTAGGTAGCTTGCTATCTACCTAGCAACACACATGCCAGTGAGCAGGTGAACGGGGAGTGCCTTTACGGCCCTTCCCGTTCACCTGCTCGGATTGCACGGAGGCTCAAACGAGCAGGGCTCGAATGAGCGGGGTTTTACTGTACTTGGTATTCTTGCGAGATTTCGCGAGATCTCGCAGAAATCTTGCAAAATCTCATGAAAATACCAAGTACTTCCTTGTTCCACGGCGAGCGACCCAATGGCTGCTGCCGCCGCCAGTAAGTTGGGGAGGGGGGGGGGTGCGCGGCTCTAGATTTGCTTACATACTAAAAAAACCTAGGGCCGCTCCTGGCTGGGAGGTCCCTTCTACCAGAGAACTGGTAGCAGGTGCTAAAACTGCACTCGCAGCAACTGACACAACTTTAAGCATTATAGGACTTGGGTGAATTTATATTAAGTATCTTGTATTCATACTGCTTTGTCTACCCTAGTAGAAGCATAGCACAGCGGGTTAACCACCATGGCATAGCACAGTGGGTTAACCACCAGCTACAGAAGATCTTGCTGATGTAAAGGTTAATAGTTCAAGCCATGGCAGCGGTGAACTCCTGCTGTCAGCCTAGCTTCTGCCTACCTAGCAGTTCAAAAACAGCAATGTGAGTAGATAAATAGGTACCGCTTTTAGCGGGGAGGAAAAAGGCAACCCTGAAATGCATGCCGGTGGTCTGATCAGGAAGACATCTATGAGCAACAATGCTCCTCAGCGTGGACGAATGAAGCAATAGCACCTCCCCTTGGCCGAGTTGAGCACAGCCTCCAGATGCCGGAGATTTTTTAAAAAAGAGGGAAGCCTGCCTCTGTTTATGTACTATTCTGTCTTTGTCAATTGTATAATGGCACTGAATGTTTACCATATATGTATCTGTAATCGCTCTGTGTCCCCTAAGGGAGATAGAACTGAATATAACTGAATATAGAACTGAATATAAATAAAGGATATTACATTATTATTTAACAAACCCTTGCTTATGATTAGCATCACAATTCAATGTATTATTGGAGCTTGGCCACTTAATACAATCAGGCAGGTAGTATGTTCACATTGGAAAATGCTTGTGCATTCTCTCCTTGCCCATGACCTAAACTATGCAATACAAACAATTAAGCTGCTAAAAACTTCCTGTGGAGGCAGACCCAAATTAGCTGTATTTTATAATATTATTAAAAGTTCAAAAGCTCAATTAGACATCAACCAGGTCTTAGTTTGAATAAAGGTAATTATGCCTCTATTGTTGAATACTCCAAATGAAGTTGAATTAATACTCACTCTTTACAGTTGTATAATGAGTTGGATTAGTGCATAGGCTTTACAAATCATTAAATTTGCAATTCATGATTTAACTAACATTTTACTACAGCCTTATGGCTGATTACTAGGATTACAAATATATTGATAACTACATTTGTGCACTATTCAAGAGATAATTGCAACCAGGGTTTCATATATTACTCTCTCAAAGCAGCCAAAAATGCCTTTCTACTTTTACAGACCGAAGTTGTAAAGATGGCAGCTGAATACAATTTTATTTCAGCCCTAGCTGGAACTCTACTTGTACCTGTACAAGGTCAACTTCTGCCCCTAGCATGCAATGAATCTTGATGATACATACAAACCTTTAGCCAACCCACTGATAACTTGAGCACACTGTGACCCCACTGTGAGCACAGACGAAAGATGCAATTGCTACTATATTTATGGTTTTAGTGTTTACAGTGTTCTAGGAACATAACGTTTAGAACTGAGGTGAGGAGTTTGTTGCCTTAAACTTTAATATGGTCAGTTTTGCCTTCCATTGCAATGAAGGAGGGAAACAGACACAATGTCTTTCTTGACTATATTCTATACCAAGCCAAAATGTTGTGAAATAAAATAATTTTTCTGCTATTTGGATCCCCCCCCCCTTTCTCTCCATGGAGCTACTATTTGCATCCCTCTTGAGCCATCTTGTGGCTAACATTTGTAATAAATGTGTTGTCGAAGGCTTTCATGGCCAGGATCACAGGGTTGTTGTGTGTCTTTCGGGCTGTGTGGCCATGTTCCAGAAGCATTCTCTCCTGACGTTTCGCCCACATCTATGGCAGGCATCCTCAGAGGTTGTGAGGTATGGAGAAAACTAAGCAAAGAGGTAAATATATATCTGTGGAAAGTCTAGGGTGAGAGAGGTCAGTGTGAATGTGTGTAGTTAATCACTTTAATTAGCATTGAAAAGCTTATCTGCTGTCTTCTTCCTGCCTCTGGGGCATCCTTTGTTTAGAGTCGTTAACTGCCCTAGGTTGATTCATGTCTGAAAATCCTCTGTTATAATAAAGCTTTTTGAAAATGCCTGTTTTAAATTCTTCCTTTACATTTACATTTATATCTTAGTAGTAGTTCTACTAGTACTAACAGCAGTAATAACCATAATAATAACTAGTTCTACCTTTCTGCCTGGGACTCTAAGCTCCTAGCAATGAAATTAAAAGCAGTGAATTAATACCTGGATAGCAAGTAAAAGTATTTTAATACATGCCTCTACTTAGATCACCTCATTGTTGATGCTCTATGAATGTATAGAGCCCTGTACTCTATTATTTCTACCCTCCTTGCATACTCCCAAGAGGAAATTAAAACGCGGAATGTCAAATCAAATATTGAGGCCCAGTGACACTAGTTCTGCTATAGTGGCCAGCATTGCTATCAGAATGTGACAGAAGAGAACTTTTATTAGCTCCTTGGATCCAGCAGCTAAGAAAAAGTATGGGAAATACTGTAGGAGGTAAAGCAAAACGGGCTTTGGCAGTCCACAAGACTCCATTGTACACAAGTGTGAAAATGCATTTTAGCGCTTGTATGTCAGCTCTGTGCTGACATATAAAATTTGCTGACTTCCCAGATCAAACAGATGACTTTTTCCTAACCTCAGATAGGAAGGGCAGTGTTTACTTCAGTCTCCCTAACCCTATCAATGACCCATGATTTATATTTGATCCTACACTAGTGGCTGAACAGTAGTGTTGTGCTGTTGTATGGAATTGCAATTCGTTTTGTGTAGTTTTATTCATGTCGTCTCATTTTCATATTTGGTTCCCGCTAACGGAAATGGGCTGCCTATACAACACAAATTTTTGCCTGGCTAACAAAAAACACGGACATTTTCATGCCATTGGCGGCAATGGGAGGGCTTCCGAGGCTCACCCCCCCCCCCTCGATTTTTGAGCTAGAGGGGTGAAAATCGCCACACACGGAGGACATTTCAACCCCTTTTAGCCCACCAACTTTTAAAATATTTGGGTCTTCCCCAGTGTACTATTGTTATTGTTGTTGTTGTTATTATTATTATTATTATTATTAACACCCATTGGCTCACATCAGATGTAATGGGGAGGCACTCCTCTCCCAGACTCAGCTTAGTGTCCCAGAATAACTATCATTTATATTAATATTATTATGAACACCCATTGGTACACATCAGCTGTAATGGGAAAGCAGCCCTCTGTCAGTACCTTCTAAGGGGCCGAAATGAAAATGAAAGCAAGCACGAAGACTGTTTGGCTTTCATTTTAGTCTCGCCTCTTGTTTTCTATGAAAATGTTGTCATTCATTTTGTGTAGATGAATGGTCAAAACAAAATGACAGCAAGAAGGAAACAAAGGAAATTTTTTCGCACACATCTCTAGTGAGCAGGGCTGTATCTTGACCTAATGGTGATCACTTGATCAGGTATTTTTGTTACATATAAACATGCAATGAGTAAGGTCCTGTATATATGTATGTGTACTCACAAAGAAAGCTTGGTTTTACAAGATTCAAGGCTTCTGCTCTTCCTCAGTCTGAACATGTCTGGATGATATGAAGGTGGGAAACCCATGAACAGACTACAGACATAACACCTTATCCCAAAATTGAAAACAAACCCAGGACAAGTAGTGTTTGCCAACAAGGTGCGACTGGGAAGAAGAAAGAGCAGGCTATTTATAGCTCTCCTAATTTATAACTTACTTTTATTATGTAAAACAGTAGTTCCAACTTTTGGGACTCCAGTTGTTTTGGACTTCAACTCCCGGAAATCTCTGCCAGTTTTACCAGCTGTTAGGAATTGTGGGAACTGAAGTCCAAAACACCTGGAGGCCCAAAGGTTGGGAACCACTGATGTAAATTAAAATTATATTGTAAAACATAGAATCATAGAATCATAGAGTTGGAAGAGTCCTTGTGGGCCATCTAGTTCAACCTAGAAGCAGGAAAATCTCATTCAATTGGCCATCCAGCCGCTGCTTAAAAGCCTCCAAAGAAGGAGCCTCCACCACACTCCAGGGCAGGGAGTTCCAGTGCTGAACAGCTCTCACAGTTAGGAAGTTCTTCCTAATGTTCAGGTGGAATCTCCTTTCCTGTAGTTTGAAGCCATTGTTCTGCGTCCTAGTCTCCAGGCCAGCAGAAAACAATCTTGCTCCCTCCTCCCTATGACTTCCCCTCACATATTTATACATAGCTATCATGTCTCCTCTCAGCCTTCTCTTCTGCAGGCCAAACATGCCCAGTTCTTTAAGCCGCTCCTCATAGGGCTTATTCTCCAGACCCTTGATCATTTTAGTTGCCCTCCTCTGAACACATTCCAGCTTGTCAACATCTCCCTTCAAATGGAGACAGTATTCCAGGTGTGGTCTGACCTAGGCAGAATAGAGGGGAAGCATGGCTTCCCCCGATCTAGGCGCTACACTCCTATTTATGCAGGCCAAAATCCCATTGGCTTTTTTTGCTGTCGCATCACATTGCTGACATGTTTAATTTTTTGTCCACAAGGACTCCAAGATCTATTTCACACGTACTGCTGTTGAGCCAGGAGTCCCCAATTCTGTATCTTTGCATTTCATTTTTTTGTTTAAGTGGAATTTGTCCCTGTTGAACATCATTTTGTTAGTTTTGGCCCATCTCTCTATTCTGTTAAGATCGTTTGGGATTTTGCTCCTCCCTCCCAATTTGGTGTCACTTGCAAACTTGATTATCATGTCTTCTAGCCCTTGATCTAATTCATTAATCAAGATGCTGAACAGAACTGGGCCCAGGATGGAACTCTAATCTTTCAATTACATATTATGGTGTCCTAATATTACAGACATGGGAGGATTTTAAAAAGCAAAATCATGAGTCATGGTTTTCAATTAAGGTTGACCAAATATAAGTCCACTAGCTATGCCCGGCCACACGTTGCTGTGGCAAAGTATGGTGGTATGGAAAATAAAGTATTGAGGAATTGGTGGTAGTTGAATCCCTTCTTATTATCCAACATATTCACTTATCCAACCTTCTGCCAACCTGTTTACGTTGGATAAGTGAGACTCTACCGTATATTTATAATCTTATATTATCTGCTTAGAACTGGATTATGAGGCCCCTTCTACACAGCTGGATAAAATGCACACTGAAGTGGATTATATGGCAGTGTGGAGTCAAGATAATGCAGTTCAAAGCAGATAATATAAGATTATAAATGGGCTATGTAGCTGTGTGGAAGAGCCTTGAGTCTACATTGCCATATAATCCAGTTAAAATCTGATAATCTGTATTTTATAGGCAGTGTGGAAGAGGCCTAAGTGAGGCCTAACTCTGCCTGTCCCCTGGGCTGAGTGGGTTGCTAGGAGACCAAGTGGGTGGAGCTTAGCCTTCTAGCTGGCAGCAATTGGATAAAAACAATTATTCCTCTCCCTCTAATTAGGACTTTATTTTTCTTTTCTTTTTGTTGTATGAACATAGAGGCATGGATGAGGGGTTGTGCTGCCAAGTTTTAATGTTTCTGGGATGTGTAGTTCTGTTGTTTTGTCCCAGGCCGAAATTTCATTACCCTTTTATATATATAGATTTGTTTAATGTTGTTAAACTACAACTCCCAGCATTCTTTACTACTGACTGCACAGGCTAGGACTGATGGGACACCCAACAGCATCTGGAGGACTACAATTTGCCCACCTGGCTTAAATATTTATTGCATGTGGCCATGATTCCATGTTGCCAATTCTTGGTAATGAAAGCAGGATTTCTGATAAAAACTGGTTTGGCTCTATGCTGAATTTCATTTACAACCAATTATTTTCATGGTTTAAAAATAACAAGCATTTTAAAAGGGGGGATTCAGTTTTCTGAGCTTACTTACTACCCTAATAGGAAAAATGGCAGGTTTCCCTCATCATTACCTCTGTTATCTGTTGTCAGTTGCTATGTTTACCCATCCCAGCATATAGATTTATAAATACAGGTCATTAAACCTTAAGGTTCCCCCAAATTTACGAACTCTATAATTTGAAGCTACAGGTCCAGTCATAAACATTTTTAAAAAATAAATTTTTATTAATTTTCAAAAAGGTATACATACTAAAATCAATAGGTATGGAACGGGACTGGGGGGAATAGGTAGGGAAGGGAGGGAGGGTGTGCTCAAAAGGTAAGGAGGGGAGGAAAGATCAGGAAAAGGAGAGGAGGGGAAAAGGGAAAGTTCGAATGGTCTTCCATCCTTTCCTTTGTGGGATAATCATTGTCCGTTGCCAATATATGAATTATTATAGTTTTTTCTGGTGTGCTTTGTTGATCTAGCACCGAAGTCCCCCTATGGAGTCTCACTCTTCTTCTTCAGATAATCTTTAAATTGTGTCCAATCCGTTTTCTTTATGGGTTTTCCTTTATTTTCTTTTAGCAAGTGGGTTAGTCTATCAATTTCATGAATTTCATAATTTTTTCCCAACCTTTGTTCCTTAATTGGAGTCTCCTCTTGCTTCCATTGTTTGGCAAATGTAATTCTTGCTGCTGTATTTATATATGTGAATAAAATATCTTCGTTCAAACTGAATTTGGTCTCCGAGTCTGCCAATCCAAGCAGGTAATATTCTGGTTTAAATGGGAACATCTTTTAAAGTATTTTTTTGAGTTTCAGTGTGGATTTTTTTTCCAAAATTTGGTAGTTTCATCACATGACCACCACATATGATAGAATGAGCCGACCTGACGTTTACATTTCCAGCAGGTATTATGGGAATTTTTGTACAAAATTCATAATTTTTTTGGAGTAATATACCACCTTTGGAACATTTTCATCTAGTTTTCTCTTAGGTCCATTGCATAGGTATATTTTAATTCTCTCTCCCCCCCCCCCCCCATATTTGCTCCCATTCCTCTAATTTAATTGAACGTCCAAAGTTCCTTGCCCATTTTATCATACATTTTTAACCTCTTCTGTTTCGGATGACCATTCTAAAAGTTTATTATAGATTCTAGTTATTTTCTTTTTCTCGTTCTGAAAGAGCTTGTCCCAAAAAAATTCTGTCACATTGAATCCAATTTTCTTATCTTTCACAAATTGTTCTTTTATTTGAGCATATTGGAACCATGAGAGGTTTTTAAATGTTTGCTTTACATCAATTTGGCTTCTTTTTTCCCCAAAATTTCTTTGTATCTGGGCTATTTATTTAGACCAGCATAGAACTTTGCAATGATTTGCTTCAAGAGGTGAAATCCACACTGGAGTCTTTTCGTAAAAGTATGTTTTGTATTTTTCCCATACCTTTACGAGGAATGACCTTATGAAATGGTTGCCGAAGTTTCTTTCTATTTTCCTTTTGTCATACCATAGCATGCCATCCCCTCCTCAAGTCAAAGCCTTCTAAACATAATATGTGTTCTTTACTTAAAGTTGCCCAATCCTTAACCCAAGATAGCGCACAGGCTTCGAAATATAGTTGCAAATTAGGTAGCCCAAAAACCTCCCCTATTTTTTGAGTCCGTCATGACCACATATTTGATTCTGGGTTTTTTGCCCTTACAGATAATTTTTGAAATATCTTTATTCCATTCCCTAAATACTTTGGTGTTCCTGATTATTGGCAAGTTTTGAAATAAATACAGAACTTTTGCTAGCACATTCATTTTAACTAATGCAATTTTTCCCAATAATGATATATTTAAGTTCTTCCATTTTTGTAGATCATCCCTCATTTCTCTCCGTTTCGGGTAGTAGTTGTTCTCTAGCAATTGTGCATTCTTTGCTGTTAGCCATATTCCCAAATATTTAATTTTCACGGTCACTGTAATTCCCGTTCCTTCTTGAAGCTTCTCTTGATTTCTTTTTGTCATATTCTTAGTTAATATTTTTTTCCTTCTTTTTATTTATGTAAAAACCCGTGAGATTGCCAAATTTATCTATTTTTTTCTATCCAATTTTTTTGTCTGTGATCTTGGTTCTTCAATAATACATATGATATTGTCGTCGAAAGCCCTTAATTTAAATTCCTTGTTAGAAGTTTTGATTCCTTTTAGTAAATTGTCTTGGCTGATACTTTGTAGTAGATTCTCTAGAGCAAAGATAAAGATTAACGGTGAAAGGGGGCAGCCCTGTTGTGTTCCTTTACCAATTTTAATGGTTTTGAGTGTATTGACCGTTTACCACAATTTTGGCTCTTTGTTCCTCATAAATAGAGTTCACCACAAATTGAAAACCTATATCGATCTCTTTAAATAACAATTTGAAAAAAGTCCAATTCAGGTTGTTGAAGGCTTTTTCCGCATCTAAAGCTAGGAATACTACTTCTTTTTGATGGTTTATATCATAGTATTCAATACAGTCAAGAATGCATCTCACATTATCGCTCAGTTTCCTTCCTGGAAGAAATCCCCTTTGGTCTTCCCCAATCCACTTAGTTAAAAATTCTTTAAATCTGTTAGCTAATATAGTTGAAAATATTTTATAATCCGTATTTCGGAGAGAAATTGGACGATAATTTCTTACGTCTGTTTTATCCGCATCTCTCCACGAATCTGGAAGTTCCTTGTTATGCAAAACATAGTTCATCACTCTTTTTAAGATGTTAGTGATTACTTCCTGCATTGTCTTGTAAAAACTAGCTGGTAAGCCATCCTGTTCAGGAGCTTTGTTTGGTTTTAGTGCTTTAATTGTCTTCTTTATTTCGTCTTCCGTAATGTCTTTGTTAAGTATTTCCCTCTGAACTTCCAATTTCAATTTCCTCTTTTGTGTATAATTGGGTATAAAATTTATAGAATGCATCTAAAATTTCTTTATCTGATGTTAGTTCTTTGTTGTCATAGTTAATTTTTGTTATGTATTGTTTTTGTCTTTTCTTCCTTATTTTCCTGGCCAACCAAGTTCTCGGTTTATCGGCATTTTCAAAGTTATTTTGCTTAATGAACTTTAACTTCTTTGCATTTTGTTCTAATTCAATGTCATTTTTTTGTTTATTCAATTCTTTCAAATCTTTTATAGTTTCCAAACTTTGTGGGGTTTTCTTCAAAAATTTATCTTTCTCCTTGATTGCCTTCTTTATTTCCTGTATTTTCTGATGTTTCTTTTTATTTTCTCTTGCTTTTTTCTGTTTTAAGTGTCCCCTAATCACTGCCTTATATGTATCCCACACCACTGATTCTTTCATATTCGGATTGTCATAAAAAGTAAAAAATTCTCTGGTCTGTGCGAAGTTTTTATTTATATCTTCCTCTGATTTAATTAAGTTTTCATCAATTCTCCATTTGGGTCTATTTCTTCTGTAATTTATTATGATTTCAAGTGGAAAATGGCTGGTTTATCTCTGGGGAGAATTGTTGTGTTGGAGATTTTTGTAATAAGAGTATTTGTTGCCCAGATCATGTCTATTCTTGACCAGGATAGGTGATGATGCGAATAAAATGTGGAATCCTTCTTTATTGGGTTTAAAAATCTCCAAACATCCTGTAGGTCAAGTTCTTTTTTCAGTGGTATATATTTTTTTGTAAAGATCTAGTAATGTATTTTTTCCTTTGTTTCCTTTGGATGGTTTTGTCCAAGTTTGGTTCCAGGACTCCATTAAAATCTCCAAATATCAATATATGTTCAATTTCTGTTTTAACAATTTCTTCCCTTAAATTTTTTATGAATGGAGTTTTTGGGCAATTAGGTGCATAAATATTGCAAATTAGTATTTTTGATTTTCAATTATAATTTCTACTGCAACCATCCTGCCCTCTGAAGCCTTTAATTTTAATTGAGCAAGAATATTACTATTGATGTACATGACTCCCCTTTTGATTCTGATCACCAAATAAAATTCTTTCCCTAATCGACAGTTATTTAGATGTGAAACATGTCTTCGTGAGATATGTGTTTCCTGCAATGCAATAATGTCATAACTCCCTTTTCTGATTTTATTCATAATTGCTTTCCTTTTATTAGGTAAATTTAACCCATTGATGTTGTTTGAGTAACATCTTACTTGTTGTGAAAATTCAGTCATTGTTTTGATCTTTTACCTCTGTCAGTAACTTGTTGTCATCATCATCATTAGTGTCAGTATCCATTGAGTCAGAGTCGTCTTTTGCATCAGGATTTTCTGGGGAGTGATATCTAGCGCTTTTCAGTTTTTTGCCTTTCCAGTGAGCATCGATGGCTGTGGGATGGACTTGTTGAGTTCCCTCTCAGCAAGCCACTGGTTTTGTTAGTTGGGTATTGCTCTCAGCTCCCCTCTCCCTGTGGATCGATTCAGGAAGGAATGCAATCCCCAGATCAGCAGCCGTAGACTTCTAGGAGCATTCCTTTTAAAGGGGTGCCCTATTGGTCTGGCAGAGCCATGGAGGTCCGTGAACTGCATACCAGGAAGCAGGTGCAAACCTGCAATTACCGCTAGCCCAGCTCATTTTGAAGGAAAAAAGAAACAAGAATAGGAAGAAACCACCATCCTTGTAATAGGAGAATTGTAAGTTTACAATAGAAAATCCTTTCCTGTAGTGGGACTGATCTGGTGTGGGCTACAGAAGAATGCTAATAGAAAAAATGAGATTCCAATGCTTAATCCAAATTGAGACTAAAGGACAATAATTGAGACAAAGACAATTATAATACCCAACCTAGCAAAATAAGAGACAATATATTTGGCAACTGTAAGACAAGAAGAAGTAAAGGCAAAGGAACAAAGATTACTGACCTTGGGGGCCATATTGCTGTGTCTACGTCCCCTCTTCTTCATTAACAATTGAGTGACACTGGCAGAGAGGACGCAAAGGAAGCAGAAACAGACTTTGGATGATACACAAGAAGGGCGGAAGTGAAAGAGACCTGGCGAAAGAGACCCGGCGTGACGTTGTAATAAGAAGGGTGGAAGGCAGAAACCCTCATAGAGGACAACAGGAAGGACCCAATAGCAGAGCGCACAACCATAGAGAGCAAATGGAAGTTGATGGTTCTCAAAAATAGCCGGACTTCGCAGAAAAGCATAGAGAAATAGCGTTCCAGAGCGTCCATACAAAAACAATATAATTGAATAAAACAAAATAATAGAACAATAAGGGACAATAAGGATCAAATAGAGAGACAATAAAGGTTAAAAAGACAACACAGGGGCAAAACAAAAAGAGCAGTCTATGACCGAGACAGGCCGACGAAGGAGACAAAGGCGACAGACTGGACAAGACGAAGAGGTGTTGAGCAAACAAAGGGATGGAGGAGAGGTTTGCAGGAGGGGGCAGGAGACACAGCTTGGACAGAGGACAGTGTAAAAGACAAGAAGAGGACACCAAAGCAGAAAACAAGCCGAGAAGTGACCGGGTTAGAGACTGTTAATTACAGACAAAATAAAAATATTTCAGCAGATACACGGGGAACAATTAAAACTGAGCATCCCTCTTCTCCCTGAAATAAGTAATTAGGACTATAGCAAACAATCATAGTAAAAATTAGGAGGGGAGCCTAACGAAAAGACCAAAAGTAGGCTCTACAGCTCTCCCACCACTCTACATTCCTCACTGTTCTACATCTTGATAATGGCTGCCACCAAGTTTAAACCGGATAACGACATTGGTAAAGGGTTAGCTAGGAGATCATCAATGACAGAGGAAATTGGCGTGACAGAATTATTAAAAGAAATTCAGAAACTCTCTGAGAAGCAAGACAGCTTCCAAAAGGAACAGAAAGAGATTCATCAAGAAATGTTAGAAATGAAAAAAGAAATTAAGGATGATATTAGTCAATTGAAGAACAAGATGAGACTCACCCATGAAGAAATATTAGATTTAAAAATAGCAAATACAAAACTTGAAAAAATATAAAATAAACTTCAGAAAAAGGTGGAAAGATTGGAGAACAAAACTTCCAGGATAGAAAAAAATTGAAAAGATACAAGAAAGAATGGAACAAAAAGAAATGGAATACCAATTATGCCTAAAAAACATACAAGAAGAAGAGAATGAGAATATAAGACAGATAATAACAAACATCCTTGCAAACCTACTTCAAAGATCACCACATGAAATGGAAAATGAAATAGACAAAACCTATTGAATTCAAACTAATTATGCTAAGAAACATAAAGTGGTCAAGAAAAGAGTCAGAGACGCAATACTAATCCAAAATAGCCAACAACCAACTTACTATAAAGAAACAAAAGTAATAATCTTAAAAAAATGCTCTCTTGCCACTCTTAACAGAAGAAATTACTTCTTTTTGATTGATGAATTGAAAAAAAATGTAAAATAAGATTTCGTTGGGAAAAAACAGAGGGAATCATGGTGACTTATAATAATGAAAAATTCTGGCTTACCTCAGAAGAGAAAGCCAAAGACTTTTACAAAAAAATGAAAAAGGAAAAGACCAAGGAAACACCAGAAACATTGGTCTAGTCATAAACAATAACTGTTTCTGAACCTGGAAATATGAGTAGGATTTTGTTGTTGCTTCTGATTAAAAAGACCCCCACACTTCCAACTATTCATAACTTAAGAACTCTAAAAATAAAATCTTATAAATATTTATGAGTGGTAGGAATAGGATGTATACACAGTATATCCTACCTGCTTTAATATGCATTAGTAGGAAATAATTGGCTTTTTATGGTGCAGGGAGAATACTTTCACAATATTTACACAAGTCTTGTTCTGGAACATAACATCAATTGCAGAGAAGTAGAGAGAATGTAGAGTATACTTTAGACTTTAGAGCAATTCAGGGAACCCCGGAGGGCAATTTCACTGATGAGGTTGAGGCTGATGAGAAGCGGAAGAAGGCTGTAAGAGCAGCTAATTGGACCACTGTAAAACCTACAGATGGTGCACAACAATTCTGGGTGTGTGAATGTGTGAAAAATGACCTCATAAAATATCTGATGAAAAGCTCTCATTTCATCAAAATGTGCCAAGAATTTTATGACACATAAAAACAGAATCATCCAAAGCAAATGCAAAATGTCTTAAGAGAAAGAAACCAAAATAGCTGCAGTCTTAAGATCAGTCTTTCAGTACCAAAAACCTACTGGGGTTCCAATCTTATGTAGAATTAAGTGTTAAATGTGCATAACCGATTGATTGTGAATTTAGACTTGCTTAATATATCAAAGAATTAGGCTTTGTTTACAGAGCAGTGGCTTGTTATGCTTAGCACCTGTTCCTTTCATTTGGAGCATAAAAATACCCAATAGAATTATATTTTGTTTACAGAGCAATTGCTTGTTATGTTTATCATCTCTTGTTAAAATTTGGAACACAGAAATTCCCAAGATGGGATAAAGCTTTGAGGTTGATGTATGACTTAAATATGCTTGGGAAAGACACCTTGGCATGCTCTGGGTTTCACTTATGATGAAACCTTGTTTCTGAATTCTTTTAATTCCATTCTTGAATATTTTAGTTGACAATTCCAGATGGATTTACTAATTATTGAAACTCTGCCAGAACATGACATTTGTATGATGCTTATTAGAGCCTGGGCCATGTTTGGAAATGTAGAGGTTTATCATACTTCCATAAGCTTAATAAAGATCGGATATAAATGTACATTTCTAAATACAGCCTAAATTTCAAATAGGTGTAGTAGAAATGCTATTTTCTAGGAAAATTCTAGATATGTTTGAAAAAAATATGGGGAGACATCATCTGTCTCAATAGTCTGATAGTACGTATATAGCTTGCAGACAAATTTAGGAGCACATTCCAAAGTGTACCAAAATCTGTCATCCAATTTCCTCCATAAAAAGACTTGTATATACTGGCTCATTTTCAGGCTGTTTGGTGTTTTTGATCTTACGTTGTTGCTACAACGTGGCTACAGGTGTATGCATTCCTTTCCTTTCCATCACACATCTTATATTGGTTTCTGCCTTCCCTGATTGATTATTGCTGGGAAATGTGAGAGATAGTCCTCAATTTGAGAGAAAGAGCTCTCATACAGAGTAACTGAACCGCAAAGGCAGAGGTTGAACAGCAACCAATCTCATCCTGCTTAACAGAGAGATGAAACAAGTGTGATTTTCTTTGTAAGATAAATAAAAGTACAATAATAATAAAGCACATGGGATAGAGGAGAAAAAGAAGTGAAAAATGGCTACAGGTTAGATCAGTTGAGGATCAGAATGCATATGGTAAAATAGGAAGTTATCATAACACAGATACGAGTTTGCAGTTAATGAATACAGTTGGGCACATTATGTCCTCCTTAGTATTTGTCTAGCTCTTCCAGAAGATTTTATGGTGTGTTTTCTTCGGGAGTTATCGTAGAGCTATCCTAAATGATCTAGCAAATTCCTAGAGAATAGGTCTTTTGAAATTTTCTAGGGCCTCTAGTGTGACTATGGTCACTTCCAGCAGAACACATTCATTTAAATAAGATTTGCTATCATCCATGGTTTCCTGTTTTCTTGGTAATTTTAGGAGCATATCTGCTGTGAATATGGGGGTTGTACTGTATTGACAAACAAGGATCAATAACACATGTTTCCTGCCTTGGAGAAGAGGGAGGAGCCTAGTGGAAAGCGTTATTTTATTATATCTTCCCTAGATTTTTATTCAAAAAGAGGAAATTAAGGAGTTCATGTTGATTGTACAATGAAATACAGGATATTCAGACAGACTTCCTCTTCCACCTTAGGCCCCATCTACACTGCCATATAAAATCCAGATTATCCGAACTAGATTTTATGATTGTGTAGTCTCATATAATCCACTTCAAGGCAGATAATCTGGAATCCAGTCTAATATTAGATCCAGTCTAAGTTAAATGTGAACTACACATTCTGTCAGTGATAAATTCACTTTGCTTTTCACCCGCTCCAAAGCACTTTCCTTTCTATCTAAAACTGAATAAGAATAATAAAAGAAGAGCTGTGTAAAGAAATGAGTAGTATGCTACGAAGCAAGTAAAACTAGCTTTACAGGCATTCCCACTTTCAGGAAGATCTGATAAAGATAGTTCTTTGGAACATGCTCCAACAGAATAGTCTCAGTACTCCCAACATATATTAGTTTTCAATATAAAAAGGTAAAGCTTTTCCCCTGACATTAAGTCTAGTTGTGTTTGACTCTGAGGTTGGTGCTCATCTCCATGTCTAAGCTGAAGGGCTGGCGTTGTCCGTAGACACCTCCAAGGTCATGAAAGAGCCCCCAAAATGGCTGTCACCTGGCTGAAAGCATTCATGAAAGGGCTTATCTCTTTTTGTAATGGTGTGTGCCTCTTTAGTGAAGTCATACTCTACTCCACACTTAGATAAATAGTACAAAAAGAAAATGAAATAAAATGTAACCTTAGAAGTCGGAATTTTTTAAAAAAAGGGTCATAAGTAGGAATTAAAATCACATTTGTTCTGAGCTTCCCAAAACTTTAAAGAATCATGGCAGTTTCCATTTGTGATGTTAATTGATGCAAAAAGCAGAGACTGGCAGTTTGATAATTAAATAGAAAAACCTCATTCAACTTTGTTCAAGTAAAAATCTAAATTATATGTTCTATTATTAATTTTGTAATAACTTAAAACCTGATTAGTTTTTGAAGACTGATGAACTGCTATGGCATATCCTTATAATAAACTGGACATTTTTGATTCCACATTGTGCCTTCAAGAGCTCTTGATTCCCCCCTTCTGTTATAATATTCATAGCAGATATAAAGAGATATCAGTCATTCAAGGGTAAAATGACAAGAGACTTAGCTCTGAAAATGATGTTGTTAGTCATGTCAGCTTTTAATGGGAACTATGAAATAATTCAGAAGCAGGAAATCCAGTATCTTAAGGAATCCCTCACATATGCAAATATAGAAAGTTCTACTTAGTGAAAATCTCAATGAGCAGTTTATGATTGACATGACTGCTTAAATGACCAAAAAAGCAGAGTTATTTTCTTCCACTCAAAAAACAGGACATAGTGGAGACCATTAAACTGAGTTGGGAACAATGCATAGAAACCAGTTAAAATACAGAACACTAATTAAAATAACACAACATTTGTTAGAAAAGCATACATACTTAAAAAATCATTTCATGGTTTAAAACTCATCATTCAAAAATCAAATAGACCTGCTGGAAGAGATAATTCTTTAGTTCTGTTCTAAACTTAGACAGTACCTCTTCCTCTGAACAAAAGTTGCCAGTCTAGTCCTGGCTGGCTGAAGTTAACAGTTCCCAGAGGACCTGATATTTGGGACAGATTATATGGGAAAGGCAATCCCATAGGAAACCTGAAGCCTAACTCTATAGGGCTTTAAAAAATAGCAACCAACAATTTGTACTTTATTCAGAAACTAATTGTTACATGTTGTTGACTTTGCTGATATATAGATGTCAACTCAGAAATACTTTGATTTAATCATAATACTAATAATCTTATTTCTTACCTGTCTGTCCTCACAGCTCGATGTGAGTTACAACATTGCTAAAACATATAATCAAAACTCATAATTATTTAAAAACACTCCATAGTATACACATATTAAAACATATTTCAATAAAATACATATTAAAATATACAAAACAAATGTTAGACATAGAATGGAAGTTAAAAATTCATCATTAATTTAAATGGAAATAAAATGCATTTCACCATAGAACACTGTAACCAAGCTATTTCTGTAAAACCTGTTTCCTGCCCTTTGCCCAGTGTTACTTGTCAATTGGCAGCTATGAAAAACAAGACAAGAGCCTGAAGTGTAAAGATTAGGCATAAGCGATCAATGAAAAAAAAAAAAATGGTTCTAAACTCACTTCTAAAGTAGGGGGTGCCGGTGCTTCTTATTAGAAAGTATTTCCGATCCCCCCCCCCCCCAAAAATAGGATATTTCCAAAATTTTGTAATGTTCTAAATGTTTCATTAATGGCAGATGCGCATGCATAATTGCGTAAAAAAAAGAACGGGGGGGGGAGTTTTACAAGGCTCTCCCACTCTCATTTTTTGAGTAATCCTGATTAAATTTGGCATAGTGGGAGAACACATTCTACCCTGCCAGCTCACCAAATGGCAGAATGTTTCCTTTACTCCCTCATTTTAGGCGAATTTTCATTGCTGATACCTGAAAGAAACCCTTTTTTCCTTCATTGAAAGACTTATATATACTACTGCTTGTGGGGCTAAGGGATTCTCCCCCCAAGGGAATAGATGGATGATGCCTCTTCATGTGGACCCTTAAGCCAGTGGTGGACAAATGCCTCAGGTTTTTACCTCTGCTAATGTTTGTCCTGCAATGCCTGCACACAGGCAAAGACGCACATTGGGAATGGACCGTGAAATGGTCCCAGAGGAAAGACTTCGGCTTTCCCAATGGTGGTGCCCCCTGTGGCCTTTGCTCACGGGGTAGGGGGAGGAAGGAGATGTTTGCAACAGAACGTCCTCTGGGCAAACGGCACTACTGGCATGGTCATCTTCCTCCCCATTATCTGACGATGAAAGAGTTAATTGTAGCCTATCAATTTCTTTCTTTACCACTATGTCTAGTGCAAGGACAACGACACGACCAAGTTCTGAAACATCAATGGCATCCTCTGCCACAGTTGACTGGGTTCGATTTTGGAGGGGACACATTTCCGCTGGCGATCCACCCAGACCCCGACCTTGCACATTTTCACTTTGCACGGGGCTGCTTTCGGAAGCCCCCCTTTGTTTCCTGCCAGTGCCACCCCTCGTTCCTTGGCCTGCGGCAATGGCTCGGCCCAAACTCTTACAGGACGACCCACATCCCCCCAAACGCTTCATTGCAATAGGATCACAGATGTGCTAACTGAAATCCCTTGGATTAGAAATGGATCAGTGTTTTAAGAAGGCAAGGCTATACCAGTGTGCAGTGCACATGTAACTTGGAGAACTATATTCCTTTTTAAATATTTTTGAAAAAAGAACAATGGAAATCTATAGTAGTTCTTGCAAATAGCTCACAGATTTGAAAACCCTAATCCCTTAAATTGGAAATGCATCACTAGGCTAGGCAAGGCAATACCAAAATGCATATTGCATAAAGCTACAGTACATGTGTCTTTGAAAACTAAATATTCCCTTTTTTAATATTTTTTTTAAAAAAACTCATATTCTATATTTCTTCTTGAAATTAGCTCAGCTCACAGATTTCCCAAATGAAAATCACTCCAAACAGTGACGGGCCAGCAGCTCCACAGTGGGCTACTAGACCCTGGCACAACCGTCCTTGACAATAACCTCCCTTTAAGCCTACTCCCTTCTCCAGCAGTGCAGCACCCAAACCCAGTTTAGGGGTCACCCTTGCTCTGCTCTCCCTTCTATGAGCTTGGCTTCCCCTTTCTCTCCCTTCTCCGCTTCCTAGCCCAAGCCCAACCACCCTCTCGCGCGCTCGCCAACCCCAAATGGCTCCGGCCGGCACCAACCCGGGCTTTTATAGAAGAGTAGTGAGTGGACACTCAAAGGACCTTTGCGTCCATGTGCACTCCTCTTATTGGTCGGGGAGAAGCAGCCATGTTAGGCTGCGTTGCGCTTCAAGGTAGGTTGCAGTAACAAAAAAAATTTAAAAATATTTTAAAAAATATATATTTTTTAAAAAAATTGGGGAAAAATATACGATACATATTAAGAGCCATTCTGAGAGTGGGCCAACGTAGCTTCATATTACAATGCTACCACGTGTCAGATAGCAGATCAAAAAGCGAGATCAATCCGAATTTAATCCGAATTAAGAACTAAATTGAGAATTTGCTCATACCTAGTAAAGATATATCATTGAATACTATAAATAATTAGGATTTTCCATGTGTTGCATTTTCAATGTATATACATAGTTGTGAAAATTGGAAAGTGGATAATTGCACCTGCAAAAAGTACAGGTTGGTTGACCAGTTGGATGAGAAGGTCAAACAACTTGAGGCTCCTCTATTTCTTATTCAGTATATTAGGGGAAATAACATTTTCTTGGATAGAGTAAAGCAGACTTTCCTGGATGAGTATGACACAAGCGATACCTGTTCTGATGAATATACTTTCAATGAAGACTAGAAAACAAATTGTATCAGATGGATACCATTTTGTTTATGTACTAAGAAGAGTTGGTAATTAGTATATATATTCATTCCATTTATTCATTTTTTTACAAAAATATTCTAACTATCTACTAAAAACAATAGATACAGGTCTAAATCCAGTTGTTATTCAAAGGTAGAGTAGCCCCATTCAATTACTGCTAAATGGTAATATTTTTTCAAGTAGATGTATGTATAAATGCCATTGACTCTGTATTTTTCTTCTACTTGGCACTTATATTAAAGAAATAGGTTGGAGCATTGATTGATTTATTTAGCAATAAGAATTAATATTCTAAGTCTGAAGAAGAGCTCAGAGTATCTAATTTCTTATTCAACACTGAATAGGCTGTTTAGTGACTGTGTAAAGATCTTCTATCTTATCAGACAGGCAAAATTACCTGTTCTATGCCGATTGCAGTCCTCTTCAGGCTCAGAGCCCTCTGGCTCCCATTATACGATGTTGATCTACTTCCAGCAGGCTCAGTGTCTGAAGAGAGGTGTAGTTGGCATAAGTGGCAGCAGCTGCAACATGGGAGGCTTCCTGTGCTGCATTGAAAACAATGGGGGAAGCCTGGTGGTGACACTTCTCCCCGTGGGATGAAGTAAGGGGGAAGGCGGGTGATATGGGGAGAAGGGCAACAGATTCCCCATGCTCTCTGCCAGGCCCCACCAGTTGTGCCACAATCCGTGATGAATTGGGTGTTAATGTGATGAGGTCCCTAGTGAAACTCTCATTAGGCAACTTATATGATACTTCTCTAGGTGTTATTAGATGGAACTACCTCCCACCATCCTCCACGAAAACCAGTGACAGTGACAACTGAAAGGGGAATGTTTCCTTCACTTCCTTTTCTGGATTTACTAGTTACCTCTGATGAACACATAGGGGTTCTTCCTTTCCACAGTTAGGATCACAGCTGCCTCTCTCCTAGAGATCAGAACAATCCCCCGCTTGATGCCAGGGAAGAGCTGAGAATGGAGACAATGGAAGAAATTCGGAAACCACTTCTTAAGCACTCTGCTTTGATTCTGTGTCTTATGCCCATGTCTTGCTTTGTATTTTTCATAACATTCTTGCAGAAGTAAACCATATAATCAATGTGGATCATGGAAAGATAAGTATTCAGAAGGAACCCCACTGAGGCTCTTGATATTTTGACTAGTCCTTTTGTTTTGTAGAAAGATGGAGAGCTATTCTGGGCAACTGTTCAGCTGACAATGATTTATTTTCTCTTGAGATTGTCAAGATTTGAGTTTTGTACTGGATGAGAGATCATCATATATAATGGATACAAGGAAGTGCCCAACTTTGGTATCCCCAAAAGTTCCAAAAGCCCATTGATGACCTTTAAAAAAACAAATCAGTGCAATTTCCAAGCATTTTTACTGAAAACTACACAAAAGCCCTCCTCCTCACAGCACATAAAATGCATTACTCCTACTAAACTCCCTCCAGCTTGAAACATGTAAGCATTCTGATGGGATAATGTTCCCTGATAGTGAAGTCATCAAATGTCATATTCCTGTCCCTTTATCCTTTTAAGTAGATAAAATAATCCTGCATACATTCTATTTCATTTTTAAAGAGACTCATTATGTATAGATTAAATCTAGATGAAAAAATGGCAAATTGCTTACTTCTTTAAGAATCAAGTACAGCGTTCTAGGTTAATAAAAGCTGTGTTGTACAGACTATCAGTCTTTAATTGATGATGAACCCCAGCATTTCAACTTTATTATAAAGTCTTTCTTGCAAATTTATTGACTGTTTCCATACCTGAATAAAAATTGTTTGATAAACTCTCTGGTGTTAATCCAATTGCTTTTGAGCTGCTACATCTTCATAACTGGAAAAACAACAGCCTCTACAACCACACTTTTCCCCATCTTCCCTTATTTTTTCCTTCTCTTAGGTATGTTAGAATGGAAGCCTAGTTTCACTGTGATTTTTAATGACTGACTGATATTTCTGGACATGTAATTTGGCTAGGTGTTCTGTAGGAGACAAAGTGTCTAACTGTCTACAGTACTTTCAATGCACCATGGTATGACACATGGAAAAATTGGGAGAATCTGGCCCAGGGTTATTTGTCATTGTTTCAATTGCCTTCACCATCACTATTGTTCATTTAGCAGAAACACAGAATGGCTTACTGAATTGCCCATGCAAAACAAACAAATAGGTCACATGCAGTTAATTACTTTTATTGTGATTGGCTCATTTTGATTGTTACGTTAAACATGAGTTTTAATCTCTCATTGTAATAAAAGGGATTTGTATGACTTTTGTTTCATTCTCAAGAGTTAGTTGACCACAACTTTGGGTTTAAAATTGTGACCGTATGCCTGAACTCTGTCCTTATGGGCTGCATTGTATCTTTCAGTCTGATAATGTAATACAATGCAAAACATCAGTTATAATATTAACACCTGAAATGTATTCCACTTTTTATTTTATTTCCTTACACGCAATTACATTTTAGCAAGATGTACCTAGGACAAAGTTAAGGTAATGCAAATTTTAAGTTAAAAATCAACTTCTAAGAACATCATTGTATCTGTATTAGAGTTGTCCAAAAGCAGGATTTTTGCATATTTTCATTGTGTTCTATGATCATTTGAACAGCATGAAATTTATCCAATCATGTTCAATATCACTGATAGAAATTGTGAACAATACTTCCTAAGAAAAGCGTTTAAACCTATTTTTTAAACATTTTTATGCATTTAGAAGTAACAGGTATGCTGAATATCTTCCTGTGTCTAATGGATTTTCAGGAAAATTTGTAATTCCCCTGAGACTATCTTGAACTATCCTTTCCATATTTAAGGATGTGATCTATGATGGAGAAACATGTATTGTATGCAATCTTAAATTGCAAATTTCTTGCTGTCAAATTGGATTACTTTAGTATATGATCGTCAGAAAGATGCCTGCAGGGATGTTTTGAAAACACTTTCCATGCAGTTTGCATCACAGAAAATGAATTTCTTAAAAGCAGGGCATGGAAAATAACAACAAAGGAATTGATATATTGTATATTTCTTCCTGTCATACCAAAGGTGTTTTTTTAAAAAAAATAAATCCAAATGGAAAGACAAGATGAATTATTTTAGTGCATGTCTAGAAATGCTGTGTGTTCAGTCTAACCATTGTAAAGCATCAAAGAAAGCACAAGGGGGCAGCTACTCTACATGTCAGTAAATTATCAATCGTACATCGGCGATTTTAGATGGGTGTAAAAGCAAATACAGAAGACATGTTGAAAATAAATCATTATATATTTAACCAGAGCTTGGAAATGTTATTTTTTTGGATTATAATTTCAACACCCTCTCAGCCATGGAACTTGCTAGAGGATTCTGAAAACTGTAGTCCAAAAAGTAACTTTTGCAAGCTTCATCTTTGAGTAAAGGACACTTAGTATTTCCAGATGTTTCGAAGGATAGATCTCATAATCAACCATTAGCATAAAGAAGCCCTCAAGAATAAGAAAACTTCTGCAAGTTTGAGGCCAAATTTCAGGATTCCTTCTCAGGCTCTCCAGTGACTAAACCTGCCCCATGTTTGTCATAAAAAAATGGACTGGATAAAGGCAAACAGTTTAAAAAATAGACTGGATCTACACTGCCATATAACCCAGTTTTGAATCCAGATTATCTGCTTTGAACTTGATTATATGAGTCTACACTGCCATATAATTCAGTTGAAAGCAGATAATCTGGATGTGGAAACTGGATTTATATGGCAGTGTAAATGAGGCTTTAATCCAGACAAGACAGAGGTGCTCCTGGTCAGTAGAACGGCATATCAGGGAATAGGGATCCATCCCGTTCTAGATAGGGTCACACAGCCCCTGAAGACACAGTTTGGGGATACTCCTGAACTTGGCATTGAACCTGAAGGCCCAAGTTTTTGCAATGGCCAGGAGTACCTTTGTGTGCAAATTGCACCCATTCTTTGAGATGTTGGATCTGGCGATGGTGGGGTACATTCCTTAGTTGCATCTCATTTGGATTATTGTAATGTGCCCTATGTGGAGCTGACTTTGAAAAATGTTTAGAAACTTTGGGTATTTCAAAGAGCTGTGGCCAGATTGTTAACTAGGAAAGCATAACGCCTCCCCTCCCCATTGCATCAGCTCCACTGGCTGCCAGTTTGTTTCTGGGCACAAATCAGAGAGCTGGTTATGACCTATAAAGCCCTATATGGCTCAGGTCGAGGCTCTTTGGTAGATCATATCTTCTGGTACAAACCTGCCTAGGTCCTGAGATCCCCAGGAGAGGCCCTTCTTTTGGTCCCACCACCATCATAAGCACCATTGGTGGGGAAGCAAGAAAAGGCCTTCTCAGGGCGCATCCAGACAGCACCCAAAATGCATGCCCTCCCACATTTTCACATGGGGTGTACAAACAACGCCCCATGTAAAACATAATCCTTCAGGACAAAGTAGGAAAACCCTGTTTTAGCCCAAAGTAATTTGATAGCTGGAAAGACCCAGGTCTTTCAGAAGACCTGGGTCTTTCTAGCTGTGTGGACTGGGCCCAGGGATCACGTTGTGTGACTTCTGGTGCCCATCCACACAGCTGTCTTGGGTTTCTTGGGCTCCTGAAGCCCAACAAAACCAAGACAGCCCCCACCCGCTCCCAAAATTCCTTTAAAAATCCTTTCAATAAAGGAAAATAACTTACTGTGCTGACAGAGCTATCATGCTGTGTAGAAATGACATGCCCGGAGAAGGGGAGGAGAAACATCGCTCCTGGCCCCCTTCTCCTGGCACATCATTTCTATGCACCAGGAGAGCTCCAGAGAAGAAGGAATGGTGGCCAGGTAAGTTATTTTCTTTTTTTTAAAAGCTTTTCAGGGTGGGGGTTGTGTCTGGGTCTCTGCTGGAAGGCCTGTCAGGGCATCTGGATACAGCCCCCCCCCCCCGGGAATGTGTGGATGTTAGCAAGAGATGTGTGGACTTCAATCCGGATGCAATTGGGTTTTAGAAACCTGATTGGGCGCGAATTAAAGCCTATATGGAACCACCCGCACTGGCTGCCTCTCGACTCTGGAGCTCCTTGTTTAGGGAAATCAGAAGCAGGCTATAACCTTTTTATTTTAAAAAAGAAAGTTTTTAAAAGCGAGCCATAGGGTGCTGTGTAGTCTTTTAAGTATGTTGACAGGTTTGTAAAAATGATTTTAATGATTTTAACTATTTATTTTTAATAGTTTCCATGATTAATTTTATTTGAGCTAAATTTAATTTTAATTGTATTAAACTGACTATTTTATGATGTTATGATGTTGATTGGGCTTGTCCCCATATGAGCCGCTCCAAGTCCCCTCGGGGAGATGGAGGCGACATACAAAAATAAAGTTGTTGTTGTTTTTGTTCTTCTTGTTGTTGTTGTTATTATTGAGCATCTATATTTTTAGGTTTTAAATTATATATTGGATTGTTTTTAGTCATAGCTGATTTGGGTGTCTTTTTAGAAAGAAAAAGCAGGACGACGACGATGACAACGACGACAATGATAATTTGCTTCTGAAATTCAGTGGCATCATTGTATCAGAGGTGGTAATAAACAACAAAAGCAAAATGCAAAACATTTCTCTGTCAGGATAAGGTTAGCACATTTCTTATTTTCAAGCATGATTTTTTTTCTGGAAGCTTCCAAGACCACAGTTGGGGTTGGGAAAAAATGGTATGCAATCCCTCTGCACTTTGTTCTTCGAGGTAAATGTGTCTTTCCCTGAATCATCATAGCACTAATTTTGGCAGGCGGTGACACCCAAGGAAGTTTGGAAAGTTACAACTTTGAGCAAGAGGCTGTTTGAAGTCCATGGGCTATATGCAGCTTACCCCTGTGTTAAGGAAGATCAGACCTATCACAAATTGTGATTGGGAAGAGGAATAGCCAACCAGTAAAGAGCACAGTAGGAAATCCCTGAAGAAGACATTTTAGCAGAGTTTGGTGTAAAAAGATAGAATCGTACTTCATCTGATGCGAAAATTTGTGACACTTCAATCCACAGAAAACAATGGGGAGTTTCTGAGATTCAGTAATGAATTTCCAAGCTAAACTGGCAGTTATCTCTTGTATGCAGTGAACAATTGCTGGGCTCTAAATGTTACTACTGGATTAATGATAGCAGTCAATAATCACTGCCAATGCAAGAAAAAGATGGGATTTTTGTGTTAGCTGGAATTACAAACTTTTCATTGTCCAGTATCATCAATTCTATCATAAAAATGTAGGCAGAAGTAGAATAGATGGTAAAGTTTAGCTTTATTATCAAAATTGATTTGCATCTTTTATACACTTGATTGAAATCTTTCACAGTAGCTGGATTGAAGAATACTCAGAACTGCCAAGGTTGTGGTAATAACTATGATTATGATAAAATTTAATAATAAAAAACCCTGCCTACAAGATTTGCAGCATGAATAATGCATACACACTGTGGCTTAAAATGTGTGGGGGGAAGGGGGGAAACTTGCAAGATTTTTTAAAAATATACCTGGACAGGGATGATAATTGTTTTGGTGTTTTTATAGCTTAATGATACTTCAAGCTTTAGAGAGTGCTAACAAGGCAGGAGAAGAAACCTACACACAGAGGAGGCGATTTCATATATCTAGTTACAGTCAGATAAGATTCACTAAATGTTTTTCTCTGTTTTCAATGAATCCTTTAAAATGTGCCTCTCAGGGATGATAGAAATAGAACCATATAAGCATGTGATTCTAGACAGAAGTAAATACTTTGATGTCCCATAATTTAAATAGAAGCAATTTACTCATGTGCTTAACATGCTCTTTTAGAATCAATATAACTTAACAGTGCATCATTATGACTTGGACGTACCCATTTATTTTTAAAATGTGAGGAAACTTGTGTGCTTTCAATGCCCTTTTGTAGCTCATAAATGCCAAGGTGTTGTTCACCTGCACATAGATCTGTTCAAATATTGTTCTCTTTTGTCATAGAGCCAACAGAAAAGAACACAAGTAGTCTTTCATAATGGCAGTTCATTTAATTTAGTTTGATGCTGTTAAATATACATTGGCTGATGAGCTTGCCTTTCTTCCTTTTATTGCCTACCATATGGTGGAAAAGCCAGGCAACAGAATAGGGACTAATAGAATTGGCAGAAAATATTTGGGTGCTTAAAACAAGGCAATGCCTGGATTCATGCTTTGAGATACATGATTATTCATCACCCAGAATTGTGAGCAGGAGACATAGCCAAATCAAATGTTTCTGTTCAGAACATAGGGCAGTTCTTACAATACAGTCAAAGCAAAAATAAAAATAAAAATCAACTGTATTTTGAAATTCATCTATGCCAACTTCTGGTTGTTTCATTCATGTATTTTGGAGGAAGGCCTGATTCTTGTGCTGCAGTAGAGCCTATGCATATTGTGAAGCAATCCCATGACTTTTCATAATGTGCTGAGCTGTGGGTCCAGATTTTGAACCACCAGCTTTTAGTCAAGTATATTCGTATGTTGGAAATATAGACTACTAGCTTGGGGACCTGGTGGTGCCTGGCTCATTTGAGAAAGGCCTTGTTTGCCTGTTTTCCTAGTGTAGTCTAAATCCAATATCAGCTGGATTCAGTGGGTGCGGGTGAACTACAACTCCCACGTGCAATTCCCATCATTCATGATCCATCCACCTCCAAACAGCACCAGGATGTAGATTACGTCATTGGGGCTCTAAGTGCCAAGTTTGGTCTTGATCAGTCATTGATGGGGGTCGCAGTGCTCTCAGGAAGTGAGTGAAGATACTGTAACTCCCATCATCCATGGTCCAAACTCTTCCAAACTGAACCAGGATGTACAGTGGATGTAGAGTAGGTAATGGGGGCTCTGTGTGCCAAGTTTGGTACTGATTCATTGTTGTTGGGAGTCACAGTGTTCTCAGGAAGTGAGTGAAGGTATTGAAAGTCTCATTGTGTATGGTCCTTCCTCCTCCAAATCGCACCAGAGTGTAGAGTGGGTCATCGGGGCTCTGTTTGCCAGGTTTGGTCTTGATCAGTCATTGGTGTGGATTGCAGTGGTCCCAGAAAGTGAGTGAAGTTACTGTATATCCCATCATCCATGGGGCGTTGTCTCCCAAACCACAACAGGATGCAAAGTGAGTCATTTGGGATATGTGTGCCAAGTTTGGTCATGATGTGTCATTGGATAGAGCGACAGTGGTCTGTGGAAGATGAAACATTTGAAAGTACTGCAAATCCCATCTTCCATGGTGCATCCTCCCCCAAACAGGGATATGTGTGGCAGGTTTGGTTCAATTCTATCATTCCTGGTAGTTGCAGTGGTCTCAGGAAATGAGTGAAGGTACTGCAAATCCCATCATCCATGGCCCAGACTGCACCAGGATGTAAAGTAGGTTATGGGGGTTCTGTCTGCGAAGTTTGGTCCAGTTCCTTGACTGGTAAGCATCGCAGTGGGCTGTGGGAGCCGAAGCGATTGAAAGTAATGCAAATCCCATCATCCATGGGCTAGCCTCCAGAAACACCTTAGAGGAAGAGGACAGTGGAGCTCACTTTAAGGGACCATTCTGCCTCTGGCTGCAGCCCTGCTGCCTCCCTCCCACACTCCATGCCAGTGAGTGAATAAGAACGGAGGGAAAAGAACTTTGGGAAACTCCAGAAACACCTTGGAGGAAGAGGGCAGCGGAGCTCACTTTAAGGAACCATTCTGCCTCTGGCTGCGGCCCTGTTGCCTCCCTCCCCCACTCCATGCCAGTGAGTGAATAAGAACGGAGGGGAAAGAACTTTGGGAAACTCCGGAAACACCTTGGAGGAAGAGGGCAGCGGAGGTCTTTGGGCCAGATTCTGAATAAACATCCTATGGAAATTAAAATTAATACTATGGACTGGCTTCACAGGGAGTATCAATGTAAAGACCATACCCTTCATTTTTTTTAATTACCTTTGAAGACCACTCAATATTTGAAGAGGCATTGGCACACAATTGGAGATTAAATCACTGGGGTATTTATATTAGGAGGGTCTTATATGACCCAGTGGTTCGGCCTCTGCTTACAGGTTTGAGACCAGCCCCCCCAGATAAAAACTAGCTTAAATATCACTCCAAGGTCTTCCATCCTGACCTCTAGTTTAGCATCATTAGAATCCTCTTCAGAGATATCAGATAAAGCTCCAGTCACCCCTCATTTGGCCCAAGTCCCTACCCAGGAAAACGGCTGTATTAATTTTTATACGCCTCCTCTTTTAGTTCCCCTTCAAACATTTCAATTGATTCCCCCCCTTTCCCCCCTCACGAACCCCCCCCCCTTTAGGAATCCCTCAGGTTGGGTTATTCTTTGATCATTCGGACTTAGAGAGCTGACTAGTCCCTTCTGACTCCTCTCTTGTTCTGGGGGGACTTGGGGGGGAAAGATGACTGGGGTCGGGGGCGGCCATCGAGGTGGTGTGGGGGAGGGGATGTCATGATCAAAACCATCAGCCCAAGGAGAAGTACAACAAAGTCCTTGTGGCCCTGAGGAAAGATAGGTCAGGTAGCCTCCATGACAGACCCCCCAGGTTCAAGGTCTTGCTGTTAAATTCCAGGTCTGTCAATGATAAAACAGTGGTAATACAGGATTTGATCCTGGAAAAAAGGCAGACCTGGCCTTCATTACCAAAACCTGGCTGGACAAGCTGGGGGGAGTTAAATGGACAAGCTGGGGTGCACCAGCAAGCCACCTTATCTGGCGCAGCTCAGGACTTCATGGCTGCCATGATCACCATGGGACTGTCCCAAGTGATATGTGGCCTCACTCATCAGGCTGGACACACTCTAGACCTAGTATTTGTGACGGACGGTGGACAAGTCGGTGTGGAAGATCAAAACATCCTTCCATTGTCATGGACTGACCATCATCTGGTCAGTGTTAGACTTACCGTCACCCAAAACCTCCGCAGGGGTGGCGGACCGATCAATATGGTCCGCCCCAGGAGCCTTATGAATCTGAATGGATTCCTGATGTCTCTTGGGGAACTTCCTGTCATGTTGGCTGACGATCCTGTCAAGACCCTGGTTGACCTCTATAACACCGAGATGGCCACGATCACCCCCAAATGTCCCCTCTCGTTCCGCAGAGCCAAGTCAGCTCCTTGGTTCACTGAGGAGCTGGCCTTGATGAAGCGGGCGAGGTGGGGACTAGAGTGCACGTGGTGGAAGACTTGGAGCATCACCGACTCAAACACGGGCTAGAGCTGCCATTAAGGCCTACTCCGTGGTGTTGCAGGCAGCCAGAAAAACTTTCTCCACTGCCCGCATCGTATCTGCAACAAATATGTCAGCAGAGTTGTTCCAGGTTGTCCGGGAGCTCCTCCATCCTCATGAGGGGGACAACTTGGTTGCTCGATGCAGCGAGTTCGCGCATCATTTTGCAGATAAAGTCACTCGATTACGCTCCGATACAGGCCAAGACTATTTGTGGCAAAAATAATATGATGCATGACTGTGTTAAATTTTATTGAAGTCAACGTACGTTAAAAGTACAGCCTGTACTTCTCTGTAAATCCCACTGTAAGTCGAAGTGCCGTACTCCAAGACTGCAGCCTTGGAGGAAAATAATGGGTTGGCGACTGGGGAAGGAAAATAGCAGAGCTACCACTTTCAATGTACTGCAGACTTGATCTGACCAGGGTGAGGGGTGGGGGACATAGTACTCCCTTTTTTCCAGAAGTGTTTTTTTTTTTTAATAAACCTCCCTATGTCATTGAGAGAGGAAGGAATTGGACTGGTTCAGCTCCAGGATGTTTTGAGGACCCATTCCTGGGACTTTATGGAGGAGGAAGGACTTTGGATACAACTGAACCAGAAGTGCCTCCATTCAAATCTTGATAATTTGCCAGAATGTCCCTGTTTCAGGACCAATAAAACAGTGGTGGCAATGGGCCTACCCTTATGGGCCGCGTGATCGATGTGACCCTATTCAGCCAGTGGATGGTTAGCCCATCCTAATCCCTTCTAGCCAAGTAATATCATTTTGTTGTTATTTTTTTGTCTTCATGTCAACGTTAATTCATGGTGATAACATGACTGGGAAATCTTGCAAGGTTTATTCCAAGGAGGTTTGCCATTGTTTTCCTTCAAGCCTGAATGACCATGACTTGCCCAAAACCACCCAATGGTTTTTGGTGACTGAGTGGGGATTCAAACCTGTATACCAACCTGGACACAGTATATTATTTAAGAACACAGAAATGTTTGACCACTCCAACAACTACCATGTCAGACTACACAGAGAAGCCACTGAAATTCACAAGCATGTGGACAACTTCAACAGAAAGGAGGAAACCATGAAAATGACAAAATCTGGCTACCAGTATTAAAAAACTCAAAAATCAGAACAGTAAATAAGAAGCAACACTCTGAAAACAGAGGAGTTCCAGACAGGGGCAGCTAATGACTCTGAACAAAGGATGCCCCCAAGCAGGAGATGAACCTTTCCAATGCTAATTAAGGTGATTAACTGCAACATTCACGCTGGCTTCCAACTGACAAAGAGTTCTTCTCACACCCTGGACTCTCCACAGATATATATTAACCTTCCTTGCTTAGTTGCTCCATGCCTCACAACCTCTGAGGATGCCTGCCATAGATGTGGACAAAACGTCAGGAGAGAATACTTCTGGAACATGGCCATACAGCCCGGAATACATACAACAACCCTGGGTGACTTTCTCAGCCAAAGGAAAAGGAAACCACTTTCTGGAAACACGTTTCTTTGGGATGCCATAAGTTGGAAATGATTTGACTAGGTACATAACAACAACTAGGCTGTAGCATTGTATCCTTATGATGTGTTTATTTGCACTATTTTCACAAATTTATAATATAGTTGGGAGAAAAATTACCTAAACCCGTACATTTTCTTTGTCCTTGGGATGACAACAAGATGAGATTTTTTTCAAAGCATAAATGAAATAAAACTGAAACTGAAAAATTTGGCCTTTTTCAACCAGAGTCTTGACTAGTCTAAATCCTTGTTAAAAGTGCAGGTTAATTCATGGTCCAACATGATCTTGAGTTTTATAGTGATCGGGGACTTGAATCCAGAATTCCAAAAACTATACCACTGGAGCTGTCACACAGACTTAGAAATATAAATAAAACAATAACAATTAAAATTAAAAATTTACACCTCAGTGGGAAGACATGTTTAGGAATGCATTTTTTTTTGTAAGAAAATACATTCAGATATGTATTTAGATGCAATTTAGATATCAGTATTCATGCATTTTTGAAATGGCAGATTAATGCAGCAAGAGGATAAAAGGCGCTAATAAATAGTAATAGAAAATAGATACAGAGTGAGAGTGGACTTTTCTGTCCATCCCTTTATCTGTTCTGTATTTGTCCCCAGTATAACTTTCCAAATCACTAAAATATAATTCTCAGCCTTCCAATAAGAATAGTGAATTTCAGGGGAACATTTTGGCTTCCATTTCAAAGTGGACCATGAAATCAGTTGAGAATACCAGCTCCCTGAATCATTCTCATCATTACTGGAATGGAGAAAATGGACTTGCTGTATTTTTTTTTACCTTTATCACATACATTTAGATCTCCATTTTCTTCCACTGAACACAAAGTCATATGCATGGGATGCATCTACATTGTAGAATTAGTTCAGTTTGACACCACTTCAATTGCCATGAAGAGAAGGCTGAGAGGAGACATGATAAGGGCCATGTATAAATATGTGAGGGGAAGTCATAGGAAAGAGGGAGCAAGCTTGTTTTCTGCTGCCCTGGAGACTAGGACACGAAGAAAGGAGATTCCACCTGAACATTAGGAAGAACTTCCTGACTGTGAGAGCTGTTCAGCAGTGGAACTCTCTGCCCCAGAGTGTGGAGGAGGCTCCTTCTTTGAAGACTTTTAAACAGAGGCTGGATGGCCATCTGTTGGGGGTGCTTTGAATGCGATTTTCCTGCTTCTTGACAGAATGGGATTGGACTGGATGGCTCACAAGGTCTCTTCCAACTTTATGATTCAATGCTATCGAATCATGGGTGTTACAGTTATATGAGGTCTTTAGCCTTCTTTGCCAAAGTGCAGTTATCTGAACAAATTACAAATCCTAGGATTCCGAGGAATGACCTGTGGCTGTTAGTGGTGTCAGACTGCATTAAGTTTATGGTGAAGATGTACTCATGGTTCTCTTTCCACTCTGTTTATCAGTGATCCTGTGAGATGAATAAGGAGACTTGCCCAGACAGCGAGGACTTGAATCCAGCTTTCCCAAATCCAGGTCTTACCACTGTACCATGCTGACAGTCTAGATTGGGCTGTTTTCAAATTGGAATGATGACACTGTGCTTGATAGTCAATCAATTGTGTAATGTGTTGAATGTGAATATGATCATGTGCCTTTTACTATATTCTCTGTGTCTGGTATTTGAAAGAAAAGGCATGATTGATAATGCAGGTATAAAACACACAGAGAAACCTGTGGTAGAGCTCTAAAGAAGAGGAACACCAATACTGTGTTAATTAGCTGGTTCTTTCTTAAAAATGTGTTAATCTCTTATGCATAAAATATAGATTGCCTTGAAAGAACTTTCACCATTGTTGGTTTCCATGGCAACTGGCACACTGGCAGATTACACTAGATAGTTGCCAAGGTTGTGACCTATTTGTTAATTCTAATCATTTTGTTTCAAAAGCTTAGCTACAGGGAGGGAAAATTCCATCTGTATCTTGTGAGATTTTTTCCCCCAAGCTGAAAGGGCCCCACATGTCAAAACAATGAATTATCATAATTAATATATAATTTAATAGCTTGACCACAAAGATGGTATTCATGGCATGAGAGCTTTGGCCTTGTTCTTTTTTAATTGGGCTGATAGTGGCCATCTGGATTGGCCAGCCATACTATATAAGCTTCACCTAAAGTTGGGATTGTGAAGGTCTCTGCCCAGTAGGTCATAGGGCTGGAATAGCTTAAAGTGTGTGGTTCATGGCTTGTTTTGGACAAATTATCTTCCTTCTCCTGAATCTATCTACTACTCATTCACCATTGTATATACAGTATGACCTCCATATTTTGAATTTACCATGGAAACAAGAAACCATAGATAGTGTGCCTTTCACAAAACCCTATTGAAATGAGTTGTTTCTCCTGGAAATTCTCATCCTGGAGGACCTAGGAAATTCCTAGAGAAGTACCCTGGAGGACCACAAACATTTCTACAAAGGACATATTTTGTCAGATGTGGGTAGGCAACAATGCAGGTAATGATCCTACAGGTATGAGGGTAGTTTTGCACACAGTAACATCAACTCATCTTTTAAGTGCTAAGTCACATTTATCCCAAACATTAGAATGTATACACAAGAGACAGGAATTAAGTCATTTGAAGGAACCCCAAAGTTTTCAGAAATCGTCCAATGGTGCATGAATGTACTTAAAGGATACAGAATGGAGAACCATGGAAAAAATGGAAATGTATGCAAGTGAGGGGGTGTACCATGGGAAAGGACAAGTGGTTTGCCTTGGATCCAGAACTGGAATCTTCCACGCTCAGAGGTTGCAAACTAGTTAAAAAATGGGAGGCAGCCCATAATAATATATAGTCATATCTTACAACAGCATGCTATAAACATATTGTTATATACCAAGGATGGGTATTAGAACTAGTACATTCCCATGTATTCAAAAATTATCTAAACTAGAGCAAGTATTGACAAAGTGTGTGGCCCTTATTCTTGGTACACTAATCAGGCAAAAAATATACTTGACATTACAATCAGTCCCCAAGTTACATACACACAACTCATAGTTAAGAACAGGGATGAGACAACAGGAAGTGAGAGAAATCTGCCCCGTGAAAGGGAAATTCACTCCTGAAAGAGTTATCATGGGGAAAAGGTGTCTCAGCTGAAGCTTTCTCACCAATTCTTGTTTTCACAGCAAGCCAAATTTTTCAAAATCCAGTCATCACAGGGACAGAAAGTTAGGGGTCATCTTCTGAACAGGGGCACAGACAGCAAAATAAACACCACAGAGGTGTGAACCCTTTCCTTTGCTATCCAAAACTTGTGTGTGTGTGTGTGTGTGGAGTTAACAGTTAAAATGTACCTGTCCCAACTTACAAACAAATTCAGCTTAAGAACAAACTTACAGAACCTATCTTGTTCGTAACTTGGGGACTGCCTGTATATTTAGGTACAATGGGACATAATTCTGTTGGTCAAACTTGTTCTACATGGAAAACATTTCAGTCATCAAGAAACATTATATTTACTTGTTAGGTCTCTGCCTGCTTTACTCATTGGTTTGGCAGGTGAAACTGAAATAATCTAGAAGCCAAACTCATATGCACTTGAAGCATGATGTTAGGACATATTTCCACTTCAGTATCATAGAAAAGAAGATAATGATGGAAGAGTAGTATTAATGTAAAAATACCTCTAATGTATCACCATCGATTTTAAGCTGACTTCATGGACTAATAGCAATGGTATGCAGAACAGTATGACCCCATATCTATGGAATTGATATACACAATTTCAATTATCCACCGTTTCATTTCTTCATTTTCCCACTTAGGGTCTCCTGTACATGCTACATCATCTTCCTAGTACCTCCACCAATGGTCCCATTTAAAATAATAGGATTAGCTATTATTTATAGTATATCCATGAGAAATCCAGGAATGTCCAGGGTACAGGGGTTGTACTGTACTTTCACTAGGCAATAAAGATGAAAAAAGATAATAAAATCTGCAAAATGATCTTTTTTCAATCTATTCTATTACAGTCACACTCCACAGCTGTCCCCAATCAGTCACTTAATCATTTATTTCCTACAGTACAATAATTGTTTATGCAATCAAATTTGATATGTTTTATGGCATTTGCTTAATCCTCTTTACCTTTCCATTCTTGGCAAGAGTTTTATGGCAACATAAACTGTAAGTACGCAATAAAGAAAATCACCTTATGTTATGGAGCCTACTTTTATTGCATCAACTCCAACATGGAAACAAAGCAAACATGAAGGGGATAAACAGCATGTTGTTTTGGAATCGCTGCCACATTAAATGCTTGAGGTAAATAAATGAACCAACCCTGTCCTTTCAGAAAAAACAATTGTTATATGCCTGTTTCTAGGATTGTATGTCCAGTTCATTTATCCACTCAGGGTTAAAATACTTGATATGTTAGTATGTTTCAAGAACCCATCACCTAGGATCCTTTGAGAGACTAACACACACAGACACACACACACACTCTGCCACTGCTGATGTCAATTTAGGAGCACAGTTGACCTATTGCCCTTTGAAATCAATTCTGCCCGTCGTCACAAATAGTGGGTGGGGAAAGGTTTCTTCCTCCTCCTCCTCCTCCTCCTCCTCCTCCTCCTCCTCCTCCTCCTCCTCCTCCTCCTCTATTTCTTTCATTTTTATCCTCTTTTTCTCTCATGGGTGGGACTTAAAGTGGTGTACAGTAATTGTGATGTCTTATATGGTTTTCCCTCTCTTGCTTATTTCCTGGTTGCTGCTCTTGGGTGGAATGTTCCATTGGCTCTTGTTTTGGGGGTGGAGCTTGGGACTCCCCTGTAGGTTTGGGTGAGATGGTTCAGCCTGTGAGCTAGTCTCTAGAGGCTTTTTCCCCTCCTTTTGCATTCCAGAGCAAAACCTCTTAGAGATAGGTCTTAGAATTTGGTCTGGGTTCTTTGATCTGGCAAATTCAAACAGGCAACCTAAATCACGTATTTACCTGATAGTTTCCTCATAGCCTCGCACTTACCTATAGCTTGTACTTACCACAAAGATCATAGCTTTAGGTACTTACCATTATAGATAGTGCTTATAGTTACAGCATAGCTTGTACCGACCTATAGTATAGATAGTATATTTCATAGCTTATAGTTTATCTCATAGCCCTGTACTCATCCTATAGTCATTCCACAGCTGGTACTTACCTCACCTCACAGCCTAGTACCTACCTTACCTTATAGTTTCCTAATAACTTATGTGCTTATCTCATATAGCCTTTATAGCCTTCATTCAAAATCAATATAGTTTTATTTCTGTATAATTTCAGTGATTTTACCTCATATTATTTCTAATACAGCAAAAGGTTTATTGTCTGTGTAATTAAACTTGTGATAGTGGTGGGACCGAGAGAAGAGTCTCTCTTGATGATCTCAGGGTCTTGTGTGGGTTCATAGGAGGAGATACGGTCCTTCAAGTAGGCTGGGCCCAAACATTTTAGGGCTGATAGGCTAAAGCCAGCACCTTGAATTGCAGCCAGAAACAAACTGGAAGCCAGTGTAGTTGCTTCAGGAGCGGAATAGTTCTTTCCCTATATCCTGCCCCCCCAAGCAGTCTAGCCACTGACCTTTGAACCAGTTGAATTTTCCAAATGCTCTTCTGGGGCAGCCCGACATAGAGCGCTTTGCAGTAATCTAGTCTGGATGTGACTAAGGCTTGTAATACCATGGCCAGATCAAGCTTCTCAAGATATGGGCACAGCTGGCGCAGAAGCTTTAGCTGTGTGAAGGCCCTCCCGGCCACCACCACACCTGAGCCTCCAGGGTCAGCGCTGAGTCCAGGAGGACCCCCAGACTGTGAACATGGGCCTTCAGGGGGAGTGTGATCCCATCCAGTAAAGGTTGCAGCCCAATACCCTGTTCAGCCCTGAAACTGATCAGTACTACCTCTGTCTTGTCTAGATTCAATTTCAATTTGTTCATCCTCACCCAGTCTATCACAGCTGACTGGTTCAGGGTCAGGACAGCACCCTTGGCATTGGGTGGAAATGAGTAATAGAGTAATTTTCTCTTTAGGAAACTCAGTGTTGCTGAAGGCAAACCAAAAGCCCCCTCTTTCCCTATCATGTTTATTTTGACCACATTTTATATTAGTTATAGTTGGAAAGATAAAGGTTCAGCAGGGCAGAAGCCTTCTTCTCGCTTATAGGAGATACTTGGATGATGTGACTTTTTGACTCTCTCAGGAAAGACAAAAACCAAAGCTTTGAATTTTCCTCCATGCCCCAGCTAGGTCCACTGACCATTTCCGAGACCTCTTCTAGAGCAAGTTAAGAGCAAGTTTTCTTACAAAGAGATACAACTGATATTCTTCTGTCCATGAAAAGCTTTCTGTGCAGAGATTTCTATTAATAAAAGGGGAGATTATTTTTGCAATTTTTCTAAATCCCATCCTCAATTTTCTCAAAAAAGTGCAGTCATGGAGAGACGTCTGGTGTAGTTCATTGCAGAAAATCAATATGTGGGGCCAAGGAGGGGGCAGAATTATGGAGTGTGACTGGAGCAGAAAGCCTAGAAATTTGGGTTGGGAAGAAATTTAGACCTGGCCCAGCATGCAGCGCTACAATTTTCTTTCTGCCTATAAAATAATTCAAATATGAATACAGTAGATTCTCAGTAAACAGGAACTCAAGAAACTGTAATTCTCAAGCAACTGGAACTCTCAAGTAACCGGCAAATGATTTCAAAGAAATAATACTTTATTCACAAAGTTGTTTTTATAATACAGTAAAGCTGTGTTACCTTACATTAAGATTGACATTAGTTGTCTTAATTTGCTTTTATTACTATATTTCAGTATTAATTTCAAGTCAATACAGGATTTATGGTATAGTATGGGGTATAATATTATGCCTTTTAAAAATAGTAACTCTCTAATAATAATTACATTTATCTGGCATGTATCAATCCTTATGAGTGTTGGTTAACTGAAAATCTACTGGATTACTCTTTGCCAGGCGAAGAGGGCATTTTCATCCATATAGTTTAGCAGACCATTTTCTGGCATAACAAACTAACTTTAGTCCTACAGCCACTGTGTTGAAGCTCATCTCTTCCATCCTGATGAAGGAAAGGAATTTATCTTTAGATTTTTCAATTGCATGAGGTACAGGTTCTTCTTCTGTAGGGAACAGAATAAAATAACTCCTATGAGATGCAGCAGAATTCAAACTACATCCTAAGATAGCTAATGTGAATGTAAGTTCATAATTTGTGCACAACAATCTGTCACAATCTCCTGGAATGTTCCATAAATTAGATAAATGTCAAACAGGATCGCAAGAGGGCATGTTTTAAAAGTTGTTTTGCCAGAATAAAATCAAACAGATACATTGCATCTATATATTGCTAAGCACTTCCCTTGTGAACATGAGTGCACACACATTCCTAGGGAACAGAAGCTTTCTCCTGAAAAGTGATAATCTTTGAGAAAATACTTCTATTCTTCCATAAATGCCATACAATTTGTTCCCAGCATAAAGAATAGTTCCACTTTAATAAAGAAAAAATCTTCAGTATATTGAGCATAGTAAATATGGGGAAATACAATAAATTATGTAACCTTTGGAAATTGTACCTTTGTTGATGATATCTTGAAAACGATTTTGTTATATGCAATATAATTTGAAGAGAAGTACTCTAATATAGAGTTGTAGAAACCTGATTTATATTACAATTTTGGGAGTTTTCAAGTGTGTATATATACATACATTTTTGTTCTGTGTTTGTTTTGCTGTCTGTGCCTCTGTTCAGAGATTTCACCTAACGTTTGGTATTTGTGATAACTGGATTTTGAAAAATTTGACCTATTGTAGAAACAAGATGAGTGATAAAGCTTCAGTGGAGGTATCTTTTTCAGGAGTGAAATTCCCTTCTGAGGGGTGGATTTCACCCATTTCCTCTTGTCTTACCCCCGTTTTTAACTATGAGTTATTTGTAAGTCAAATGTTTGTAACCCAGGGACTGTGTTTATAGTACAGAAACTGGAGCCTATCATTTGGGTTCCTTTCCACTTTCAGAATATTGAGTTGTGCAAGGTAAATATTTCTGCTGTGGGATCAATTGTAAAAGAAAGTCAATCAAACTAATTTCCTTTTGACCTATTGCCAAGATTAACGACTGTTAGTGGTTTATCTGCAGAGAGAGATACTGTTTTCCAGTGGAGAGAACCTGAAGTTTTAAACAGCTATTCTAAGAAAGGAGAAAGAAAAACTTGGAAATTTTTCTTGTTTAGGCAGAACTGTTTCAGTGCTCTCAAAAATCTTGTGTGAAATCCTTCTCTTATGTGATGTTGATTTTTTTTCCTGATAGGACATGGCATGTTCATTTTGCCGTAGTTAAAATTTTGGCTGTTGCTGAGTACCTAAGTCTTTTTCTACTTATGATGACCTCAAGGTGAATCTATGATGAGAGTTCTATGGAAAAATGCTCTTGTTCTTAGGCTGAAAGAGTATGAGTTGCCCATGATCACAGCTGTCAGCAAGATTGTATCTGATTTGGCCCCATCCACTATTCAGATTGGATACTGCCACCATCACCCTTTCTCTGCACTCATTAGCAGATAAGAGGGGATAGAGCATGCCATGTTGCTACCACCTTTGCTCCTAGCTGACCATGGAGCTCCATGCAAATTCCTGGCTGTCAAAGACACCTCTTCTGATATCAGAATGGATGGCCACATGATCAGCATGGGGGCAGTGGCAGTTTTCTGTCCTTTCTAGTCAAGCAGTCATCCTGACGACAGCAGAGGGGCCTGTGCAACCAAAAGATCTCCTGTCCTTATTCTGGTTGTATGGGTGCCCCATTCTGATATTAGCAGGGAGGTCCAGAGCTGCCTTCTTCCCTATGCTCCCAGACTTCATATGGATAGGCAAAACCATAGATAATAAAGAATTCTGTTAAAGTGAAGGACTTCTGGCCTAAGAATACTTTAGAGTTTAGAAAATGCATAGAGAATTACATATTTTATTGAATGTGGATAAATGAAACCACAGATTCTAATCCCATGGATACGGGGGTCACACTGTACATGCGTAAGGAGGTATCCATCATGCCTTTACACAACTAGTTGGCTATTTTGTCACTAGGCAAAAAGCTGACATAAAAGTTATTCCAATGTGTGGGAACACCTCCCTCCAGGATGGCATCTGGAATAGGATGTGTTGTTGTTAGGACATAAATGCCCAGCAGAATTCTAAATTTCCATTGAACCAGATTTTGTTCTGAATATGTAGAACTTTGTTAACGATTCTAAAGTGAAGTTAGATTTAAAGAATAGGCTGATTGATAAAATGTTTCTCGGTTGTTACATAGCACAACAGGGATGCTAAAAGGTCAAATAATTCTCCAGTGGAAATAATTTAAAATTTGCATTTTATGGCAAAAGCTAGGTTAAACTTCTTTTCTCTAACATTTAATATTTAGCATGTTAGAAGATTAGTGTGTATGAGTACTGCTACTTATAGTAGGAACATATACATATATCTAGCATGTTATCAGCCTTACTCATCAACTTATCTTTATTATAGTGTCATAGAATTCTAGAGTTGGAAGCAGTCCCATTGGCCCAATGCAGTATCTCTTGCTAAAGCATTGCCAGCAGGTAGTTGTCCCACCTCTTTTTGAACATGTCCAGAGGAGTCTCAACCACCTTTCTAGTTAATTGGCTCCATTACTGAAACAGTTTATATTGAGGCTTGACTGGAAGTATGAATAAAGGTGAAACTGGCTTCAAATTAGTAGTGGGTGGATTTTCTTTCCTCAATACTTTGAGGTTTTTTTATTGTGTCAGAAGCGACTTGAGAGCATACTGCAAGTCGCTTCTGGTGTGAGAGAATTGGCCATCTACAGAGACATTGCCCAGGGGACACCTGGATGTGTTACCATCCTGCTGTGAGGCTTCTCTCATGTCCCTGCAAGCTAGAGCTGATAGACTCACCCTGTTTCGCGGACTCGAACTGGCAATCTTCAGGTCAGCAACCCAACCTTCAGGTCAGCAGTTCAGCCAGCACAAGGGTTTAACCCATTGTGCCACCACAGCTTGATACTTTGAGATGGTGTAGTGCTACAATATCCTCTCCTAACATCCTCTCAGGAGGAACACAATTTTATTCAGGAACCACCATCATCACTCTGAACTGGCTTTTCCCACAATGATTAACCACATATCCAATAGTATTAAGGATTTACATGAGATACAGACATTAAAATAAAAAATAAATAGCAGATTTCCTATCAAAACAATGAAGTTTCATATACTGCAGTGTAATTCAAAGTCCTAGCAGTTTGTGACGTAGTAGGTAACACAGTCATAATAAATTGCTTTTTGAACTTCCTAGTCCCTGACCACTATCAATACAGAAGACCTGAATTCATATTGAACATATATTTGGTCATATGGGGGAGTTCTTAAATTTCTCCCCTGAAATATCAGAAACAAATACAACATTTAATCATTGGATTCATTGAGTGGCACTTGTTTTAATATAAAGATGAAGTCTGATCTGTTCAGAGTCTGGTGCTTGGTTTATTTATAACAAAGTGCTCTCACTGTGTTTGAAATGCTGATCTCTATATCATACTACGTATTTCAATCTTGTCATGAAATCTAATGCTTTTCTCTTGCAATTATTATCAGAATATAATTACATTCATTTTGTCTATGTACTTGCATGTGTGCATGGATGCAAAGAAAATTGATATGAACAAATGAAAAAATAACCACAACTTTTCTGACACAGTACAAAAGGGAGTATATTAGATTGATCAATTCCCCAATACCAAAAACATTTGTACTCAAAAGCCACAAAAAGAACATGCAGTGTTAATATACATTCTCTTGAAGATCTGTCTGATTTTGAATTCTAATATGAGCACAGATCAGTGTTTTTGTTGAACGTAATAATTAGATTGTGTTTACTTATTTTAATATATTCCTATTGTGTTAATACAAAGTGATGAGATCCTTACCTTAAGTATTGCATCTGCTACCTAATTGCTATGCCTATGAAATAACCTCCCAAATTACGTTCTCAGAACTTTCTGACGCTATAAAAAGGGAATCATTCCTAGATAATTCTATGAAATTAAGTGACTATGTGCTATGAGAGTTTCTTCCCTCCTTATTGTCTGCTTGAACAACATCTTTGTCATGATGAGCAGGCAGCATTTGAAGAGAAAATGCACATCCTGCATGGGCTGCATGTTTAAAGAAATGCATTTCATTTCCCAACTGGAAGGAGCCAAGGCAAAAAACCTCAATAATAATTTGGATGCTAATTTCAGTATCAACGACTGATGGATGCTAGATAAACATTTTCCAACCATCTTCACTCTTCTTGCTCCTTGAAAATTGTATATTTAGTGTGTCTATTTAATGGGGTGAGTGTGGAAATTGTCAAAAATGAGGGAGAGGTATCTGACACCATAAAAGGCACTAATAATAATAATAGCAATGTGAATAACCTGCTTTGATTGAAGTCAAAAATCAGAAACTCCTCAAAGCACAGCAGACAAAGAATCAGTACAAAAAAAAAAAAACGCACTACAAACTAGAGCTGACAGCTGGCACAACAAAACATTGTATGGAAAGTTCCTTGACAAAATTGAGGGAAAAGCTGATATGGAGAAGACCTGGCTCTGGCTCACAAATGGGACACTGAAGAAGGGGACAGAAAGCCTGATCCTTGCAGCCCATGAGCAAGCCATCAGAACAAGTGCAATTAAGGCCAAGATCGAAAAATCAGCTGATGACCCAAAATGTAGACTGTGCTAGGAAACCGATGAAACCATTGATCATATCCTCGCACAGACAGACTACAAACAGAGGCACAACTATGTGGCCCAAATGATTCATTGGAACTTATGCCTCAAGTACCACCTTCCAGCAGCAAAGAACTGGTGGGATCACAAACCTGCAAAAGTATTGGAAAATGAGCACGCAAAGATACTGTGGGACTTCCGAATCCAGACTGACAAAGTTCTGGAACACAACACACCAGACATCACAGTTGTGGAAAAGAAAAAGGTTTGGATCATTGATGTCGCCATCCCATGTGACAGTCGCATTGACGAAAAACAACAGGAAAAACTCAGCTGCTATCAGGACCTCAAGATTGAACTGCAAAGACTCTGGCAGAAACCAGTGCAGGTGGTCCCAGTGGTGATGGGCACACTGGATGCCGTGCCAAAAGATCTCAGCCAGCATTCAGAAACAATAGACATTGACAAAATTACGATCTGCCAACTGCAAAAGGCCACCCTGCTGGGATCTGCGTGCATCATCTGAAAATACATCACACAGTTCTAGACACTTGGGAAGTGTTCGACTTGTGATTTTGTGAAATGAAATCCAGCATATCTATCTTGTTTGCTGTGTCATAATAAAATAATAATAATAATAATAATAATAATAATAATAATAATAATAATAATAATAATAATATAACAACTGCAAAGGGTCTGGCATAAACCAGTACAGGTGGTCCCAGTGGTAATCGGCACACTGGATGCCGTGCCAAAAGATCTCAGCCAGCATTTGGAAAAAATAAACATTGACAAAATTATGATCTGTCAACTGCAAAAGTCTGCCTTACTGGGATCTGCACACATCATCCAAAAATACATCACACAATCCCAAACACTTGGGAAGTGTTCGACTTGTGATTTTGTAATACAAAATCCAGCATATATATCTCGTTTGCTGTGTCATACTATGTTTTTGTGTCAATAAATTAATAACTTTATTTGTATTCCGCCCTATCTCCTCAAGGAGAATAAGTAAAACATAACATAAAATCTTAAGCAAAATAAAACCACAAGGCATCTAATAAAGCAAGCATTTTAGCCACCTCTAGAACTAGGTCAAAACCTGTTTCCTGGTCATGCAAAAGTCAAGAGAAGCGAAAGATGGTTACAGGCACTGCTGTTCTGTGATTCAAATTACCAGTTATGGACAACCAACCTGTATTAGAACAATCTGGCCTTGTGACGTACCTGCTAACAGTAGTACTTCTATGCTGTAATCCTGTCACCCATTCCTTCCAAGCAGAGTGCTCCATGTACACTCCTTTTATTTTTATTTTCCAAATGATATAGAACATTTCAATCCTTACTGGGTATATTTAGTCCTTGCTAGGGCATTTGGTGTTTGTGCATGAATAAGTGCTTGCTTGCTTAATTTCAGCATGTGTTCCAATGTTTTCTGTGCAGAGAACAGCATTTTCTGCACAGAAAAATAAAAATTATGTTTAAAAGTATTATTTTCTGTACAGAGAATGTAGCTTTCTGCACAAAAAAACCCCCAAAACAGAATTTTCTATGCAGTTATGTAGAGCAAATTATCACTTTTTGTACTGAAATAGTATTTCCTGCATAGCACATGGATTTTTTTGTGCAGAAAATAATATCTCTATGAAGATATTATTTTCTGGACAAATTTTATTTTCAGCACAAAAAATAATTATTTTCAGCTCAACAACTACATGTGAATTTTGTGTTGGATTAACTATGAAGTTTTGCACCACTCTACTCTTCTCATCCTTGGCAGAGTTTCCTACATTCAAGAAACACATTTTTCTAGTCCAATATATATGGCATCAAAGTCTTAGTATAATGGGACCAGATAACATTGAGTTGGAAGAGACCAGAAGGCATCTAGTGTAATCTCCCTGCCAATATGAAATAGCTAGGTATACTTGCCACCTGGCTAGTCAGATTCTGATTTAAAAGCACAAACAAATGAAAATCAATCCCCTCCAATGCAATCCACTGCTATTACAGTGTTCCTCATGTTTAGTTGAAATCCCTTCCTGTCATTTGAACTCATTGGTTTAAGTTATGCACCCTGGAATGTAGGGATGAATATATTTTTCCTTCTTCTTAGGTGTGACAGCTCTTCAAATACTTGAAGGTAGTTATTATGTCACCTTTCCCGACTTATTTTCTCTGGCCTACGCATACCCATCTCCATCAACTTTCGGCTGTAGGAGTTCCTCAGACCTTTACCATTTTTATCACCCTTTTTCTAGGTAACTCCTAGCTTGTCAATATTTCTTTTAAAATATGATGCCCAAAGTTGTGCATTAGTCATAGACAATGTATACAAGAATGAAAAGCTTTATTTCTTTTCCCTTTCTCTTTTTAAATTTAGATTCCCAAGATACTGAGTTCCAGATCCATATGAAGCATTCATAGTTCTGTTTATAGGACTCTCGATACTACTAATCAGTAGAGTACTGATCTGGAATGTGATTGTTCCCATTCCCATTCCAGCATGTGTTATGGGTTACTGCAAAACTTTGTATATATTATGGAGAGGCAATTGATAAACTCTATACGTATGTTTGCATATAGTATATGTGTGTGGAGTCCCCAGTGATGCAGCGGGTTAAACCGCTGAGCTGCTGAACTTGCTGACCAAAAGGTCAGCAGTTTGAATCCAGGGAGTGGGGTGAGCTCCTGCTGTTAGCCCCAGCTTCTGCTAACCTAGCAGTTCGAAAACATGCAAATGTGAGTAGATCAATCAATATTGCTCTGGAAGTAAGGTAACGGCACTCCATGTAGTCATGCCAACCACATGACCTTGGAGGTATCTATAGACAATGCTGGCTCTTCAGCTTAGAAATGGAGATGAGCCAACCCCCAGAGTCGGACATGACTAGACTTAATATCAGGGGAAAAGCTTTACCTTTACTTTATGTGTGTGTATTCTGCATCTATGGATTCAAGCATTCATGTCTTATTTGCAAGAACAATTTTCTAGGAAATTCTAAGCCCTGAGTTCGTGATCAATGTCTGGTGAATACTGAGCATAAATTCACATAGGGCAGATCTAGAGTTTCCTAGAGAGAGCATTTTAATCATGAATAATCAAATCCACAAAAGTCAACCTGCAAATGTGGAGGGCTGACTATAGTTGCAATCCCTATGGCAATGTGAAATATTGATGCCAAAGCATCTTCAGGAATCTTGAAGGGACAAGGTGAGTGAAACGAGCCCACAGATTTTGAACTAAAGGGGCAGCTGAGATAGGGGGTCATTGAGTGTGGTTATTACTAATAAGAATTAAAGAGATACTGTAATTTTTTTCTCTCTCTTCTATTCCCCATCTCCTTCCCTTTCTCCTTATCTTCCTCTATCTCTTTCTCTCTCTAATATATATGAGTTTTTATTTCTGCATTTCCCAAATAGGGCACATCAGCAATTTCTGGCACAATAGAGGGAATGAACATTGCATTAATTCTACTCCACATTTTTGACTGTTTTTCTGAAGTTAGGGAGTTTCTGAGGTTAGGGAATCCTGGACTGGAACTAAACTGCTGCATTTGTGGCAATTTTGTCCACTTTTGGTCTGTTTTCTGACCAAAAAAAGTCACCTGAAAAGTCTTATTGTGAATATATTTTTTGTTTTTTTTTAAGCAGAAATATTCTTTATTGTACATCTGGAAAGGTCAAAATACTCTGTTAGTTTAATAATAATAATAATAATAATAATAATAATAATAATAATAATAATAATACACATACTACTACTACTACTACTAAGCATTATTTATAGGCTGTCCTATCTCTCCTGGGAGACTTAGGATGGCTTCCAAGCAAAAAGGCAAACATTCAATGCCTTGGTGATAGTCAAAAACATACAGTAAATCAAAAACAGTGCAAAACTCATAAATCATACGTATATCCCTCTCCCCCACAAGGACTTGGGGCGGCTCACAACAAAAATCAACACAATACATACAGAACAAAAATTTTACAATGGAGGGGCACATTTTTGTCTTTTGCACTTATTAAGAATCAGCTGGTGGTGCAGCTTGTTAGTAGCTGGTTCTATTCACGTATCCCTCTCATCCCACTATCCCCATTTCCTCCTGACCCATCTTTACCTTTCCCCGATTTTATGTAAAAATGGTTGATGTAATGTGTTGTGGAAAACTTCAATAAAAATTATTTTTTAAAAAAGTAGCCAGCTGAAATAAATCACTACTGACCAAGAGGTCATGAGTTCGAAGCCTGAGTCAGATTGAGTGAACAATCATAAATAGCCCCAGCTCATTGTTTACCTAAGCAACCAGAAAAACAGTTGCATCTGTCAAGTAGGAAATTTAGGGACCACTTATGTGGGGAAGCTCCTTTAACTAATTTACATCACCATAAAAATGTCCAGCAGCGTGCGTGCCAGAAGATGAGGAAGTACTCCATCAAGGACTCGGCATCACAGTGAATGATGAAGTGGCAGCTCCTCCTGTGGCCGGAATCGAGCATACCCTTATGAAGCCAGAAGATGGAAATGGTAAATAGCCTCTGTATCTCTGTCTCTGTGTGTCATATGTCTATGGCATTGAATGTTTGCCATGTATATATACATTGTGATCTGCCTGAGTCCCCTTCAGGAGGAGAAGGGCGGAATATAAATACTGTAAATAAATAAATAAATAAATTGTGTGTGTGGACAATGAAAATTTGTGAACAATTTGGCATCAGTGTATCTCTTTTGCTGATAGAAATACAGATGATTTCAGTTTACCAATTTATCATGTAAATCTAAGCATATTACCAATTAAATTTTATATATTACTTTTTATAGAGCAGTAGGTTTCATAGGAAAAGGTGGGTTGTCTGTTGTATGGTTGTCTTTATGTTTAGTATGCATTTGGTTGTTTGTGTACTCTGAAAGTGGTGAGGATAGAGGGGGTCTATGTCCCTGTGTAGTATTGTATAGTATTTATACGTTGTCCATGTGTTATGAATGCTTGGATTGTGTCCTGCTGCATAGTAGAAAGGGTTGGGCTGGATGGCCCTTAGGGGTCTCTCCAAACTCTTGGATTCTATGCTTCTATTATCATCATCACCATCTTCATCATCATCATCATTATTATGTAGAGGCTGGATGACCATCTGTCAGGAGTGCTTGGATTGTGTCCTCCTGCATGGTAGAAGGAAGTTGATCTGGATGATCCTTAGGGGTCACTCCAAACCTTAGGATTGTATGATGTTGTTGTTGTTGTTGTTGTTGTTGTTGTTATTATTATTATTAGTAGTAGTAGTAGTAGTAGTAGTAGTAGTAGTAGTATTGAGAGGCTGGGTGGCCATCTGTTGGGAGTGCTTGGATTGTGTCCAGCATGGCAGAACTGGGTTGGACTGGATGGCCTTTAGGGGTGTCTCCTAACTGTCTGATGCTATGATTCGATGTGTATTATTATTGTGCAGATATTGGATGGCCATCTCTCAGGAGTGATTGGATTGTGTCCTCCTGCATGATATAAGGAAGTTGAACTGGATGATCCTTAAGGGTATCTGCTAACCTTATGATTGTATGATCTTCTTCTTCTTCTTCTTCTTATTCTTCTTCTTCTTATTATTATTGAGAGGCTGGGTGGCCATCTGTTGGGTGTGCTTGGATTGTGTCCTCCATGGCAGAATTGGGTTGGACTGGATTACCACAGTAATTATTTCATATTACAGTAGAATCTCACTTATCCAAAATTTGCTTATACAGTGTTCTGGATTATCCAACACAGTCTGCCTTTTAGTAGTCAATGTTTTAGTAGTCAAAGTTTTATATTCATTGTGATATTTTGGTGCTAAATTTGTAAATACAGTAATTACAACATAATTGAACTACTTTTTCTGTCCAATTTGTTGTATAACATGATGTTTGGTGCTTAATTTGTATAATCATTACCTAATTTGATGTTTAATTGGCTTTTCCTGAATCCCTTCTTATTATCCAACATATTCACTCATCCAACGTTCTGCTGGCCTGTTTATGTTGGATAAATGAGAATCTACGGTATATTGATAATCTTATATTATCTGCTTAAACTGGATTATATGAGGCCCCTTCTTCACAGCTGTATAAAATGCACACTAGAGTGAATTATCTGGCAGTGTGGACTCAAGAAAATCCAGTTCAAAGCAGATAATATAAGATTATAAATGGGTAATATAGCTGTGTGGAAGGGCCTTGAGTCTACACTGCCATATAATCCAGTTAAAATCAGATAATTTGTATCTTATAGGCAGTGTGGAAGAGGTCTGAGGCCTAACTGTGCCTGTCCCCTGGGCTGCGTAGGTTGCTAGGAGATCAAGTGGGCAGAGTTTAGCCTTCTAACTGGTAACAATTGGATAAAAAACAATTATTCCTCTCCTTCTAATTAGGACTTTATTTTTCTTTTCTTTTTTTTTGGATGAACGTAGAGGCATGGATGAGGGGTTGTGTTGCCAAGTTTAGTGTTTCTAGGATGTGTAGTTTTGTTGTTTTGTCCTAGGCTGATTTTTTTTAATCCTTTTATATATATAGACTAGCTGTGCCCGGCCACGCGTTGCTGTGGCTTGTCTGGTGGTGTTGGTGAGAAATTATTGAGGTAGTGATGGTACTGAATGTCTGTTGTATGGTTGTCTTTATGTTTAGTATGCATTTGGTTGTTTGTGTATTGTGAAAGTGGTGAGGGTTGAGGGGGTCTATGTCCCTGTGTGGTATTGTATAGTATTATTTATACATTGTGTGGAAGGGCCTAGAGTCTACACTGCCATATAATCCAGTTAAAATCTGATAATCTGTATATTATAGGCAGTGTGGAAGAGGCCTGAGGCCTAACTGTGTCTGTCCCTTGGGCTGAGTAGGAGACCAAGTGGGCAGAACTTAGCCTTCTAACTGGAAGCAATTGGATAAAAAACAATTATTCCTCTCCCTCTAAGTAGGACTTTATTTTTCTTTTCTTTTTGTTGTATGAACGTAGAGGCATGGATGAGGGGTTGTGCTGCCAAGTTTAGTGTTTCTGGGATGTGTAGCTTTGTTGTTTTGTCCTAGGCCGAAATTTCATTACCCTTTTATATATATAGATTGAGCTAAGGATTTTCACATAATTGCTTATTTCAGTACATGTAAAGCCCTACCTTAGGGAATTTTGAAAAGTAATATGTACCTCCTAACATTTGTTCAAATATTTGTTCCCTTATCATGTGGAAGCTGCTTAGTCCTGCTGGTTGGGAAATACAGGGAACTGTGTCCTAAAAGTAACTTTTCCAAGCTCTGATAAGGGATGCTTGGCTGTCTAAATTAAACAAGTTTTTTTTTCTTGAGAGGAATACATTAGTTCATTTATTCTTTGTTAATAGTTAGGAAACTCTGCATTCCTATGGTCACTGATAGTTTGGCTATCATTTCTTGTAATACTTTAACTACAGTTATTTCTGTTATCTCTTTCCTCCATTAGGCAGTGTATTTGCTTATGTCAAATTATTACAAAGTGAACTACTTCATATGTTTTAAAAAGAAATCTAAGCTTGCTTCTTGCTTAGTGAGCGAGTAGGGGACTGGTTGTCGAAGGCTTTCATGGCCGGGATCACAGGGTTGTTGTATGTCTTTCGGGCTGTGTGGCCATGTTCCAGAAGCATTCTCTCCTGACGTTTCACCCACATCTATGGCAGGCATCCTCAGAGGTTGTGAGGTATGGAGAAAACTAAGCAAAGAGGTTAATATATATCTGTGGAAAGTCTAGGGTGAGAGAGGGTGAGAGGGATCCTCTCTCTTCTGCAGGAGTCTACCGGATACCATGCAGCTGTGGACAAGTCTACATAGGGACCACCAAACGCAGCGCCCAAACAAGAGTCAAAGAACATGAAAGGCACTGCAGACTAATTCAACCAGAGAAATCAGCCATAGCAGAGCATTTGATGAACCAGCCTGGACACAGAATACTATTTGAGAACACAAAAATGCTGGACCATTCTAACAACTATCATGTCAGACTACACAGAGAAGCCATTGAAATCCACAAGCATGTGGACAACTTCAACAGAAAGGAAGAAACCATGAAAATGAACAAAATCTGGCTACCAGTATTACAAAACTCAAAAATCAGAACAGTAAATAAAAAGCAATACTCTGAAAACAGAGGATTTCCAGACATGAATCAACCAAGGGCAGTTAACGACTCTAAACAAAGGATGCCCCAGAGGCAGGAAGAAGACAGCAGATAAGCTTTTCAATGCTAACGACGAGCGAGCTCCACATGGCCGCTGCCGGCTGGGCAAGGCCAGCCAGGCCAGGGCGCACTGGGCGGGAGGCGGGGCACCGTTAGGGTGGTGCCCCGCCTCCCGCCCAGCGTGCCCTGGCCCCGCCTCCCACGCTACGTGAGAGGCGGGGTCAGGGCGAGCAGCGCGGGAGGCGGGGCCAGGGCACGGGAGGCGGAGCCCGCCGGCGCCACGGGAGGCGTGGCCATGTGCCTCCCACGGCACATGGCCACGCCTCCTGCGGCGCCGGCGGAGGGGCGCTTTTCCCCACCTTCGCTTAATATTTTAAATTATCTCCGGCCGGCCCTGCACTCACATTTGCATGTTTTCGAACTTCTGGGTTGGCAGAAGCTGGAGCTAACAGTGGGGGCTCTCTCCGCTCCCCCAATTCAAACCTGTGGCCTTTCAGTCCAGAAGTTCAGCAGCTCAGCGCTTTAACACGCTGCGCCATCAGGGGATATTATTTCCTAAAGGTTGTGAATATACAATATTTCTGATTGGGTTTTTTTTGTTTGTTGGAGGCAAGTATGAATGCTGCAATTAGGAAAAATGATTAGGATGTAATGGCCTTGCAGCTTTAAAGCCTGGCTGTTTCCTCCCTGAGTGAATTTTTTGTTGGGAGGTGTTAGCTGGCCCTGATTGTTTCCTGTGTGGAATTCCCCTGTTTATTTACTGTCCTGGTTTTAGAGATTATATTGTTCTGCATTATTCTATCCCAGTAATTATTTCATATTAAAGAAGAATCTCACTTATCCAACATTCGCTTATACAATGTTCTGGATTATCCAACGCAGTCTGCCTTTTCATAATCAATGTTTTTGTAGTCAGTGTTTTAAATTCATTGTGATATTTTAGTGGTAAATTTGTAAATACAGTACAGTAGAGTCTCACTTATCCAACATAAACGGGCCGGCAGAACGTTGGATAAGCGAATATGTTGGATAATGAGGAATTAAGGATAACCCTATTAAACATCAAATTAAGTTATGATTTTACAAATTAAGCACCAAAACATCATGTTAGACAACAAATTTGTCAGAAAAAGTAGTTCAGTACATAGTAATGCTATATAGTAATTACTGTATTTATGAATTTAGCACCAAAATATCACGATATATTGAAAGCATTGACTACAAAAATGCGTTGGATAATCCAGAACATTGGATAAGCGAGTGTTGGATAAGTAAGACTCTACTGTAAATACTACATAGCATTACTGCGCATGGAACTACTTTTTCTGTCAAATTTGTTGTATAATATGTTTTGGTGCTTAATTTGTATAACGATGACCTAATTTGATGTTTAATTGGCTTTTCCTGAATCCCTTCTTATTATCCAACATATTCACTTATCCTGCCGGCCTGTTTACGTTGGATAAGTGAGACTCTACTGTATATTTCTAATCTTATATTATCTGCTCAGAACTGGATTATCTGAGGCCCCTTCTTCACAGCTGTATAAAATGCACACTGAAGTGGATTATATGGTAGTGTGGAGTCAAGATAATCCAGTGCAAAGCAGATAATATAAGATTATAAATGGGTTATATAGCTGTGTAGAAGGGCCTTGAGTCTACACTGCCATATAATCCAGTGCAAATTAGATAATCTGTGGAAGAAGCCTAAGTGAGGCCTAAATCTGCCTGTCCCCTAACTGAAACCTGGCTGTCCCTTGGTTGCTAGGCAACCAAGTGGGCAGAGATTAGCCCTCTAAACTGGCAGCAATTGGATAAAAAAAATATTGCTCTCCCTCTAATTAGGACTTTATTTTTCTTTTCTTTTTGTTGTATCAACCTTGAGGCGTGGATGATGGGTTGTGTTGTCAAATTTTGAGGTTGGGGGGCCTGTACTTTTGTTGTTTTGTGAATTGCCGTGATGCCATCACTCTTTTATATATATAGATTAGCATATCACATTAGCATTATATATTACTATATTGAACTATACCACTATACTGTAATATTATATGTAATATATAACATACAATTAATATTATTATATGGAATTATTATTAGTATTATATTGTATAACATTATAATATTATTATCAATATTATATGTATATACAATATATTATATTATTTAAAATGATATAAAAATATATTATAAAACTGAGGGCAGGGGCCAGGTAAATGACCTTGGAGGGCCGCATCCGGCCCCCGGGCCTTAGTTTGGGGACCCCTGTTCTAGATTAACCCTGGTACAGCTTACTGTGGTAACAAAAAATAATGATTCCATACCTCAAAGCCAGAAAGTATGAAATATAGCACCCATGACATTGTTTCTGTATTCTTTGGTTTGATGCTTTTCTGTGATTCTAATAATTTTATTTATTTATTTATTTATTTATTTATTTCCCATACTTGTACCTCGCCCTTCTCACCCCCGAAGGGTGACTCAGGGCAACCTCACAACTGGCAGCAATCAGATGCCCACATACAATTTCAGAATAACAGTTACACTTAAAAACTAAGCATTAAAACATAGCTTATTAAAACATAGCTTATTAAAACAACAATTAACAATAATTCACATAAATGACTTTAAACCACCCTCCTTGGCTGGCAATTTACATCTTCAAATGAAAGTACTGTTAAAAATGAGTTGACTTTGATGTTTGACCACTATATTATTCAGAACATCTTTTTTAAAAGGGTACTCACTGCTATAATAAGACATTATTTTCATTTTTAATATCAACCTCAGTTCATTTCTCTGCAAGGGAATTCTTGGAAAAATTATAATGATCTTTTTCATTCCTTCTGGAGATGAAATATGTAGGTATAGATAACACACTTTTTCATTTTTTTTATTCTAAAGCTTGGATTTTAAAAATATTCAGGAAGATATACAGTCAATTCTCCGAGGATTCTTTCAAAAATGTTTGCCTCCAGCTTGTGCCCTAAATTTGGTGTTCAGACTTGTCCTAATATTACCAGTGGGCTTTCAGATCTTTTTCCTCCTCTTCAAGTGATGTAGCTTGTTTAAAATGCAACACCATTGTGGTGATATACTTTACATGCTCGCTTACCTCCTAGAGGAATAGATTTCACTCTTACTTTTAAAATATCACTGGGTAAAGTATTTATGCTGAGCCCATGAAAGGGCAGCGAATTGTAGAATGCAGATATCCTCAGCCTTCACATAAGCACACTAGGGAAGGTCACCTACACTTGTGTGTTAGACATATTAAAATATAAAACTGCCAGGATTTGACATTCAGTTGTTGGCAAATGATGCCCACTAGGTGGCAGAAACGGTCCTTCCGTTAATCTAGATCTTTCTCCTGGTGTGGGATGTAGGTCACTGGAGGTAAAGTAGGACTGAGTGATAAATAAAGTAGGCTCTTTCTTCTCGAACAAGCAGCCGTTTAATTTCCCCTTCTTTTTAGGATCTGTTACAAAGGTAGATTAAACTTTTAAAAGAGAGGGATGGGCTATGAAACTTAAACTCGCTAAGGAATAACAATGGAAAGAAAGAGCAAAAAAAGAACAAATGGGGGGGGGGAAGTAAGGGAGCAATGACTCTTCTCTTTAGTGACACTGATATCCTGTTTCGAATCACTCCATAGAGAGAAAGGGCTGCAAACCGATGTTTGCCCTGCCACACGCTTAAGTTGGCACACAGCTCTCTTTTGTCTGTTAGATTTTGTTACAGTGAAATCCAGCAAAATGCATACCACATACACACGCAGTTAAACAGCTCACACCAATTTAGCCATGGTGAAAAAAGACCGGTAATTTTTGTCAGAACAAAACAGCATGAGGAGTTATATCCCTCCCCCACACCTGAAAATCTCGATATCTTTTGGAAAAGGCTAGCAGTTTCATGGCGGACATGTGCAAGTCTCCTCGGTTTCATTTACAGAAAAATTGCCAAAGAAGGTTAACACTGAGGGAAGGAATATATAGCGAGAAACCGAAACCTTTCTTTCATTTTTCAACTCAGCACTGTCCTTCCCAAAATGCTGATCATGGAGAATGGGGAAAGATAGGGAGACTGTCATTTTGTTCCCTGTGGATAAAGAACCAGCTTGGAGATAATTTTTTAAAAAGCCAAAGGTGCTCTATTATCTTCTCACTGTTTATACTTGCATCTCTATAGAGTGAAATAGCAGGGAGGGATACTCTGTTCATACAGAAACCTGGATTCTATTGGTTATTTTTAACTGAAATGAATGGTGAATCAACAGTGAGCAAAGCCCCACTGATTCAATGGATTCACTCTAATTGGAACTAATATTATAGTAATAGTATATCAAATTTGCACACTGCCTCTGAGTCCTGTTCTGTCAGCTGAGCTGTGCCAATACACTAGTGATTCCCAGGCACCTGCTTTATGCAGTCCTCTGCTGCAAGGTGTATGATAAATGCTTATGCCACCATTTAGTTGAGTGAATTTTAGAAAAACAAGGATCTGAAAGGTTATCCATAATGCAAATCTCATGGGAGTGAATGATTTTCTATTTTATTTTATTTTATTGCTTTTGCCAGTGTATCCACTTTTGGTTTATGTCTGCCACTTTGCTAAGGGGAGGTGTGATGGTAAGGTTGACCAGTCATACAGAGTTGTGTAAGCTTTAAGACTGTGCACAGTATGATCCTTCAAATGGAATAAGAGTCCATCAGCCATGGCATATGGTCTGCAAGGGCTGTGTGGGTGATCATTTCTATAGGTAGAAGCAGGTTTCATGTTGCTCAATGGGAGTTTACTGCCAGGGAGGTATGGATAACTCTATAGCCTTAATGAAGAAATTGGAGCCTCCTCTGGGCTTTGTAAAATTTGAAGTGCTTTACTTCCCTATGAAGAAAGAATAGAAGAGACAGCTGCCCCCCCCCCTCCACACATGACATTTTCTGCCCCATAGACTTTTTTCTGTGAAGGCAGGGAGAGAGAAGACGAGGGGCTTGGGATCAATCATAGAATCATAGAATCATAGAATCATAGAATAGTAGAGTTGGAAGAGACCACATGGGCCATCCAGTCCAACCCCCTGCTAAGAAGCAGGAAATCGCATTCAAAGCACCCCCGACAGATGGCCATCCAGCCTCTGCTTAAAAGCCTCCAAAGAAGGAGCCTCCACCACGGCCCCGGGGAGAGAGTTCCACTGTCGAACAGCTCTCACAGTGAGGAAGTTCTTCCTGATGTTCAGGTGGAATCTCCTTTCCTGTAGTTTGAAGCCATTGTTCCGTGTCCTAGTCTGCAGGGCAGCAGAAAACAATCTTGCTCCCTCCTCCCTATGACTTCCCTTCACGTATTTGTACATGGCTATCATGTCTCCTCTCAGCCTTCTCTTCTGCAGGCTAAACATGCCCAGCTCTTTAAGCCGCTCCTCATAGGGCTTGTTCTCCAGACCCTTAATCATTTTAGTCGCCCTCCTCTGGACGCTTTCCAGCTTGTCAACATCTCCCTTCAACTGTGGTGCCCAAAATTGGACACAGTATTCCAGGTGTGGTCTGACCAAGGCAGAATAGAGGGGGAGCATAACTTCCCTGGATCTAGACGCTATTCCCCTATTGATGCAGGCCAGAATCCCATTGGCTTTTTTAGCAGCCGCATCACATTGTTGGCTCATGTTTAACTTGTTGTCCACGAGGACTCCAAGGTCTTTTTCACACACACTGCTGTCAAGCCAGGCGTCCCCCATTCTGTATCTTTGATTTCCATTTTTTCTGCCGAAGTGAAGTATCTTGCATTTGTCCCTGTTGAACTTCATTTTGTTAGTTTCGGCCCATCTCTCTAGTCTGTCAAGATCGTTTTGAATTCTGCTCCTGTCTTCTGGAGTGTTAGCTATCCCTCCCAGTTTTGTGTCGTCTGCAAACTTGATGATCGTGCCTTCTAACCCTTCGTCTAAGTCGTTAATAAAGATGTTGAACAGAACTGGGCCCAGGACAGAGCCCTGCGGCACTCCACTTGTCACTTCTTTCCATGATGAAGACGACGCATTGGTGAGCACCCTTTGGGTTCGTTCGCTTAGCCAATTACAGATCCACCTAACCGTACTTTTGTCTAGCCCACATTTTACTAGTTTGTTTGCCAGAAGGTCGTGGGGGACTTTGTCGAAGGCCTTACTGAAATCCAGGTACGCTACATCCACAGCATTCCCTGTATCGACCCAACTCGTAACTCTATCGAAAAAAGAGATCAGATTAGTCTGGCATGACTTGTTTTTGGTAAATCCGTGTTGACTATTAGCAATGACCGCATTTGTTTCTAAGTGTTCGCAGACCACTTCCTTAATGATCTTTTCCAGAATTTTGCCTGGTATTGATGTGAGGCTGACCGGATGGTAATTGTTTGGGTCGTTCTTTTTTCCCTTCTTGAAGATAGGGACCACATTCTCCCTCCTCCAATCTGCTGGGACTTCTCCCGTTCTCCAAGAACTCTCGAAGATAATTGCCAGTGGTTCTGAAATAACTTCCGCTAGTTCCTTCAGTACTCTTGGATGTAGCTGATCTGGCCCTGGGGACTTGAATTCGTTTAGAGTGGCCAGGTGTTCCTGGACAACTTGTTTCCCTATTTGGGGTTGGATTTCCCCCAATCCTTCGTCCATTCCATGTTGCTGAGGTTGAAGATGGCTTTCTTTTTGTGAGAAGACTGAGGCAAAGAAGGCATTAAGTAGTTCTGCCTTTTCCCTGTCCCCTGTCGCCATCACCCCATCTTCTCCTTGCAATGGCCCTATCGCCTCCTTTTTCTTCCTTTTTCTACCAACGTAAGCAAAAAAGCCTTTTTTGTTGTTTTTTATGTCCCTGGCAAGCCTGAGCTCATTTTGCGCTTTAGCCTTGCGAACCTTTTCCCTACAGGTGTTGGCTATACGTTTGAATTCTTCTTTGGTGATTTCTCCCCTTTTCCACTTCTTGTGCATGTCACTTTTGAGCTTTAGCTCAGTTAGAAGTTCTTTGGACATCTATTCTGGCTTCTTTGCACTTGTCTTATTTTTCTTCTTTGTTGGCACTGTTTGCATTTGCGCCTTGAGTATTTCACTTTTGAAAAACTCCCATCCATCCTTAACTCCCTTGTTTTTTAATATCGGCGTCCATGGAATGCCGCTCAGTAATTCCTTCATTTTTTGGAAGTCAGCTCTCTTAAAGTCCAGAATGCGTGTTTGACTTGTCTTAGTTTCAGCATTCCTTTGTATTGCAAACTGCAGGAGCACATGGTCACTTGCCCCTAAGGATCCAACCACTTCAACTGTATTGATCAGGTCTTCCACATTTGTTAAGATTAGATCAAGAGTTGCTGATCCCCTTGTTGCCTCTTCTACCTTCTGGACCATAAAATTATCTGCAAGGCAAGTGAGGAATTTGTTGGACTTTGTACTCTTGGCTGAGTTTGTTTTCCAGCAGATATCGGGATAATTGAAATCGCCCATGACTACTATATCTCTTCTTTGTGCCTGTTTGGTCAGCTGTTGACAGAAGGCTTCATCAAGTCCTTCATCCTGACTCGGAATGAAGTCTATCTGCCTATCTATCTCTACCCTTGGGAAACTATAATAGAATCATAGAATCATAAGATCACAGAATCATAGAATCATAGAGTTGGAAGAGACCTCGTGGGTCATCCAGTCCAACCCCTTGCCGAGAAGCAGGAAATCACATTCAAAACAATAGACTAAGAATACTTAGCCAATTGAGAAATAGAAGGAATAGTGTCCTCACTCACTAAAGTCATGATGAATGCATAGCAGCCAAGCTAGCCATGTTGTTTTGGCATATAAGGCAGGAATTCCACATAAGCAATTCCCTCTACCTGCCACTGAAAAAATGCAAAAGCAAGCAGTGAACATTTTCTGCTTTTCTATTAAGTTACTACCTGGGGTGACTGCATTATCATTATCTAATGGAAGAACCAGGCCTTGGAAAAAGTTGGACTTGTTTAGGCCACAATATATTCCTGGTGAGTCTTGATCACTTTGGGATGCTAGTTTACATCCCTCATTTCTTCCAATAATGAGACTCAAAGTGACTAACAAAATATTGCTAAAACATACAAATTAGAAACTATGCAAAGTCATTAATAAAAGTGTAAATATAAGATTTTTTTAATAAAAAAAGCAATGATTGAGGACATTTTGAAATTAAACATTCAGTTGAAACCAAAAGTCCTTTATTAGAATTTTGAGGTTAATAACATTGCCCTTCAACACCCCCCCAAACACACACACACACACACACACACACACACATCTTTAAAATACATCAGTAGAAGGTGATGCCAGACTAAACCAACGGATGGCAAGGAAGTGAAACTGAAACTACCATTGATTTTTTTTTTAAAAAAAGGACTTCTTCTGAAATGGCCAAATGAGGTACTCCCTCCTCAGCTTGGATCATTAAGTGAAAGAAGCCAAATAAATTCTCCAATTTTCTTGCAGAAAAAATGTTGAATAGGCAGATACCCATGTCTAAATTGATACGTACATTATAAAGGGAACCTAAAGAAGTGGAGAAAAACTATGGTAATAAAAGATGAAGTTCTAGACCTTACTGACAAGTTAGACCAGTGGTTCTCAACCTGTGGGTCCCCAGATGTTTTGGCCTTCAACTCCCATAAATCCTAACAGCTGGTAAATTGGCTGGGATTTCTGGAAGTTGTAGGCCAAAACACCTGGGGACCCACAGGTTGAGAACCACTGGTCTAACTTGTCAGTAAGGTTAGACACAAACCAATGAACAGGTGCAGATAGTATCATTACAAAAATGTTTAGCAAACACAAATGTGAAATTTCTACTCTTTTAATAAAGCTATGTCACAGGATACAGAGAACTGAAGAATGACAATTCAATACATTTTTAAATTAAAAAGTATCCAGGGGATTTGGATAATTACAGCCCAGCCTAATGGCTATTTGAGGTTAATTGCAGAGACCGTTATTAGAGACAAGCAGTACAGAAGGACATGTTTTTCTGAAAGAGAATCACTATGATATCTATAGACTGTTAAGCTTTGACACTTTTACCTTTTATATTTATTTGAGACTATCAACAAGTATTAACCCTTAAAATGCATAAGAGAACTACTAATATTTGCTGGAAATGTAATGATAAAGAACATACATAGTGGATAAATAGTAGAGGAAAGAAATATTTTTAAAAAACTGCAAAAAGCAAAAAGCAAACTTTGATTTGCCATTTTATATAAAGGACTAGCTGTGCCTGGCCACGCGTTGCTGTGGCGTTGTCTGGTGGTGTTGGTGAAAAATTGTTGAGGTAGTGGTGGTATTGAATGTCTGTTGTATGGTTGTCTTTATGTTTAGTATGCATTTGGTTGTTTGTGTACTGTGAAAGTAGTGAGGATAGAGGGGGTCTATGTCCCTGTGTAATATTGTATAGTATTTATACGTTGTCCATGTGTTGTGAAAGCTTGGATTGTGTCCTGCTGCATAGTAGAAAGGGTTGGGCTGGATGGCCCTTAGGGGTCTCTCCAAACTCTTGGATTCTATGCTATTATTATTATTATTATTATTATTATTATTATTATTATTATTATCTTCATCATCATCATTATTAAGTAGAGGCTGGATGGTCATCTGTCAGGAGTGCTTGGATTGTGTCCTCTTGCATGGTAGAAGGAAGTTGATCTGGATGATCCTTAGGGGTCACTCCAAACCTTAGGATTGTATGTTGTTGTTGTTGTTGTTGTTGTTGTTGTTGTTATTATTATTATTATTATTATTATTATTATTATTATTATTAGTATTGAGAGGCTGGGTGGCCATCTGTTGGGAGTGCTTGGATTGTGTCCTGCATGGCAGAATTGGGTTGGACTGGATAGCCTTTAGGGGTGTCTCCTAACTGTCTGATGCTATGATTCGATGTGTATTATTATTGTGCAGATATTGGATGGCCATCCGTCAGGAGTGCTTGATTTGTGTTGTCCTGCAGGGTAGAAGGAAGTTGAACTGGATCATCCTTAGTGGTGTCCCCTAACCTTATGATTGTATGATCTTCTTCTTCTTCTTCTTCTTCTTCTTCTTCTTCTTCTTCTTCTTCTTCTTCTTCTTCTTCTTCTTCTTCTTCTTCTTATTGAGAGGCTGGGTAGCCATCTGTTGGGCATGCTTGGATTGTATCCTCCATGGCAGAATTGGATTGGACTGGATTACCACAATAATTATTTCATATTACAGTAGAATCTCACTTATCCAACATTCGCTTATCCAGTGTTCTTGATTATCCAACGCAGTCTGCCTTTTAGTAGTCAGTGTTTTTGTAGTCAATGTTTTAAATTCATTGTGATATTTTGGTGCTAAATTTGTAAATACAGTAATTACAACATAGCATTACTGAGTATTGAACTACTTTTTCTGTCCAATTTGTTGTATAACATGATGTTTGGTGCTTAATTTGTATAATCATTACCTAATTTGATGTTTAATAGGCTTTTTCTGAATCCCTTCTTATTATCCAACATATTCACTTATCCAATGTTCTGCCGGCCTGTTTATGTTGGATAAGTGAGACTCTACTGTATATTTATAATCTTATATTATCTGATTAGAACTGGATTATATGAGGCCCCTTCTACACAGCTGTATAAAATGCACACTGAAGTGAATTATCTGGCAGTGTGGACTCAAGAAAATCCAGTTCAAAGCAGATAATATAAGATTATAAATGGGTAATATAGCTGTATGGAAGGGCCTTGAGTCTACACTGCCATATAATCCAGTTAAAATCAGATAATCTGTGGAAAAGACCTAAGTGAGGCCTAACTGTGTCTGTCCCCTGGGCTGAGTAGGTTGCTAGGAGACCAAGTGGGCGGAGCTTAGCCCTCTAACTGGCAGCAATTGGATAAAAACAATTATTACTCTCTCTCTAATTGGGACTTTATTTTTCTTTTGTTTTTGTTGTATCAACCTAGAACCATGGATGATGGGTTGTGTTGTCAAATTTTGAGGTTGGGGGGCCTGTAGTTTTGTTGTTTTGTCTGGTGCCCTGATTCCATCACTCTTTTATATATATAGATATCATTTTATGACACTGTTGTATTCACAGATTTTGGTATTTGAGCCATGGGGTGTGACAGGTAAAGAATGTTGTTGTTTTTGTTGTTGTAGTGGTTGTTGTTGTTGTTATTATTATTATTATTATTATTATTATTCACAGCAGTGTCAATCCTATAGGGTACTTGAATGAGAGACTTACAATAAATACCAGGTGCTATAGGAAGGAAGTGGCTTACCAGCTTACCTAGGAAATTAAATGAAATTCATGGTGTCTCCATAATTGAAATATTAAGAATTAACTGGAAGAATTGATACTGGAAAAACATGAATATCCGACATGCTTGGAAGCAGAAGTGTTTTGAATTTATTTTTCTTCCCCCTCCCCCAAATTTGGAATATTTGTATTTACACTTATGTGCATAATGAGATGTCTTGAAGATGAGACTTAATTTTAAACACAGCTATCATTTATAGTTCATATGTAGTTTGTACACATAAACAGAAAGTAATTTATCCAAAGGATTTTTTTTTTGCGTGAAACACAAATTTATACCATGACCCATCTGAAAGAAAGGTGTCACTGTCTCAGCCACCTATGTGAATAATTTCAGATTCTGATGTATTTTGGATTACTAGATAAGGGTACTCAAGCCAATTTAATGTACTACAAGAAAAAGGGTACCCCATAGACCAGCTGGTATGTACAGTTTGCAGAGTGACTTTCTGTTTTCAGCTGTTCAGTACTACTGTGTAGTCACGGATGATTCTTTCTGCCCCCTAAGGATTTGGTTCATATCTTTCTCAGGCTGACATAGAATCCCACCTGTCTAGCAATTTTTTAACTGCAGCAAGAGTTGATGTGTGTACAGACGGTGTGCAATCTTATGTTCTTGTGTTTACTGATGGAATCAGGAACAATCTCCTTAAAGCTGTATGCAAACACAGCTCAGAAATAAATTCCTCCATTTGAAATGCCATTTACACAATTTGCCTTATGTTCTATAGCAATGCAGTCACTTGGAAAAGAAAGAAAGCCACTCCCAACAGATGGCCACCCAGCCTCTCAATACTAATACTAATACTAATACTAATAATAACATCATCATACAATCCTAAGGTTTGGAGTGACCCCTAAGGATCATCCAGATCAACTTCCTTCTACCATGCAGGAGGACACAATCCAAGCACTCCTGACAGATGGCCATCCAGCCTCTACATAATGATGATGATGATGATGATGATGATGATGATGATGAAGATTATTATTATTATTATTATTATTATTATTATTATTATTATTATTATTATTATTATTATAGAAGCATAGTATCAAAGAGTTTGAAGAGACCCCTAAGGGCCATCCAGCCCAACCCTTTCTACTATGCAGCAGAACACAATCCAAGCATTCATAATACAAGGACAACGTATAAATACTATAAAATACTACACAGGGACATAGACCCCCTCTATCCTCACCACTTTCAGAGTACACAAACAACCAAATGCTAAACATAAAGACAACCATACAACAGACATTCAATACCACCACTACCTCAACAATTTCTCACCAACACCACCAGACAACGCCACAGCAACGCGAGGCCGGGCACAGCTAGTTGTATATTATAGTACTATAGCAGTATAGCATTTCTGTTGTTTCTTTTGTTTTTGTTAAACACTAGTTGACCATCCCTCATTCAGTATTCAAAAATCCAAACTTTTCCAAAATTCAAATTTGTCCACACAGGTGGCTGAGATAGTGACACTTTTGCTCTTTGTTGGGCCAATGTACATAAAGTTTTGCTTCATGCACCAACATTTAAAATATTGTATAAAGTTACCATCAGGCTATTTATACAAGGTGTATATGAATTTAGTGTTAAGACTTGGGTCGTCAAGATACCTCACACACACACACACACACACACACACACACACACACAGAGTATATATGTGTGCGAACAATTTGAAATCCAAAGCACTTTTGGCTCTAACTATTTTGCATAAGGGACACTCAACCTGTATTTCAATTGTTGTGAATTTCCTTGAATTGTTTTTTTTTTCCAGAAAAAAGGTGTTGAAGATGTTTTAATAGTAGGAAGAACACCAATGGGGATTAAATGACACAATAAGGGACATATGGGATGTCATCATCCCAATATTTTACTGTGATACAGTATGGGATTGTATATTGTTGAAAAGTTTTAAGAAATGGGGACTAATGGTTTCTTTCTGTAATACATGATGACATACGGTACTGAGCTGAAATGTGTCATACCTCTTTTGTTGATTTTCGAGAGCTCATATGGATGCATGTTGCCAACAAGCCTCAATATTTTCTCCCATGCTAGTGTAACTTTTCTCTTCTCACCTTTCAGTCCCACTGATTTGAAACATTCCAGTCAGCAGGGACTACAGTGATTATTGCTTAAGAGTAGTCTTTCCTCTCTGCAACATTGTCACATGGCCAATCAGATCTGGCTACAGGAAGTCATCATCCTGGACAACCACAGTGTATGGACAATGCACTCACCTTCAGTAACTTCATTTGCTTGAAATTATGACATCAGGTAGTCAAACTGGCAACTGTGCTATTTTTAGAAAACAAAACTATCAATATTATCATTATCATTATCATGTCAAAGCAGTAGGCAATTAGGGCTACAAACCTCAGCCATCCACCATAAAAAAAATATTACCTGAGGACTCAGAGTAAACATTTCAAAAATACAATCTCCCTGTCTATTTTTGCAGTGGAATGTTGACATAGAGAAAATGTTTCTCAGTGTTAGTCATGTCTGTAGTTAACAGAGTGTTAAAATCATAAATCTGTATGACAAGAATTATCATTCACAGCTGATGATACAAGTTGGAAGTAAGAGTCTGCTGACTATGCCTGAATGCACACTGCCCTATATCACAGGACTGATTGCAGTTTATCTGCTTTGAACTGGATTATATGAGTCTACACTGCCAGATAATCTGGGACCAGATCCTGGGATATAAGATAGTGTAGATTTTGCTTATAAGAGCTGTTCAGCAGTGGAATGTGCAGCCTCAAAGGGTGGTGAAGTCTTAAAGCAGAGACTGGATGGCCATCTGTCAGATATGCTTTGATTCTGTGTTCCTACATGGCAGCGGGTTGGACTGGATGGCCCATTGGTCTCTTCCACTTCTAAGATCTTATGATACTGGTTCTTACCTAAGTCAGGATTCCAGGCCCATTTCCTTAATTGCATGATGATTTATGTGCATTATTTCTGAAAAGCTTCATCCTGCATTCATAGCCTTGTTTAGTCCACCCAATCAAGCAATTAGTAGTACTGCCAATAGTGTGTATCAGAAAATAGAAGGGAAGAGGCTGCATTAGGAAAAGACTGAACAAATCATTGGAAGCACTCCTAGAAAAGCTGAACACAAATGTTGTTTTAGAATGGACATTAGCTATGTTGATCGAAAAATTCTGAGAACTGTAATCCTAAAAGTAGTATTTATTTTGGGGGGAGGGATTATATCATGCTTTTCTCCTGGAATCAGATCCTAGGTAGAAAAGTAATATTTCCAGTACATAGTTTTCATGCTTGAGAATATGTTTGGGCAAGTCTTGTGCTTTTAAGCTGTTATTCAAACAAGTTAGGGTCGTATTATTAGGCTATCAAAATAGATACAATTTGTCCTATATGAGATATAACAATAAACACCAGTTGTTTGAAAGTAGTACGTTGTAACCTTGGGGCCCTGTAACAGCACATCACTTATGTAAAAAATCATTTTGAAACTGATTTAGCATGGTTTTTGTTATAGAAGTAGAAGCAGTAGCAATAACAACGGGGAAGGAAATGGTTAACTCCTATCCCAATTTCTATAACTCTCCCAGCCACTCCATAGATGCAGGAACAGACTTACCTGGCGCGGCCGTTGCGGGGATGGGCGCCTCCATGCTGCTAATGGCACCTACAGGGAGCTTCTCTTTCCCAGGAGCCCCCTGCTTGGTGGGAAAGTTTCCGGCCACAGATGTCTGCTGGCCTATCAGTGGCAGGGGCCTACTCGCAGCGGCTGGGGCCTACTGCTGATTGGCCAAGGCAGCCTTCTTAAGGTGGTGATGAGTCCTGCGTCGTGAGGGCCTTCAGCCTTCAGGACTTCGGCCCTCAGGCCTTCACAGACCTACCCTTTCCTCTCTGGGCTGCGTTGGGGCCTCTGGCTCGGGCTCCGGGGTGGCCTTCCTTTTCTCGGTGCGAGGGCTTTGCAGGCCTCCCCATGCCTCTGGCAGGCCTCGACAGGTTGGGTAGGCCCCGTGCCCGTGCCCTCCCTAGCGAGTGGGCTTCTTTCCAGCCTGCACCACTTCTGGCCTCCCCCTCACCACTCACTTGAGGCCTGGTAGGCCTCCTGTCTCACTGCTCCCAGCCTCCCCTTCTCGCTTTACGTGAGGCCTAGCAGGCCTCAGGCTTTGCCCCGCTAGGCCCGGCAGGCCACCGGCCTCGTTGCAGGCCAGTTAGGCTGTGGGCCTGGGCACGCTCTAACTGCCACTTCCAGCTATCCTCCCCCCTGCCTCAGGAGTAAGATCCTGATTACATAGACATCTCTACCCTCTTAAAACCTGAAGGGGAAGAGGGCAGGGAACCTCCTTCAAAGGATAGGCACAGAAAAAGGGACAGTGACAGGCCAGCAGAGCACAATTTTGTTAATTGGATAGCTGGCAACTCTGTGTACATGGGAGTAGTTGCAGCTGCCTTCCCGGGGTGTGTGTGGCACCTCATCTAACACCAAACTCACGTGGTTAGGGCCCGGAGGCGAGCGGGTGAGGCGGCTGCCATCGCCTACGACATTGCCTTTCACAAAAGGGCATCTCAGAGTGCCAGGGCTAGATGTGACCTCACCAACCACAACATTTGGCTAAACAAGGTTGGGCCCAGCATCAAAAGTAAGCCCGACACAAGTAGAGCGGACAGAGGGTGGGGCAAAAGAGAGTCCAGGTGAGCGGTTTGCTGGGAGTTTAACATGGGAAAGTGTCAATGGGCCAGATGTCGCTTTGACCATGTTTGCGAGTATTGTGCCAGGAGCCACACCAAGATGACTTGCAGTAAACAGCCAGATACTTTGCAGCCCTTTCGTGCTGGCCCACTGGTATGCAGCTCAGTGCCAAGAAGGAAGGCAATTACACTACCGGAGCCACTGCAGGACAGCGTAAGTGAGACATTGGTTAAACATATAGCCCTGGCTTCCACCCTGGTTCGGCTTGACCCCATGTTGCCCTGGTTAAAGGTTTACCTTTTCAAGGCAGCTGCCACCTTCCTACAGGAAGGTTTTTCTAACAGTTTCCGCATCCCAGCAGGAGGACCCCACAAAGCTTTCACCTCAGGCAATTTAAAATCAGCAGCGCAGCTGCCTGAGGTGCTCAGCAATAAGATCACCAAGGAGTTAGCGGCAGGGAGAATCGCAGGGCCTTTCCAGGCCCCCTCTTTGGACAATTTCAGAGTATCCCCCCTGGGTGTGGTCCCCAAGAAAACCCCAGGCGAGTTTCACTTGATCCGTCACCTGTCTTACCCAAAAGGTGATTCAGTTAATGATGCAATCCCTCCTGAGTTTGCTCAGTTAAATACGCATCCTTTGATCATGCTGTGAGTTTGGCCAGAGGTCCGCGAGCCCTTATGGCAAAATGTGACATATAGTCTGCCTTCAGACTTCTCCAAGTCCACCCAGCAGACTTTAATCTTCTGGGATTTAAATTTAGTGACCTCTGGTACTTCAATAAGGCCATGCCTATGGGCTGTGCTGTCAGCTGTGCAGCCTTTGAAACCATCAGCACCTTTTTGGAATGGGTAGCTAGGGCACTGTCCCGTTCCAGATTCATCACCCATTACTTGGATGATTTTCTTTTTGTCGGTAGTCCGGACACCAACAAATGTGCTAATTTACTTAGGACATTCATGGCATTGGCCAGGGTTTTTGGCATTCTATTGGCTAAAGAAAAAACCGAGGGCCCTTCCACCTCCACTGTATTCCTGGGAATCCACATAGACTCAGGGGTGTGTTCTGCTTGCCAGTAGATAAGCTCACAGCCCTTCAATCGCGAATCAGGGAAGCAGCAACCAAAAGAAAGAAGACTTTAAAAGAACTTCAGACCCTCTTAGGCCACCTTAACTTTGCCTGTAAGGTCGTGTCCCCAGGTAGACCCTTCTGTGCCTGCCTGGCTCGAGCTACCACTGGGGTGAGTGCACCTCACCACAGGATCCGAGTAACCCTAGGAATGTGAGAAGATCTCAAGGTATGGCTCCAGTTTCTGGACGGGTACAATGGGGTGTCCATGTAGCAGGCAAAATGGGAACCTGGGAGCAAGCTTCAGGCTCACTCAGATGCAGCAGGGAGCATCGGCTTTGGAGTCTTCCTCCAGGGCCATTGGTGCGCTGCCAAGTGGCCACCCATCTGGGGAAGAGGTAGCATTCTGCGGGATCTCAGCTTCTTAGAGTTTTTCCCCATCTTAGTTGCGGTGCGCATCTGGACCAACTTGTTCAAAAACAAGAGGGTACGGTTCTGGTGTGACAACCAAGCGGTGGTCAGGGTAGTCAACAGACAATCGTCCAAGTCACCAAGGGTCATGAGGCTATCTTAATTTGTTTGGAAGCTTACATCTCTTTCCTCAGCACAGTATATTCCAGGCTTGAACAACAAAGTAGCAGATGCGTTGTCCCATTTCCAGGAGGAGAGATTTCAATTCCTAGCACCAAATGCGGATCCCCTGCCCACCAGCTTCCCCCAGGATCTGTGGTCCATTGGAGACAAGAGGCATGGACAGAGTTGATGCTATCTGTCGCACCAGATACTCAGAAGGCCTACCGTGCAGCTATGGCCAAGTTCACTAAATTCAGAATGGACGTTGGTTATGACAGCAGGGGGCCAGTTTTGGAAGATGAGGTACTCCACTTCATAGAATCATAGAATCATAGAATAGTAGAGTTGGAAGAGACCTCATGGGCCATCCAGTCTAACCCCCTGCCAAGAAGCAGGAAATCACATTCAAAGCACCCTCGACAGATGGCCACTCAGCCTCTGTTTAAAAGCCTCCAAAGAAGGAGTCTCCACCACAGTCTGGGGGAGAGAGTTCCACTGCCGAACAGCTCTCACAGTGAGGAAGTTCTTCCTGATGTTCAGGTGGAATCTCCTTTCCTGTAGTTTGGAGCCATTGTTTTGTGTCCTAGTCTGCGGGGCAGCAGAAAACAAGCTTGCTCCCTCCTCCCTATGACTTCCCCTCACATATTTGTACATGGCTATCATGTCTCCTCTTAGCCTTCTCTTCTGCAGGCTAAACATGCCCAGTTCTTTAAGCCGCTCCTCATAGGGCTTGTTCTCCAGACCTTTGATCATTTTAGTTGCCCTCCTCTGGACGCTTTCCAGCTTGCCAACATCTCCCTTCAACTGCGGTGCCCAGAATTGGACGCAGTATTCCAGGTGTGGTCTGACCAAGGCAGAATAGACGGGGAGCATGACTTCCCTGGATCTAGATGCTCTACCCCTACTGATGCAGGCCAAAATCCCGTTGGCTTTCTTAGCAGCTGCATCATATTGCTGGCTCATGTTTAACTTGTTGTCCACAAGGACTCCAAGATCTTTTTCACATGTTACTGCTGTCTATACATCAGAGAAAGTCCAAGGTTTCCACACATGCCATGCGGCTCCAGCTGGTGGGGATCGCTTTCTACTGAAAGCCGCTGGTTTCGGGGATCCTTGCCAAGCATACAGGATTAGGAAACTCCTGAAGGGTTGGAACAGACGATCTCTTAATCTACAAGACACCAGATGCCCTCTGTCTTACATCACCCTAGTCCAGGTCACCACATCTCTATGGAGGATTTGCACTTCGAGATATGAGGTCAAATTGTTTTCTGCTGCTTTCTCTACTGCTTTCTTTGGGGCCCTCTGACTGGGGGAGATAGTAGCCAACTCAAAGGTTGACTCTTTTGGCAGGGCTTTGCAATTAAGGGACATTTCCATCCAGGGCAACTCCCTGGGCATCTGGGTCCGCAAGTCTAAGATGGACCAACGGGGGAAGGGGGTCTCCCTCTCCATCCAGGGGTTGGAGTCAGGGCAGCTGTGCCCAGTCAAGGCCTTGTCTAAGTTCTTGGACACACAGGGTTCTTACCCAGGCCTGCTGTTCATTCATCAGGATGGGAGCCCTTTTACCAGGTATCAGTTCATGGCCATCTTTCGTTTGTCCCTTAAGCACCTGGGCCTTCTATGGGCCGAATACGGGGGGCATTCCTTTAGGATTGGGGCTGCCACTACGGCTGCAATAGGTGGTGTTCCTGTGGATGTCATCAAGACATTGGGTCACTGGAAGTCCTTGGCTTACACATCATATATGAGGCCAAGCCTTCTCCTTGAGGCCAGGGAAACTGCCGGCTGTGCTCTTTTTCATCCCAACAGGGCAGATGCAAGAGGAAAAAGAGAAAAGGCCAGAAAACAGGCACACGGGACGAGGAGCAGCTCCAGCCGGCTGAACTGCAACTAAGATGGTTCGAAGGGATGTTCGTATTATTCGGAAGGAGCAAGCTGGATATGGCTGAATGGCATGGACTCACGGACTGTAGATTCCGAAAGCTGGGAATGCTAATTCATTCTGGCAATGGCGACAGAATCGTTTTCCACATATGGGGACTCTTCTCGTATCAGGGCTTCTAGCCCCTGTTTGGTGCTACATCTTTCAAGTTTCATTTTCGGATTGTGGCTGGCACTGCTATTGTTCTGTTCATTGGTTACAGGGACCTTGGGTTGGTGGCAAGGGGAGTGGGCTTCCCACTCCCCTTTTGTGGCGTTTGGCATGGGCCCTGGATCTGGTTTCTCCCCCCCCCCTACTGGATGGCGGGGGGAGTGCCCGGTGGTTGGCAGGGATGCGGGAGTAATGCTGGCCCGGTATTGACCCAGTTCCACCCTGGTAAGGTTTCGGTAATGGTCAGCATTGGGCTGACCGTATTTGGATCCAGGTCCCATGCATAGCAGCCAACCCCTTCTTTTCCTGTAATCAATAAACAAGTTGTGGCCAGTTTTTCTCCAACCCTGTGTTCGTGCCATTTGTGGTCTTCAAAGCGAGAGCTGTGTCACCCATCCCCACGCAATAGCTTTGTTCCTTACCCGGTGAATAGCAATAGTTTTTGGTGTTCGTTTTCTTTATCTTGGACAGACTATAATGTACGACTCTATTTTACTTATTGTTGGGTTATTTATCTGGGCTGTCAATTTACTGGACAACATCTGGACCAGCTGATGACTGGCTATTCAGCCTGAGCCAGTCCACAGCAGCAAATCTCCACAGCTTCACTGGAGATCACCTCATGATCTTTCTCTCTCCCTTTTCTTTCAGCCAAGCTACCATCCAGACAGCTACAATGTATCAAAAGCACCTCCATTTCTAAACACCTGCTACAATGTATCTCTCTATATTTCTTTTATTTTTCTATTCTTACTATGCAAATATGTGCACGCTTGGCTGGGATAAATCGCAAACAGATAAGGCAAATAACCTTTTCTACCTTATGCTCAGCAATGGTGAGACCCCCCTCTCTTCACACCCCTTTCCCTCTAAAAACCTATACCAAGAAAACACATGAACTCTCTTTTATATTTTATGTCATTATTATTATTATTATTATTATTATTATTATTATTATTATTATTATTATTTTATTATGACACAGCAAACAAGATAGATATGCTGGATTTCATATCACAAAATCACAAGTCGAACACTTCCCAAGTGTCTAGGACTGTGTGATGTATTTTCGGATGATGCGCGCAGATCCCAGCAGGGTGGCCTTTTGCAGCTGGCAGATCGTAATTTTGTCAATGTCTATTGTTTCCAATTAAGCTCTATAAAATGAAGGCAAATGTACATGAACTCATGAACTGCAGTAATATCTCAAACAACCTCTTGAATAATTCCAGATTCTCATTCCACTCCCTGGAACATTCCACCTATGGAACAAAAGATCTTCCTGAGGCCATCTGCCCGCTACCTGAGACTTTCCTTTTTGGGGATCTCAGCTATCCATAGGACAAAGGTTTAGGAGGAAACCTTGATTGCAATCCCATCAGCAACAGACATCTTTAGGACTCTATCTTTGTCTTCCCAGCATGGGAAGATGTCTGGAAAAGCAACTCTCGTTGTCTCTTCTGACATATAGTTACCTGTTTTAGATAACACTGTTTCTATCTTTCCCCACCTCTAGCTTATCCATGCAAGTAAAGAAATGAAAGACTTCTCATTGATATCTAAACATAAGCTTATGTACTTTGATTTTTTTTCACCCAACAACTTTCATGTATCAAAAAAATTACACATACTTTTAGTATCCCAGCCCTTTCTGGGAATATCAAATGCTAATTAGAAGTTGTGTGTGTTCCTTGGAAACATTAAAATGATAAAACTTGATTTTACATCTAAGATAGATTTTTCTATTTGAGAGAAGTAAAGTCTAAAATGCACACATGTATGGTCAGCCCTCTACATTTGCAGATTTAATTTTCACAGTTTTGATTATTCGTGTATTTTTGATGTAATTGATCATGGAGTCACATTGAAAGACTAGAGATTGCTAGAAAGAATATTGCTCTAGAAATCTTTAAGCCCTTCAGTCCAATTCTGTGGCCATCTTCTAGAAGACATTGACTATAGAGCTGTGCTGGGGACTTGGAGATACTCAGAAAAGTATTCTCTCATGCAAAAAAAACCCCTCATGTTTTTATTTGTAGTTTTTCCACTTTCATGAGGGCCTTATGCACCTAACTCCTGCAAAAATATATGCCTATTGTCCTCAAAGAAAAGTCTTATTAGCACAATTTTCCAATTTATTTTTGAACAGAACTTTAGTCTTTATTTTAAGGCCTATTTTAAGTCACATGTTTTAGATGCCTATTTTAATGTTCCTAGTTTAGCAGTTCTGCTTAATGAAAGTAATGAGAGCGTTGCTAACTTTAGATTCAATTATGCAATGTATTTGATTCTCACATATCTGAACATTGCTCCTCCTCAATTAATACTATGATAATCAATACAGAGGCTACGTGATAAAGAAAAAATGGTCTGAAACAAATACTTTTTGTAAAAATAATTTCACATGTTCAGTTGACAGACACAGGCATCAAATGAATGAAATGTGAATGTAGTGTCATTCATTATTGGTAATCAACTGAAGATTCTGAATGTAATAGGGCTCACAATGACATAGAGTAAAATGAGAATATTCTGGCAGATCCTATATCTTTGGAGACCTAGTTCTGATACTGCCATGCCAGAAGAAAATGGGGGAATTGTCGATGTGGCAGACACATCCAAGGATCTTTTCACAATGCTAATGGATGGGGATTTAATTCATCACCCCTTACTCCTTTTAAAAAAATTACACTAGGAGCAAACTTAATTGCTCATCAGGGAGTTAGCATCACGGTTGCTGAAATCCTAAAGATCCATATGGCTTCAATATTGTCTTGTATCACTTTTGCCTAGAGAACTACAAAATATCCTGGGGAATGCAATTGAGTGGGAAAGAACTATCTGGCAATGCTATCTGTCAGTTGAAACATCTTAATGACATTCATAGGTGGCTAAAGGTTATGAGGGTGACATGTAAGCCTGGAATCCTGCCACAATTCACCCACATAAATCTACTTGTAAATTTCCACTCTGTTTCTATAGGCAATGTACATGGCCTTCACTTGTTCCCACAATGATACTCTGATGTAGGTTAGGTTAGCAGATAATAGAACAACATCAGGTTGGAGGACAACCTTGATTTGCCAGTGAAGTCTTTGAAACATGACGATTTGTTATCTTGCTGTAGCAGATCAATTTTTCCCCAATTTTATATGCCAAGGTCAATTCACACAGTAGGCAGAGGCAAAACCAAGTTTGCCATCAAGTACTCTTGCAGCTGAGAACTGCAGCCAAACATGAGTCACACAAAATGAGAGATTCTTATTTTTTAGCACAACTCTTAAAGTAGGGGAAAGATAGAAATACTGGGCCTAAAGAAGAGAGTTGGGGGAAAATCTGTAATGTGAGTGAGATCAATAATCAAAAGAGAGCGGGAAAGGTGCACATTAGGAAAGTGACCTCTTAACAGAGTTGAGCTGAATAGCTTTGTATTTCTGTTATTGCCCACACGGTCTTTAGACAAAGTAGAACCTTTTCAGAGTTTTAAAAAATAGAGCAACCAAGGTAAAAGTCTTTAAAATGTCATTTCAAAGGGCACTGTGTCATGAAATTTTCAAGCAAGCCCTAAAGAAATTTTTATAGGCTTGGGAAAGGATGGAGATATTTTACAACATTGGCTAAAAAATTGATGCAAACAAAGGACTGAGCTGTGAAGATAAATTTGAGTAATCCACAGTCAAAAAAGGACTTCTTGTGGACTTTCCTTTATGTCCATTCTTAACACTATAACATCTCCGAGTTGTACCCAGAAAACTGGAAGAATTCCTAGTTTGCACAATCCAGGTCAAAAACCATGCAATCTTTATTTTAGCTTAGCCTTCTGGGATAGGGGCCCTGGACATTAGTGTACTCTTGTAAAACTAGATGGAATTTAGAAAACATGAAGCTTCTCAACTTTAGCTCTGGACCAGTCAAAATTATCTGTGGAAATTTACAGAAGGAAGTGTATGAATAGTCATGCCACTTGATGTAAAGAGAAGTTGAACCATAATGAAAATGAAGATGGCTGAGCTCATCATCCTAAACCCACCCCAAATCTCTTTTAACATTAAGTAATTCTATACATGGATAATTTATTCAGTGACCTTTGGGTACAATGATTTGAACTTATACCTAGACTAATAGGAATTCAATTTCACCAGCCCTGAGGAAATATCAAAGAATTTCCAGAAAATGTCTAGGTTATCATAATAAAAATATTATTTAAGATAATGCAATAATGTTAGATATCTGCACATTAGCTTGGCCTGTATATGTAGTAATTGGTATCATAAGGGATTAGGGAATTCATGCTATAAATAGAAGGAAAATATGTATGTCTATATGCCACAATGAACAGTTATTAGAAGGAGAACAAAATTCATCCAATCTGTGCACAACCCCCTTTTGTTAACAGCTGCAGCATGCAATGAAACTTGTATACTATTTTACAATGAATTGTTTAGAACTTTTCCTTTCTTAAAAAAGAAAGAAAAAGATTTCACAGGAAGTGGCTGTTTACTGAAAAGCAATCAGTGTTAACTAAAATTAGCAACAGATGTTTATGCATTGCATTTAAGCTGAAGAGAAAAAAGAAGGGTCTTTATTTATTGAATACACTTCTGTCATATTGCATACAGCGGACCACTGTTACTGGCATGGCTATCAAAAGCCAATTGTATGGCTGGTGTATCAATTACTCTATTCTGATAATTTGGAGACTGATTAAGTCAGACATAATTTTGAGAAGAGAAAAGGAAAATGGGTAATAAGCCCAAGAAACAAGTTAATGAGTATTTTAAGAGATAGCACAGCATTCCCATTCACAGAATCATCCAAATAAGAAGCACTTTTGAACCACAGTCTTGGCCACACTTTAACTGACCACTGTTCTATCAGCTTAAAGTATCTAAACCTGTAGGGTCCTTGTACCTATGACATGGAAGCAAAGCAGTGAAACCAATGCTTGAGAGCACTTTATTTTAAGAGGTGCTGGACATAAGATCCTATATGCTCTCTGAGGACAACAAGAACAACACTACTAAGGGAATCTGTAAAACATGGGCTAAAGACCAATTCATCCACAGACTGCCCTCAATCATGAGCTTTACCCCTTCTGGTAAAAAATATTCTTCTGCAGCTTCTCTCAAAACGGTAACATAAAGTGACATGTCTTCATTTGTTGTTGCTATTTTGAGAGGTACTGCAAGTGGAAACTGGAATAGCATAGGGTTTCTGGGATACTTGTGGAGGGTACATTGGAAGTAGTATTTCATGTTTTGATTAATGTGGAGGTTTCTCTCCATGATTTCAGGGCACCAACTGCCATAAAACCAGAATGAGTTAAAAAAAGTATGGAGTTGTGGACCTTTAGGGGCCTGGTAGGGATACAACTTTGCCCAGCCCTACTACATAGCAAGTCTTATATTCAATACATTGTGCAGCAGCAACTCTGCCTCCTTTTCTGCTGAGTGTTGTAATAATAAATTATGTGTAGGACATAGACAAGCAGTAGAAAGGGAACAATGTTATTTCCTATAATGGAGCTATAGTTTTTCCTCTGCTATTGCTAGTGGCAGTTCAGGTGCTAAAGGGCGAGTAGATGAGGGAACTCTTGGCTTTCCTTCCCCACTCTTACTTGACAAGATTGTGAAAGAGGCAGCTACCAAATTCAGAGGGTTAGAGGGAAAATGGAAGAGCCTTTGGATGATTGTTTATGGGTGGGAAGCTTCCCTGACACCCGTGAGAAGGCATAGACTCTCATGCTGAACTGCTGGGATTTAAGGATGTAAGAAAAAATGTTCACTCCAAGACTCTTGGTGAAAGCATCCATTGCATGCCACCCACAACTTGCTGTGAGAAATAGCATTCCTTTCCTGAACAACTCTCACATTTGAAAGGTTTTCAGAGCATTTCTAAGAAAGAAAATATGCATAAAATCATATATGCTGTTTTTAAAAAGTGGATATCTAAAATGTGTAGAATTTTTTAAAAAAAAATATGCACAGAAGTGCTGTAGTCAATGGGATACATGGGTACAAAAATGCAAACATTAGAGAAGTGGCCCTACTCTCTGTCTGTCCTTCCATCCTTTCAGGGACATCTGTTAAGAAGGACTTATTGGTGGCTGTTTCTAGGTTTTGGAGCTCCTTTTCTAAAGTAACAAGATCAGCTGCTCCCTGCTCTCTTTCCATAGGTAGCTACAGAAGTTTTTTACTTCAAAAATATCTATAATAGGAAAGGCAAACAGAAACAACAAAAATTGAGTTTGAAGCAGATATGTAAAACAACACAGAAAAACAAGGTTTATTTGCTTCCTTCTTTTGCAAATCACAAAATACTTCTAATTTAACTTCAACAGAAATCTGACAAAAACCTAGATGTGTAAATCAACCTCCCCATGAAACATTTCATATATATCTGCAAAACTTTGTTGAAGTCATTTGAAGGTTCTTCAATATTTTGCCTTGGTGGAGCCATCAAATTTCCTTCACATTTTGATTTACATGAAAGTAGGTGTAGTTTAATGGCCAGTTGTCTAAGGAAGAACCAAGGATAGCATAACATGGACAATGCTGACTGTAAGTAAGGCAAAGTGAGACTAAACACCAGTCAGCAGATGGTAGTGAACATGGGATGGCAGCCCACCACCCATTCCTCCAAGATGTTTGTTTCATTTCCCTCTGTTAAAGGACATGCCTAATCTTTCCTGATGGTCTGAAGCTAAGTGGGAAATGCTGATCTATGATAGTGGTAAGGAAAGGTTCAACTGCTAGTCTAGTGGTTTATTGTGTATGACATTGGGTGGAGATACCATCTTTCCCTCAGTTAGCAAAATACAATTCGAAAAGAATCTGTAGAGATAAAGAGAGGATAATTAATTTTTGTTTAATGTTTTGTCCAAGAAGCATGTTTAACTCTGCAGAATTTATTATCATGACAGTTCTGTGGGACAGGTTATTTTCATCAGTGAATTCACAGAGAGATCTCTTCAAGGCTATTTAACAAAGCGCAAACTTATTGGTGCCTGTGTTCAGGTGAGGTGCTGCTTGTAAGGGGGACATAATTTCCTAGGAATGGCTGCTGAATCATTTGATCCCTTAGCTTCTCTTAGGAGATTTGGTGGAGATTTTTTCAGAGACCAGCCTGAGTTCATTAATGTCTTGAGCTCAGTAAGGAACCCAGCTGTTGGGAATTACATCCATATACTAAGCCCATATGGGAGGCAAGCATATGCCTCCTTCCTTAGCCTTAGTCTAGTTTGCTTCCCTTTAGGCTTTGATCTGGTTGCCACAATTATATATAGTTTTCTACTCATTTCCTTCAAAGAATGACAGTTCATTAGCTTATGTTTACATACTGCTGTAGGAATAAACATGTGCATGCATGAACATGCATATACCTCTATTGACCAGATGTCACCCCAAATTCTTCCAGCCAAGTATCATTTCAAGATAAAGAGGCATTTCTAACCTGTAATCTATTTGCTTTGAGAAGCTTGCTGGAGTTTGTGGGTGGAATCTGACACATCATGAAGTTTCCACTGCAGCCTTGTAAGGAGTATCACCTATTTTTATTTCTGTTTTTCTTAATAGCTGGCTTTGTTGGCAATGTGTTTCTTACAGTGCAACTGAAGGCATTTTGTGGTTGTATCTGCAGTACAACTTATCTTTAGATCAGAATTCTCTAATGTTGATCGGGAGTAAGTATTTGTAGAGTATCCACTAATTCTTCATTCATTTCCCATTTATTTCATTGAAATGCTCATTGCAATAAGCTCAGGGCAGCTCACAAACTTCACACTCTTTTTTAACCTCACAGTAATCAAGTGCAGCAAGTTAAGCTGTGAACCCATGATTATCCAATGACCTATATGACTGAGTAGATATTTTGAATTCTATATTCACTATAGGGTTAATGGTTCATGTAACATGCATATTGTTTGGAACAACATATAGGGCCCATCTATACAGCACCTAAAACATCGGTTTCCCGAGTTAAAAGGGAGATGGGAGTGGTAAATCCGCAATGAACAAAAAGTACAGAGTAAAAAAGTCCCTTTTATCCCGATTCCAGCTGGAAAATGTGCAATTTGCATCACTGTATATCCCTGCACTCATGAAAAACATGTGATTTCCTTCCCTCCCCCTGTGGAGACTGCACTAGTGCATATTCACTTTTTAAAAGCCCATCTGATCAGCTGATTGGCCTGTGAAATGGACAAACAGCTGATTTAAAAGGAAGCATGGATGGAGAGCAATTAGAAATCTCTGAAACTCTTTATTTTAAACTTTATAATGTTAAATAGAACTTGAATAAACAATTGAGGGAAGAGAGAAATCCGGCAGAAGTTTTTCTTTTAAAATTCCCTCTGTTATGTGCTGACCTCATATGCGCACATGCAAATCGCCTTGTATTTATATTAAGATATTTGCATATGCGTATATATGGTCCAGTGCATAAGAGTTTTTGTTTTTTTTAAAGCAACCTTCTGCTGGATGTCCTACTGTTCACCCTCCATCTTGTTCCGATACAGAAGAAGCCTGTGAGGATGGCGGGGGAAGAAATTCCAGGACCCACAAGTCTGTGAGGAGATATGTTCCCAGGTCCTGGTTTTTGTTTTTTGTTTTTTTGTCCTCCATTTAAAACCTGCTATTTTGTGCTGTCTGAAAGCACCCAGAGTTGGAGTTTGGTGGGAAACACACTGTCATTGCATGAAGGAGCTGGAAGAGGATCTGTCCATGTAACTCATGAACATACATAGAGGTGCTCCATGCAAGGTAGCATTGTGGCGCAATCACTGTGGCAATTTCCTTGCCTGCTAGAAGTATATTTGGGCACTGCTGAAATTACTGTAGAAATTGAGAGGAGTTCTGTGTGAGAACTACTTAAGATTCACAAACAGTCTTGAAACACAGCAAGGATAATAGATAAATCTGAGTTCCTATTCTTGGTGCAAAACCTTAGAAGGATTTGAAGGATATGTACTTCAATTTTAGAAAGAGATACAAGTTCTTCACATTTGCTTCACATATATTAAGACATTCACATAAAACAAGTGTATTTTAAAAGTATGACAAGAAGTGATTCTTAATGGCATGTAATGCTCATGTCTAACTGATGGAGCATGTAAGCTCCTGATAACTGCATATCTGAATAATTGAAAGCTCACAGTGCTCTTGACATGGGGTGCCCCTTCAGATATTCAAATGTGTGGAGATCTCTTTCTCTCTCCCTCTCCCTCTCTCTCTCTCTCTCTCTCTCTCTCTCTCTCTCTCTCTCTCTATATATATATATATATAGCAATATCACATGCTTGCTGAATCTAGGTAATCTCCCACCAACCTGTGTCATGTCCAATAAAATCCTCCCCTCCCACTAATCCTGATTAAGGTGCAGGACATCCTTTGCAAAAGTGCAGAATAAAAAGGGAATGCAGAATAAAATTGCAATAAAGACTAAAAGAAATGCTTTCATCTTGAAATCGGTGGAATGTCATGTGCCCCAGAAACCACAGAGTTGAGGGAAAGATGTGGGAATATTACTGGTCATGCTGGTTGTAGAATCTTTGGGTTGTAGTCCAAAAACTGAAACCATATTTCTAAGCTCTAACCAAGAATTGGGAAAGTCTCTGTCATTTACAATAGATAGTATGAGCTAAATCAGTGGTTCTCAACCTGGTGTCCCCAGATATGCTTGGCCTACAACTCCCAGAAATCCCAGCCAGTTTACCAGCGGTTAGGATTTCTGGGAGTTGAATGCCAAAAACATTTGGGGACCCCAGGTTGAGAACCACTTAGCTAGATGGAGCAGTGGTCCCATTCATAGCAGCTTGCTCTCTTTTGTCAAATGAGTCATTTATTTACTTACTATATTTCTACCCCGCTCTATCACACCCTCCGAGCAGCTTATAGTTTTGGCAATCATTCAGTGCCACATTGCAATACAAAATATAAATACAACACATTAAACATTAAAATCAAAATCAAAATAAAACATATAAATACAATTTAAAACTGTTAATACATAGCACCTAGTCCCGTTGTCGTCATTCATGCCACTTCATTTATGTCTATTCTGTACTGCACTGTGGTTATGTTATTCCTCAAACACCTGGTTCCACAGTCAGGTCTTAACATTTTTTCTTGAAAACCAGGAGGGAGGGGTGCGATATAACATCTTTGTGGAGGGAGTTCCCAGGAGTTATGCTGGAAGAAGAGCACATTATTGTGTGCAAGTAGTGCACCAGTTTTCCAAAGCCACCGTAGACCGCAGTGCAATGTTCTGTGTCAAATGTGCCAAAGTGTACAATAAATAGGGGGAAATCTATTTTTATCCTTGCACACAGGAAACAAATCTATACTAAAGACACCTTCTCACACTAGTTAGCTGAATATGTGACTTGCATGCTATTGCTTTGGGCTTAGTCAGCACAGAGGGTGGGTGCTTGATACAGCTGCCCCTGATTTAACAAGACACAATGTGACCCACGCATCAGAATTCCACCAAAGGAGATTTGTTTCCATAATAGACAAGGGAAAGCAATGCCTTTGACAAGAGCATTTGCAGCTGCCCCTCTGTATTAAAGGTAACTGACTTTTAATAGGTCTTTGGCACTGACTCTTCAATCTGTAAATGTTATTCTATTTGAAATAATCTGCATGCATGTTGTTTTGGATACATTTAATAGCCTTTGTCACATGAAAGGCTGCTCTGCTGGGAGTGTATGTATGTGTGTGGGGGGGGGAGGAATTTGAATTCATCGAAGCTTTTTCAAATGTAATAATGATAGCAATTGAACACCTCGGTGCCCCTCAATATTACGTGAACCACAGCCATTTAAATTCAGAAATCACTGCTTTGTTGACATCTTCTTCACAGAAAGATGAGGAACTATGGGAACCCAAAACCTAAAGCATGGAATCTCTTCTTGTTTTGTCAGTGTATCACTAATAGATGTCACCTAGATATATTTTGATTTTTCTTGCCATGTCTTATTTGCACACATCTCTATTGTATGCAGTAGGATTTCATAGCACCTTTACAGACTAATTGAAAGAACAAAGCTTGTAGCATAAGCCTTTGTGGACTAAGAACTTCATTACACAAAGCTGTTACCCCACAGCAGGCATGCTATCATAGATAGTGGATACATACTGGGATGAGCACCTTTGATGTTGCACCACTCTCTGTTTGCACAATTGCGTTCCTTTAGCAATCCGTGGTCTTGTGAGCATACATCCGCTTACTCTTGTAACTCCATTTTGTTGGACTTCTGTTGTTCTGCAATTTTGTTTTTTTAATAATTTTTGCAGTTTTATCATTTAAAAACAAAAAGACAAATAAATGGATAAATATTATATAAACAGAAAACAGACGCCTCAGGAATAGTGATGGGAGGGGGGAGAGTGGGAGAGGAGCAGAATAATATCTCTCGATGTCACTTTACTGCCAGCATGTTGGCACAGAAGAGGAATGGACCCATTGCACAAGATAGGTGATGGGAATGTTGTTTGACTCAGAATGGTTGATGGGCTTTGTCTGTCAATAAGGAGGGACAGCTTAATTGCAGAGAGCATACAGATCAGCAGCATTGTGTCAAGTGATAGGGGCATCACCAAATGTCCAGCTTCAATGCTGGTTTGGTTGCCATGTGTGATAGTCCTAAGTCTGCTTTCACAGATACATACATAATTAGTCTATGAAAGCTTATGCTACCAACTTCATACTCTGAGCATGTCTCTAAGGTACTACCAGATTAGATTCTTTTGCATACTGATTTTCCAGACATTGACATCTTTATCATCTGTACCTTCACAATACATTTATATTGGTTTTGAACTACTTTAGCTGTCCTGCCTCTGTCTTAAGGGATTTGTAACTTGATCCTTACTAGGGCATACTAGCTTACTTCTGTGAACTACCATTTGCAAATTAACCTGAGAAGTTAATTGGACTAAATCGGTTTATATTTGCAGTGTAGACAATCACTCAAGGCACCAACATTGTAGTTCAGGGGAATAGAGAAGAATTCTGAGAAGGATCTAGAAGGATCAAGAAAAGGATCTCAATTACTTCATCAAAGTATAAGCTGTAAGATTCTTTAAGAATACAGCCCTGTCTAAGAATAATTGTGTAGTGGATCTGCATAGGAAGAATTATTATTTTTCCATCTTCTCCTACCAAGCTTTTCCTTTTACAGAGCCTGTTAAATGTAGGAAAATTACAACTCAATGGCAGAGAATATGGTTTTTATGACAAAAGTCCCAGGTTAAATTCTTGGCATATCCAGTTAAAAGGCTTTGGTAGAATTTGATGGCCAATCTTTCTCTCTGACTGAGAGTCACTCAGAAGTGACGAGTGAAATAAAAGATGGATAAAGATTTTGAATGATGACTTAAGGCAGTCCTGATGGTGTGCTTTATCTTATGAGATTTTTTTTCATAATATTGGCCTTTAATGTGTCAAACATAAATGTGTTGTTGTTTTTCTCATGGCAGGCTTATACACTTACCTTTCTGATATATACTTAATACCACTTGCAGCTGTCTTCATCCTCTATACAAGATAAAATTATGTTTCAGACAAATACCATATCAGTTAGTTCTTGGATCCCATGACTAAGCTTAAAATGTGTATTCAAAAGCAGCTCAAGTGAAAATATGGTTTATGGTTTTCTTGCCCCATTTGCCAAAATAATCACTGTTCCTTCTTTTGAATTTCAGTTATGATCTGAAAAGCTTTGAAACTGTCTTCATAAACCTCTTAAATGCAAACACCTAAAGTATGTGGAAAAAAGAAGGCATATTCAGTAGAGTATAAGCTGTCGTTCTTCGGTATTGGGAGGACTGAGAAATTTATTCTTATGAATAAACCTTATGCACAATTTATTGGACTAATATAAGGTTTGGGAAGAGTTTCAAGAAGTAACCTTTTTGCTTTCAGATTCCAGAAATTACCTATTATTAGCCATGCTGGCAAGATAGGGAGTGGGATTCTGGAACATATAGGTTTTAAAAACTATTTTTTCCCAAACTGTGAAATTAGGCCATAGTTTCTATATTGCATCTGTCCACATTGTGTGATGCAATTCTCACCATAAGACAAACTCGTGCATATTATAATGTTTCTTTTAGGACAAAGAATGTATACAAATATGCAAGTCATATGAACATACATTTAAAATATCTATTTAAATATGGGGCTTTTAAAATGTTTAAAAACGCAATTAAGAATATTTGTGGCAATAGAATGAAATGAGCTGACACATGAGGACCTGCAAAACAGAAATAGTACAGATAGGCTGGTTTACCTATCTCTAGTTCAGTGGTTCTTGCACAGCACAATTATGCTGTGGAAAGAAATGACAAGACAACATGTCCCTGAAGACCCCAACACTGGCATTTAGCTCTGGATCACAGATCAGGGCCACAAAATAGCTAGAGAAAATAGTGTTGTGCTTACTCAGGATGGAGTTAATACACCCACTGCAATCATATATAAACTTGCAACATAGCTTACAGATACAAATAAATGGGGAAAGGTTTCCTTTTCCAGTGACAACAACCAATCCCTAATGATGTGCAAAAGCTCGACTCCTAGCAACACCATCACCAGCATGCCAAGAGTCACAATAACTATGACAAATGTTTGCAGCCCAGGCTTCCAGACTTGCAGTTATTATTTATCATCCCCACCAATGTAATTGAATTACTGTTTGCCTTCTGGTAAATTGAAGAACTCCCCCTTAGCCTCAACCCACTGTCATGCTAAAAGTGTAGATAGCTGGGATGTTTCCCTGCTGTAGTTCAAAAACAAGGGAACATCCTTGACACCGTGCATCATAATGCACTCGACAAAATACACACAGCATTTTTGTGCCTGCCAAGAGAGCAGCTGATAACAACAGGAAGCCAGAACCTCAGTAAGGCATCTGTGTTCTGAATGTCCATTGTTGTTGGCCAGGGCTAAGAGTTCAAGCAGTGCTCATAATGTATAGAGGCATAATGAGAGATGGCAGGGGGAAAAGGCAAGCTTTCACAGTCCCTTCATTTCTAGCTTTGGCTCCCAGATGCCTGCTGCTCACATAACACTCTGAGCTCAAGAAGTACAGAGTACAGTTCACATCTTGCTTCAAGCAAGTGTCCTGTCCAAACCTCCTGTGATCATTTTATTCCAGTTTCCAGTTTTGTACATGGTATACCACACTGGGGGCTATTCAGAAAGCTTTTGAGCAAAGGACATTTTAATCCATTGTCTTGTTCCAAAGCAGCTTTGTGCTTCTGGAGCTGAAGACTGTGCCTCACGCAACAAGATTTCACCAAGGAATGAGAAGGAATTCCATCTCCAGACACAGAGTGAGAGAAATAATTAGTTGCTTTGGAACAGAAAGACTTATTTTGCTCTGTTACCATAGGAAAGCTGAAGTCTTTTTCTTTGAAAAGTTGCTGTGCATTATGCACAATATGACCTGTTTTAAATGCTTCTGCACTTGTTCTGAGTAAGCAGGAGCCCATGAAAAAGATTTGTAGGAAGAAGCCTCCTCAAAGTGTACTTAGTTCATTATCTGGGGAACTGTGAGGACTGTACTTGGAAAAAGGCAGAATTATTTTGCTGTCTAATCTGTTTTAAGGGATTGCTAGAAGGAAAAGAGACAGTCTGGTTTTCTAGCCAAAAGATATTTTTAAAACATGGATATTTCTAACAAGTTGGTGTAGAATGTTGGCCATACCTTCTTCAAAAGCATGGCATAGTTTGGTAATAGACCACATGTTTTACAGATACATGGTATCACGTTCAATTCAGGATATCCATTGCTTTTAGTTTTAAGATGCTTTAAGGCGAACAGGAGTTCCTTGGCAAGATTTGTTCTGAGGGACCTTTTCTTTGCCTTGCTCTGGGAGTAAGAGATTATAATTTGGTCAAAGCCATCCAGTGGGTTTCCATGACAGATGAGCGATCTGATCCCTGGTCTCTAGTAGCATTGTCCGTCCATACACTCAAACCATCACACCACATTGGCTCTAATAAAATATGATAACAAAATTAATACATCATAATGTGAAACATCCCCAGATTTGGTCCCATGATAAGACAGACTGAAGCAGTTGCCTTGGACAGCAGAATTTGTAACAAAGTATTAGTTATTTATTTTGTCAATGTTAGGCAAAATATACTGTATATACTCGAGCATAAGCCTAGTTTTTCAGCCTTCTTTTTAAAGACTAAAAAAGCCCCCCTAGGCTTATACTCAGGTGAGGGTCCTGGTTATACTCTGGTTATATTTGGGTCAGCTTATACTCGAGAATATATGGTACATTTATTATTTTTCTCTATTATTATTGGTATTATTACATTTATTATTTTTCTCTATTATTGTTGCTACTATTACATTTATTTTACTCTATTATTATTATTATTATTATTATTATTATTATTATTATTATTAAAATACTTTTTATTAAGGTTTTCAAGTTTTATACAGTGAAAGTGGGGAAACAAAAATCTTTGAATAGGAAAGTAGGAAAGAAAAGATAGGGCTACATAGGGAAAGAAGAGAGAGAAGGAAGAAAAAAGAAAAAAAAGGAAGGGGAAGGGGCTATATTTACACATTGACTTCCGTTCTTCTTCCATCTGTTTTATGTTCTTAGTATTTTTTCTTAAGAGTAACAAAGTCTCTTTCCCCTTTGGTCTTCAAGTTTAAGTTACCACATCTCTTTTTATACTTGATAGTTCGCATTCATATAATCTTCCACTAATGACCAATCAGTAATTTTTACTCCTCTGCCTGGATTCTTTTTTAATAAATATGTTAGTCTATCCATATCTTTTATCTCCAATACTTTATTTACCCAATCTTCTTTATCCGGAATATTTCCTAGTTTCCACATTTTAGCAAAAACCATTCTTGCAGCTGTCGTAAAGAATGTTAGTAGTTTTTCTTTATTTAGATCACCGATGAGACTGGTTTCGAACATCCCCAATAAATATATTTCAGGTTTCATTTTGTACTTAATTTGTAATATTTTCTGGCATTCCTTATGTATCATATTCCAAAATATCTTTATCTTGTCGCAAGACCACCAACAATGATAGTATGAACCTTCTTTAGTTTTGCATTTCCAACATTTGTTATTGAATTTTTATACATCAAACTTAATTTCTTTGGGTAAGGTACCACTGGTGTAGCATTTTCAACCAATTTTCTTTTAGGTCCGTTGCGTAAGTGAATTTCAATCTCCTTTGCCAAATTTCTTCCCACTCTTTCATTTGAATGGGTCGCTCTATATTCCTTGCCCATTTTATCATTGAGTTTTTAATTTCCTCTGTTTCAGTAGCCCAATCTAACAATTTACTATAGATTTTCATTATAAGTTTATTTTCTGTTTTTAGTATCATTTCCCAGAAATCTTCCTTTTCAGAAAAACCCAATTTCTTGTCATTATTATAATGCTCTCTAATTTTCAGCTATTGAAGCCAAGTCACTTCCTTAAAAGATGTTTTAATCTCTTCGTGTGTTCTCAAAGTAAGGTTATTTTTTTCCCCTATTAACAAATCTTTATACGAGGGCCACTTTGTCCATCCTAATAACTGTCTTTGGTTTGCTTCAAGCGTTGATAACCATCTTAGTGTCTTATCGTAAAAGTTTCTTCTATATCTATCCCATACATGAAATAATGAAGAACTAATAAAATGGTTTCCAATTTTTTCCCCTTGGCAGTATGCATACCACCCTCTTCGTAGGTCAAATCCTTCAAGTGTCAAAATTTTGGGGTTGGCTAGTTTTATCCAGTCCTTGATCCACACCAGTGAGCACGCTTCAAAATATATTTTAAAATCAGGAAGGCTGAAACCACCTCTCTTTTTAGAGTCTATAATTGTTGTATATTTAATTTTAGGTTTCTTCCCCTTCCAAATAAACTTCACCAGATCTTTATTCTATTCTTTAAAAATCTTAATGCTTTGAATTCTCAGTAAATTTTGGAATAAATATAATAATTTAGAGAGTATATTCATTTTAATTGCCGCAATACTTCCTAGTAATGCTAGATTTAAAATTTTCCAGGTTTCTAATTCTTTCTTTATCTCTTGCCATTTTACCGTAAAGTTATTTTTCAAAAGTTGATTATTTTTACTAGTCATCCATATTCCCAAATATTTTATCTTTGCTGAGATTATAATGCCAGTTGTTTGTTGTAATGCCTCTTGCTTCTTTTTAGTCATGTTTTTGTTAGTATTGCTGTTGTTTTTTAATTTATCTTGAAACCTGCCAATTGACCATATTCCTCAATCTTATCTATCAATTTTTGTATGCTATTTCTTGGGTTCTCAATGATACAAATGACATCATCAGCAAATGTTCTTATTTTGTATTCTTGTTTGTCAATTCTGATTCCTTTTAAATCCTTGTCTTAGGAATACATTTCACGGCTAATAATTCCAAATTACTAAAAAACAACTATGAAGCAACATGGATAAAAATCAAAAAAGATTTAGAAAAATGGAAATTTCTAAATATATCCTTGATGGGGTGAGTTGTCATGATAAAAATGATGGTTTTACCTAAATTATTATTTCTGTTTCAATCACTACCAATAATAAGAACAGACCACTTATTCAAAATTTGGACAAAGGATATAAACAAATTCATATGGAAAAATAAAAAAGCAAGAATCAATATAAATCTACTAAGGGATGACACGAAATGAGGGGGTTTGGGTCTTGCAGACTTAAAATGCTATTATGAAGCATGCAATTTAATATGGATGAAAGATTGGGCAAACTTAAAACATGGGAAACTGTTAACTCTGAAAGGCCATGACTTCAGATCAGGTTGGCACAATTATATATGGTACAACAAAAGAAAAACAGAATTTTTTTAGCAATCATTTCATAAGAGCTTCAATAATAAAAGTTTGGGAAAAATATAAAGATAGATTTTATAACAAAACCCCTCTATGGATCTTGCCCATAGAAGCAAAACACAAAAGAGAGTTTAACAAAGAGAATTGGCTGACATATCACCAACTATTAAAAAAACAAAACAATGAATTCATAATCAAAACACAAACCGAAATTAGAAAAACACACGAACATATTTCATGGTACCAATACTATCAAGTACAAGCAAGTTACAAAGAGGACGCTAAAAAGGGTTTCAATCAGGAAAATGGAATGTGGGAAATTGTAATGCAAAAAGACACAAAATTAATATAATTACTCTATCAACAATTATTAATCTGGGTAACAGAAAAAGAACAAATCAAGGAATGTATGATCAAATGGGCAAAAGATGTAGGACATAATTTAAATTTGGATCTTTGGGAAGAGATTTGGAGAAAAAAAATACACTGCAGCAATTGATATTAGAGAAAATTGGTACAAGATGCAATTCCGCTGGTATAACACCTCGGAAAGGCTAGCAAAATTTAACAAAAAAAACCCTCCAAAATATACTGGAAATGTGGGGGGAAAACAGGAACTTTATTCCACCAATGGTGGGACTGCCCAAAAATTAAAGAATTTTGGAAGTCAGCACACAAAATGATGCAAAAAATGTTAGGAATTAAATTTAAATTAAAACAAGAAACATACTTATTAGGATTCACAACTACAACATTAAAGAAAAATGAAGGTAGAACATTATTCTATATTAGCGCAGCAGCAAGATTGACTTTAGCAAGAATATGCAAAAAGGAAGAAGTCCCAAATGCTGAAGATTGGCTGATTAAAATAATAGATATTATGCACGTGGATATACTGACACAAAAGATAAGAGAAGGGAAGAATAAAACAGATTGGACAAAAGTGGTAAACTTCTTAAGAGAAAGAAGAATGAACTTCATGATAGATCTGTCTTGCATATAAAAACAAATAAAAAGATGGAGGCTAGAATAAATGAAAGAAACTGTCGAAGAAAACGAAAGGAAAGTCTTCGAAGCATGCATGGGAAGTCAAAGCACCACTCCCCCCCTTTTATTTTTATTTTTTTCTCCTCCTCTTATTGCATATATATATGTGTGTGTGTGCGTGTTTATCCTATTGTTATTTTTCTCTCTCTGTCCCTCCTTCACTTACTCCCTTTTCCTACTATTCTCCACTATCTAGTCTGTTCCCCCACTTTTGATGTATCCTTTTCTTTAAGAAATAAATAAAAACTATATTGCAAAAAAATAATAATCCTTGTCTTCTCTTATACTTCTCATTAAAATCTCTAATGTGAAAATAAATATTAAGGGCGAGAGGGGACACCTTGTCTGGTGCCTTTATTTATCAGAAATTCTTCCGTGGGTTGGCCATTTATTATTATTTTTGCGCTTTGTTGTTTGTAGATCGCTGAAATTGCATTTTGGAATTGAAAACCCATATCTAATTCTTGAAATAGCAGTTTGAAAAAGTTTAAATTATCAAAAGCTTTCTTTGCATCTAGAGAAAGCAAAGCTAATTCCTTTTGATGATGTGTTTCATAGTATTCCAATGTGTCTAGGATAATTCAGAAGTTACTTTAGTGCTTCTTTCTGGTAAAAATCCCGCTTGATCTTCTCCAATCCAATTTTTTAAAAAGTATTTTAATCTGTCCGCCATAATATTTGAGGAGATTTTATAATCGATATTTAGGAGAGAGATTGACTGATAGTTTTTTACGTCTTCCATATGTGTACCTTCCTTATGTATCATTGCTATCTCCGCCTTTCTCCATTTTTCTGGTATTTCTTTATTTTATAAGATCTCATTCATTACTTTTTTAAAGAAGTGAGTGACCTCTTCTTGCATAGTTTTATAAAAGACACCAGTAAAACCATCTCAGCCCGGTGCTTTGTTAACTTTTTAATCTTTTATAGTCTTTTTGATTTCTTCTTCAGTGATTTCTTTATTTAAAGCATATCTTTGCTCTTCTGATATTTTAGTTAATCTTTGTTTACTCAAATATTCTGAGATCTGGGTCTATATTTTCATCTGTGTATAGTCTCTTGTAAAATGTTGTAAATTGGTTCTTTATTTTCATTTCTGTTGTGTATGTTATATTACCTGTCTTGATTTTAGAAATATGTTGCGAAAGTCTCTTTTTCCTTATCTTTCTCGCTAACCATTTTCCTGGTTTATTCGCATTTTCAAACAAGTACTGTTATAAATATTTCAGCTTATTTGCAATGTGATCTGTTTCTATATTACTTATTTCCTTAATAATATATCCAAAATTTTTTTTTGTATGGGAGTCTTTCGGGTTCCTTTTAAGTTCCTTTTCTTTAATCTCTATTTCTTTATTTATTTCATTAATTTTTTGCTGTCTCAGTTTCTTTTTCCTCGTGCTTTGCTGAATCAAATGGCCTCTTATAACAGCTTTATATGAATCCCAAACTATTTTAATCTTTGTTCCGGGAATATCATTTGTTTTGAAAAAGTCTTTTGTTATGTTTTTGTTTATAAGAATATCTTCTGATTTAAGCAAATTATCATTTTGTCTCCATCTAATTCTTTCTCTGTTCCGATTTATTATCATTTCCAATGCATTATGGTCAGATCCAATTTTAGTTGTTAAAGTTTTGGAAGTCCAATTCATATCAATCCTAGACCAACTTTGGTGCCTGTTAGAATAAAAAATGTAGTCCTTCTGGTTAGGATTGTATTCTCTCCATGTATCATCTAGACCAAATTTTTCTTTAGATTTTAGAAAGCTCCTTGGAAGGGTACTAGTCATATCTTTTTTCTTTTTTGTATTATTTTTTGTTTTATCCATATTTTTATCCATAACTCCATTGAAATCTCCAAATAATATTATATCATCAAATTCTAGTTGTGAAATCGTTTAGGACCATTTGGAGCGTAAATATTGCACAGGAGAATATTTTTCATACCAATCATGATTTTAACTATTATTATCCGACCATCTTGGTCTTTGAATTGTAGTTCCGAAGGAATTTTTTCATCAATATAGAGGACTACCCCTCTCTTTTTCTCTTCAGCTGATGAATAATATTCCTTACCTAATTTACTTTGAGACAGATATATTTGTGTGCTTTTTTGCAATATGTGTTTCTTGAAGGGCCACTATATTGTAATTGTTTTTCCTAATTCGATTAAAAATTCTTTTCCTCTTATTTGGAGAATTAAAACCATTAACATTGTTTGAATAGCATTTTGTACAAGGTCAGACATTATTAATTTCCTCTTCTGGTTCCAAGTCGCCATTATTTTTATCATCTTCATTTCCATCATCAGTTGGTAAAGCCATTGCACCTGGGCCTTCTTCCGCAGAATGATACCTCGCTCTCTTTGGTTTCTTTCCCTTTGAAGCTGAGAGATTTGGGGATGTCTGTGATTTTAGTACTTTTTCTTTTTTCAACATTTTATAAAATTCTCTTACCTTTTCCTCTGTTGTTAACCAGTATTTGTTTTCTTTATAAGTAACCGTTATTCCCTCTTGTCTTTCCCATCTAAATCTAATTTGTAACTTCTTTAATTCATCCATTAAGAAAAAATATTTTCTTCATCTGTTCAATATTACCAAAGGGAATTCTTTAAGTACTGCAATTTTTGTTATTATGATTATGATGATGATGATGATGATTATTATTATTCTCCTTACTAATTTTTATTTTTCACCTAGTATGTTTCTCCAATGTCCAATATATAAGTCCACTAGTAAATAATAGTAGCCTTTTATTTCTCCCAACAAATAAAGTTATATCACTATCTTCCTTCAGTGATAACTCAGCCCAGATATTTCCTCATCCATGTAATTCTAATATTGTCTCTTTTGGTCTTATTTGAATAACAATTTAGTCCTTATTTAATTAATAGTCTCTTTTATTCTGGATCTTCTTTATCTTCCCCTTCGTCCTTAAACCTCTTGGTCCTCTTCTTGCCCCACGATGTCTCTCTCCCGTCGTCCATTCTCCTTTCCTCCTGAGTCTCCTTCTGATCTTCTTTCAATAACTATTGTTCTCTATCCATTTTAAGCTAGTCCATAAGTCAGAATCTTCCCTCACACTCTTTACTCTTTATACTTGGGACCACCCCCTTGTTTTTATTTCTCCGTCTTTAAATTTCTTCCTGCTCAAATTTGCGTTATAGTTATGTTATAGTTGAATGTCCTTTCCTCTAACCATTCTTTCTCACTATTTCTCTATGGTTTCCAGTACTTTTAGTCCTCCCGGTTCATTTGTTTATATCCGCCGTCTCCTCTTCCAGTTTCCAGCAACGCTCTTATCTTCTCCCGTAAGGTCTATGGTCTGTGCAGCCTTCCTGCAAGGCAACCCGCTCGCCGATGCTCCTCGGACCCACTTGACCCTCACCCTTGAGGGATGGAGATCTCTGGGGTCTTCGAGGATTCGCGAGGGGTGAGGGAGCTAAAAGCTCTACCTGGTCACCGATTGCAGTTTGGCTTGCTAAGAGCCCTTAGCAAGCCCTGCCTGTCACCGTCATTGCTCACTGGAAGTTATTATTATTATTATTATTATTATTATTATTATTATTATTATTAATAATAATAATAATAATAATAATAATAATACCTTTATTGTTTCACTCTGATCTTATTATTATTATTGCATTTATTATTTTACTCTATTTATTACATGTATTATTTTCCTGTAGCTATTATTATTATTATTATTATTATTATTATTATTATTACATGTATTATTTTACTCTATTATTATTAAAAGGATACATAAGCACATTTACATTGAAGAAGATGAGAATGATTTGATCAGAGTTGGATATTCTTATCTTAAATTTGAGCTTTATGTAAATATTCAAAAACATTTAACCTACTGAAGCCTCAATTAATGCAATTTTATTGATATCTATTTTTATTTCTGAAATTTACCACCCCTGGCTTATACTGGAGTCAATGTTTTCCCAGTTTTTTGTGGTAAAACTAGGTGCCTCAGCTTATATTTTGGTTGGCTTATACTCGACTATATATGGTAGTTACTTAACTAGAGTATACCCATTTAATAATCTATACTTATTAGATTCAATAAGCCTACTCAAACTGTTGGATTAGCTCATTGCATTATTTCTGTTAGAAATTGAGAATATGGTCTTGAATATAGTCTTATTACCTTGAATATGGTCTTATTACAACTGAAAAACATATTTTGTTATGACCGAAAAAGTGAACAAATATTTCGCTATGTCTTGACTGAAATCTTCTACTGTAGGGTTTCCAAGGGATCAATAAAGCATCTTTGGGCAAAACTAGTCAACAGTCTACCAATTGTCTATGTATTCTGTAGGCTACAAACAAGGGTTTTAAAATAAATATCCATGATACAGTTTATCCATAAAAGAGTCTGCTTCACTCACCCCACTTCATTCTTATTGTTATTATGTTCATAAACTGCCTAAGACTTGACTTAACAGCTCTCAAATGACACTTATATTTTATTTTCAATGATCATTTTATGAATTTTACATTTAATACTGCTTTTATATACCAGAACCTTGTGTATGTTACTGACAGAGTTCATTTCATTCTTTCCCATCCCACAGTACTATCTAGAATGAGTAATGAAGATGTCTCATATATGGATTCAGAAAGGCAGAATGTTTCTGATTTGTTTTTTATAAATAAATTTTTATTTGAAAGGAAAGTGAACATAATAAGAAGCAAGATATTATATAATGTTAAAACTATGCAGCTACATTCTAGTTACTACAACAACCTACAAAATGACATCAAAACACAAACACACAAACAAAATTCACACAGATACATGCTGACTACACAAACAAGGAAACAGTTCCACGAACCTCACACTCACTATCTGATAGTTTTTATCCCTTAATATTCCACTCCCTTTAAATTATATTATATAACCACACTTCTTTTGGTAACACCCTTTCAATTCATAAATCCTAGAGTTGACATTTGTCTCATTATTTTTCTAAAAAGGTAATAAAGATCTTCTTAATCAACACAGTAAGTTTGTCCATCACATCTAGTTTACTGATTTTTGTCAACTGTTCTCCTTGTATTGGGATAACTGGTTCCTTCCATCTCTGAGTATGTCACGACCCTGGCTACAGAGCACCAATAACCATACGCAGAAGCCAGAATCTATCTAATATCTTTATTAAGGAAATATATAAAGTTAGTAAAAGCAAATGTAAAAGATAGTCCAGAAGCAGACCTTTCAGGAAAGGCCAAAATTAGTCCAAGGAAATAATGTCCAATATGAAATATTAAGGTCCAAAGTTGTAATCCAATAACCGAAACACTCACTTTGCCAAGCAAAGTGAGGGGAGATGACAAGGTCCTTTAGTCCATAAAACTTGAGCGTGGCTAGGAAATAACTTGATAATAGAAACAAGGCTTGAACGTGGAACAAGGTAACTAAGAACAAGAACAAGGTCCGTGGAATAACTTGGTAAAATCCGTGAAACAAGGCAAGGATTAGTCCTGGGAAACAAGGCAAGGTCCGCAGGTAAACAAGGCTGGGAAGCAAGGCGAAGGCTGGATAGCAAGGCAAGGCTTGAGCATGAGCGAGGCTTGAATCGGAACGCGTTGTCCAGACACGACTCGCTCCGTAGGCTGACGAATTGACTCCGCGAAGTTGCTACGCGGGCAAAACACCTATATAGAGTCCAACTTTCTCACCAAAGCGGTTCTCTGGGAATCAGAAACGAAAGCTAAACTCTGAGACCAGATGTTAAACTCCTTAAAGATTCTCACGAGAACCAGTGTTAATTGGCAACATTCTTAGCTGCTATCCTCGCACTCCTGCGCGAAGCTGAATCCAAACTTCTCTGTTGTTTACAAAACTCCCGGCGCAAGAACACGGGAGAAGTAGGCACTGGGGTTGTTTGACATACTTCTGGGGCACAACTTTCTTGCAGGTGCAAGGTTCCCAGATCTGCCTGGGAAAGATCTGGCTGAGAGGAATCCAGTTCAGACTGGGAAGGTAAAAAACCCAAGTTTTCATCTTCATCAGGAATTACAATGTCCTGAGCAGGACTACAAGGCCCATGGTTCATCACACTATCCCCCTCCTCAGGGCCCCTCCCAAACTGGGATCCTCTCCCCGAGGCGCGAGGTCGCGGTTTGGTGGGATAGGTCAGATGAAAGCGACGGGTTAGATCAGGTGCATGGACTGTGGAGGCGTCTTCCCAAGAGCGTTCCTCAGGCCCAAAACCCACCCAGTCAATGAGATATTGTAGGCGGCGGCGATGAAAGCGAGAATCCAAAATGTCCTCAACCTCGAACTCCTCCTCCCCATTCATCAAAACAGGAGGGGGGGCCGGTTGGACTGTATCAGGACGCACACCATCCGCCGGAAGGAGCAGGGAACGGTGAAACACTGGGTGGATGCGCATTGAACGCGGAAGTTGGAGTTTGAAAGTCACGGGGTTTAATTGCGCCACCACTGGATAGGGGCCGATGAAACGGGCATCTAACTTCCGGCAAGGGCGGTGGGAGGGCAGAAAGCGAGTGGACAGAAAAACCCGATCTCCTACCTTGATTTCAGGGCCCGGCTGGCGGTGTTTGTCAGCGTGGCGTTTATAGTCCTCTTTGGCTTGGTCCAGTTGCTGGAGCAAAAGTTGTTGCACCGCTGCGAGTTCCTGCAGCCAATCCTCTGCTGCGGGAACTTCTGAAGTTTCAATGACAGGGGGAAAGAAACGTGGATGGAAGCCGTAGTTTGCAAAGAACGGCGTTTCTTTTGTAGAAGCTTGAACTCCATTATTGTAGGCAAACTCAGACAGTGGTAACAGAGAAGCCCAATTGTCCTGTTGGTAGTTTACATAACAGCGAAGATACTGCTCCAAAGTGGCATTGGTGCGCTCCGTTTGCCCATCTGTTTGGGGATGATGAGCTGAAGATAAGCGAGAGTCTATGCCCAGTAGTTTTTGTAGTGCCTTCCAAAAACGAGAGGTGAATTGAGATCCACGGTCTGTGACTAAACTCTTGGGCAATCCATGTAGTCTGAAAACATGCTGAAGAAATAGATCCGCAGTTTCTTTGGCCGTGGGGAGGCCTTCGCAGGGAATGAAATGGGCTAACTTGGTGAAAAGGTCCACCACCACTAAGATCGTGGTGAATCCACAGGAAGGTGGTAGGTCAGTGATGAAATCCGCGGAAATTATTTCCCATGGGCGAGATGGGGTAGGAAGGGGGTGTAAAAGCCCTGAGGGCTTTTCCCTTCGTATCTTGGAGCGCTGGCATACTGGGCAGGTGTTGACATATTTTTCCACATCCTTGCGGATCTTGGGCCACCAAAAATCCCTTAGGATCAAATGCATAGTTTTAAATAGTCCGAAGTGTCCTGCTGGTTTGCAGTCATGACACAGGCGAAGCGCTTTTTCCCTGCCCGGTCCGGGTGGGATATAAACATGATTTCTATAGCAGAGCAGCCCATCTTTAAGCGAAAAGGGAAAATGCAGACCTTGGCGAAGTTGGTCCTGCGCCCAGGCATCTGCTTGCTGACTAGCCCTGATTTCTTGAGCACAGATGGGTCCTGGAGTAGGGGAAGTTGAACCAATGGGAATGGATTTGGTGTTCCCCACCGTGAGCGTGGCAAAGTTCTCGGGTTGTAGCAGTTGGGATTCAAAGGTCTCCTTGCGTCCTGCAGCGTATTCCGGTTTACGTGACAGGGCGTCTGCTTGCTTGGTTTGGGCTGGGGTCACATAATGGATCTGGAAGTTGAAACGTTCAAAGAATAAAGCCCAACGTTGCTGCCTCTGGTTTAGTTTGCGGGCAGTTCTTAGGTGTTCTAGATTACGATGATCAGTGTGGACTTCAATGGGAAATTTGGCCCCTTCTAGCCAATGTCTCCAAGTTTCAAAAGCTGCCTTTATGGCCAGTAGTTCTTTTTCCCAAATGGTATAATTTTTCTCTGGTGTGGTTAGTTGACGGGAGTAAAAGGCACAGGGATGAAGGTGGTCTCCCACCGGTTGTAAGAGTACAGCCCCAATTGCCACATCCGAGGCGTCCGCTTGCACAACAAAAGGGGTTCCAGGATCTGGGTGCTGTAGAATTGGCTGGGACGTGAATAATTTCTTTAGTTGCTGGAACCCTTTCTCTGCTTGATCAGTCCAGCGGAAGGGCTGTTTTCCACGGATGCAGCTAGTGATTGGGTCAGACCAGTGGGCAAAATCTGGAATGAACTTGCGGTAATAATTCGCGAACCCCAAGAAACGCTGCACCTCTTTCTTGTTAGTTGGCGCCCGCCATTCCAATACTGCTGAAACCTTGGCTGGATCCATGGAGAGCCCTAAAGGCGAGATGCGGTAACCAAGGAAATCTACCTCTTGTAGATCAAAGGCGCATTTTTCCAGTTTGGCATAAAGTCCATGATCCCGCAATCGTTGTAACACCATTTTGACGTGGTTCTCATGTTCTGATTGTGATCTAGAAAACACCAAAAAATCGTCCAGGTAGATTATCAAGAACCTGTCCAGATAGTCCTGAAAAATGTCATTGACAAAATGCTGGAACGTTGCGGGGGCTCCGCATAAACCGAAATTCATAACTCGGGACTCGAATAATCCGAATTTGGTCTGGAAGGCGGTCTTCCACTCGTCCCCTTCCCTGATGCGAACTAAGTTGTAAGCCCCCCGAAGATCCAGCTTGGTGTAAACCTTGGCTCCTCGAAGCCGATCCAGTAGATCCGAGATTAAGGGCAGGGGATAGCTGTTCCGCTTGGTGATATTGTTCAATGCTCTGTAGTCCACCACCAATCGTAGTTCCCCTGACTTCTTCTTCACAAACATCACTGGAGAGGCGGCTGGGGATTGAGAGGGTCTGATGAATCCCTTGCGAAGGTTTGTCTCTAGGAATTCCCTGAGAGCTTCTTGCTCTGGTTCAGTCAGGGAGTAGAGATGCCCTCGCGGGATCGGGGCCCCCTCCACCAAGTCAATGGCACAGTCATAAGGTCTATGTGGGGGTAATTTCTCGGCTTCTTTCTCATTGAATACATCCCAATACTCGGAGTACTTCTTTGGCAAGGTGATGATGGGCTCGGTGTCTGTGGCATGGCATACCTTGGCTACGAGGCAATGGTTTTGGCAGTACGGTGAAGCAAACTGCAGTTCTCTGTTGGACCAGGAGATGTTAGGGTCGTGGAGAGTCAGCCATGGAATTCCCAAAATCACAGGGAAATGGGGAACCTCGGTAACAAAGAAGGAAATCTCTTCCATATGTTCTCTTATCCACATCCTGGTGGGTTCCGACCATTGACTTACGGGGCCCGTCTTGAGGGGGCGGCCGTCTATGGCTTGCACCACACGGGCATTCTTGAAATCATGATATTGTAATCCCAGAGAGTCGGCATACTCTCTATCAATGAAGTTGTTGGTAGCTCCAGAGTCGATCATGGCGTGGATCATGACGGGTCCCCTTTTTGCTGACCATAATGTGACCACGAGAAGGAACAGGACCCCGGTTGGCGGCTCTTGAATGGATTTTTTGACCGGGTTGGCGAGCCTCTCTACACCCGGTCGTTGGCTTCCCCCGCCGGCTGTGTGCCAGTCGGCTCAGACGTCTTCGTCTCCGTGGAGGACGCCGCCGCAAGCCGGGCGGCAGGCTTCCCCTTGGCTGGGCACTCTCTGGCGAAGTGGCCCCCGTTCCCGCAGTACCAACAGAGGTTTAAGCGTTGACGACGGGCCTTCTCGGCGGCATCTAGTCTGGGACGCACATTGCCCAACTGCATCGGCACCTCCTCGCCTCCTCTGGGGTATGGGGTTGGCGGTGGGGTTCTCCACACTGGACGTGGCTGAACGCTGGCGGGAGCGGGGGGTTTTGCCCCGGCTCTACTGCCCTGGCCTCGAACCCACTGTTTCCTGTTGGCAATCATGACTTCAGCCCGTAAACATTGATCAATGAGTGCCTCGAGGGTCTGGGGAGGATCCACCTTGGAGATTTCTTCCAGCATTTCAATGTTGAGACCCTCCCGGAATTGTCCTCTGAGGGCTACATCGTTCCAGCCGGTGTTGTGGGCCAGCACTCGGAACTCGGCTATATACTGAGACATAGGTCTGTCTCCTTGGAAAAGGCGACGGAGTTTGTGGCCGGCTGCCTCCAAATTGTCCTCGATTCCCCAAGTCTCCTTGAGGTGGTCCAAGAAATGTTGCGCTGATCTTAGGTGTGGAGAGGCTTGGTCGAACAGTGCCGTCGCCCAGTTGGCCGCTGGCCCGTCTAGAAGACTGTAAACCCATGCCACTTTGATGTCTTCTTGGGGAAACTCGGCATCACGGGCCTCTAGATAAGCTTGACATTGGCGACGGAAAACATGAACCTTGGAAGCTTCTCCAGTAAACTTGGTAGGCAACGCCATGGCCGGGAGGCGGATTCCGCGCTCCCGCAAGCCCTTTATTTCTCCATCCTGGGCGTTGAGTCTGTCGCGGATGCGATCCACTTCGTCCTTGCTGATGGTGTAGCTCAGTGGCTGCCCACCGGGTACGGTTCCGGTAGACATTCTGGCCAAGGTTAATTGGTGCTTAGGGTGGCGGAGTCAAACTGTCACGACCCTGGCTACAGAGCACCAATAACCATACGCAGAAGCCAGAATCTATCTAATATCTTTATTAAGGAAATATATAAAGTTAGTAAAAGCAAATGTAAAAGATAGTCCAGAAGCAGACCTTTCAGGAAAGGCCAAAATTAGTCCAAGGAAATAATGTCCAATATGAAATATTAAGGTCCAAAGTTGTAATCCAATAACCGAAACACTCACTTTGCCAAGCAAAGTGAGGGGAGATGACAAGGTCCTTTAGTCCATAAAACTTGAGCGTGGCTAGGAAATAACTTGATAATAGAAACAAGGCTTGAACGTGGAACAAGGTAACTAAGAACAAGAACAAGGTCCGTGGAATAACTTGGTAAAATCCGTGAAACAAGGCAAGGATTAGTCCTGGGAAACAAGGCAAGGTCCGCAGGTAAACAAGGCTGGGAAGCAAGGCGAAGGCTGGATAGCAAGGCAAGGCTTGAGCATGAGCGAGGCTTGAATCGGAACGCGTTGTCCAGACACGACTCGCTCCGTAGGCTGACGAATTGACTCCGCGAAGTTGCTACGCGGGCAAAACACCTATATAGAGTCCAACTTTCTCACCAAAGCGGTTCTCTGGGAATCAGAAACGAAAGCTAAACTCTGAGACCAGATGTTAAACTCCTTAAAGATTCTCACGAGAACCAGTGTTAATTGGCAACATTCTTAGCTGCTATCCTCGCACTCCTGCGCGAAGCTGAATCCAAACTTCTCTGTTGTTTACAAAACTCCCGGCGCAAGAACACGGGAGAAGTAGGCACTGGGGTTGTTTGACATACTTCTGGGGCACAACTTTCTTGCAGGTGCAAGGTTCCCAGATCTGCCTGGGAAAGATCTGGCTGAGAGGAATCCAGTTCAGACTGGGAAGGTAAAAAACCCAAGTTTTCATCTTCATCAGGAATTACAATGTCCTGAGCAGGACTACAAGGCCCATGGTTCATCACAGAGTATAAATTATTCTTGTTGCTGTTATATATTTTAATAATCCTCCAAGTTTTCTTTCTATGTGGCCATCCAGCATCCCCAATGGACAAAACACTGGTCTCATTATGTTATGAAACATAACATAATGAAACTTATGTTAACAATTTCTTCCAGCATGTAGCTGGGGGGGGGGAGGGGGGCTTGAGGGGTTTCAGCCCTCCCCTCGAAATTCTCATTTATTATTTAAACTGTTATGTTTATTCATATCATGATCCAATCACCATGTTCAATATATCCCATATGTCCAGCATCATACGTAATCAAGTCTAATATTTCTGGGCCTTTCTGCAAGACCATCACATATGATAAAATGTCCCAACACTGTGCTCACATTTCCAACATTTAATATAAGTGGCTTTAAATGAATGTTTCCATAATTTGATCAGAGTTTGGACAAGTTACTTGATGGATCACAATTCTCAGAACCCCCCAGCAGCCACAGTGGCTGGGGAATTCTTAGATTGGCAGTCCAAAAAGATTTTTCTCAAGGTATGGATCTGACAGATGGAGTTATAATCCCCTTTGTGACAATGCCCTTTCAAACATCTAACACATAGACCATTATTAGACCACAGTTCTATGATGAATTTACCAAACCTGGAACGGAGAGTACTTTCCACACTTTTTGGATTAAACTGACAGTAAGGAGCATCATCCAGAAAGCAGGGAAGTGGTATTTTATTGTTTACATCCCAGCTCCTTGTAGTGTAGCATTTTATTAAATATGGGAATATTAAATGAATTGCAAATATTTGTAAATTATTTTCTTTTCATTTATTATAGAATGCTCAGTACATTTATGAGATGGCTTCCTTGCTGAGGAAGTCATAATGCTGTTATAGCGCCTATTAATTTTTACAGCTCCAATTTTGTTATCATTAAGAAAAGCAAAAGTTAAAAATAAAACACAAAAATCCAGTTGTTATAATTAATGGGAGCAGTAGCAAAGCACATAGAATTAATGAGAAAGATTACTTTTTTTAGGGCTCATGTAAACTACTAGATTGAAGGGATGTGCAAAATGAATAATGCATTTGCATAAATATCTTCCAAATGATTATGCATTTGCTGATTTATGTAAGGCACTCAGATGCCATGGTGATGAGCAAAGTATAAATAAAATAGAAAGGTGATTGGTAGATAGTTGTCTCAATGAATATCAATTGGAAGTCAACTCTAAGTAGAATGTCAATTGAAAAGGATAATGCTGCAAGATATCTAGCTTCAATTAAACAATGAGAGTCTTCTCTGCTTCTTGAACTGTCTGGTGGTTGTCTTGACACTCTATGGAGTAGTATCGTGTATTATATGGAGACTGTAACTCCTATTTGTTCTATAGTTGCATAGCTCTGGCAGAACACTCTCTGACAGACTCTATATCCCAGGATCTGATTGCAGTTCCCACCTCAACATCCTATTAGGGCTCATTCATTTCTGAAACATACTGGGTCCTGTTCTGTCCTGTATTTTCTCTTCTTTTTTCTTTAAATTGTGATTATTTTCCTCCAAAATATACTGAGGGAAAGAAGGTCTGAGAGCAATCTCTGTTGCCACCCACCTTCAGTGTATCATCACTGGGTTCACTGAGATAGATGTGGAAATTAAGCCCTTCCTGTATTGAAACCTACTGAGCTTTTAAAAAGAAAAGTGAGAATGCACTTCTTGTCCTGAATTCATCCTAGGAATTCATCCAAAATAGAACAGGACAGAAGACAGGTCATACAGATCTTTCATATATTCCAAATATATATGGGCTTTTTTGACCAATTAAAATGAACCCTGGTTTTACTTTTTTTAAATTTACCCAAGTGTGTAATCTTGTATACATGCATTTATAAATGGATGATTCATCACCCAAGGAATTTTAAGGTATTAGGCAGGTCTTTTGAGGTTTTTTTTCCTGAACAGAAAGTGAAAGATAAATAGATCTGTCTCATTTCCCCCTACAAATAATGCCAGCATGAGGTCAGTCCACACAACTGTTTTATCTAGACCCTTTATCCTTTTTAAAAAAAATAAAAACAAAAACCCTTGCCGCAATTTTATATTTTTTTATTCTTACATTGTGATCTGGTAACCATTTCTGTGATTTTGTTGTTTGTTTTTAATGTATGCTTTGTGCATCATCGTTCTGTTTTGGTAGCTGAACAAAGCCACTTATCTTAAGAGAGCTTACTGTTTTAACAGTCCCAGCTATGTCAACATTTAAAGCCACTAATAAATGAAAGTGAGCATTATTTTTATAAGTTTCATGCAACCATGACATTCATTAGTATGTTTTGTTCCACTGGAAAGCTGTAATTAGAAAAATACTAGTGTACTGAGATATAGTTTTGCTAATGCACTTTCTAAAATTAAACTGAGATGGCATATTTCTCCTAGTATAGATTGAAAGACTAAGAAGATTTTCCATAGGACACCAAGTTGTTCACCATCTGTTCATGCGATAGATGCCAGCATTCTTAATTTATGAATGCTGATCTCTAGTAATTAAAGCAAAACTGCAAATCTAAAACTTTAGCATGTGGTTATCAAATTCACAACTAAGTATGCCAAATAAGTATGCCATGTGATCATTGCTTTATGAAAGTTTTTGCTCAAATCCTAAACAGCAAAAAGGCAAAAACAAAACCAAAAGGATTTTTTTCAACAGCATCTACAGGTCTGATTTTAAATTCTCTAACCTTTTTTGCTTTTTCACATGGAGAATTAAACTAAGATTTTTTTTTATAATGGATATGCCAATCATTTTTTTCCTCCAGGGCTGCAAAATATATAGCTCGCAAATGACACATGAAAACCTCTGTACAGTGGTCTGTCAAGTTCTTAATGCCCATTCTTAGCCCCCCAAAATTTGAGTATGCATGCAGTAATATCTAGGGGTCTTTTCAGACTGACCACAATTTTAATATAATATTACAATATCCTCTGTAATCCTTGGATTTACAGTTTGGTGAGGCATTAAACGTCTCTGGTTAAGATCAATGGTAATGCTCAAAATCCTGCAAAGTAGACTCCATCAATACATGGAGCTAGAGCTGCCAGATGTACAAGCTGGGTTTAGAAAAGGCAGAGGAACAAGAGACCAAATTGCCAATATCTGCTGGATAATGGAGGAAGCCAGGGAGTTGTAGAAAATCATCTATTTCTGCTTTATTGACTATTCTAAAGCCTTTGACAGCATGGATCATAATAAACTATGGCATGTTCTTGGTGGTATGGGGATACCAAGTCACCTTGTCTGTCTCCTGAGAAATCTGTATAAAGCCCAAGTAGCCACAGTAAGAACAGATCACGGAACAACAGACTGGTTCAAGATTGGGAAAGGGGTAAGGCAGGCTGCATACTTTCACCCTCTCTATTCAACTTGTACGCAGAACACATCATGCGACATGCGGGGCTTGACAATTCCAAGGCCGGAGTTAAAACTGCTGGAAGAAACATTAACAACCTTAGGTATGCAGATGATACCACTCTGATGGCTGAAAGTGAGGAGGAGCTGAGGAGCCTTATCACCAAGGTGAAAGAAGAAAGTGCAAAAGCCGGTCTGCAGTTAAACATCAAGAAAATCAAGATCATGGCAACCAGACTAATTGACAACTGGCAAATAGAGGGAGAAAATATGGAGGCAATGACAGACTTTATATTTCTAGGAACGAAGATCACTGCAGATGCAGACTGCAGCCAGGAAATCAGAAGATGTTTACTTCTTGGAAGGAGAGCAATGGCCAATCTCAATAAAATAGTGAAAAGCAGAGACATCACACTGGCAACAAAGATCCGCATAGTCAAAGCCAGGGGTCCTCAAACTTTTAAAGCAGAGGGCCGGTCCACAACCCTTCAGACTGTGGAGGGGCCAAATTATCATTTGAAAAAAAACCCGAACTAATCCTTATGCACACTGCACATGTCTTATTTGTAGTGCAAAACAGCAACAACAATGAAAAAACAATACAATATTTAAAAATGAAAACAATTGTAACCAACATAAACCTATCAGGATTTCAATGGGAAGTGTGGGCCTGCTTCTGGCCAATCAGATAGTCAAGTTAATTATGATTGTTGTTGTTGTGTGCCTTCAAGTCATTTCAGACTTTGGGCGAGCCTAAGTCTAAAATTATTTATTTATTCATTTACTACATTTATTTACTACATTTATATCCCACCCTTCTCACCCCGAAGGGGACTCATAGCAGCTGTATGTACATACAATATATTATTAGCATATAACAATATTAGCATTATATATTACTATATTGAACTATAGGTTGGTTTCCGTGTGGTCTCCGCTAACTTGTGGGGTCCCATAGGGAGCTATTCTCTCTCCTCTATTATTTAACATCTATATGCGACCGCTTGCCCGACTGGTGCGGAGCTTTGGGCTCGAGTGCCACCAGTACGCTGATGACACTCAGCTCATTCTGAGGATGGAGGGCCAGCCGGACTCCGTACCCGATAGTTTCCATCAGTGCCTTGAAGCCGTTACTGGATAGTTGCGTGCCAGCAGGTTGAGGGTGAATCCAGCGAAGACGGAGATCCTTTGGCTGGGCCGTCCGGGTGGGAGGGAGATCCAGCTGCCTACCCTGGATGGTGAGACACTACGTCCGTCATCTTCGGTAAAAAGTCTTGGTGTCTTATTGGACCCTCTGCTCACAATGGAGGCCCAGGTCTCTGCTGTGAGCAGATCTGCATTTTTCCATCTACGTCAGGCTAGGCGACTGGCTCCCTACCTATCTAGGAATGACCTGGCGATGGTGATCCAGGCGACGGTCATCTCGAGGCTCGACTACTGTAACGCCCTCTACATTGGCCTTCCTCTGTCAGTGATCCGGAAACTGAAGCTGATGCAAAACGCGGCGGCTCGTCTTCTCGCCGGGGTGCCGGCGAGGTGGCGTATCACCCCAATTCTTCAACAGCTGCACTGGCTACCGATTGAATACCGGATTACTTTCAAGATACTAGTACTAACTTTCAAGGCCTTACATGGTCTGGGGCCAGCGTACCTGAGGGCCCGCTTATCTCCCTACCAACCCCAGAGATTACTTCGGTCCGAAGACCAAAATTTGCTTGAAGTCCCTAACATACGGACTTATCATTTGTCTTCTACTAGGCAGAGAGCCTTCTCGATTGTAGCCCCTCATTTATGGAATGCCTTGCCAGTTGAAACTCGAACCACCCGAGACTTACTTGCCTTTCGGAAAGCCTGCAAAACCTTGCTCTTCCGACAAGCTTTCAATGGGTGAAAGACTCGGGGCTATGTCTGTTTTTATTGTTGCTTTTATTGTTGCTTTTATTGTTTTTATTGTTATTTTAAAGCCAAATGTATTGTTTTAATCTGTTTTTGTAAACCGCTCCGAGCCAAACTGGGAGTAGCGGTATATAAGTTTAATAATAATAATAATAATAATAATAATAATAATAATCATCATAATAATAATAATACCACTATACTGTAATATTATATGTAATATATAACATATAATCATTATTATATGGTATTATTATTAGTATTATATTGTATAACATTAAAATATTGTTATAAATATTATATGTATATACAATATATTATATTATTTAAAATGATATAAAATATTATATTATAAAACTGAGGGCGGGGGCCAGGTAAATGACCTTGGAGGGCCGCATCCGGCCCCCGGGCCTTAGTTTGGGGACCCCTGGTCAAAGCAATGGTATTCCCCATAGTAACCTATGGATGCGAGAGCTGAAACATAAGGAAGGCTGAGCGAAGGAAGATAGATGCTTTTGAACTCTGGTGCTGGAGGAAAATCCTGAAAGTGCCTTGGACCACAAGAAGATCCAACCAGTCCATCTTTCAGGAAATAATGCCTGACTGCTCACTGGAGGGAAGGATACTAGAGGCAAAGATGAAGTATTTTGGCCACATCATGAGAAGACAGGAAAGCTTGGAAAAGATCATGATGCTGGGGAAAATGGAAGGAAAAAAGGAAGAGAGGCCGACCAAGGGCAAGATGGATGGACGGTATCCTTGAAGTGAATGGCATGAACTTGAAGGAACTGGGGGTGGCGACGGCTGACAGGGAGCTCCGGTGTGGACTGGTCCATGAGGTCACGAAGAGTCGGAAACAACTGTGTGAATGAAGAAGAAGAAGAAGGTTAAGATCTGTCCCTAAATTGGAAATCCCATAGAACTGTGGCAGTTAAAGTGGAATCATACAGTTGTATAATTTGAAACTGCTTCTGGTTGACATTTATGGAGAATGTAGTGGCACAAGTTCATCGCTCTAGGCTGTTGTGCTAAAGTTGACATATACCTAGTGATGCTGAGCAGGTTTATAACATGAATGGAAAATCTGTAAATTTCATCCATCTGTTAGATTAATGTTCTCCAAAATGGCCGATATTGCCCTTGGGGGCCAGTGGTATGATCTAGGAGGGCAAATGTAGCCTGGGGTGCAATTGTAGGGCATCAAATAAAAAAGAACATAGTGGAAACATAAAGAAAGAAGAGAAAAATTGCAAATCTATTGGTACCTGTTTCATTGGTTGTGTTACATAGAGGTTTCTTCTTTAATTTTTTTAAATTTTATTGTGTGTGAATGACAATCAAAAATAAAAAATGAAATACAAATAGTACAGTAACTAACAGAAACTGTACAATTATAACATCTTATCAAACCCTTCCCCTCCTTCCCCACACCAGTAAACCCAAAAACTATGACTTCCGACACTATGTGAATCTTATACCCATTAAAACCTACCCTTATATCTGTTTTAATAAATTCCCCTTGTGGCTACTTTAAAGTCTACTTTTGTCTTCCTTTTCAATTATCCAAATGCAGCTTCTGTTTTTTTAGCTAATTCCTCATTGTTTCCTCCCCAAATACTGTTTGTTAACTTGGCAATTTGACTATATTCTAATAGTTTTTCTCTCCAGTCCTTTATGAGTAACTATTTTTTCCCCTTCCAAGATTTCACTTTTGTTAATTTCATAGCAACAAAGCTATATTGGCAAATTTCTTAATCTCTTTTGCTGATTCTCTCTCTAAATAGTCCTAAAAATCACATTTCTGTGTTTTTCTTAACCTTTTTAGTAATCATTTTTAAAGTTTCTTTAACTAGTTTCTTTTCCCCAAAATTTTGTACCAACTTATAAGTCCACCAAACATGGTAAAAGTACCTTGTTGCATCTTGCACCTCCAGCATTCCCCTCAATAAAATTTATCTACTTTAGCTAACATCTTTGGGGTTATGTAGTTTCTATAAAACATTTTGTACATATTTTCTCTACTGGATCCAGTCTGGAAGAGTTAAACCCTCTCTATCTTTAACCTCTATTAGATTTCTGTATGCAATTCTATCTTTTTTACCATTTCATTTAAATTTAACCTAATATTTCCTATACTGTTAAAAAAAACTTCACTCCCTTGATAATTGGTAAGTTTTGGAAGAGAAACAATCTTTTAGAGAGAACTATAATTTTTATCACAGCTGTCTACCCCATTCAAGTTAGTTGAACTCTTTGCCATCTTTTCAAGTCTTCTTTAGCCTCCTTCCAAGCCTTTTCATAATTATTTATGTTTGTTATTTTTATTGGTTAGCCATAATCCTAGATATTTTACTTTCGTTACTATCTTACAAGCTGATAATTTCTTTAGTTTATCAATGTTACTTTTGTGTTACATAGACTGAAAGTCGCAGCAATTACTTTATTTCCCAGATGAACACACAAAATGCAAATTATAGATGATCAGTGGTCAAGTCCACCAACAGGTCTTAACAAGCAAGTGTTGGCAGGAGAGTGTGCCATGTGTTCTCAGGAAGCCCAGTATGCATTGGCAGGAATATGTGCATATAATGTTTACAATTTGATGTTATAAATATACACATATATGAAATCTAATTTAAATTGTTTCTGAATTGCATGACAACAAGTTAATGATAGTATAAGTGCAAAAAGTATTTTAAAAAATTAATCCATGCTGCTGACAAAATAGAGCTACACATAAATAAATTGATAGCAGCGCACCAAGTTCATATTTCTCATTTAGGATTATTTTTAATGGTATTTGTAATTTTTATTTTAATATCATCTTTAATTATCTTGATTTTCAGTGTATAATGTGAATGTTAATACGGTTGGTTTTAATTTCAGGCTTAAAGGTGCCTTGTTTACAACATCTTTCTTTACCATGTTGTAGGATGTAAGTAGAAATATAGATACATAAAAGAATGTAAACTTGTCACTGCATCTTTCTGTTTTTTAACTTAAAAAACAGGGGAAAAGAACAGGGAGCTGTTCTTTTTTCTGAAAAGGGGGCAATAGGCCAAATACTTTTGGGAACCTTTGTGCTAGATCCTTCTTTCCATTTTCTGTGTGAAATGACATAGACATTTTCAGTGGCTTTTGGGGCTATACCTCTGTAGTTATGGAAAGCTTTCTTAAGGGATTCTGTCTGATACCAACAAGTCAATTGTTTAATGGTGGTGTGTGTGTTATCGTAGCCATGTTTTCCAAATGACTTTATATGTATTAAACAGTTTATCAATATGGTAATATATCTAATTGTGTGGGTTTTAAAAACACATTTTTATTATTAGACTCTTGTTTTAATGCACATTGTGATCTGATTTGGTTTCCATTCAAAATGGAAGTGGGACATAAATAAAATAAAAATAAAATAAAGTGAGCTATTTTTTAGGTACTGGCAAAAAAAAAAATGACCCAGACATTTCAAGCCTAGTAATCTATTCTGTTATCGCCAGCTTGCTGTGTGTTTATTGAATTATTTGTCTTCACACTTTGTTTACAATCCTTGTATGTAAATCCTAGTAGGTAAATGTTTGTCTAAATAAATAAAGTCAGCCCTCTATATCCATGTATTGTGTATCCACAGATTCAGCTATCCATGTCTTGAAAATACTCTAAATACATTTCTTTAATTAACAAAACAGGCACAGCTCTTTTTCTCCACTGGGCCCGGTGGGGCTGTTTGTTTCCGTTCTTCCTTTCTAGCTTCTTCACTGTTGCAAAACTTTGCATAATAAAACTGCCAGCTCCAATATGCTACCATTCTATTTATACAACTGAGCCCCTGCTGTACAGCAGACCAGTGCAAGATCCATTAGAACAAGTTTATCAAATATCATAATCTATATTATGTAGTGCTTATGTGACTTTGGACTAAATGCCTGTCTTGGAAAACAACACAGATTCTTCCAGTGGGTGAGGAGACTCCCTGCTGAGAGATTGATTGCTAGCAACCCCCAGGACTCAGGACTCATCAAAGACTTTGTTTACCACTTGATTGACTTTCCGGTTTCCCAAGCCACTTTCTTTGTGGAGAGATTATTCCAAGCTTCCAAACGCCATTAGTACGAAATACCCATTCTTTCCAGTCTGGACAATGGAGCCCACACCCCTCAGTTTCAGCCAATGAGAAGGTGGATTCTATGAGGCACATCTCCTGACCAACCAGGAGAGGGAGCCAAACTGTATAAAATGAGCTACACTTTTCTATATGAGTTATGTTGGTTCTTTGGAATGATTATCCTGTTCTGACATCCACCTGGTCAGATGAATAACACTTTTGTTACTGCCTTCAAACCTGAGTACTTTTTGTGGCAGATAGCTGATTTAGGTAACAATGGGACTTGAGCATCCATGGATTTCGGGATGCATGAGGAAAGGGGATAGTGGTCCTGGAACCAAATCTCAGTGGATACCAAGATCTTCTTGTATGAGCAAATAAAATATTTCCTGCATAGCTCATGTGAGAAAGCCCCAGAATGAGTTTTGTATCAGATCATAAAACCTTTCTTTTTATCATTGCTTGAACCCAGAGTTTGGACAATTTGATTTTGGAAACTACAAATCCCCCAACCAGCATGTGTCTCTGCAAGAGGATTCTGTAAACTATGGTACAAAACCATTCCCAAGCTATGCTTGCACCACATGCTAATTCGCCTATGTGACTTTTCTCAAGAATTGGCATAATAAGGCAAAAGCACTGCTGGCAGGTAACTAAAAATATCAGATGCAATTAGCTCATAAAAGAAATGGAATGACCAAATAGTTGTGAAAAGTCAAATACATCAAAGCAACCATGGATTAGCTAAAAGTTGTTCTTTAAACATATGGGCACATTTCCCTAGTAAATAGGTGCAAAGAATCCACCTGTATTTCAATTAGCCTCCTGCTAATTCATCTGTGATGTTCCTAATTTATTCATTTGCAGTGATTAAACCTTTAGCAGGTACCACCACAAATTCAACATTCTCAGCCTCTGGTATGACATCTGTAATACCTGGAGCACTCTCATTTGCTTAGAGTATCACATTCATTGTGGAGTGCCAAGCACTGAAGTTTTAATACGGATGCTAAGTATGTGCTTCATGTTAGCACAGCACCTAAGAACTCAGTTAGACAGGTGGTGAAAGGTATTTAGCATGCATCTCACTAGAAATGTCAGAAAGCAAGGACAATAAAATGCTAGGAGCATGTTTCTTTCCACCACCCGCCCCCTCTACCTCCTGCAAAACACTCCTGGATCTCTGTCAGCTTTCAAATGGCTTAGCTCATCCAAACAGTAAACTTCAACAGTGAGTGAAAGAAAGCAGGGAAATACTGGGGCAAAGAAAAAATATTGATATCTTAGCAATGCTGTGTTTAGGCATCTCTGCAAACTGTGTCTCAATCAAGTATTTCTCATTTAAAACAAAACAAACATTAGAAATAGAATGTGAGAAATGCCAGCTAGATGAAACTGGTTTCAAATCAAACCTCAACATGTTTAGTTTCTCATATCAACTAGATATGCTACTCATTACCTCTTACTGTTACTGCCATCCAAAAAGGAACTGAAGGGATTGCCCAATACTAATATAGTACTGTTGCCATTAGAAAAAAAATCCGGGAGAAGACTGAATAAAAAGCAGCCACAAAACCAAACCTAATATGATTCCGGGCTTCTACCATAGTAGCATAGTGTTGATCAAGGGAAGTAGTAGTGCCTCTCTATTTTGAGTAGATCTTTCCCAAATATTGTGTCTAGTTATATGCACCACAGAGAAGGGCAACTAAGATGAACAAAGATTTGGAAACCAAGGCTACCAGTAGTACCCACCCCACTCTTCATTATTGTATGTATGTATTATAAAATATAAGTTTGGTGTTAAAGCATTATTGTATGTGTGCTTGTGTGCACAGTAGCTACTGCTCACTGCTTGGGTGTGGTTTGCACACACACGCAAGCCAGGAAAAGAGGAAGGAAAAAGAAAATAGATAAATAGTTTAAACACAGAAATGAAAGAGCTACAAACACAAATAAAGGGCTTTTTTGGTTATTTTTTAATATTTGTGGCAGGGGAATAGGCAGGCACACAATGACAACACACAGTAAACTGATAACAGGGAAAGGTCAGGGTTGGAGTGAAAGTGTAGCTACCTAGCTAGCAAGCTATGGGAATTTGGAAAATACATAGGGGTGGTGGATAATATCAACAGAGGAAGATTATAGAGACTGGATGAAGGGACAGTAAGAAACAGAATTTTCAAAAAGCTAGCTACTATAAGTTTAAGTTTTAAGAAACATACAGAAACAGAATGGAGCTCCAAGCAAAGAACACATCTTATCTCCCTCCTACAAATGCCACGTCATGCCATGCAGAGGAGATGCTGGGAGGAGTATATATATAGACCAGCTTTGCAGAAAGCCACCTGATTTGGCTTTCTTCTGATTGGCTGACAAGGAGAATAACAGCCTGCAGCTGCCCTTGTCAATCATGTTCCCCTTCCATCCCTGTCTCCTCCAACCCCAATTATGGGCGATGGGCGATGGAGTATTAAAAAGGAGCTCTGAATCAACAAATCTTTTTCAGAATCTCTCTGAAAGCTTTGGAGGCTTGTGTTTTGATTCATAAATGCTTTGGAGGGATCCTTTCCACTTCTTTATTTGTTCATATTTATGAATTGTCCTGATCTCTGAATTACGAAGCAGAGCTCCGAATCCTTACCCACCTCTAATATATAGGCTTTATATAGCATAGGGAAGGGTTAACACCCCCTGTGGTGTTTGTTATGCTGCCTGTGCTCCTGTTCAGAAGACATCACCTCACTTTCTGTTCCTGTGATTTGGATTTTGAAAATTTGGCTTGTTTTGGAAACAAGGAATGGTTAAAGCTGAAACTTTGGTAAAACAGCTTTTCCCCATGATAACTCTTTCAGAAGTGAATTTTCCTTCCTAGAGTTAGATTTCTCTCACTTACTGTTGTCTCACCCCCATTCTTAACTATGAGTCATTTGTGAGCTGGATGTTTGTAATTCGGGAACTGCCTGTACATACCCTATGTTGTTGTTTGGAGCCACTTTCTCCCTTCTTCTCTGAGTTATCACTGAGGCTCCTTCTGCAGTGTCATATAATCCAGATTATCAAATCAGATAATCCACATTATTTTATGCGCATCTACAAAGTCATATAATCCAATTCAAAGTAGATAATCTGGATTTCATATAGCAGTGTAGTAAGGGCCTGACTACTTCTTTCCTCTTCTGGAACCTTCTTTCATTGGAAGAAGGTAGAAAAGGCAGGCTAACTTTTTTTAAAAAAAAAACCCAACTAAATTACCAATGTGTCTCCTCCTCCATTCCTCCCTTCTTGCTGTGGGGCTCTTCTCCTCACTTGCTACACTACACCCCAAATACAGGCAACACAAGGTGGATACCCATATTACCTGTCCTCCTAAGTCTCTTATTATTTATTTCTTTTTAAATTTTATTTCTACCCTGAAGGGGACTCAAGGAAGCCTACATATGGCAACCACTAGATGCCTTAAAATACATAAAAACAGAAACTTAAAATCAATTAAATTTAAAATTGCTTGGATTAAATCAGAAGTCTCCTCCTTCTCCTTGGTTGTGCAGGGGCAGGACATCAGCACAAGATGTTCAAGGCCCCTTCTACACTGCCATATAAAATCACCATTATCTGCTTTGAAAATGGATTGTATGGCAGTGTAGTCTAAAATAATCCAAATCAGATGTGGATTTTCTGCTTTGAACACCTGGATTATCTGTGGATTATCTAACCAGGCTGTGGAGCAGCTGGTTAGTAGCCAGCTGCAATAAATCACTACTGACCAAGAGGTCATGAGTTTGAAGCCAGCCCGGATCAGGGTAAGCTCCTGACCATTAATAGTCCAGCTTGCTGTTGACTTATGCAGCTGAAAGACAGTTGCATCTGTCAAGTAGGAATTTAGGTACCGCTTATGCGGCGAGCCTAATTTAACTAATTTACGATGCCATGAAATCTCCAGTGCCATGCGGAAATATAAGGAAGTATTCCATTTAAAAACTCGGTGTCACAAGTGGATGGTAAAGCGTTAGCTCCCCCTGTGGCTGGACTCGAGCATACCCTCATGAAGCCAGAAGCTGGAATGTTAAATTGCCTCTGTATATGTGTTTGACTATATATGTCGTGTCTAATGGCATTGAATATTTGCCATGTATATGTGCATTGTGATCCACCCTGAGTCCCCTTCGGGGTGAGAAGGGTAGAATATAAATACTGCAAATAAATAAATAAATAAATAAATCTGGCAGTGTAGAAGTGGCCTGAATTGGTCACAAATCAAGTAACTAGTGTAGATAAGCCTTATGTCTCCTTAGAACGCATAGTTCTCAAGGCTGTCCAAGCCAGCCACCAGAACTATGCTGCATAAACAGCATTCTTCAAGTCTACCATTTTTATAAAGCTAAACCAAAAGTCTTTGGCTTTGTAAAAATGAAAACTAAATGTAAGGGTTTTTTTCTATTAGAATTTCAGCAATTGCTTATGCTTTGTTCTACAGACACAGAAGGAACTGTTTAATTCTGCTGTCTACATGTAATATAATGCAACTAGTGAAACAGTTCACTTGTGTTCACACAAAAGTAAAATATGTACACTAGATTCAGACAGACCTTACTAATAGGTTGCTACATCTGTGGTCTGTGCATAGAGTAAATGGTGAAACATTGTAATTTGGGAGGATAAAAAAAGTTGTATAGTGCAGAAATATTTCATTCCAACCCCAATATTTTTGTGGAGAAAAGAATGCATTCACACAAAATACACTTCTTTCTGCTCAAAGAATGTTTTGGGGACAAAGCTTTTTAAATTATTCATGTTTGCATACAAGATTAAGGACTTCGTCAGACGTGCCACTGGAATGAAGGCACCTTGCCGTGCCCTGGTAGCAGCCGCACAGGGTTGTTGCCCAGTGCCCCACTCTGCCATGGCTTCCCCCCTGCCCCATCAAATGGGGATTTTGTGGCACCTCGACCCATCTTTCCCTATGGAAAGACAGGGATCCTGCCTTTGTTCTCCACTGCCCTTTTTTTGACAGTGACAGGAGTTTCAACTTCAACCTTAGTAATGTCCCAGGAAGTAGTTCTCTGAGGAGTGATGGGAGCCATCAGGCTCTGTGGATGAAGTAAACTTGCATTGCCACTGCCGAAAAAGGGTAAGTGCGAAGAGATCATAAAGCAAGTGAAGATTACATTTCTGCACTTAAGCATTGTATCACTAGAAGCTTGAGCTCATACATCAGGAAAAGGCTACTATGCAGCAAAGACCTAGCAAAGGATAAAAATTGCAAATGATGTGGTCATCACAGCATATGTGTTGCTAGAAGAGGTAAACCTGACTAAAACTACAATTAAATGTAATCTACATTTATTTCAAATCTTATCAGGGAACAGTAAATTTTATGACAGGAGGATCAAATGAATAGGGGAGTATCCGTTTAAAAGATAAGAGTAAGGAATCTGCCATTAGTATGCATAATGCAAAGGCCGCAGTTTCTTTTTAAAAAGCAAAGCTGCACTTCTCCCAGAAGATTTGTTCTTGGTGCACGATTTGCTAAATGACATACCATGCCAGGGCAAAAGATTGTATAATGGAACTAACAGCACAAGAAAAATGATAATTAAAATAGCTTGAGAAGCATAAGAATTGTCACACTTTGTAAAAGCTGGCTGAGCATTCTGTTTACCACTCCAAGCACCAGATGCTTCAGGGACACTCAAAAGAAGGACTGGTGACAATACAGTGTTGATAACCTCCAATTTTCGATTGTCAAACTGTGGATGGAAATGGAAGCAAGTAAAGAGAGCTGCTTTCTTTTGTTTTCTTTATTATTGTTTGCAAACCATGGGTCAAAATGTGCAATGAATGCTTGCTAAAGTAAATCTATTTTACTTTAGAAAGAAAGAGCTGAGTTTTATAACTTTTGGCAGAATATAACTTCTAGCATGATAATAGGACTAACTTCTTTATAAAGTTGTGCTAGAGTGTGTTATGTTAGAGTGTATATAAACAGAGGTGGGCTTTCTAAATTCCTTACTTTTGCTAAGACAGCCAGGGCAAATGGGGGCCATACATTATTTTGCCCCTTCGTATTCTGTAAAAAAATGAAATGGCCTAAATAAGAAGGTGAAAGAGTTAGTGATTTTTTAAAAATTAAAATGAATGTATTATTTTTAGTATGGTTCCTAGTTCTTAGGGTACTAAATAATAAACTGTGCATAATGAAATTAGTCGAGCACTTTCCCTAAAGATAGTAGGAATCCAGAGTTTTTATTCTGCTGACAAGATAATCTAAAAAGTGATTTCTGTTCAGTATATTCCTGTAGCTGGGAAAGGGGGAAAGTTCTTAAAATCCCCCCTCCCCCCCCCCCCAGCCATTTAGTAGTTTCCCTAGCCTTTTGGAGTAGATGTTTTGGGAAGAAGACTCTAAAGACGTATCTATACTGTAGAACAGTGGTTCTCAACCTGTGGGTTCCCAGGTGTTTTGGCCTACAACTTTTAGAAATCCCAGTCTATTTACCAGCTGTTAGGCTTTCTGAGGGTTGAAGGTCAAAATATCTGGGGACCCACAGGTTGAGAACCACTGCTGTAGAATGAATTCATCTCTAGACTGTAGAACAGTGGTTCTCAACCCAGGGTCCCCAGGTGTTTCTGCCCTACAGCTCCCAGAAATCCCATCCAGTTTAGCAACTGTTAGGATTTCTGGAAGTTGAAGGCCAAAAACATCTGGGAACCCCAAGTTGAGAACCACTGCTGTAGAATTAATGTAATTTGACACCACTTTGACTGTCATGTCTCAATGCTATGGAATCATGGAAGTTGTAGTTTGACAACATCTATAGCTTTCTTTGTCAAACAAGTCTGCCCTGCCTTACCGAACTACAAATCCCAACTACAAATTCGAAGTACAAATCTGAAGTACAAAACCTGGGTTGAAAAATTGTACACCAAAATCCACTCAATTGCAATGTTATGTGTTTTTCTTATTGTACTATCCCCAGCAAATAAAGTGCCAACTTTGTGTTTCTAACTGCAGTCATGATGAGTCTAGGCTAGGCTCAGCTATAATAACAAAGGCAATGATGAAAAAAAGTTTAGTTCAATAGCTGAGTGACTACCCTGCATTTGGATGCAATTACAAAACAGCTGTGAAAGGGAGGGGAAAGAACTCAACAATTGTTTCTGGTAGCCAGTGGCTAATTTTCAACAACCAAAAAGGAGAATGTGATATGAAATGATGAAATGAGCCAGTACGTGTTCCTCCTATGCCTATTACTTTACATAGTGTGTTACTTATTTGTAGTTTTTAGTGTCTCTCGTTGCTAGTTCAGTTACAGGCAGTCCAGTCATAGAATCATAGAATCATAGAATCATAGAATAGTAGAGTTGGAAGAGACCTCAAGGGCCATCTAGTCCAACCCCCCGCTAAGAAGCAGGAAATCGCATTCAAAGCACCCCCGACAGATGGCCATCCAGCCTCTGCTTAAAAGCCTCCAAAGAAGGAGCCTCCACCACGGCCCGGGGGAGAGAGTTCCACTGCCGAACAGCCCTCACAGTGAGGAAGTTCTTCCTGATGTTCAGGTGGAATCTCCTTTCCTGTAGTTTGAAGCCATTGTTCCGTGTCCTAGTCTGCAGGGCAGCAGAAAATAAGCTTGCTCCCTCCTCCCTATGACTTCCCCTCACATATTTGTACATGGCTATCATGTCTCCTCTCAGCCTTCTCTTCTGCAGGCTAAACATGCCCAGCTCTTTAAGCCTCTCCTCATAGGGCTTGTTCTCCAGACCCTTAATCATTTTAGTTGCCCTCCTCTGGACGCTTTCCAGCTTGTCAGCATCTCCCTTCATCTGCGGTGCCCAAAACTGGACACAGTATTCCAGGTGTGGTCTGACCAAGGCAGAATAGAGGGGGAGCATGACTTCCCTGGATCTAGACGTTATTCCCCTATTGATGCAGGCCAAAATCCCATTGGCTTTTTTAGCTGCCGCATCACATTGTAGGCTCATGTTTAACTTGTTGTCCACGAGGACTCCAAGATCTTTTTCGCACACACTGCTGTCAAGCCAGGCGTCCCCCATTCTGTATCTTTGATTTCCATTTTTTCTGCCGAAGTGAAGTATCTTGCATTTGTCCCTGTTGAACTTCATTTTGTTAGTTTCGGCCCATCTCTCTAGTCTGTCAAGATCGTTTTGAATTCTGCTCCTGTCTTCTGGAGTGTTAGCTATCCCTCCGAGTTTGGTGTCATCTGCAAACTTGATGATCGTGCCTTCTAACCCTTCATCTAAGTCGTTAATAAAGATGTTGAACAGAACCGGGCCCAGGACGGAGCCCTGCGGCACTCCACTTGTCACTTCTTTCCATGATGAAGACGACGCATTGGTGAGCACCCTTTGGGTTCGTTCGCTTAGCCAATTACAGATCCACCTAACCGTAGTTTTGTCTAGCCCACATTTTACTAGTTTGTTTGCCAGAAGGTCGTGGGGGACTTTGTCGAAGGCCTTACTGAAATCTAGATATGCTACATCCACGGCATTCCCTGTATCGACCCAACTCGTAACTCTATCGAAAAAAGAGATCAGATTAGTCTGGCATGACTTGTTTTTGGTAAATCCGTGTTGACTATTAGCAATGACCGCATTTGTTTCTAAGTGTTTGCAGACCACTTCCTTAATGATCTTTTCCAGAATCTTGCCTGGTATTGATGTGAGGCTGACCGGACGGTAATTGTTTGGGTCGTTCTTTTTTCCCTTCTTGAAGATAGGGACCACATTCGCCCTCCTCCAATCTGCTGGGACTTCTCCTGTTCTCCAAGAACTCTCGAAGATGATTGCCAGTGGTTCTGAAATAACTTCCGCTAGTTCCTTCAATACTCTTGGATGTAGCTGATCTGGCCCTGGGGACTTGAATTCGTTTAGAGAGGCCAAGTGTTCCTGGACAACTTGTTTCCCTATTTGGGGTTGGATTTCCCCCAATCCTTCGTCCATTCCATGTTGCTGAGGTTGAAGATGGCTTTCTTTTTGTGAGAAGACCGAGGCAAAGAAGGCATTAAGCAGTTCTGCCTTTTCCCTATCCCCTGTCACCATCACCCCATCTACTCCTTGCAGTGGCCCTATCGCCTCCTTTTTCTTCCTTTTTCTACCAACATAAGCAAATGCAACATCTTCTAATGCGACTGTGTTGATGGATGCTATGCCAGGGCTACGCTGGTGCATCATCGCCTACCTAGTCAATTTTATATTGTGAATTTTAATCTGCATTTTATCAGTGGATTTTAACATATATTTCAACTGTATGTCTTGTTGAATGTCTTTTAATAGTGCTTGATCTCTTGTTTTAATGATTTTGTAGACCGCCTCAAGTTGAGGGATAGGTGGGTAATAAATTCATTATGAAGATTACAGAGCCCAACAGTTTGCAACACGAAAAGAGCAGTGACTAAGCAAGCGACTCCATGGGTAGTAGGCTTGAGCGATCCATGAAAAAATTGATTCTAAACTCGCTTCAAAAGTAGGGGGCGCTAGCGTTTCGTTTCTGATGTCATTTCTGAATTTTGCCCCTCAAAAATTTTGAAATTTAACGAAAATTCGTTAATTTCAAAAGTAATTTGTTAATGGCGGACGTGCATGCGCAGTGGCCAAAAAAAACAGTGGGGGGGGAGACTTTGCAGGTCTCTCCCGTCCTCATTTTTTGAGCTATCTTCTTCAAACTTGGTACAGTGGTAGAACACATTTAACACTGATAGCTCACGAAAATTCAGAACATTTCCCTTATCCTCTGATTTTTGGAGAATTTTTATAGCTTTTATAATAAACCATTTTATAATAATTGCAGAAATCTGTTCCTGGTTTGGAAGTCTTATTTCCTGTTTCATTGGGTTGTCTTTGCTTTGAAAGTCATTGTTCTACTTCAGAAACTTTGTTTTTGTGGCTGAAACTTTGTTAAATTGGTGGACTCAGGAAACCATAATGCACTACACCAGGAGTCCCCAAACTAAGGGCCGTTGGCCAGATGCGGCCCTCCAATGCCATTGACCTGGCCCCTGTCCTAAACTTTACACTTAGGGTTGACTTAAGTCTGAAATGACTTGAAGGCACACAACAACAACAATCCTAATTTTGGACTATTTCACCACAGTCTGGCCCCTCAACAGTCTGAGGGCAGGGCCGGCCGGAGATATTTTTTGGTGTGAAGCGGGGGCGCTGAAAAGCACCCCCGCCACCGGCCCCGCCTCCCGTGCCCTGGCCCCGCCCAGCGTGCCCTGGCCCCGCCTCCCACGCTGCGTGGGAGGCGGGGCCAGGGCGAATAGTGAGGGGGGCGGGGCCAGAGTTGGCCCCGCCCCCCGCCCAGCGTGCCCTGGCCCCGCCTCCCATGCAGCGTGGGAGGCGGGGCCAGGGCACGCTGGGCGGGGGGCGGGGCCAGAGCTGGCCCCGCCTCCCACGCTACTCCCGCTCGCCCGTCTGGCCTTTTCTAGCAGGCCAGACTTCAGCGGAGGTCCCTCCAGGCCGCAATCGCAGCCTGGAGGGACCTCCGCTGAAGTCTGGCCTGCTAGAAAAGGCCAGACGGGCGAGCAGGAGTAGCGTGGGAGGCGGGGCCAGCTCTGGCCCCGCCCCCCCGCCCAGCGTGCCCTGGCCCCGCCTCCCACGTTGTGTGGGAGGCAGGGCCAAGGCACGCTGGGCGGGGGGGGGAGCGGCGTCAGAGCTGGCTCCGCCTCCCACGCTACTCCCGCTCGCCCGTCTGGCCTTTTCTAGCAGGCCAGACTTCAGCGGAGGTCCCTCCAGGCCGCAATCGCGGCCTGGAGGGACCTCCGCTGAAGTCTGGCCTGCTAGAAAAGGCCAGACGGGCGAGCGGGAGTAGCGTGGGAGGCGGGGCCAGCTCTGGCCCCGCCCCCCGCCCAGCGTGCCCTGGCCCCGCCTCCCACGCTGCATGGGAGGCGGGGCCAGGGCACGCTGGGCGGGGGGCGGGGCCAACTCTGGCCCCGCCCCCCTCACTATTCGCCCTGGCCCCGCCTCCCACGCAGCGTGGGAGGCGGGGCCAGGGCACGCTGGGCGGGGCCAGGGCACGGGAGGCGGGGCCGGTGGCGGGGGTGCTTTTCAGCGCCCCCGCTTCACACCAAAAAATATCTCCGGCCGGCCCTGCCCTCAGACTGTTGAGGGGCCAGACTGTGGTGAAATAGTCCAAAATTAGGATTGTTGTTGTTGTGTGCCTTCAAGTCATTTCAGACTTAAGTCAACCCTAAGTGGAGCGGAGGTCCCTCCAGGCTGCGATTGCGGCCTGGAGGGACCTCCGCTGAAGTCTGGCCTGCTAGAAAAGGCCAGACGGGCGAGCGGGAGTAGCGTGGGAGGCGGAGCCAGCTCTGACGCCGCTCCCCCCCCTCCCAGCGTGCCCTGGCCCCGCCTCCCACGCTGCGTGGGAGGCAGGGCCAAGGCACGCTGGGCGGGGGGGGAGCGGCGTCAGAGCTGGCTCCGCCTCCCACTCTACTCCCGCTCGCCCGTCTGGCCTTTTCTAGCAGGCCAGACTGCAGCGGAGGTCCCTGCAGGCCGCGATTGCGGCCTGCAGGGACCTCCGCTGAAGTCTGGCCTACTAGAAAAGACCAGACGGGCCAGGGCGCACTGGGCGGGAGGCGGGGCACCGTCAGGGCGGTGCCCCGCCTCCCGCCCAGCCTGACGGCGCCCCCCCGGGCCTGCGCCCGAGGCGGCGGCGTCAGGTGCCTCATTAGTGGGGCCGGCCCTGTCTGAGGGACTATGAACCCCTGCACTACATTACACCATGGTCTCTCTCTCTCTCTCTCTTTTTTTATGAATGCTCCCATGAGAAAATGTATGGGTGAACTACAATTCCCAGAAGTCTTGGGTCAACCATCCATAACCCCCCTAGGATTCACAGCTGGTGTGTGCCAAGCTTGGTCCAGATCCATCACTTTTCTTCTTATCCCAGATTATCTGCAGAGAGAACTCATATAATCCAGTTTAAATCAGATAATCTGAAACTAGATCCTGGAATATAGGTTTAAAGCACCCCAATAGCAAGCAGCCAAGCACTCCAGCACACCCAGACCTCTCCCCGCTCGTTCTCCAAAGCGGATTAAAGCGGCCCATTGCAAGCAGCCAAGCACTCCAGCACACCCAGACCTCTCCCCGCTCGTTCTGCAAAGCGGATTAAAGTGCCCCATTGCAAGCAGCCAAGCACTCCAGCACACCCAGACCTCTCCCCGCTCGTTCTCCAAAGCGGATTAAAGCACCCCATTGCAAGCAGCCAAGCACTCCAGCACACCCAGACCTCTCCCCGCTTGTTCTCCAAAGCGGATTAAAGCGCCCCATTGCAAGCAGCCAAGCACTCCAGCACACCCAGACCTCTCCCTGCTCGTTCTCCAAAGCGGATTAAAGCGCCCCATTGCAAGCAGCCAAGCACTCCAGCACACCCAGACCTCTCCCCGCTCGTTCTCCAAAGAGGATTAAAGCGGCCCATTGCAAGCAGCCAAGCACTCCAGCACACCCAGACCTCTCCCCGCTCGTTCTGCAAAGCGGATTAAAGCGCCCCATTGCAAGCAGCCAAGCACTCCAGCACACCCAGACCTCTCCCCACTCATTCTCCAAAGCAGATTAAAGCGGCCCATTGCAAGCAGCCAAGCACTCCAGCACACCCAGACCTCTCCCCACTCGTTCTCCAAAGCGGATTAAAGCGCCCCATTGCAAGCAGCCAAGCACTCCAGCACACCCAGACCTCTCCCCGCTCGTTCTGCAAAGCGGATTAAAGCGCCCCATAAGCAGTCAAGTAGTCCAGGAGCCCTTTGCAAATGCTTGCCCCCTCCGAAACATTCGACACCATTCGAAAAATTGGCAATCAAGGGTTCGATATCGTGGGATACATACGACAGGATAACCTTTTTCTAAACACAGTTCAAAAGTGACAAAACATACAAATTGGATTCGAATTTTTTGCCCAACCCTAATGGGTAGTATTTGAGGAACATTGAAGGGAAGGTCAACAGCAAGAAAACATGTGAGTGAAAACCAGTGAAAACAACAAGTCACCCACTTTTGACTACAATCACTTTTTAGGGGAGAAAACTTTCAAATTGGATGACAAAACAAACATATTTAAAAATCAGTTTCAAATAGGAACCAGAATACATACAGAGTCATAGAATAGTAGAGTTGGAAGAGACTTCGTGGGCCATCCAGTCCAACCCCCTGCCAAGAAGCAGGAAATCGCATTCAAAGCACCCCCGACAGATGGCCATCCAGCCTCTGCTTAAAAGCCTCCAAAGAAGGAGCATCCACCACAGTCCGGGGAGAGAGTTCCAGTGCCGAACAGCTCTCACAGTGAGGAAGTTCTTCCTGATGTTCAGGTGGAATCTCCTTTCCTGTAGTTTGAAGCCGTTGTTCCACGTCCTAGTCTGCAGGGCAGCAGAAAACAAGCTTGCTCCCTATGACTTCCCCTCACATATTTGTACATGGCTATCAGGTCTCCTCTGTTTATATATTTATATGTTTATACGTTATAAACAGTGCATTCTTGGAAGCAACATTGGTTTAGAGGGGCTGGTTTGCTTGTGAGGATGTGAGGAAAGAAGGCAAAGAAGAAATCAGGATCAAATGTATATCAGAGGCAAGACCATGAGGCCATGTGGCTGTATTCATCTGAGATGATTTAATTTTGTAATGTTTGACCTGAATGCTCTGTATGTTGGTGTGAGTGAGAGATCAAGAGAGTGCATGTATTTCAATGATGGCATTAAGATCTCTGAATGGACAGGAGAACACTTCTTTGAGACAGGGAATTTCGGATGTTATTTTACTGTGAAGTCATGCAAAACAATGTTACAGACCTTCAACAGATCACAGAGATCAGAAAATAGTTTTATATGGTTGGGCAAATATGTAAATGTATCCCCTTATTATGGGTCACAAAGGTTTTGAAAGAAAAACGATGCTGTCAGTGGTTAGAAAAGCTGGCTGAAAGCATCTAAGCTCGACCAGCCAGATGTTGAGTGAGCTGCCATTGCTTTGTCTTCAGAATTTTAAAGTGAGGCCGAGGCAACATTCGACTATCAACCTGAAAAATGATTATTGGGAAAAAAAAGATGAAGACGAAGATGATAAAGAAGAAGGCAGAAAAGCAGACACTTGAGAAATTTTTCAAGCATGATTCTTTGTCTTCTTGAACTCTGATTTCAAGGTTGCCTAGCAACTAAAGCAGGAACAGCTGGGACACCCTTGATCTTGTTGTGTAAACTATTAAAAATAGGTGATGGAGCCTGGCACCATGGAAACAATGACAATTCCAGCGCATGTGTCTGCAATGCTTCTTTGCAGGTTAATGTCAGAGGTGGAAATGACAAACACCTTCCCCTCTCCCATGCAAAGCTTCTGGGAGGAGGGATTATGACTGCCTTCCATTTGATTTAATCTGAGTGCAATAACATTTACTTCAGTTGTGACACTGACTTCTGATTGATTGTTTAATGCTGGTCTTGCAAAAGCTGAAGGGAGGCTGCTTTACCCCTTTGTCAATGCATGTTATGTTGGATCCCATACTCCCATGAATGGCTTAATATTTTGCCATTAATCTCCATTAGGTCCAAATTTATAATTTAGATTCCCAAGTTCTAACTTTTCCCCCAGATTATTCTTGTAATAATGGCAACCTGGGGTGCTTCCATTTTATGGTGTAATAACCATATCCTTGGATGAATGAGCAGAGAAAATAAAGTCTGAATTGCTTGTTGCAAATAAATGCAGAAAGCTTTAGAAGAAGCACCAGGAAAGGCTTGCTGCTATGTGCCTTCCAGATTTTGAAATCTTTTGTGTGCTTGCAAATGTCTGCTTATCTAAGGCTGCAGTAAGGCCTCCAAATAAACATAGTTACTAACAAGTGTAAGCATAGGGGTCAAGCTTCTGACTGAGGATTTTATTACATTGGATACTAGCTTCACCACACATTTTGGTGAATTTGTGGGGTCCTGTTGAGGAGTGTGGAGAACCTGTCACCCCACATCCTGCATTACCCAACTCACTGATGGCCCCATCCCACGGGGGGAAGCATTCGTCATCTGGCATCACCCCATTGATTCAAAGGCAACACAGGAAGCCTCCCAAATTGCTGTGGGAATGCTGTACACTGCTTACTCTCCCCTTTTGCCATGGAGCCCGGCTGGAAGTAGATGTGTGCTGTGTAATGGGCTCCATGGTGAAAGAGGTGAGCAGGTGGCGTGCAATGGGCAAATTGCCCCATTTGATGAGGTCATAAATATGCATAAGATGAATCAGCATATGGTGAACTGTGAAAAGTAGCACTGTACTGGAGAACACCTTTTTTGGTGCAGAAGCAGATCACACACTCTATTCCCTTGCAGAATTAATTGATAACATCACAGCATCATAGAATTCTAGAGTTGAACAAGATCCAAAGCATCAGCTGGTCCAAGCCCTTGCTGACATAGAAAAGCAAAAGAATCATAGAGTTGGAAGGTGTTGTGGTTCAGTCTGATGATGATGGGGGATTTGGGTTTATGCAGGCTGACCATGGAAATGTTGATAAGGGAAATGTTGAAGGCTCTGAATTGTTAGAGAGGCCACAGACTAGTATTGAAACAGAAGCCTGTGATAAAGGTGACCTTTCACAGGATTCAGAACATCAGCAGAGTTCAGAACATCAAAAAGTCCCAAGTGTCTCTTGCAGCAAGTCAGAGGAGTCTTCCTTAGATAGGGATACAAGGTTAAGTTTAAAAGTTCATCATCCCAGATGCTTTCTTAGGATAGCTGGTAAACGTGTGGGAACCCAAGGACAAAGGAATGCTTTTTTGGCCTGTAAGCATGGTTAAATAAGGGAGAAACAAGGAAAGATTTCAGACGAAGCAACAGTGGTTTTGGAAACAGAGTTCCTGTCTTGTCTATGCTCATGGAAAAGTATTATTGTCTTTGTTCATGCTTGGATCTTGGATTTTGGATTGTGTTTTGAAGTTCATGCTGCCTTGTTTTCAGGATTGATTTGCTATATTGGAGATATTGAACTATATTCTACAGACTACCTTTGCATTTGGATTATTGCATTCTACTGACTGCCTTTGCATTTGGATTACTGCTTTCTTTACTGCTTTTCATTCAGACTTTGTTATCTTTTATCAATAAACTGTTTAAACCAAGTCTGCTGTGGTGGAGTGTATGTTAAGATCAAGGTGAACCAGCGCTGAGGTGCAACAGAAGGAATCCCAAGAGCCATAAGGGTCAATTCTCTGCAGGAATAATAATACACATAATAGTAATAATAATCATCATCAATTTTATTTCTTACCTTTTTCTCCTCAAAGCTTGGCGGGAGGGTACAACAAAGTTAACATACATATGTGTTGTCGAAGGTTTTCATGGCCGGGATCACAGGGTTGTTGTATGTCTTTCGGGCTGTGTGGCCATGTTCCAGAAGTATTCTCTCCTGACGTTTCGCCCACATCTGTGGCAGGCATCCTCAGAGGTTGTGAGGTATGGATAAACTAAGTAAGGTAAGGAAAGAATATATATCTGTATAGAGTCTAAGGTGTGGCAAGAGTTCTTTGTCACTGGGAGCCAGCATTAATGTTTCAGTTAATCACCCTAATTAGCATTGGAAATGTTTTGTCCCTTGCCTGGGGGCATCCTTTGTTCAGTCAAGTCCTCATTGTGTTGGTTCCCATCTACTGTTTTGATTTTGGAGTTTTGTAATACTGGTAGCCAGATTTTGTTCATTTTCATGGTTTCTTCCTTTCTGTTGAAGTTGTCCACATGCTTGTGGATTTCAATGGCTTCTCTATGTAGTCTGACATGATAGTTGTTGGAATGGTCCAGCATTTTTGTGTTCTCAAATAGTATCCTGTGTCCAGGCTGGTTCATCAAATGCTCTGCTATGGCTGATTTCTCTGGTTGAATTAGTCTGCAGTGCCTTTCATGTTCTTTGATTCTTGTTTGGGTGCTGCGTTTGGTGGTCCCTATGTATACTTGTCCACAGCTGCATGGTATCCGGTAGACTCCTGCAGAAGAGAGAGGATCCCTCTTGTCCTTCGCTGACCGTAGCATTTGTTGGATTTTCTTTGTGGGTCTGTAGATAGTTTGTAGGTTGTGCTTCTTCATCACTTTGCCTATGCGGTCAGTAGTTCCCTTGATGTATGGTAAGAACACCTTTCCTCTGGGTGGATCTTTGTCTTGACTCTCATGGCTTGTTCTTGGCCTTGCAGCTCTTCTGATGTCTGTGGTGGAGTATCCATTGGCCTGTAGAGCCCAGTTTAGGTGGTTTAGTTCACCTTGGAGGAGGTGAGGTTCGCAGATTCTTTGTGCACGGTCTGTCAGGGCTTTGATTGTGCTCCTTTTTTGACTTGGGTGATGGTTGGAGTTTAACTGAAACATTAATGCTGGCTCCCAGTGACAAAGAACTCTTGCCACACCTTGGACTCTATACAGATATATATTCTTTCCTTTCCTTACTTAGTTTATCCATACCTCACAACCTCTGAGGATGCCTGCCATAGATGTGGGCGAAACGTCAGGAGAGAATACTTCTGGAACATGGCCACACAGCCCGAAAGACATACAACAACCCTTAACATACATAGATTAAAACATAAAACCATTTGAACACATATAATGAAAGATATAGGCATAATATTAAAATACCTTAAATTCATTCATATTTTTAAAATGCTGGTGTAAAATTCATATTTTCAAACCGACTGGGTATATATGCTGAAAGTGATAGGTCTTTAATTTTGTTTTCAATTTTGATATCTCCTTTAGCTGTCGAATGTCTTCTGGCAGATCATACCACAATCTAGGACAGTGGTTCTCAACCTGGGCCCTCCAGATGTTTTTGGCCTTCAACTCCCAGAAATCATAACAGCTGGTAAACTAGCTGGGATTTCTGGGAGTTGTAGGCCAAAAACATCTGGGGAACCCAGGTTGAGAACTACTGGTCTAGGAACAGCTGATGAAAAGGACCTCTGGGTGACAGTTGCCAGTCTGGTGAAAGTTGCCAGTCTGGTAAATATCCCCCGGAACAACTGAGTGTGTGGGGTGGGTTTTGTGGGAAAAGGCAATCCTACATGTAACCTGGACCCAAACCATGTACGATTTTAAAGGTAATAACTCTTTGGATGCCCAGAACCTAATTGGCAACTACTGCAGTTTTTAATATAGGTATGATATGTAATCTGGCTGCCATATTTTGAACAAATTAGAGTTTCCAAACTTGATACAGAGGTAGCCTAGTGTACAGCACATTGTAGAAGTCTAACTTTTAGGTTACCAGTATGTGCACTACCATCTGTAGGTTTTGCAGTTCTAGGAAGGGGTACTGCTAGCATATCAGCTGAAGCTCACTGTCATATCCCTCTGAGCTAACATTTGGAAAGATGGATCCAGGAACATTCACAATGTGTGAACACACTTTTGAGGGAGTGTAACCCCATCCAGAACTGGTTAACATATCTTCAACCCCAGGTTAGAGTACCAAACTAAAACACTCCTGAAAGATATTCATCCAAACTTTTCTTAAAAGCTCCAAAGAAGGAGAATATGTCATCCATGGTTAAAGCATCTTTTCCAAATAATCAGAGATGCCCTGCATCGTCTTGGATTATTGTTAGAATACAGTTAGAATATAGGTAGACCTCTGTATCCATGCGGGGTGCATTGTTGGCAATTACATGAAACTGTGATGTGACAAAACACCATTACATGCATTACTTCACTTCTGATCCCAGCATGCTATAGAGTTGCATTGGGAGGACCGAGCAAGTTCCTAGAGATGATATATGTACATAATGAGATATCTTGGAAATGGGATCCAAGTCTAAATACAAAAATCATGTATGTTTCATATATACATGATACACATAGCCTGAAGGTATTTTTATACAATATTTTAAATAATATTGCAAATTAAAACAAAATGTTTGTACACTGAACCATCCTAATGCAAAAGTTTCTTCATCTCAGCTACCCATGTGAAAAATTTTGGATTTTGGAATTCCAGTCAAGGGATATTCAACCTATAATAATATTAACTTAAAGATTCCATTTATCTATCAATCAGGCTCAAATTCACTTGCACATCTGTCTCTGGAATCTCCACCGATTTTCTTTCTTTGTCTCTTAATGACATGGAGTCTGCTGTGTGTATTCTGAAGTGCTGGACTTTCTAGTGCTGTAGTTGGCTTAAAAAATCCTTGCATTGAATAGTTCTAGGTAAAGCTTTGATCTTCCAATCTTAATGGAATACAGGGCTGGTTCATCATGGAGGCTGTTGAAGCCGCCACTTGGGGTGCAGCCCTTGGGGGGCGCTCTCTAGGCAGCGGCGGCAGCGGCGACCATTGGGTTGCTTGCCGCGGAACGAGGAAGTCCTCGCTCTTCTCACGAGATTTCGTAAAATCTCGTGAGATTTCTGCGAGATTTTGTGAAATCTTGCGAGTAAGCGAGGCCTTCCTGGAGGCCTTCGTAGTTCCGTGGCTGGAGAGCGCACCGCCGCCGGTATGTTGGGGAGGCCGTAATTTCGGGGGGGGGGGGGGCGGCCATAGGTTTGCTTACATAGCGAAAAAACCTAGGGCCGCCTCTGATGGAATATTATATTTTGGAAGCTCTTCCCATATCTATCAGGGAATGCTCTACATATAGAATCTATAATAGAGATGAGTAATTAAGTATCAGAATTATATGTCTCAGAATTACTGAGCTGAGGCTTTAAAAAGAGCTTAAACATTTCACGTTTTTGTAAGTGGAGCAGTACTTGAAATGTTGCTTTCACATAACAACCATGATAACCCAACAGGAAATTCAGGACTTTGTGGAGCTTTCACCCATTTTTTTTTTAAATCCCCAAAGTATGGAAAACAAATGAAAAATACAGAAATGCATTTGTATCCTTGCCCAATGGACAGAAAAGTTTGGACATTATTGTTCTTTCATACAGTAATGCAATAAGTGAAGGTTTACATCCTTTTCTCAGGGTGACCCAAGAAGCTTCACATATATGGTCTGGAATTCCTATTTATCTGCTATATGACACTTATTGATGCTAGTGTTATTCTCAAAGCAGCTTTGTGTTAAGAAAAAACTCCCACAGAATTAATACAAAACACCATGTCATTGAAGTAATGAAGGAGAACCTTCCAGTGGGTTTTATCCACAATATGAATAAACATTGCTTCACTCTTGTCTTACAACTCATTTAAAAACAAGATCATCTTGGTTATACCTCTGAAATGAAACCAATTTCACGTTGGGCAAGATGGGTTGTCAGTACTGCCTTGTAAATTATTCAGTGTCTGTCTAGCAGCTATATTGTTACTAATTCACAAAGGAAATATCTTAAATGGAAATTTCATCAGGGAATGCTGTGGTTTTAAAAAATGAAATCTAAGGATTTAAGGATGTATTGAAACTGGCAGATGTGGATGCAACCTGGTATTTAGAGCTTTTTTTAAAGGGAGGAGACCAGACAGTTTAAAGCCATAACTGAATGGTTTGTTAGCTTACATATTTGATTCATTAGGTCAGTGTTTCTCAAACTGTGCTCCTCCAGGCATTTTGGACTTCAGCTCCCAGAAATCTCAGCCAGTTTACCAGCTGTTAGGAACTGTGGGAACTGAAGTCCAAAACATTTGGAGGAGCACAGTTTGAGAAACTCTCCATTAGGTAATTTGATTTATTAGTTTATTTGATGCAAAATATTGTTAGACAGGCGTAGAGATTTGTAGTTGGTCTTGTTAGCAGAGGCTTGATGGGGATTGTTACCTCAATCACAATAAATTTCCTTGATGCAATCATTATTTCAGAATAATTTACTTAATATTTCTAAAATCCTGATTAACACACAGGATCTCTTCAATAGATGAAAATGCGCCATTTAGTTACTGAGAAGTGCACACTTAATATGAGGACTAAATATACAAATGCCTTTGCAAAAGTATCATTTATTTAAAGTGATTCTGCAGTGCTACTGTGAAAAATCAGTTAGGAGCATCAGAGGCTGCCTTATGCTTAGCATTGCTAACTCTGGTTGGCAGCAGCTTTCCAGAGATTCAGACAGGGTCCCCTTGGGAAGATAGGGCAATCTACAAATAAAGTTTTTATATCATCATCATCATCATCATCATCATCATCATCATCATCATCATCTGTACTTGAGATCTCGGTCTGACTTGTGATTTTCCATTCAAATACAGGTTAATCATCTCTTATGTGAACTTCCAAAATCCAAATTACTCCAGAATTGTCCATAGGAACAGCTGAGATAGTGACATCTTTGTTTTCTCATGGTTCCATGTACATAAACTTTGTTTAATACAAATGCATTATTTGAAACATCATCTATAAAATTACCTTCAGGCTATGTGTATAAAGTGTACATGAAGCATACATGAATTTTGTGCATAGACCAAAATATCGGTATTTCATTCTATATACATATTGAAACACAAGTACTTCAAAACTTGGCAAAATCCAAAATTGAAAACACTTCTGGATTCAGGCATTTTGGATATGGGATCATTTGTACTAAGCTACCTTGAGTCCCTATATTGGTTATAAAGTGGGATAAAAAAGTAGATAAATGACTAAATTACTGACACTATTTATCTAATATCTAATGGATTCAGCTATGTTCAGAATTGTATGGTACCATATTGGAAATACTATTTGTGTTGGAGGGAAACAGACTGACATAACTCAGTATAGTAAAGATATCCAAACAACTACAATATTGCACAGCTAATTACGTAGCATACTGAATTGTTAGACTTAATAAAAAGAGCCCTTTTTCTTCCCATGTAAGCCTCCACAACTGTAACAGACAAAACAGAGGTCCTCCTGGTCAGTCGGAAGGCCAAACATGGTATAGGATTACAGCCTGTGCTGGATGGGGTCACACTCCCCCTGAAGGCGCAGGTGCACAGTCTGGGGGTGATCTTAGACTCATCGTTGAGTCTGGAACCCCAGGTCTTGGTGGTGGCTAGGGGAGCCTTCGCACAGCTAAAACTTGTGTGCCAGCTGTCCCCGTACCTTGAGAAGCCAGACTTGGCCACAGTGGTCCATGCTCGTTACATCCCGATTAGACTACTGCAACACACTCTACGTGGGGCTGCCTTTGAAGACTGGTCGGAAGCTTCAATTAATCCAATGGGAGGCAGCCAAGCTGTTAACCGGAGCGGCGTACAGGGAGTACACTACTCCTCTGTTACGTCAGCTCCACAAAGTGCTGGCTTTAGCCTATAAAGCTCTAAATGGTTCTGGCCCAGCTTACTTGTCTGAATGTGTCTCCCACTATTACCTACCAAGTAATTTAAGATCTTCAGGGGAGGCTCTCCTCTCGGTACCACCAGCCTCACAGGTGCGGCTGGCGGGGACAAGGGATTTTAGAAAGAAAGTGAAGACCTGGCTATGTGAGCAAGCATTCAAAGAATAAGTTTAGTTGGCTTCGACCCGGTCTGGACTAAGGTTTATGTACAATGTTGTTGCACCCCAAGGCAGTGTGAGCACTCAAAAACCAGACAAGAGCCAATATAACACACTATATATTTATTAAAGCAATTATATATCCAAAGGAAATCAGATATAGAGTCTAAGTAAGGAATAGTTCTTTTTAGAAAGTCAATGTTATTTCCAAATGGGTAAAGGAAAAGGTCCAATATTATAATCCACAATGAGAACTCAATAGCTCTCCAAAGAAATCAAAGTGTCAATGAGTTGAAACAGAGAAACAAGGCTGGCAGAAACAGAGTTCAATCCACTGGAAACACTTCGTAGCAATCAAGGCAGCAAGGTTGTCAAGGCTGAGGCAAACTTGAATCAGGAACAAGGAATCAACTGAAGTAAAGTCAAGGTCTACTCGAGAGTCGCGGCACAGCATGGCCCGGCTGGAACTGGAAAACTTGGCTTAGAAACAAACAAGAGCTGGAGACAGAGAAAACCTCTCTCAAGGAAGAGCAACGTTGACACCGCAACAAATCTACTGATCGAAACACTTTTAACAGATTCCGGACTGTTCACAATGTAGGGAGTACAAACTCCCAAAACCTTCTCATGGGAACACTACCCATTATCCCATCTATTTGCCAGTCTCTGGCTCCAGCGAGCCTCTTGTTTTGCACTTCTCTCTCTGGTCACAAAATCTCTACAATTAAAAACCGCATTCTCAGGCATCTTAGCAACATCTGGCTCTATCTGCGAGGGAGGAGTAGAAGAACCTTCTCCAATTAGTAAGTCTCTAAAGTCAATATCTTCGGGCACCTGCAGCTGCAAAGGCCCCTCCGTGGATGGTGAAATGTTAGTATAATCCTCAGCATTATCTATGTCAAAGTGCATGTCCTGAAACATGGGTGGCTGGGATCTAACAAATGTTTTGTGGATGAATGGCTCAAGTATTTTGTCTTATTTTAAATCTGTATTTAATTGCTTATGTTTTATTCTTTTGTATTGTTGTGTATTGGCATTGAATTCTGCCAGTTTGTAAGCCGCCCTGAGTCCCTTCGGGTGAGAAGAGCGGGATAGAAATAATGGAAATAAAATAAATAAATAAGTAAATAATATGGTAATATGTGGTGTTGTTATTTGTTTGTTTGTTTATTTATTTATTTACAGTATTTATATTCCGCCCTTCTCTCCCTGAAGGGGACCCAGGGTCGATCATAACATTCAATGCCATATGAACATAGAGACAGAGACTGGGCGATTTTTATGGTGTCGTAAATTAGTTAAATTAGCCTCCCCACATAGTGGCACCTAAATTTCCTACTTGATAGATGCAACTATCTTTCAGGTTGCTTAGGTCAACAATGAGCATGGCCTCTTTTTTTTATTTTAATGGTCAGGTGCTCACTCCGACACGAGCTGGCCTCGAACTCATGGCCTCTTGGTCATAGTGATTTGTTGCAGCTAGCTACTAACCAGCCTGCGCCACAGTTGTTGTTGTTGTTTGTTGTTGTTGTTGTTGGGCCTCAGCTATACCACACAAACATTTTTTTTAAAAAAAAAAGTGCAATGATTTGTTTGGATCTGTCCTGTGCTATGGAATGTTAATTTTTACCAAACAATTGTGTCTCCTTTTCCTCCTGGGTTGTTTGTTTCAAGAGACTCATAAATTCTTTGGACTTTTATTGTAACTTAAATTGTGCATCTCCACAGAAAGAAAGAGTCCTAATGTTGTTGTTTTTTTGCCAACATATAAAGTAGTTTCAGTTAAAAATGTGTCCATAATCAAATATATGAGGTGAAGGATGAGAGAGAGAAAAGATAGAAGTTTTCCCTTCATTTACTGCTCAGAAACTGAAGGATGTTAACAGTGAAGACATTGCAACTTCAAATTCTATTTTCCTCACCATAACAATTTCCTGTAGTCTTCAAATTACTTTCACTTCTCAAATTACTTTCTTCCTCCTTCGCTTGTAGAGAATCAGGCATTGAAAATTATTCTAGAATGCTTATGTCTGCTAGTTTTGCATTCCCTTGGTAACATTACCTGCCCCTTTTCTTTGGATGCCTACATTGTATTTCCAAATAAAAGGCTAGAAATCTGGAGGTCGAGGGAAAGAATTCTTATTTTGGGGGAGCAATGCTCTCATTTTCCTCCATCCCTCCCTGTAGTTACACCCCTGAAAATCAGACTCTGATTTTGAAAGCTGGCTATTCCAGCTTGTCCCATAGTGAGAAAGAGATCCATTTCTTTCCTGCTGGGTTCTGCATTCCCCATCCCCCACTGGCTAGCTTAGATTTGCTGCATTCAGCATTTTCACAAGCTGTATGTGTTGCTGTTTTTCTGTACAAGCTGGCAAACAAACATATGGAGCAACCCAAGGAGTCTCTGCTCTTTCTGATTTCTCTGCCTGCTGGGCAACATAATGAATCAGTGATAAACTGCTTGCCTGTAATTTTTAGCTTTATTTTTATTATTAAGAAGACCAAATAAAACAGTAAACAATTGCCAAAAGAGAATTAAAACCTCTCCGGGCTTTATTTCCCATCTTTTTAGGAAAAGGTGCCTTAAAAAAAATATTCTGTTTCACAGAAGCAGTCATCATTTCCTCCTGGCGGTTTCTCAACAGCTGTCTCCCCACCACGACTGGGATTTGCACTCCAGAAATTAATCAAATGTGCCGGATAAATTTAGAAGAATGTTCCCTTTCAAGTGTTTGTGTGACTCTTGCTTGAATTTCTCCAGTGTTTGGGGAAATAGTCTTTCCTTTTACTAAACACAGGAAAGTCTATGGTGTCTTAATATTTATTTTGAAGGGGGGGGGGGAAACAAACACACACACACACACAAATGTAGACCCAAAGTTCCAGGTCAGTTATTAAAATGGCACTTAGTTTGAAACAATCTCTTTGTATTTCTTTCTCTTTCAGCCGTGCTGAAAAGAGATAAGTAGGGAATAAAGGAGGATTGAAGATTAGATATCAGGTAATGATACCTGAGCAGAATATGGTAACATTACTCTTCTGATCTACAACTCCCAGAAATTTCCAATGAGTGTGGTCACAAAAGCTCTGTATTTGCTCAGCATGAGTTAGTGTACTGTAGTGGTTTATTGTTGGACAAGGACTCTAGGGGACCAGAGTCCGAAACCCTGTTTGGCCATGGAATCCCACTGTGTGACTGTATTCTGCCACAGAACCTGTATTCTGCCAAAGAAAAGACTATGAAACACAATGAGAAACAATAAACATATTTGGGTCCTCTTCTAAAAGATGGTGAGTTTATTTCTGTTTCAATTATTAGAACTAGACTTTGCTAGGGTGCCTGTAAATGTCCCTGATTATGGTTATTTCAGCTGCATTTCACTTGTAATTCCTTGGGCAGATGTTTGTTTATCCTGTGGTCACTTGTGCTTTTGGATAGGATTAAGTTTTCCTTTGTATTCCTCAATAAGCTATTGCTATTTTATACTGCACAAAATGTTACTATTGGCAATGATTGCTATGAATGCTACAACCAGCCTCAAACTTGAAAATATTGATTTTTAAACTACAGCTTTTAGATCATTCATGGCATCAAGCACTGATCATGTTGCCTGGGAGAGTTGTAGTTCAACAACCACAACACGAGGAGAGAAAATGTGATAAAGTACATGCACCTGGCAATATCAAGTGGTATGTGGCAGCATCATGAGATGAGTGAAAATCCTTGAATACCTTTGAGCTTTTCCCTCAAACATTTGTGCAGAAAGCTCATGAATAGTGGTCAAATTAATTCATAAAAATCAATTCATGAAAAATAAATAAGTGTGGCAAATAACAGGGCTACACAGAACACTGTATAGAGCTAACACTGGACAATGCAGTTATCTGATATCTGTCTTCCCAAACCCCCGTTCCCCAGTGTGCCAGGGGCCAGTATTATATTTTTGTCCATGGATTGCAACTGTTTCTTTCTTCCCCTGGAAACTCTCCAGGGGTTGATAGCTGATGGCAGTTGGACTATGATGGCAGTTGAACTATGACAGCCACCATTTTGAGCAGCCCTGGTGTAGCGAAAGTGAATAGGGAAGTTTTTAAAAAAAATTATAATATTAAATCCTGAGTCAATTAAAAAATCATCAGTGGGAGATTCAGGATAGATAAGAGAAAGTGGAAGGTAGCAGGAAAAGAGGAAGGCCACATTCCAGATGGATAGACTCATAGATTCATAGAATCATAGTTGGAAGATACCCCAAGGGTCATGCAGTTTAACCTCGTGCCATGCAGGAACATCCAATCAAAGCTCCCCCAAACAGATGGCCATCAAGCATCTGCTTAAAAAATCTCAAGAGAAGGAAACTACCACACTCTGAGGCAACATATTCCACTGTCAAACAGCTCTTACTGTCAGGAAGTTTTTCCTAACGTTTAAGTGGAATCTCTTTTCCTGGAATTTGAATCCATTGCTCCATGTCCTGGTCTCTACAGCAGCAGAAAACAATCCTGCCCCCCCCCCTTAATGTGACATATGTTTAAACATGGCTGTCATGTCCCCTCACAATCTTTTTTTCCCCCAGCTAAACATACCTAGCTCCCTAAGCCACTCCTCATAGGGCTTGGCTTCCAGACCTTTGATCACTTTGTTCGCCCTTCTCTTATCACATTTCAGCATGTCAACATCCTTCTTGAATTGTGTTGCCCAGAACTGGACACAGTATTCCAGATGAAGAATAGAATTTTACTATTACTTCCCTTGATCTAGACACAAGATTCCTATTGATACAACTTAGAATTGCATCCACTTTTTAAAGCGGTCACATCACACTGTTTGACATGTTCAGCTTGTGGTCAACTAAAACTCCTAGGGCCATTGTACACATGCATTATAGACTAGGCTAAAGTGGGTTTAAAAGGGGGGGCTAAACGATGTTTAGCCAAAACATGGGAGGAATCAGAAGGAATTGGATTAAGGCCTGGAAAACACTTGTTAAAAAGGTGCCTTTTAAATCTGATTCCTCCTGAAAAAACACACACCTTTCCATGCCTGTGTATCCCTGTAGGCATGGAAATTTTGTGCTTTCATTTCCTCCCACATGTAGACTCCCTCCTGCCTCCATTTCCCTCTCAACTTACTGAAGGCTCCAATGCAGGCCTGGAGCCCTTTTCCCTCTCCCTTCCAAGGGAGGGGATGACAAGCATCCCTCATAAAAACAAATGCCTCTTTCACTTGGATCAGACAAGGATGTGTGTCTCTCTGTGGGCCCTTCTACACATGCATTATAACTCAGGTAAAATCAGGTTAAAAGGGGGGTGGCTAAACGATGTTTAGCCAAAATGCAGGAGTAACCAGGAGGAATTGGATTAAGAGTTGGAAAACACGGGTTAAAAAGGTGCCCTTTAGGATTTTTCCTGAAAACAGGGCACCTTTCCATACCTGTATCTGTTATGTCCAGGATTGCATATGTGCATGTCTGGAGTGAATATTTTTCAAAAAAACTTCCACCGGATGTCTCCTGTCCACCCTCCATTTTAATGCCTCTCAGGTACCAAGTTTTTAAAACTCAGTTTCCTGTCCCACGTTTTAAAGCTGCTTGGAAGTGCCCTGTGACATATATATATGTATGGTATATATAATGACACAGGCACCACACACTATCTAACTCAGAGTATACTGAAATTGTTCCCTTGATTAGCATGAAATAGCCATGCAGCTTCAAAGCCTGGCTGCTTTCTGCCTGGGGTAATCCTTTGTTGGGAGGTGTTAGCTGGCCCTGATTTTTTCCTGTCTGGAATTCCTCTGTTTTCTTAGTGGTGTTCTTTATTTATTGTCCTGATTTTAGAGGTTTAAAAATACTGACGTTTTGCCCACATCTACTGACTTTGTCCCCACTTCAAGTAAGTCATCCCAGCCTTGCCATCAGAGTTGTCAGAGTTTGAGAAGAAGGTCTGCTCAGCATTTTCATGCTCAGCAGAGAACAAGGACCATAGGTATCATGCTGAGCATATTCTCCAAAATGTCAAAGCCTCATTAGGCAGGTAAAGGTTTTCCCCTGACGTTAAGTCCAGTCATGTCTGACTCTGGGGATTGGTGCTCATCTCCATTTCTAAGCCGACGAGCCGGGGTTGTCCGTAGACACCTCCAAAGATATGTGGCCAGTATGAGTGCATGGAGCGCCGTTACCTTCCCGCCGGAGCAGTACCTATTGATCTATTCACATTGGCATGTTTTCGAACTGCCTCTCTCATATATATATGTGTGTATGTTACACACACACACACACACACACACACACACACACACACACACAGATATATTCTATTCACCTCTATGTTCTACCCTTTATTTTTCAGTGATTATTTGGGGGGGGGGGGGTGTGCCAAAAATACTGTTTGCTTACACTTGAAAATTATCTATGGCCAGCCCTGGCTGTGTGCTGGGCAGCCGTGCGGCTGTTGCTGTTGCTGCAATACATAAGCGCCAGGCAGCGGGGGCTGCTCTGCCTTGTGGGCCTATCAGCACGCTCGCTCAGCGGAGTCCGGGCTGCCTGGGCTTTCGCGAAGGGGCGGGGGGAGGGGGGGCAACATAACCTCACTTGCTCAGCTATGTTGGCAGCATCTTTTTGCAGCAGAGAATAGTGTTAGCCATGCTCAGCGGGCGGCCAGTGAAGGTCCGCAAGATCTGGGCCAAGGAAGGCAACCCGGGGCTCCGAGGTGTGTGTTCTGGGCAGGGCAGTTGTTGGTGGGGGAAGGAAGGAAGACAAGAAAACAGGAGGATTGGTGGTGGGTTGCCTTCCGTTGGATTCTAGGCAGCAGTGATGTCACCAGGATCCCCTGTGTCACCCTCCCATGAATCACCTAATGGTAGTAAAGATTTTGGTTTATTAAATACAGTTATATATTACAATTATACATTTTTGTTATTTAAACTTTACATATTGCGAAATTATGTTTTTTTTTTCCTCAAAGTGACACACCACCCAAGTCATGCTAGGTTTTTTGGTGAATTTTGACACACCAAATGCAAAAGGTTGCCCATCACTGACCTAAATTGTCAGTGTAGATGGTGCTTTAGTGGAGAGTGTAACTTGCCTAAGATCACCCAGTGAGTTTCCATGGATGAGCAGGGATTTTAACCTTGGTCTCCAAAGTCACCATTGCTTCCTCTCTCCAGACCTGTTTGTGGTCATCTATTTTGACACAAAATAAAAATATAAAAAATATTCTCATATTATATACTTATGCAAAAATCTTTCCAATAAGAATTTGCACAGTAAAAATGATCATGTACATATTCAGATGAGACTTAATATTATTACAATGTTGGCTACCTTGATGATTGCACCAGCGTCACCTGCTGCTATTGTGCTGCTATTAATATCTGTGATATTTTAACTTAGAAGCCTCTAAATCAGCTGAAATCACCCTTATGTGCTTATCATTAATTTTAGATTACACATAACTAGGAAGCAAAATGTTGCTAGAACAATTTAAGTGATTGTTATAGTAGCCGATTTTAAGGAAAGGATAGAAAGGATAAATATTCCAAGAAGAGGAATCAGAAAAGCCAGTGTGAGATTGTTTATGAAATATGTCATCCTGAACAAAAACCCATAGCTTTGTGGGAGAGATTCCCAGAGGAAGTGAAATAAAGGGATGGAGGAGCAATATGGTTGTAAGAAAGGTGCCAAATAAGTAATGGACTGAGAAAAAAATCTTTACAGCTCAGTATAAAAATTTATCCCAACTGTCAAAGAATTTCCACCTTCAGGCAAACATGTTGATTGATACTGTTACATACTGTCATTGAATTTGACATAATCTGCCCAATGGATATTATCAGAATGGTAGACAGGCATATTCTTTCTGTTTCTTGTTGTTTGGTGGAAAGAGAGAGCTGGAACCAATTGTTAGTCTCAATTGAGACTAAATAGGATTTATTTAAGTGTTGATTTGATTCATGGTATCGACTGTATTTGCATGCAAGAATGAGATTAAGCCCAGTAAAAAAGTAGATGGGAAGTAAAGCATAAGGGCCCCAATTTTACAGAAAATGTAGGGACACATAATGTTTTTGGTTGACAACCTTGAAATAATATGCAGGGCCCAAACATTTTGTACTATTACAATTTTGTACTATTATGTATTTTAACAAATTCAGTTAGTTTAGATTCCCCCTCCCTCTTATGTTTATATATCTTGTTTTGAAAACAAATGTAATGAAAATGCAGGAATGAATAACCAAGATCAATCTATCGATAGTTACAGATTAGAAGTGCGTATTTATTTATTTACAACATTTATATCCCACCCTTCTCACCCCAAAAAGGACCCAGAATAGCTTACAAGTTATAGGTACATACAATCGATATATATATAAATGTAATTTACATAATTAGGACTGAGTTAACAACAAAACCACTGGACCAAATTACAGCTGACGAGGGAGCCTGTCACATGGAGAAGAGCAGGTAGAGAGAGAGCCAGCTGCCAGGGCTGTTCTTCTTGGAGGGGCTTCGCTCCCTCTTTGCACACACAGGAACACATAGACATCCAATTAGAAAGTGGGGGAGGGAAGGATGAGGAAGAACCATTCTCACCCTGGCTGCCAGTCAGAAGGATAGGCCCCACCACATTTAGGCCCACCCCCCTTTGTGTCATAGCAAGCCCCTCAGCCACAATGGTGTCCGGGGTACAGGCAGAGTTCACTTAGGCCTCTTCCACACTGCCTATAAAATACAGATTATCTTATTTGAATTGGATTATATGGCAGTGTAGAGACAAGGCCCTTCCACACAGCTATATAACCCAGAATGCCAAGGCACATATTCCACAGTATCTGCTTTGAACTGGATTATCTTGAGTCCACACTGCCATATAATCCAGTTTACTGTGGATTTGATACAGCTGTGTAGAAGGGACCTCATATAATCCAGTTCTAAGCAGATAATATAAGATTCTAAATATAATATATATAATAATTACTGTGGTATAATAAGACAGAAAAAGATAATCTCGGTCTTATTTTCAGGGGATGTCTTAGTTTTCCATAAAAAAGATTTCACATTTATTGTTGAACAAAAAAATGAACATTTATTATATACTGTACAGTAGTTGTCATCACAAACCAGAATAACCAGACAAACTGTGAATCCTATCAAGAATTTCTTGTTACTACCATTATTTCCATGTACAACACTCTATGATACATCAATTTACCAATCCTGCATGCTCTGGTGTTCTGTTCGGTGGGCATGCTTCCAAACAAAAACTTTGCTAGGTCTTACTTTTGGGGGAGACCTTATATTTAGCAATTCAGCAAAACCTCTACTAGGTCTTATTTTCTGGGGATGTCTTATTTTAGGGGAAACAGGGTAATTGCAGCATTCCTACTTGCCGCACCTAGACTATTCATTGCTATTCAACCTGGCCAACCAAGATTTCCCTAGGTAGAAAACCACCAGGCTTTGAAGCCACAAGGCTACTTCATCCCATTCAACCTGGCTTAGCAAGGATGCCCTATATAGAAAGCTGCCAGGCATTTAAGCTGCAAGACTATTCAGTGCAATTCAAGCTGACCAAACATTGATTCCCCTACAAAGGAAGTAGCCAGGCTTCAAAGCAGCACTTTGATTGAGGGTGCTACTCCAGCTCGTCAAACAAAGTATTCCCTAGATATAATACAGCCAGGCATTGAAGCTGCAAGGCTATTCAGTGCAATTTTACCAGACCAACAAAGGATTAACCTTGGTAGAAGGCAGTCAGGCTTTGAAGCAGTGATACTACTCTGTACTATTGAAGCTGACCAAACAAATAATCCCCTAAGTATCAAGCAGCCAGGCTTTGAAGTAGTGAGGTTATTCATTGCAATTCTAGCAGCCCAAAAAACCATTCCCCGAGAACGCCTTCCAAGCAGCAAGCCTATTCCATTGTATTCCAGCTCACTAAACAAAGATTCCCATAAGAAGAAAACAGCCAGGCTTTGAGGCTGCAAGGCTATTCAATGCTGTTCCACCTGGCCAACAAAAGATTCCCATAAGCCACAGCAATGCATGGCCAGACACAACTAGTATATGATATTATTAGCATAGCACGATATTAGTATTATATTTTACTATATTGTTGCTGAGGGACATCAAGTGATGTGATGACTCATGGGCCATGTAGTCCTGTTCCTAGTACTGTGGTGACAGATGAAGAGGAAAACTTGGGTTTCCCACCGTTTCTGCCGGATTTGGAGCCCTTGCAGCTGCAAGATGTTTGCCCACAAGAAGTCAGCCAAACAAGCCTTGAGCAGAAATCTCCCCCATTTTCTCGCCGTCTTTATTATAATCAAGATAGAAGCGCTCGGGAGGCGACTCGCCGGAGCGCCAGGATAGCTGCCAGACAATTAGATGATTAAGTCTGTTTCCCTTGGGAAAGTTTAAGGAGTCATGCATCTGGACACAGTATAGGTTTTGTTTCTTGTTCCCCAGAGAAAGTGTTCTTTGGCGGGAAAACAAGATCCTATATAGGTGTTTGCCCACAAAGGAATCCTTGCGGAGTCAATTCGTCGACTTGAGGAGTGAGATCGTGTGTAGACTTCGTACTACAGTTTCCAGATCCCGGATCAAGTTTCCAGCCCAGCCTTGTACCATGAACTTCTTTGGACTCAGTTCTTGACTCATGTTTGCCTTGTTTTAAGTTTGATCTTGCCAAGTTACAAGTTTTGCCTTGCCTTGTGTTTTAAACCACGGACCTTGCTTCCCGGATTCAAGCCTTGTTTTCCAGTTTCCTTCGGATTTACCTTAAGCCTCAAAGACTAAGGACAGTTCCCCACACTATTGCTTGCCAAATAGTGTGTGTTTCGGTGAAGTGGATTATAACTTTGGACTTTAATATCACATATTGGACATTGTTTTCCTGGACTATATTTGACCTTTCCTGAAAGGTCTACTTCTGAACTATATTCTACACTTGTTTTTATTGACTTTATATATTCCTTTAATAAAGATATTAGATAGATTCTGGCCTCTGTGCATGGTTATTGGTGCTCTGCAGCCTGGGTCCTGACAAGTGATGACCCAGGAGACATGGTGGAACTGTGTCTTCCTGGCTCCCCTTCTTCACTCTGGCTCCAGAGTGGCAGTTGGTGCTCAGATGGGATTTGATTAATACAATTTAAAATGCTGTCCCACCTCTATTTATGGTGTAACAGTCTAAAGCAGATCTTTCCAAATTGTGTGTTGTGACACATTAGTGTGTCACACGAACATAATAAGACACCTTTGAGTGTATGTGAAATAAGCTGTATGTGTGTGTGTGGGGGGGGGGAGGATATGAAACCAATGGAAAACCCCAATTTTCTGTGAGGTCCCAAATATGGCAGTCTCTACCCAGAAGAATAATCTGAAAGAATTTCCATAACAGTTTCCAGCAGGAAATAGCTGAACAAGAATCCAGTGTCATCTCCTATAGCTTCAGTAAAGACAAAGGTTTTTCTATATCACTGCATATGTTAATCACCTTCTCTATACAGGTTTGTCTATGTTACAGTTTGTGTTTAGTTTATATTAAATAATTGTGTCCATTGGTAATTACTTATTTACTCGAGTCTACTGCACTATTGAATGTAATATGCACCTCAATTTTTGAGTGTGCGAACCAAATAAAAAGGTTTTTTTTTAAAGAAAGAAGGAGAAGCAGTGCCTTTCAACTAGGAGGAAGATAATGCCTCTTCTCCTTCCTTCTTTAGAAAAGGAGTGCCATTTCCCCATTGTCTCCAGCTGAGGGATGAAGAAGAAATTGCTTCAGAGGGAAGGAGCACCATTTTTCCTCTACCTCCCAAATTGGGAGACAGAAGGAAAAATCTTCCATCATCCAAATTGAGGGACAAAGGAGGAATGGCTAGGGAGGTAAAGGGGCACTGTTTCTCCTCCGCCTCCAAGTTGGGAGACAGAAGGAAAAAATGGTTGGGGAGGAAAGGGAGCATTGTTTCTCTTCCATCACTCAACTTTGGGATAAAGGAGATATGGCTGGGGAAGGAAGGGGCACAATTTCTCTTCAGTCTCTCAAGTTGGGGGATAGAAGGAGAAATGACTGGGGAGGGAAAGGCACACTGTTTCTCTTTTGTCCTCCTCTTGGGAGATGAAAGAGAAAAGGTTTGGGGAGGGAAGCCCCTGCTCCTCCATCAGGTTGAGGCTGGTGAGTTCACTAGCCTCAGCTTGATGAAGAAGCAAAGGAACTTTTTGGCTCGCAATTGTAAAGCACCATCAAATCTAATGGGCATTTCAATTTTGTCCAAACAATAAAGTCAAAAAATATGTGCATTACATTCAAGTAACTATCCTATGTACTCACCCTACAAAATTCACCTACAGTTGACCTTTCATCATGATACATTAGATCCTTGGTATTTGCTGGGGTTTGGTTCCAGGAACCCCTTGGATACCAAAATCCATGGATGCTCAAGTCACATTGTATACAATTGAATTTTAGAATGTCATGACTTATATGAAATACCAAAACCAAGTTTTGACTTTTGGAAATAGCTGAGGATATCAGAATATCCAAATGGCCCAGACAATCCAAAGAAACATTTAACCAGTATCTGAACAGAAACACATTACTGTATTTACTTAAGTCTAATGTGCCATCAAATCTAAACCCCGAAACCAAAAAGAGTATTTGCTCATGAATGTAATGCATAGTGGCAAAAAGTGCACGTTTCATCATTTGCCCAAAACTTGGGGAACATCTACACTGTGGAATGAATGCACTTTAAACTGCCTTGGTTCAATGCTATGTAATCCTGGGGGCAGTAGTTTGACAAGGTCTTGAGCCTTCTCTGCCAAAGTATAGTGTAGTTGGGTTTAATTTCATTTTTAATGGCCGGAATCCTGTATGGCAGTTGTAAATGCATAATCTAGAGTTACTCATGACTGTTATGTATGTATCACCTACTTTAGGGACTTTGTAGGGACCGTAAAAGTCATCAACTTCCTCGTTTACTTGGCAGCTGCTTCTGCCATAAATGAGTTCATTCCCCTATTGATCAGGAAGCAGCTAGCTGACAGTCCCAGACCAGTGTTCTATGGTGTGAGGGAGAATTGTGGCAGAAACTCAATTTTTGCCCATTGCCTTGGAGTTCACTCACAAGAGGGATGGAAATGACAGCCAGATGTTTTCTGAGTAACAGGGGAACAGGCCCCTGTCAATTGCAGTGGCTGCTGCCCTACTGGGCTACTGAGTATTGAGGGGACAGACTTAGTGGTCACAGAGTAGTATTGTAATATTTGTGCATTTGTAACTAAGTAACTACCATACATGATTCTATCTTAAAACTGTTTCCGTAACTTAGCTTGAAATCTTCTTTTTCTTGAAACTGCCACTTGACTTGACATATGTCAACATTTTGGAAAGCTGAATGGGATAGGTTTGCATTAATCATTTATTAATAAACCGCTGAATAAAATAATCAATTTCTTGTCAAGTCATCAAACTTCCATCAATCAATATGGCAGTTTTAAAAATGTAAGTTTGCTTTGCCAACTTGCAAAAACGTTTAAAAGAATTGAGCAAAGTTTTTTTGCATGAATATGATAATTAATAATGGAGATATCACAAATCAAAAAGTTACAATAACATAAATAAATAAATAAATAAATAAACAGGTGAGCATGAAGTTCTACATAATCAGAGGTCAAACCTGGATGGATTTAATTAGCAGTGCAAGCTTCTGTACAGGTGCAGTTATTTGCTATTTAAAGTCCACAATTGGCAACTATTTTTTATTTTCTTGATAAAATTTATAGAGCTGTAGCTTTAGGTCCAACTAACATCTAGAAATATTTATTTAAATATTGACTTATGGAGTGGCAAAGCCAATGATTCTTTTGTTGTTGTTGTTCTTTCTGCATAATGATATATCTTAGGAGGAAAGTAGATCTGAGAAGATTTTATCACTGGGAAAATAGATTTTTAAAATCTATAAATAAATACTTATTACAATTTGCAATTTTAGAAACAAGTGAAGAGCTAAACACAACTCATCCAGACATATAAATTTATATAACAACCAAAAATATCTACATGTAACATTTACACATAAGAGTGTGTACATTAGAAAAATGCATACCCAGGGGCAGCTCAACCGGTAGGCAAACTACGCTTTTGCGGAAGTCGCCATCCTCTAGGGGGGCGCAGTTGAGGCACATCCAGGTGCCTGAATGAGCAGCTTCTTTTTTGTCTTTTTTTCCCCTTTTTCCCCAAAGTTCCACTCCCCTACTTTGGGCTGCAAAAAAAGAGGGAGGAAACGGAAGAGGGTTTTCTGCCACGAGGAGGAGGGAAAGGGCAAAGGTGGGGATTGAACCGACGCCCGCCTCTCACTGTACCACTTCCAGGGCTTCCTGGACCTGCACCGGTGTGTGCAGTGCCTCAAGTGCTGCAAGCAGGACCTGCCCGCTTTCCACCAGTGAGTCGCAGGCTTATGTGGCTGAGGGGGGAAAGGAAGGGGCCTGAGGCTGTTAGGAATGGTGGGAGTTGACATCCAATACACCTTGAGGGCCCATGTTTGCCCATGCCTGGTTTATATTTTCTCTTTCCCTTGATAAAAGAGGGATCTGTACAGCCTTATTGCTATGGAATCAAGGGATTTGTGGTTTTGGTAAGGCACCGGCCACCTTTGGCAGAAGACCTTGTAAAACTGCATGCCCTAGCGTTGCACCGTGGTAATTAAAAGTGGTGTCAAACTGCCTTGCTTGGAGCCAACCGTGGCTGAAGATGCTGCCGCTAAAAGGTGGAGTGGTAACCAAATTGGTTTGAGTCCCCGAGGACTGGAAACCTTCCAAAATCCAGTGCGACTACCAACAACAGAGCAAAGAAGCCAACTTTGCTTATCTTTTCCTCCTCCTTTGCCCTCCATCCCACTCCTCCTTTCCCCATCACATGATTCCCTGACTTGCCTTTTATCTGAGTTTTTCTGCTGCCCTGAGAGAGGGGGGGGGGAGGGAGAGAGGGAGAGAGGGAGAGAGAGAGAGAGAGAGAGAGAGAGAGAAGTGGTTTTAAGGGAAGAGGTGACGCCATTGAGCTGATTTTGTTTTTATTGAGGCATAAAAGCTCAAGGGGGGGATAGAAAGAGGGAGAAAGGGAGGGCAGAAAGGAAGGCCTCAGAAATGAGGAAAGAATTAGACAGGTAATAGAGAGGAGAAGGGAAAGAGAAGCCACTGAATACTTCCTGAAATGGGAAAGCTACCCAAACTCTGCCCAGGGAAGAAGGGTGGATCCACACTGTCCTATTCATGACTTCCACGCTAAGGAATCCTGTGAGTTGTCATTTGCCCTGCTGGCACCAGCCCTCTTTGGCAGAAAAGGACAAACACCTTGTAAAACTATAACACCCATGCTCCCACCAAGGCAGTGAAAGGAGTGTCCAGCTGCTACAGTCTTGGTGCATCCTGAGTCATATATTAAATTGGCCCCAGCTTTCCTTCACAATGATTGATTTGATGATATTGTCCGGTTATTCAACCCGATACCTGATAGCCACTCGGCTACACTGAGGTCCCATCTACACTGCCATATAATATAGTTCAAAACTGCATTATGTGGTCAGTGTCGATTGGGGCTGAAGCGAAGCAGTGAAAGGTCAACTTCCCTTTTCAGCTCCATTACGGAGAAGTAAAACTTGAGAAATCCCTCTTTTTTCGATGGGGGGAGGCTTTAGTCTTCCCTGCTGGTGCCTCACCAAACTACACATCCCAAGAAGCCGCAGCATTGAGCTATGGCAGTGAAAATGGTGTGAAGTGGCATTCATTCTGTCAATTAAACATCATCATAATCATCATCATTGTTATATAATAATAATAATAATAATAATAATAATAATAATAATAATAATGAATCTTCGTTGGTCAGCCAGTCGGGGTTCTGTTATCTGTGAGTCAGGGTACTCTTGTTTCCATAGCTGATGCATCTTTTTTTGGTAGCCACGCTTTTCAGGTTCAGAGTTGTAATAGCATTTCATGACTGTGCCGTTTTCTGGCATTATATATTACTGCCACTTCTGTGACTGTTCATTTGGGTTTTGATGATTCCGTAGCCCACTTGTCGATGGATGTCCAGAATCAGCAGCATCCACCGTGGTCCTTTTTATCCTGGGCGACGACCGAGCCATATAGACTTCGTTTTGGTTTGATTCTCCATAATGCTAATGGGTTAGGTGCTCTTGGTTCCATTCCTCTGCTGAGGCCTCTCTGGCTTGGTTGGACCTGCCGGTAGCAGCCCTCAGCATCCTCGGCATGGTTAAGCCCCCCACCACCACCACGTCAAGGTGGCAGAGACCTGGCTCTGGCTCATGAATGGGACCCTGAAGAAGGAGACAGAAGGCCTGATCCTTGCAGCCCAGGAGTAAGTCATCAGAACAAATGCAATTAAGGCCAAGATTGAAAAATCAGCTGATGACCCAAAATGCAGACTGTGCAAGGAAACCGACGAAACCATTGATCATATCCTCAGCTGCTGTAAGAAAATTGCACAGACAGACTACAAACAGAGGCACAACTACGTGGCCCAAATGATTCATTGGAACTTATGCCTCAAGTACTACCTTCCAGCAGCAAAGAACTGGTGGGATCACAAACCTGCAAAAATATTGGAAAATGAACATGCAAAGATACTGTGGGACTTCTGAATCCAGACTAAGTTCTGGAACACAACACACCAGACATCACAGTTGTGGAAAAGAAAAAGGTTTGGATCATTGATGTTGCCATCCCAGGTGACAGTCGCATTGACGAAAAACAACAGGAAAAACTCAGCCGCTATCAGGACCTCAAGATTGAACTTCAAAGACTCTGGCAGAAACCAGTGCAGGTGGTCCCGGTGGTGATGGGCACACTGGGTGCCGTGCCAAAAGATCTCAGCCAGCATTTGGAAACAATAGACATTGACAAAATTACGATCTGCCAACTGCAAAAGGCCACCCTGCTGGGATCTGCGCGCATCATCCGGAAATACATCACACAGTCCTAGACACTTGGGAAGTGTTCGACTTGTGATATGAAATCCAGCATATCTATCTTGTTTGCTGTGTCATACAACGTCGTTGTGTCAATAATAATAATAATAATAATAATAATAATAATAATAATAATAATATAGTAGTAGTAGTAGTAGTTGTTATTATTATTATTATTATTATTATTATTATTATTATTATTATTATTATTATTATTGGGTTGCTGTGAGTTTTCTGGCCTGTATTGCCATGTTCCAGAAGTATTCTCGCCTGATGTTTCGCCCACATCTATGGCAGGCATCCTCAGAGGTTGTGAGGTATACTGGAAACTAGGCAAGGGAGGTTTACAGTATATATCTGTGGAAGGTCCAGGGTGGGAGAAGGAAGTCTTGTCTGTTGGAGGCAAGTGTGAATGTTGCAATTGATCACCTTGATTAGCACTGAAAAACCTTGCAGCCTCAAAGACTGACTGCTTCCTGCCTGGGGGAAACCTTTACTGGGAGATTTTTAGCTGGCCCAGATTGTTTCTTGTCTGGATTTCCACTGTTTTCAGAGTGTTGCTCTTCATTTACTGTACTGATTTTAGGATTTCTTAAATACTGTGATCCAGGTCTTGTTCATTTTCCTGGTTTCTGTTGAAATTGTCCACATTCTTGTGGATTTCAATGGCTTCTCTTTGTAGTCTGACATAGTGAGAAGTCAGCCATAGCAGAGCCCTTGATGAACCAACCGGGACACAGCGTATTATTTGAGAACACAGAAATGCCAGACGACTCTAACAACCACTCTGACATGTCAGACTACACACAGAAGCCACTGAAATCCACAAGCATGTGGACAATTTCAACAGAAAGAAGTAAACCATGAAAATAAACAAAATCTGGCTACCAGGATTAAAAACAACTCAAATCAGGACAATAAATAAAGAACAACACTCTGAAAACAGGGGAATTCCAGACAGGAAACAATCAGGGCCAGCTAATACCTCCCAACAAAGGATTCCCCCAGGCAAGTAGCCAGAACTTGAGGCTAAAAGGCTATTCAATGCTAATCAAGGTGGCCAATTGCTACATTTACACTTGCCTCAAAATAGACAAAAGTTCTTTCTCCCACCCTAGACATTTCACAGATATATAAACCCCACTTACTTAGTTTCCAACAGACCTCACAGCCTCTGAGGATGCCTGCCATAGATGTGGGTGAAACATCATAGAATCATAGAATAATAGAGTTGGAAGAGACCTCATGGGCCATCCAGTCCAACCCCCTGCCAAGAAGCAGGAAATCGCATTCAAAGCACCCCAACAGATGGCCATCCAGCCTCTGCTTAAAAGCCTCCAAAGAAGGAGCATCCACCACAGAGAGAGTGGGGAGAGAGTTCCACTGCCACATAGCTCTCACAGTGAGGAAGTTCTTCCTAATGTTCAGATGGAATCTCCCTTCCTGTAGTTTTTTTTATTTCATGTCAAAAGCATTACATAATAAATCAGTTTAAAAGCGATAAAATAAAGGAATCACAAACAGCTAAATAGTTTTAGACCAAAAGTGGGCAACAGCAATCGCATTGTCTGTAGCTTTGAACAACTCCTCCTCCGTGCATGAGGCAGGGCATTGTGGGCAAGCATACATATGAGGAGTTGTTTGTTCTGCTCCACAGTCACACAAGGTGGAGGATTCCTCCAGGTAGTGTCATCTTGCCAGGTTGTCTTTTGATCTGCCCACTCCGCTTCTCAGTCTATTTAGGGACTTCCAAGTTGCCCATTCTTGGTTTGCCCCTGGAGGCAGACCCCCATGGGGGGCCATCCAGTTGGGATTTTTTTTCCCCTGTAGTTTAAAGCCAAATTTCTGGGTCTTAGTCTTCAGCGCAGCAGAAAACAAGTTTGCTCCCTCCTCCCTATGACTTCCCCTCAGATATGTATACATGGCTATCACATTGGGAGAGAATGCTTCTGGAACATGGCCATAATGTAAATAATTTGCTGTGATTGTGTTGTGATGGAGTCTTATGAGTAGTGATACTACTAGGAGTACTAGAAGGGGACGAAAGACTACTTGTGAGCAAGACTCCGATGAGGAGTGACAAAGGAAGCGGATCCAGGAGAGACTTACGGAGCCTACTGACAATGACTCAGTTGAGGAGAGTGATGGGGTTGAGAATCAGGAGGATGGGATGATGAGTTCAGAGGATGAAGCAATGGACTGGACTAAGGTGCAGGAGATCCAGGACATCTTTAGAGAACCCACAAGTAGCGACATGTTCGAGGGTTGGCACAGTGGGGATCCGGCTGAATCTTGGGGAGTTATGGGTTTGGCTAAAAGATGGACAGAGTGGAGGGCTCAGCAAGGGGTTTCAGCTGAAAGGAGGTCTGGTGGGCTGGAATGGTAAAGACTTATAAGAGCAGGCTCTTCTCCGATTGGAAAGCATTGAGCCCTGGGAATTCAAGTGTATTCAAACTGCCTTCATTCCACAGTGGAGATGCACCCGAAAAAGGGGGCTGCTGCCCTTCTCCCCTGGACAAGGGGGTTTGTACAAGAGTCGACTCACCATCCCATCTCCGGGAGTCAGTGTTGTATTCGGCCCTAATCCTTGCTTCCGTTGGTGCCATGGTTCTCCTTAGTGTTACTGCAGTTTCCCTGAAGAGGTAATAGGGTTTGAGGGGAATGTGTGTGTGGTTTGTTTTACTGCCCGAAGCAATGACAAAGGGATTAAAAGCTTCCTTGTAGCCGAGCATGGCACTTGTGTAATATCTTCATTACTGAAAACTTCAAGGTAAAGTGAGAGCAAGGGGGAGAGAGGAGGCACCCAATGGGAACCAGATGTGGAGAAAGGAGGGATGGCAAAGGCAGGAAGGAGTGCCAGGGGGAGGCAGGAGTTAAAAGAGAGGAGGAGGAGGAGTGCGGCGTGGAAGTCGGTCAGGCCCCTTCCACATAGCTGTAAAAAATCCACATTGAATTGGATTATATTGCAGTGTGGACCCAGATAACCCAGTTCAAAGCAGATATTGTGCCTTGATATTCTGAATTATGTGGCTGTGTGGAAGGGCCTCCCAGGGCGCATTTACGCTGTCAAATTAATGCAGTTTGGCACCACTGCCACAGCTATGGAATCGTGGAAGCTAGAATTTTGACATCTTGAGCTACAAAGAGAGCCGAACTTGGTTGCTGTGAGTTTTCCGGGCTGTATGGCCATGTTCCAGAAGCAGCGTCCTCAGAGGTTGAGGTCTGTTGGAGACTGGGAAAGAACTTATAGCCCGAAAAACCTACAGCAATCCAAAAAACAAACAAACAAACAAAAAATCCTGCTTTCTCAAAATGTTAATTGCCCCCCCCCCCAACCCATTAGTGTATCTTTGTATTGACTCTTTTATTTTTCAGTGATTGGTTGGGGGGGGGGGCAAAATACTGTTTGTTTACACTTGAAAAATATCTAGGGCTGGCTCTGTGCATACCAAACTTAATTTGGCAACTGAGAGAAAATACCCAATTAATCTATTTTAGGCTACCTGGCACAGAGCTCTGAATCAATTGCTGAATAATGAATAATCAATTACTGAATAAAGTTGACACATTTATAAATTTAGTTGATTCAATTGATCTTCTCTATTTGTGGTTACCAATAGAATTCAACACAGATGTATTGGAAAATAAGTCGATGACTGTTCTTTATTGTGTGCCCCCACCTGAATTTCCAGATTATTTTGTTATGTTCTTTAAGGAGTGGTACAACATGTATTCAGGACATGGAATTAGAAGAACACAAAATAACCGTAGTGTATAAGCCGTTTGACCTCACTGAGCTGACATCATATTGACCTACTGCTCCTGGTGGAGGCATATCATGGACAATACAAGCCCTTACTAGCATTCAGTTTCAAATCAACAATCGGCCTGGATGCACTTGTGAAGTCAAGATGTACATGACAGTCACTAAAGAAACAATAACACACAGGGTCACTAACAAATTGAGTACTTTGGGAAACAAGTACACAATAGCTAGAATCCTTTCATGACATGCTATAGTGTAACCCACCCACCCCCCCCCCCCCCTATTTTACCACTCCTATGCAACACAACTTTTCAATCCCAGTGATTAATTAGTGGTCAGGAATGGGTGTGCCAGATTTCCATCATCAGTAACTTTCTAGATATTTAGGAGAAGAAAGTATGTTCTGCTCTCCAACTTGTATTTTTAACTGTTTCTTGTTTTAGTATTTTTGTAAGCAAAAAAATCTCATGGATGGAAGGAAAATGAGATATTAAATGAATAAATAAATAAAAGTAAGATTTTTGTTCTTCCAATGAGAGCATCCCTGATTTAAATTCACTTAGAATGCTCCTGCTGCTGCTGAGTGTGATTTCCACTCAATCTTCTTTGCAGCCCCTAGTGCCACTTTTTCTATTGTTTCAGATAATCCCAGGAAATATTTTCTTGGGGACATAAAAAATTAGATGGCAGGGGTGAACAACTGTAGTAAGTACATGGAGCAGTTTTCTCCCTAGCCAGCTCATGGATTTCCAAAAATGCAAAACAAATAAATGGAAACACCCTCCTAGAATTATCTATAAGAATAATTCTGCTTTTCAGAAATGGAGTAGGGTGGTGCATATGATTTGTTCAACAATTCAAGAATGCTCTGTGACCTAGAAGTTTCCTAAGAGAAGCAATCTCCTAATCATCGTGAATGCTTATTACTAATTTTGGCTGATACGCCAGATGCACCCCTTGCTAGAATTGTAAGACCTAAAGATGGTAGTGCATGCACAATTATCCTCAAGTTTGGACTTCCTCAGTGTGCTGTATATTGGTCTAACACTGTACCAAGTTCAGAAACTAGTTAATTCATAATATAGCAGCTAGATTTGTCACAGGAACATCTAGGAGTGGGCATATTCCACCTATACTAAAATTACGTTACTGGTTGCCAATTAGTTTCTGGGCAAAATACAAAGTGTTGGTTATGATTTTAGAACTCTACATGGTTTAGGTTCAGGTTGCCTACAGATTATACTTTCTCCTGCACTATTCTCTATGTTCATTTAGGTCCTTTGGGTACATTTGTATCAACCAGCCATAACTCAATTGGCAACAGTCACCCAGAGGGCCTTTTCATTAGCTGTCCCAAAACTGTTAAATGATCTGCTGAAAGAGATCTAACAGCTTAAATGAGCTGTCAACATTTAAGACATAGTTAAAGACCCATCTCTTCCAGCAGACCTACCCAATCAATTTTAAACTATGAATTTTAAGTTTACATTCTATTAGAATTGTATTTAATTTTTGTTTCTTGCATATGTACCACCCATCACATTGCCTAACATATTCCATGACTGAGCTCACAGAACTAGTCTCGGAGCTGTTGTTAGAGTTACCCAGACTTTTGCTTTTAGGTGACTTCAACAAACCACTGGAGGCCAGATTGTCAGCTGCAGCGAAGGGGTTCATGGTATCCAGGACAAACATGGACCTATCCTAATTCATTTCTGGATCTACGCATTCAGTAGGTCATACACTTGATGAGGTTTTCATCTTGGAACATACAGATCTGTGGGCGGAAGTGACCAATACCTCAGAGCTGTCATGGACAGATCACTTTCTGGTCAGGGCTAGTATCACAGCTACAACCTACCCCTGCAGGAGTGGAAGGCCTATTAGAATGTTTTGCTCTTGAAGGCTAATGGAGCCTGTTGATTCCAGCAGAGCTTAGAGCAGTGGTTCTCAACCTGTATATCCATTGATTTTTTTACCTTCAACTCCCAGAAATCCTAACAGCTGGTAAACTGGCTGGGATTTCTGGGAGTTGTAGATCAAAACACCTGGGGACCCACAGGTTGAGAACCATTGCCGTAGAGGGTTTTATGGATGACATCACTGACAATCCTGTTGAATCCCTGGTCAATAAATGGAATCAAAATTTAACTAGGGCTATTGACACAATCACTCCCAAACATCCTCTCTGACCTGTTATAAATCAGGCTCCCTGGGAAATGAAATGGGAAGGACAATGACTAGAGTGCAAATAGCAGAAAACTTTATTTTTTATGCAACAGAACACAATATCGAGACATTTTCACTCTTATAAGGTGGCAATATGTGCAGTGGAGAAAGCTTTCTTCTCTGCACAAATTGCGTCTACGGATTCGCATGCAGCTGAGCTAGTCAGGGTGGTGAGAGACTTAATCCAGCTATCCCACCCTCTGAACTCATTGCTAGAACCTTCAGTAGCTGACTGTAAAGCCTTTAATAACAATTTTGCAGATAAAATATCTCATATAAGAGCTGACTTAGCTGTATTCACTAGAACAGAAGTTAACAATGAGGTGTCCAGAAACTCTGTGAGTGGGATTACACAGAATCAGTTTCAATTCGTGAGTACTGTTGATGCAGACAAGCTACTGGTGCAAGTAAAGAGGAAAACTTGCTTTCTTGATCCCTATCTCTCTTTGCTGTTCATCCAGGATTTCAAATACTACATATCAATGCATCTCTTAGGAAAGGGAATTTTCCAACTTGTTTAAAAGAAGCAGTAGTTAGATTACTGCTGAAAAAGCCCTCCCTGAATCCCCTGTATCTTAATAAGTATAGACCAGTGTCTAATCTTCCTTTTTTGGGCAGAGTAATTGAGAAAGCAATTGTTCTCCAGCTACAGGAAGTCTTGGATGAATGCACTTCCTTGACCCATTTCAAACTGGTTTCAGATACAGAGTTGAGACTGCTATAGTCATCTTAATGGATGATCTCCTTAACACTGGCAAGGGGTGTGTGTCTCTGTTGGTGCTATTCGATCTCTCAGTGGCTTTTGATACCATTGACCATGGTATCTTTTTGGAATGTCTGTGCATGGGGGGGGGGGGGGCTGGGAATCAAAGCCCCGCTATCTGACCCTTTGCATCCCTGCTAACAAAAACCCATTCCTGATGTGTTATAATCCAAGCTGGGTCAAATCTGATGACTGGAGCCCTGATTCGTGTGTGGTGAGATGGTGATGATCGGATTTGAGTGCTGCTGGTGGTGGGTAAGTTTTTGGAGGACAGAGCAGTTCTACCACCAAGCTATCTGCCCATGGCTTTTGGAAAACCACAGATCCCATCCCTGGGACCTTTTATTTTGGGGGTAGGGGCATGGATTTTCGACAACATTTATAAAACATCAAAGCATTAAGAAACAATAGTAAATATTTCTCAATTGCATACAAATTTAGATTTTTCACTAGCTTAAGAAAACAGTACTCCTTAATGTTTAGTTGAGTGGCTGGATCCATTTTATGCATAACAAAATGCAATATATCTTCCAGAACAGGCAGTTTATTAAGACAGTCCTTATCCATTTTTGTACATTTTTAATTTGTTTAGGGTAAGTAGGAAAGCACTTCAGTTTTTTTATATATATAAAAATGTGTACATTTGTGACATGAATAAATACTAGAAAGTAGCAGGAAGAGTGAAACATTTTGCCATGAAGGAAAATTACAACCAAGAAAAAGAGAACAGTAACTAATGAATCTATCACATTGTGTGGTAGTGACCACACCACACATTAAAATGTATTGTGGCTTTCATCTCAGGGGTGTGTGAATGCAGTTTTAATCCATATTTGAAAATTGCTACTCAAGGTCTTACTTCTAACTCATGGCTAGGTCCTTTGAAATTCACACTGAAACCTGGTGCAGAGTCTTCAAACCCTAGATGTGGCAGCTACTCATTGTCACTAGTTAAAATCCTAATGGTTTAAATGACTCCCATTAAGCATGTCTTGTGCAACTCCCATTCAGTCCAATGGGGTTTCCACTGTCCCTGTGGAGAGCTTTCCAGTTCACTTGCCACAAGTAATCATACTTCCACATTTACCCATTAGCCTCATAAAACCCTACAGAGGGAAAAACAGACTACAATAACTACATGTTTTGTTTTAACAAACCACTATCTTTCCAATAAGAAAATAAGGGAAACAAATGAAAAAAAAGATTACCAATGAGCAACTCAAAATTCCTCCACCCCACTCTGTATCTCAGATATAAGAAGAGCTGTTCGCACAGCATGGAGCTAAGTTCAGAGAGATCTTGAGAACTGAAATAGGATTTGGAATAAAATGTGATTATTGTATAAATATTCATAAATGTGAATAAGACACTCTAGAAGCTGGTTTGTTCATGCCTGATAATAGAACAAGAAGACCATTCAAAATGAAAGTCTTGATTGGCATGAGAAGCACGTTATTTTCTTACAAAATATAGTTGCCAAATGTGAAAGCTATGTGATTATCATGCCAGCATTCTGAAGCCAGGTAGGGAAAAATGTATCTGTGTCTACATACAGACCAGATTACTAGAAAAGAAAAATCCACATTTTTTTCTTTGAACACAGATTGAGCATGTTGCCATAAATGTGTATTATACCTAGCAGTTCTCCACTTTTTGTTTCAGACATGAGAATTCTTTGTTTTGTCTTTTGTGATCCTACATGGAGCAATATGATCACAGTGGAAGGAGAAAAAGATTAATTTAGCAAAAAGCATTCCAAATATACTGAAGAAAGAAAGATGAAGAAAAGGTAGCCATTGGCAAACAAAATATTATAGAGCTCAAGACAAGGAAGTTCCCCTTATTTCTTGAAATGCAGAATAAAATGTACAAGTACTCAAGAAAAAAAAACTCTTGTAAACTTATTGCCATATCACCAGCTTTTGTTTTTCCACACATCCTAGCACATCATGGCTCATTTAGTTGCAAGTATAAAGGTGTATATTTATGTGTGTGTGTGTGTGTGTGTGTGTGTGTGTGTATTCCAAATCAAATTTGCTACATGTATTTAATTTTTTAAAGTAACAGAAACAGATGTATAAACAGATCCAAATGAGCATATTTGCTGATCTTCCATGATTGAAGCAAGGACTTTTCATGTTGTTTGTTTACTTTTCTAAATGGGTCCCAAGGGCATAAATTAAGCCGTATCAAGCAATTTCATATTTTATCAAAATATTTATATCCTGTTCTATACCCACAGATTTCAGGGCAGTGTGCAATAAAAATCAACGTGGTCAATTTAAAATGTGGAACAGAAAAAAAGCCCTACAAATAAAAACACATTTAACGATCTTAAAAAGTTTTAAAAGTAGAAACCATTTAAACCATGTACAAACTTGATAAAATCATTACCCCCTCCAAAAAAAATCATAAAAAGCTATGCTTTATTTTAGTACCAATCAAACCAATGACAATGCCATCAAACCTATTAGGAGAGGGCATTCCATAACTGGTGTACCAGAACAAATAAGCCCATTGCACTCCTAATCACATAATGTATTTCCTCCCCTTTGGGAGGAAGAACCCCACTTTAAATTGTCACAACAATGGTTAAACCACTTTAACCAGGTCTATTTATGCACAAATCAAGCCGAAAAGAGTGTGTGTGTGTGTGTGTGTGTGTGTGTGTGTGGTGGTAAAGCGATATGTGACTATAATTTTCTGTTTTAGTTTTAAATGTGGGAGTGAGAAAGTTTTAATTTAATTTAACAGGGGAGGAGATATTTGACTGTGATAGGAAGTGGGTTTGCAAGACTGGTATTAAAGGTCATAGGAAGTGATCACATGGGATTTGAGAGCACCTTGAGTTTAATTGATTGTTGAACTGATGGTTTTGGAATGTGATTGATGCTTTGTGTATGTTGATATATTGCTGATTGAAAGTTTGACTGAAATAGGCAGTAGGAACGGTGTGTCCACTTGGAATTTTTGAAGGTCAAGAGTGGTTTACTATAGGAAGGCTTTTTGGAAGGTTATAGGAAATGAGTATGCAGGAAACTCGGAGGAATAATTATCTTTCTTACCTATGTGATCTTCTGGGGAAATCGTTCAGTACGGTTCTGCATCAGATGGAGATACTGAGCAATAAAATTGACCATCTTTTTAAAGGAATTTCCCTGATTGTGAAAAACTCTACTCCTATAGACATTACAACAACTGTACCAGCCAGTTTTATTAACATTGATGAGGAAACAAGTGCTTTGGAAGGCCAGGGAAAGAAGAGGCTGGAGGGGCAGAAGGTAGTCAATAGGCTAGGATCTGAAGTTGCTAGGGGAGGGGAGGGGTTTGTGCCTGGGGGAAAGGGACAGGGGAGGGATGGTTGGAAGGAGACTAGAAGAGTCTTGCAGAGGACAAACAACTTTTTAACATCTGAATTGTTTGGACAATCTCTGGACACTCCCTGCAATTTTCAACATCTGCTACAAACAAACAATGTGGCAGTGGAAGTTTCAGACTTACTACTGAACAGAGGCAGATGGACATCTAAGAGAGCGGTCCAGATATCTCTATCGCAAATTCTATCTGTAAGCTGGTCGGAAGTGAAGATCAGGACTATTGACTGGCTTCATAGAGATTATCAATTCCGGAACCGCTCCTCGTGTCTTCTTATTGGACTGGAAGACAGATTGTTAGTGGAGGAATTGTTCTCACTTGGGCCCAAATTACAACAGTGGGGCATCACTCTTAGAAGGGTATTAGTAGACCCATTGATCCGCCCTTTGGTCACTGGGCTGAAATCTGATACACAAGATTCAATAATGTCCAACAATGGGGTTGAATGTTCGCCGGTGTTGGCCCCCTTCTCAGAGTTCCATTTTGAGACTCCCTCCCCAATTTCAAGTCCTGCCTGCTTCAACACCCAATCCCACCCACAGACGCTACCCTTGTTCAGTCCCCTTTCCACGTCAGATGACTCCATGTCAGCTGACTCCTTTTCTCTCCTACCAGTGGAGATGGGCTCTTTCCCTAGACAAACAAATACATTTGGAGGCTCTCCATCTTTGGACAGCTGACTAACTGTCAGAAGGCAACCTCAATCAGCCAATCCACCAGGGGAAAGAGGGTTCACACGGGTGGGGCACCATCGAGGTGGTGTGGGGGAGGAGGAAGATTGGTCACTTGCTGCCCAGGCAGAAGTGCAACAGAGTTCTTGTGACCCTGGAGAGGAATAGGTGTGGTAGTCTCCAGGACAGACCCCCCCCCCCCCGGTCTTAAGGTTCTGCTTTTGAACGCCAGATCCGTCAACGGTAAGACAGCTGTCATTCAGGATTTGATCCTGGATGAGGGGGCGGATCTGGCATGCATCACCGAGACGTGGTTGGACGAGCTGGTGTAAAGATGATGCTGGCCACCAATTGTGGAGATGTCAGGCAGAGGATACTTATTCTTTTTAAGCTTTCTTTCTTTATTTCACTTTTGATAGTGATGTTGCTTAGTTGAGAATATGAGTCTGACAGAGACTTAGATGGTTTGAAGAACAAAACAAGTTTATTTCAAGTACAAAGCTTAGTGGTTTCAATAGTTTCTTTAAGGCACTTAAATAACTGTTACAAATAGATGTTGAGGTGTTCTAACTTCCAAAATACTTTCTTCTCACAGAACCAAACTATAAACTGATCACTTAGATCTACTGGGATTAATTCCCCTTACTCCACAGCCTCTACAAATAGCCCTAAACAAGTCACCCAACTTGCTTAGTCTGGCCTATTAGAGGTCTGTCTCCCTGTTTCCCTAATCTGGAACCAGTCTTTCTCCTGTGACTAAGAATCACAGATTACCTAAAATAAGTCACCTTATTTCAGAATTGACTCAAATTCCCTCATTTGAGCCACCCTGATCCTCCACTTGAGAATCAGTCCTCACTGTAATTTCACCATTACAGACTGCCACTGACTGACTGGGTTTTAAAACGTTCCCTCCTTTTTCCTTCAAACAGCGGTTGGCTCCGCCCCCGTTGCTAGGGTAACCTGCCTTCCCCCACGAAATAGCAACTCTAATACTTAAACATAGCCAAACCTGACTGTTTAAACAAAATCAAAAAAACATGTCATCCATAAATCAAAATAAAACACACACTTCTTTACAGCTGGGTGGGGTGAATCTCACCCAGTTGTGTCCACCGGGTTTCGGGGTGCATCAGCAGGCCAGGGCTGGGGGGCGGGGAGGAGGAGTCGCGGTGATCTTTCGGCAGTCCATCGCCCTGATCAGATGCGCCGTTCCGCAATCCTCGAGGTTTGAGTGTGTCTACTTGAAGGTGGGAGCCCGAGACAGCTTGGGGATTCTGCTGGTGTACCATCCACCCCTCGACCCAGCAGTCTCTCTGTCTGAGCTAGCAGAAGTGGTCTCCAATTCGGCCCTGGTCTCCCAACAACTCATAGTTTTGGGAGACTTTAACATCCATGCCGAGACCACATTGACAGGTGCAGCTCAGGATTTCATGGTTGCCATGACGACCATGGGGCTGACTCAAGTTATATCTGGGCCCACACATCAGGCAGGACACATGCTGGACCTTGTCTTTATTGCGGACGGTGGGACAGTCAGAGTGGAAGAGCAAAACATCCTTCCATTGTCATGGTCTGACCATCATCTGATCTGTTTAAGTTTCGCCGTGTCTTCTAACCTCCGCAGGGGTGGTGGACCCACTAAGATGGTCCGCCCCAGGAGGCTGATGGATCCGGATGGACTCCTGAGGTCTCTTAGGGATCTTCCTGTTCTGGAGACTGGCGATCCTGTCGATGTCCTTGCTGATCACTACAATAGTGAGCTGTCAAGGGCACGTGACACGATTGCTCCCGAACATCCCCTCTCGCTGCGTAGAGTCATGTCGACTCCTTGGTTCACTGAGGAGCTGGCTGTGATGAAGTGTGCGAGGAGGGGACTAGAGTGCATCTGGAGGAAATCTCAGGATGTGTCTGACCAAGCACGGGCTAAAGCCGCTATTACGGCTTATTCCGTGGCTTTGCGAGCAGCCAGGAAAGTTTTCACGATTGCCCGCATAGCGTCTGTGGCCAACAGGCCATTGGAGTTGTTCCGAGTTGTTGGGGAGCTCCTTCGCCCTTCTGAGACCCAGGGGCTTCCCGATGACTTGGCAACTCGGTGCAGCGATTTCGCGCACCATTTTGCAGGCAAAGTTGCTCAGATATGCCATGAGTTGGACTCCAGCTTAAACGTAGTTCCCGCGGAGGTAACCAAGGTACCCGTCTGTCCGATCTTGTGGGATTCTTTCCGGCTTGTTCTTCCTGATGACGTGGAGGGGATTCTTGGGTCTGTGAGGGTGACCACTTGCACTCTGGATCCTTGTCCTTCTTGGCTGGTTAAGCTGGCCAAAGACGGGTTGTTGGATTGGTTTGTGGCTATAATAAATGCCTCCTTGGGCCAGGCGACAGTTCCATCCTGCTTTAAGCAGGCGGTGGTAAAACCGCTATTAAAAAAGACCTCCCTGGACCCATCTGTATGTAACAACTACAGACCAATTTCCAACCTCCCATTTCTGGGCAAGGTTCTGGAGCGGGTGGTTGCCACGCAGCTCCAGGAATTCCTCGATGGCACTGATTTTCTGGACCGCTCGCAGTCTGGCTTCAGGCCTGGGCACAGTACCGAGACCGCTTTGGTCGCCTTGGTGGATGACCTCCGCAGGGAGCTGGACAGGGGGAGTGTGACCCTGCTGGTTCTCTTGGACATCTCAGCGGCCATCGACCATGGTATCCTTCTGGCGAGGCTCTCTGGGATGGGGCTTGGTGGCACGGTTTTGCTATGGCTCCAGTCCTTCCTGGAGGGTCGCTCCCAGATGGTGAAGCTGGGGGATACCTGCTCAGACCCCTGGCCATTGGGGTCCTGTAAGGGTCTATCCTATCCCCCATGCTATTCAATATCTACATTAAACCGCTGGGAGAGGTCATCTGGAGTTTTGGAAGGCGTTGCCATCTCTACGCAGATGACACACAAATCCACTACTCGTTCCGATCTGACTCCAAGGAAGCCCCTCGGATGCTGAACCAGTGCCTGGCCGCTGTGGCAGGCTGGATGAGGAGGAACAAGCTGAGGATCAATCCTGACAAGACAGAGGCCTTCCCGGTCAGTCACCCGTCTGATCGGGGTATCGGGTGGCAACCTGTGCTGGACGGGGTTGCACTCCCCCTGAAATCACAGGTCCGCAGTTTGGGGGTCCTGGACTCAGCGTTGACGCTTGAGGCGCAGGTGTCAGCGGTGGCCGGGAGGGCTTTTGCACAACTAAAACTCGTGCGCCAACTGCGACCATACCTCGTGAAGTCTGACTTGACCACGGTGGTGCATGCCTTAGTTACCTCTAGACTGGACTACTGCAATGCGCTCTACGTGGGGCTTCCCTTGAAGACGGCCCGGAAATTACAATTGGTCCAGCGTTCGGCGGCCAGACTAATAACTTGGGCGAGTTACAGGGAGAGATCCACTCCCTTGTTCAAGGAGCTCCATTGGTTGCCGTTTATTTTCCGTTCCCAATTCAAGGTGCAGACCATCACCTATAAAGCCCTAAACGGTTTGGGACCCATCTACCTTCATGACCATATCTCCTATCATAAACCTGCCCGATCCCTTCGATCATCAGGGGAGGCTCTCCTGTCGCCACTGCCTATATCTCAGGCCCGCCTTGTGGGAACAAGGGAGAGGGCCTTCTCTGCTGTGGCCCCCCGATTGTGGAACTCACTGCCCAGTGAGATTAGGCAAGCCCCCACATTAGCAGCCTTTAAGAAAGACCTGAAAACATGGCTCTTCCGTTGTGCCTTTGGAGAGTAATCACTAGATAAATCCCTTTTGCTGCTCTCCTTCAATATTTGTCCTCCAGATTGCACTGCCACTTTATGACCCTGTCCACTGTGGTTTGTACTCCTACTTCCTTTCTCACCCCGAGTTTTAACCTAGTGTTCATGTGGCCCGCCCTTGGTTTTATTGTTCTTTTGATCTTGTTTAATGTAGTGTATATTTTCTTTTATTGTTGTTGTTTTATTGTTGTTTAATGTGCTATGATTTGTTGTTCTATTATATTTTGTTATATTGTATTGTTCTGGGCATGGCCCCATGTAAGCCGCCCCGAGTCCCCGTTGGGGAGATGGTGGCGGCGTATAAATAAAGATTATTATTATTATTATTATTATTATTATTATTATTATTATTATTATTATTATTATCATTATTATTTAAATTCATTGTAAGTCACTGTATACATTTGTTTTTAAGAAATGAAACTCATAGCTGAATTAATGTCAATTTCCCCATAGGCAGCCTATCTGTAGATCTCTGGATATATAAATGATTATGTTTGATGTAAAGTATGTTTAGGAAAAAGATAATAAAATATATTATATGAAATGAAAAGAGGATGCTCCCATTTGAAATGTAAGTCTTGTTTTTAAGATATCTGCATTTCCTACGCAGACCTCCCAAAGGAATCTCAACCTTGCCTTTTTACAATCTTTATATTGATATTTGAATAATCAGTGTGTCTGGAACCTTCAACAGAACTCTACATTTAAGTGCAATGTGTGGGCTTATAAACTGTGAAGAAAAAATCTTTTAATACAAATTATAGGTAAAGGAATTACTATTTTTCTTTTGTCTACTTTCCCAATTGAAGCAGATGATTTTATGATAGTGCAATGTTTATTGATTTTCATGTTTTATTACTCAGAAATGTTGATGTTTTCTCCTACCCACATGCACATTCAGAATTAAATATTAACAGATTCCCTCTCTCCTCCTCTCTTTTCCCTGCCTTTCTTTATATAATAATACAACATTAAAACCAAGTATGAAATATTGTGTGTAAAATGTATGTTGCACAAAACCTTCTTTACAGACTCCACAAAAAACTGAATAGAGAGATATAAATTTCTATTGTAACTGCTCTGCAAGCATATTTCTTTCAGTCTACATGCCGATCCTGTATATTTGATGGTGCATTTTATATAAAAAGTATATACCATAATGCTCTATTATACAATATCCATTTGACATGTGTGAAGTCAAGAAAATAAACAGAATCATTGCATAAATGTTGTATCTTGGCCTCCATTACTGTTCTAAATAAGAGTGAAAGACAGATTGTAAACACTGTTAGTATGAAAACAGGGCAAAGGAATTTAAAGCTGAGTAAAACTGGCTTATGTTAAGAACTAAGAGAAATGTTCATCCAAATCAAACTTTTTCTTTTTGTTATAAAATATTGAGATAACTTTTTGCTCCATTCTTCTCCATTTTATATGTACGTCTGCATGTGGATTCTGGCCAATTTTTCTTGCTTATGCAAAACTGGAGTTATACACAATCTACCCTTCAATTTTATAAATATAAATCTCCAAGCTGAGATGCCATATGAGGGAAAGCAACAAATAGACTAAAGTGAATAACAAAAACACTGCTTGATTCCCACAAAAAAATTGTTAAGGCAGTTTTGAAAAACAGCTTAAAGTCTTATCAATTTAAGGATTTCTTCCAAATATTAACAATTTTCAAGCAAGATTTTGCATTGTGGTAGCTATTTTTCATAAAGGTCTAAACATTTATACAGTTGTCCCTCAGGGATTCTATGTATGTAGGAGCTGGCATTCATCAGTGAACCATGAATTGGCCATGGAAGTAGTTTTTTTAACTACAACCAATTGATACTTCAGTACCAGAAAGATATTTGTTCTCCACCTATACTCCAATGGATAGAAGATCTAACAATGATTCAAACTTTTGGAAGAATGAGTGTGCCGTCACACCCAAGCACCCTTTGGTTGAAATTAAGATGTGTTCCTTTCTTTGCCGGGTGGACTGCGGGGGGCCTTACCTTGAAGCTCAGGAGTCCCAGCAACTAAGGCCACATCAAACAAGATTTTTATTTTCTCAAAGTTCTTGACAGGCTTGGCAAAATTTGTTGAGGTTACAAATACAAACAGTCAACTTATAAAATCATGCAGATGTTTCATTTTACCTTTCCCTTTGGCTGCTGGGTTAACTTCTTTCTAAGGTGGATAGATCCTGGGATGCTCTTTACCCTAACCCTGAGTTGCTATATCAGAAAGAGTAGGTCTTTCCCTGTCTAAACTCAAAGCTAGCTTGGAGACAAAGTAGTTAGAACTTCTTCCAATGGCAGAGAAATCCTGGGATATTCTCTGCCCTAGTGCTGAGTTGCTATTTTAGAAAGAACAGGTCTTTCCCTATCTAAACTCAGAACTAGTTTTAAAGGCAAGAGGTTAGTACTTACGATGGCTTGTCTGAGCTGGCCTGGCTTGACCACACAAGCACATCTGAGTTCTTTTCTCTACTTTGCAGAAGGCAAAAAGGCTTTTCAAAATGGAGATTTTATCCCCAGGAAAAAGGGGCGGCCCTCAACATCAAAAAGATACTTTTACAAGCCGACAACAGCAAAGGCTTTGCAGGCTGGCTACAAACCTCTGTTGATGGTTAACTATCAGGGTTTTGCTGAGTCTGTAGCAACCCTGGAAAAAACGCAAAAAGGGTGCTATTTCCTACAACTATGGGACAATGCAAGTCAAACTCCTGGGAGACAGAACAATGAGATACAGATGAAATCTATGAATGGACTTCTATTTGGACATTTGATCAGCTTTCATTATATAGGCTATCACTCCTGGATGAGTATGATTGCCTCCCAAGTGTAGGGTCTTGGTGGTGGGGTGTTTCTTAGTTTGATATTCAATGGTTTCTTCACATGCTGTAATGATAGAGGTCTTCAGTTTGTTCCAAGGTTCCTCAACCTTTTCAGGGTGTTCTATACATAGATGATCCTTTAGTGTTATTTGGAGAAGAGCTTGTTTAGTGGGCCCTTGAAGGGCTTTGGTATTTATTTTATGCCTTATCTTTCCTCCTTAGGGCAGTGTTTGGGAGGGCGATTTTGATGGCCAAATTAACCAGTGGTCTGTCCAGCAGTCATCAGCACCTGTGATGGCTCTTGTGAGAAGCAGATCACTTCTCACAAGAGATCACAGCAGTTTCTGGCACATTTAATTATGAAGTCTAAGACTGGTGTGAGAGAATTGGCCATCTGTAAGGATGTTGCCTAGGAAAAGCCCGGATGTTTTTTTGATGGTTTACCATCCTTGTGGGAGGCTTCTCTCATGTAGCTGGTGCTGATAGGGGGAGCTCATCCGCTCTCTCCCCCGGTTGGATTCAAACCAACAACCTTCAGGTCAGCAACTCAACTTTCAAGTCATCAGTCCTGCCAGGACAAGGGTTTAACCCTCTACACCACCAGGGTCTCCTTTTAAAAGCAGCTGAACAAGTAGGATGACTGAAGATTAAGTTGGACTGTCCCTGCCAAACAAAGACAATTCCACCTTTGGAAGCCCAGGACCCCAAACTCCTAGTTCTTTCATATTTTGTGGCTAGCAGAATTCCTAACATCACTACTAATGCAGATCTTTTAACCAACAGCCCTTTAAAACTAGTTTTTGTAACCACAAACATATTTCTTTGCTTGGCAAAGGTTAGTATCTGTAATGAGTAAGTTGCTGCTAGTCCAATTTTAACATAGAAAAGAAAAGGCAAAGGGAACACGGAGAGATTGAGATTCTTAGAGCATTTAGGGAATTGCCAACAGTGTTAACAGAAGCAAGGAAGGAAGTCATCAATGTGCTGAAGGTGTCACCAAAGTGTTGGGAAGCTGTGCTATTTTGGGCCACAGTGTGACTGCACTAGCTTTTCATTCCAATCAGTCAAATTGGATTTTATTTATATATTCCATTGTGCTCATTAGAAACCTGGTACAGAATGTTTCCTGAATACGTGTTTGCAACGGGTACTTCAAATCTAGTGAAGACTTAGCAGTCAACATGAAGTATAATCACAAGTACAAAATGCAGCATTACATTTTCCTTTACTTGTTTGGTAGTATAATGACAGCCCTGGCAATGGAAGCTTCATTCTGATCTCTCTCTCTCCCCATCACCAAGCATTTTAAAGTGGAGTGTTAGCAGTATTCGAAGTTGCTTCAAAGATCAGAGCACCCTGAATCAAATACCTGTGATCACTGAACAAGATAGTTTTCCATACTGATTTCAACAACTGGAGACAAGTTTTTAAATGGTCAAATGTTCTTGTATATGAGTCATGTCTGTTCTATCATCATCATCCTCATAATTCAGTCTCTTTAGAGAGATTCTAAACAAATTCAGAACACTGTTTTCATTTGAATTGCTCTCTTTGGGCTAGTCGTATTTTATTTCTCCATAATTTTAACAATAATCATTCAATATCTAAAAATTAGTGAAACTTCAAAGCGGAAGTTAGAGTTTTTTGAGGGGAGAAATGACATTCTTTGGTGGTATATGTAAAATGAAAATTGATAAATGGTTATGAATTTTATATTAGTGGCACACCTTTGTGTTGACATTTATGAAACTGTGAGACCATTTAAACTCCTTTGATTTTTGTTGTCATGGAAGTCCTAGACACCAAGCAGAAAGATGCAAAGGCAGTGACAAGTAATTTAGTATTTTTATAGTTTAGTGGGAAGTGGAGATCACTAAGACAACTTGTAAGACCCAGTATCCAGACATTCACCAGCTGTGGCAAAAAAAGAAGGGTACATTACCTGTAAAAGAGGCAATTTGCTATGTTTGAACCAGCTGAGAAGAATAAATAAATGGGGAAAGTCTACTTACATATTAGCCCATCTTCTTACCTGCAGCCCACACTGGGCCCCTCACCAGCAAAGGATATGTGTATGTTCATTCTAGCCTCAAAAGGAAAAGCTACCTGAGCTTTTTTTTTAAAAATAGCTCCTCTTTTTGTACAGGAAGCAACTTAAGAATGGCACATTTAAGAATATTAAAATGACTGTTCAACAAAAGTTTCATGAAAGAATCACATGTTCCTGCCACTTCTCATCGAAAATGTACATGAATGTTGAAGTTTGAAATATTATTTTACAGTAAAATATTATGTTCTTTAAAGTGAGATCTACATCAAGACATACAGCCATGGTAAATAAAAATGTGAAAACCATTACAATTGCAGCATAAAAGGGACATGTTTGCTTTTAGATATTTTTAAAGCAATGCAGAAAGCAAGAGACATCCAGAGCTTCTGTAATTTTTATCATATTTTACAACTGAGTGAAGACAAAATAAAATTTAGTTCATAAATATCTATTCTGCTTCAGCCATGATAGCATGAACATATTAGAAGTATTTCTGTTTTCTTCTGCCAAAAGTGAAGATGGAGTATAGCAAGAATGTGCTTGCTCACATTTTATCCACTCAACACTGCCTTGTCCCAAAATAGTTCATCCAATCCCCTTGAGAGTTGCATCCTTCACAAAAGTAAGATGTTTGACAGGTATATGCATTTGTATTCTGGATTAACAAACATTATCAATCTAAAGGTTAGCAGTCTTTTAAAAATGAAACTCTAATAGTTGGTTTCTAGACATCCAATAAAATCTGTGTTATCAGTACTTATGGCACTAATCATCATAGGAAGAAAAAAGGTTTGGTGCCCATAGAAAGCTGCAAATGGTAAAAACCTTGAAGCAGTTTTGAGAGGTCTAGGTTACTGTCTAATTCATGTTATTTTAGGTCCTTCAGTTTAAGAAGGGAGTTTAGAAAGATTATATGAGCAATAGGAAAAGACTTGCTCTGCCAAGTGACTATGTGGGCTGGAAAGTCATACATTTAATTTCCAACACAGCAACACATTGTTTAGTTATTCATAGGCAAGTCACTCCTCTTGCACATTTAACCATCATGGAACATAAGAAGGTAATAATGTTGGCCTGCTTTGAAGGCTATTGAGAGAATATTTGCAATGATCAGAACTCTAGAAATCCAGTGTATAAGTTCTAGACATTGTTATGATCAGCTAGAAAAATACAAATCAAATAACATTGAAATGTGTTCAGAACATGATCTTCATTTATTTTGTTTTTTGTTAAAATACATTAAAATCCTTTTTATCTATCTTCAACGTAATTTCTTTTCTTTGGTCCTCCCCTTTGTATGTCATGTTGGACTAGTACCTCTAGTCTTTATTTGCAAGATTTCAACTTTCCATCTTGTCCACTTGAAATCCTTTTCTGTGGTAATGTTAATCATGGGTACATCTACACTATTTGATTAATGCAGTTAATTACCATGGCTCAGCAGTGGGGAATCCTGGGACTTATGGTTTGGTAAGGCATCAGCACTCTTTGGCTGAGAAGTCATGTAAAACTACAACTTCCATGATTGCATAGCACTGAGCCATGTTAGTTGAAATGCTGTCAAACTGAATTACGTCTACAGTGTAGATACACCACAAGTACACACTTGTGGTGTATACACACCTGAGCTGATACAACAACTCCACCAGCTCATTGAAAAGGTGTGGATGACCGAGAAAATCCCAGCAGACTTCAAGGATGCCATCATCATCACCGTTTTCAAGAAAGGGGATAGAACAGACTGCGGGAACTATTGCGGTATCTCCCTTCTAACCTCCGCTGGGAAAATCCTCGCAAGGATCCTTGCAAACCACCTTCTCCCTGTCTCAGAAGACACCCTCCCAGAATCCCAGAATGGCTTCCGCCCCTCCAGAGGAACAGTGGACATGATCTTCACTGCTCGACAGCTCCAAGAAAAATGCAGGGAACAAAACCAACCTCTGTACATGGTATTCATTGACCTTGCAAAGGCATTCGACACAGTGAATCGCAGCGCTCTCTGGACCATCCTCCAAAAAATCGGGTGCCCTGACAAATTTGTGAACATCCTTCGGCTCCTCCATGATGACATGATGGCAACAGTCTTGGACAGCAACGGCTCCCAAAGTGACCCATTTAAGGTGGAATCGGGTGTCAAGCAGGGATGTGTTATTGCCCCTACCTTATTTTCCATCTTCATCGCTATGATACTTCACCTTGTTGATGGGAAGCTTCCCACCGGTGTGGAAATCATCTATTGGACAGATGGCAAGCTATTTAATCTCAGGAGACTGCGAGCCAAAACCAAGGTCACCACAACATCTGTTATAGAACTCCAATATGCCGATGACAACGTAGTCTGTGCGCACTCAGAAGAAGACCTACAAGCCACTCTAAACACCTTTGCAGAAGCATATGAGAAGATCGGCCTCTCACTGAACATCGAGAAAACCAAAGTGCTCTTCCAACAGGCACCAGCTAATCCCTCTGCAATGCCAAGAATACAGCTTAATGGTGTCACATTAGAAAACGTTGACCATTTCCGCTACCTTGGCAGCCACCTCTCCACAAAAGTCAACATTGACACTGAAATACAACACCGCCTGAGCTCTGCGAGTGCAGCATTTTCCCGAATGAAGCAGAGAGTGTTTGATGACCGGGACATCCGTAGAGATACCAAGGTGCTTGTTTACAAAGCCACTGTCCTCCCAACCCTGCTCTACACCTGCGAAACGTGGACTGTCTACAGACGTCACACCAAACTCCTGGAGCGTTTCCATCAACGTTGCCTCAGGAAAATCCTGCAAATCTCTTGGGAAGACAGGCAGACAAATGTCAGCGTGCTGGAAGAAGCAAAGACCACCAGCATTGAAGCAATGCTCCTACGCCATCAACTCCGCTGGGCTGGCCACGTCATCCGAATGCCTGATCACCGTCTCCCAAAGCAGCTACTCTACTCCGAACTCAAGAACGGGAAACGTAATCTTGGTGGGCAGGAAGAGAGATTTAAAGATGGGCTTAAAGCCAACCTTTAAAACTGTGGCATAGACACTGAGAACTGGGAAGCCCTGGCCCTTGAGCGCTCTAATTGGAGGTCAGCTGTGACCAGCAGTGCTGCGGAGTTCAAAGAGGCACGAATGGAGGGCTTAAAGGAGAAACGTGCCAAGAGGAAGGAGCGTCAAGCCAACCCTGATCGAGACCACCTTCCACCTGGAAACCGATGTCCTCATTGCGGGAGAACATTCAGATCAAGAATAGGTCTCTTCAGTCACCTGCGGACACACACCCAAGACACCAGAAATGGAGGACCATCATCCTCGACCTACGAGGGATCACCTAAGTAAGTAAGTCGCCTAAGTAAGTAACCACAAGTGTAGTTTGGATAATTTATTGATGTCACTGAACGGATGCGTGAATCAACTCCTGTTTCTCTCTCTCTTTTCTTGATCCCATGTGTCATTTTTTCATGTGCATATCCTTAGTATTTTGACAGGCAGAACAGTGGATGCTTTACCTGTTGTGAATCAGCAGCATGAACCAGAATTTCCCAGAATTTGCAGACTACAGGTTGAGTAGCTATTATCTGAAATGCTTGGGCCGAGAAGTGTTTGTTTTTTTTTTTAGACACCCCCCCCCCCCCCCGATTTTGGAACACCTATATAGTATTTACCTAGACATGCATACTAAGATATCTTATAGATGGAATCCAAGTCTAAACACAAATCGATTTATGTTTCATTTAAAATTATCTTCATACACATAGCTTGAAGATATTTTTTTCTTTTTAAAAATAACTTTGTGTATGAAACAAAGTTTGCACACATTGAACCATCAGAAAGCAAATGTATTATCTCAGCCACCCGTGTAACAATTTTAGATTATGAAGAATTTTGAATTTTAGAAATCTGATTAAGGATATTCAACCTGTACTTTGCAATCAGTTAAAGTAAATTTAACTGATTCAGAAATCAATTTATTCAGCTCTGGCCAGAGTAGATACTGGGGGACAACACTTCCCAAATCTAGCATGTTTTACAAATACAAATATGGATATTATATAGAGAATTACACACATTTGGAAACATGACAGACGGAGATGACTGGTGCAACTCCAGGATCTAAAATCACATTGGTTCAAAAGCACATTAATTTACAGTTTGTGATTGGTGCATAATATGGAATAAACCGTCATTGGTTGCATTTGAAGCTATCTGTGCCTGGTGCGTTCCCCTCTTTGGGAAAGTCTGGGAATGGAATGTGGGCAAGGTTGGGAGATAACGGGTGCTTGACTGGATTATCCAGGTTTGGGATCATTGGATTCTCAGATGCCTTGATAGATCTAGGGATTTAGAGACAATGGGTGCTTGAGTTGTCTGATGGGCTTCTCAGGTGTGTCATAGGGGTGAGAAGGTGGGTTAATGGGCTTTTAGGTTTCTGTTTAGTTGGGGTCATTTGTGAGGCAGGGCAAACTAGCGGGGGGAGGGGGGCAATTCCTGCTTATTGTGATGGTGTGCTGGTGTAAGGAAAGGGAAATATGTGGTGTTTGTTCAACCTGGGGGCATTTATTTTGTTAATTAGAGAGAGGCGGCACGGGGGGACCTCATGAAGCAATTCATCCATTCCTCTTTTTTTCATTATCATTATTTATTTTTGTAAAGAAACATAATACATCGAAAGTGGTGGAACAATATATTGATAGGAAAGTGAGGGAGGTGAAAGGGTTCTGGAAATAGGTGAAAAAAGAAAACTGGAGGGGGGGGGGGAAGAAAAAAAGAAAAGAAAAAGAAAAAAAAAGAAAAAAGAGAAAAAAAATATTGGTTGACTTCCCATCTTGACCTTGGAGTTTTCTCTTTCATTGATTACTGTGATGTCCCATGGACCCTTGGGCCGTGAACCTGACTCCATTGTGGACAACAGTGATGAGGAAACAGGTTTAGTGCCAATTCAGCAAGACTCTGCCCCATTCCAGATGTTCCCTATTGACAATTCTAGTTCGGTGCTCATTAAAAAGGGCCTTGAAACGGAGTCTTCTCTTCCCAGTTCCCCTCCCTTTGATAGAAGGATGTTTGTGGAAACTAATAGACAGGAGAAAGCTGGCAGGAGACAAAGCACGCGATTAGCAGCAAGGGAATCTGCTGATTAACCTATTTTCCCCTGAGAATTCTAAAGGAGGTTTGCATCTGGTCAAGATGTTGTTCTAGCTCTTTTCCCTTGGGAAAAGAGCAGTTGAGACACCTGTTCCAAGGGAAGATTCTAAGTTCTTAAAAGTTCTGTGCGCTGGCTAGCCAGCGCGGAGTCAACGTGTCAGTTTGGAGGATTAACTTCTCTTCCAGCCAAGTGTGGACTGCGTTTAAGTCCACTACCTTCCAGTCTTGCCGTGCCTTGCCTGGCCGTGTTCCTTGTCTTGTCTTGCCGTGATTCCAGCCTTGCCTTGTCGTGCCGTGTATCCAGCCTTGTCTTCAACTCCTTGCCTTGGACTTGCTTTGAACTCTAGTAAAAGACTTGGACATTTCCCCACTCAAACTGCTTGGAAGTTTGAGTGCGTTTCGGTTTTTGGATTACAAACTTTAAACTCTAATATTATATATTGGACAATATATTACTGGACTATATTTGACCTTTCCTGGAAGGTCTATTGATGAACTATACCTTCTGCTTGTTTTCGTTTTAATTTCTTAATTCCTTAATAAAGATATTAGATTGTTTATTGGCCTCGGTGTATTGGTTTCCAGTGCTCTCGCAGCCAGGGGCGTCACAATTACATGTTGGAATTTTCCCTTAGTCTCTTTTCGCTTAAACCATTTTATATTGCAGATAAGTCTATTGTGAAGTCCACTCCTCTTTTTATCAAGAATTTTATGAAGTTTGTCCAGTCTGTTTTATTTTTACCCTCTCTTATTTTTTGTGTTAGCTTATCCATTTGTATCATGTCCAAGATTCTGATTAACCATTCCTCAGAAGTAGGAAGTTTTTTCCCTTTCCAGACTTTCGCTATTGTTAGTCTGGCCACTGTGCTTATGTAGAAAAATATTTTGTCTTCATTTTTTTAACATTTTGAATTTGTAAAGCTTAGTAAATACATTTCAGGTTCTAATTTAAATTTGATTCCTATGATTTCCTGTGTTATTTGATGTATTGTCTTCCAAAATTCTCTTAATTTCTCACATGTCCACCATTGATGAAAAAATGTTCCATTTTTTTCTCCACATTTCCAACACATATTAGATTTCTTTTTATTAAATTTTGATAATTTTTCTGGGGTGTAATACCATCTGTATTGCATCTTGTACCAGTTTTCTTTAATATCCGTTGCAGCTGTATATTTTAGTTTCTCTTTCCAAATTCTTTCCCATTGTTCCAAATTCAAATTATGGCCTATGTCTTTTGCCCATTTTATCATACATTCTTTTATGTATTCCTCTTCTGTTGCCCATTTTAGTAGTTGTTGGTATAATATTTTTATTAACTTTTGGTCTTTTTTATTATAATTTCCCATGTTCCCCATTCTTGATTGAATCCCTTTTTAGCATCTTCTTTAAAACTTATTTGTAATTGATGGTATTGATACCATGAAATTTGTTTATTTGTTTGTGTAATTTCTGTATGAGTTATTATTTGTACTCGTTATCAATCTTTTTTAATATTTGTTGGAATGTTAACCAATTCTCTCTACTAAATTCTCTGTTATGTTTAGCTTCTATGGGGGAAATCCAAAGGGGGGGGGGGTTACTATAAAATCTTTCTTTGTATTTTCCCATACTTTAATTAGAGAGGCTCTAAAGTGATTACTAAAGTTTTTTTCTGTTTTTCTTTTGTCATACCAGATGTAATTGTACCATCCAGATCTAAGATCATGGCCTTCTAAATTTAATAATCTGCTGTTTTTCAAAGTTGTCCAATCTTTTAACCAGATTAAGCTGCATGCTTCATAGTAGCATTTTAAGTCTGGTAGACCCATTCCTCCTTGTGTTGTGTCGTCTCTTAATAAATTTGAGTTGATTCTGGCTTTTTTATTTTTCCATAAGAATTTATTTATATCTTTGGTCCATATTTTAAATACATGATTGGTTCTGATGATTGGTAGGGCTTGAAATAAGTATAATAATTTTGGTAGGACCATCATTTTTATTTTTGCGATTCTGCCCATTAAGGAAATATTCAGGAATTTCAATTTTTCTAAATCTGTTTGTATTTTTTCCATGTTGTTTCGTAGTTTTTTTTTTTTAGTAATTTTGAATTATTTGCCGTGAATTTTATTCCTAAATATTTAATACTTTTAACTATTGTAAGTCCTGATATCTTTTGTAATTTCTCATTTTTCTTTTTGTCTATGTTTTTGGTTATTATCTTAGTTTTTCCTTTATTTAGTTTAAAACCAGCCAAGTTTCCAAAATTTTCAATTTTTTCAATCCAGCAATTTAGGTTTTTAAGTGGATTTTCAATTATACAGACCATGTCATCTGCTGTCACGACCCAGGCGGCAGAGGCACCAATAACCATACACAGAGGCCAGAATCTAACTAATATCTTTATTGAAGGAATATATAAAGTTAATAAAAACAAGTATAGAAAATAGTCCAGAATTAGACCCTTCAGGAAAGGTCAGAATTAGTCCAAAAAAGCAATGTCCAATAAGAAATATTAAGGTCCAAAGTTGTAATCCAATAACCGAAACACTCACTTTGCCAAGCAAAGTGAGGGGAGATGACAAGGTCCTTAGTCCATAAAACTTGAGCGTGGCTAGGAAATAACTTGATACTTGAAACAAGGCTTGAACGTGGAACAAGGTAACTAAGAACAAGAACAAGGTCCGTGGAATAACTTGGTAAAATCCGTGAAACAAGGCAAGGATTAGTCCTGGGAAACAAGGCAAAGTCCGTAGGTAAACAAAGGCTGGGAAGCAAGGCGAAGGCTGGATAGCAAGGCAAGGCTTGAGCTGAAGCGAGGCTTGAATCGGAGCGCGCTGTCCAGACACAACTCGCTCCGTAGGCTGACGAATTGACTCCGCGAAGTTGCTACGCGGGCAAAACACCTATATAGAGTCCAACTTTCTCACCAAAGCGGTTCTCTGGGAATCAGAAACGAAAGCTAAACTCTGAGACCAGATGTTAAACTCCTTAAAGATTCTCACGAGAACCAATGTTAATTGGCAACATTCTTAGCTGCTATCCTCGCACTCCTGCGCGAAGCTGAATCCAAACTTCTCTGTTGTTTACAAAACTCCCGGCGCAAGAACACGGGAGAAGTAGGCTCTGGGGTTGTTTGACATACTTCTGGGGCACAACTTTCTTGCAGGTGCAAGGTTTCCAGATCTGCCTGGGAAAGATCTGGCTGAGAGGAATCCAGTTCAGACTGGGAAGGTAAAAAACCCAAGTTTTCATCTTCATCAGGGATTACAATGTCCTGAGCAGGACTACAAGGCCCATGGTTCATCACACTATCCCCCTCCTCAGGGCCCCTCCCAAACTGGGGTCCTCTCCCCGAGGCGCGAGGTCGCGGTTTGGTGGGATAGGTCAGATGGAAGCGACGGGTTAGATCAGGAGCATGGACTGTGGAGGCGTCTTCCCAAGAGCGTTCCTCAGGCCCAAAACCCACCCAGTCAATGAGATATTGTAGGCGGCGGCGATGAAAGCGAGAATCCAAAATGTCCTCAACCTCGAACTCCTCCTCCCCATTCATCAAAACAGGAGGGGGGGCCGGTTGGTCTGTATCAGGACGCACACCATCCGCCGGAAGGAGCAGGGAACGGTGAAACACTGGGTGAATGCGCATTGAACGCGGAAGTTGGAGTTTGAAAGTCACGGGGTTTAATTGCGCCACCACTGGATAGGGGCCAATGAAGCGGGCATCTAACTTCCGGCATGGGCGGTGGGAGGGCAGAAAGCGAGTGGACAGAAAAACCCGATCTCCTACCTTGATTTCGGGGCCCGGCTGGCGGTGTTTGTCAGCGTGGCGTTTATAGTCCTCCTTGGCTTGGTCCAGTTGCTGGAGCAAAAGTTGTTGCACCGCTGTGAGTTCCTGCAGCCAATCCTCTGCTGCGGGAACTTCTGAAGTTTCAATGACAGGGGGAAAGAAACGTGGATGGAAACCGTAGTTTGCAAAGAACGGCGTTTCTTTTGTAGAAGCTTGAACTCCATTATTGTAGGCAAACTCAGACAGTGGTAACAGAGAAGCCCAATTGTCCTGTTGGTAGTTTACATAACAGCGAAGATACTGCTCCAAAGTGGCATTGGTGCGCTCCGTTTGCCCATCTGTTTGGGGATGATGAGCTGAAGATAAGCGAGAGTCTATGCCCAGTAGTTTTTGTAGTGCCTTCCAAAAACGAGAGGTGAATTGAGATCCACGGTCTGTGACTAAACTCTTGGGCAATCCATGTAGTCTGAAAACATGCTGAAGAAATAGATCCGCAGTTTCTTTGGCCGTGGGGAGGCCTTCGCAGGGAATGAAATGGGCTAACTTGGTGAATAGGTCCACCACCACTAAGATCGTGGTGAATCCACAGGAAGGTGGTAGGTCAGTGATGAAATCCGCGGAAATTATTTCCCATGGGCGAGATGGGGTAGGAAGGGGGTGCAAAAGCCCTGAGGGCTTCTCCCTTCGTATCTTGGAGCGCTGGCATACTGGGCAGGTGTTGACATATTTTTCCACATCCTTGCGGATCTTGGGCCACCAAAAATCTCTTAGGATCAAATGCATGGTTTTAAATAGTCCGAAGTGTCCTGCTGGTTTGCAGTCATGACACAGACGAAGCGCTTTTTCCCTGCCCGGTCCGGGTGGGATATAAACATGATTTCTATAGCAGAGCAGCCCATCTTTAAGCGAAAAGGGAAAATGCAGACCTTGGCGAAGTTGGTCCTGCGCCCAGGCATCTGCTTGCTGACTAGCCCTGATTTCTTGAGCACAGATGGGTCCTGGAGTAGGGGAAGTTGAACCAATGGGACTGGATTTGGTGTTCCCCACTGTGAGCGTGGCAAAGTTCTCAGGTTGTAGCAGTTGGGATTCAAAGGTCTCCTTGCGTCCTGCAGCGTATTCCGGTTTACGTGACAGGGCGTCTGCTTGCTTGGTTTGAGCTGGGGTCACATAATGGATCTGGAAGTTGAAACGTTCAAAGAATAAAGCCCAACGTTGCTGCCTCTGATTTAGTTTGCGGGCAGTTCTTAGATGTTCTAGATTACGATGATCAGTGTGGACTTCAATGGGGAATTTGGCCCCTTCTAGCCAATGTCTCCAAGTTTCAAAGGCTGCCTTTATGGCCAGTAGTTCTTTTTCCCAAATGGTGTAATTCCTCTCTGGTGTGGTTAGTTGACGAGAATAAAAGGCACAGGGGTGGAGGTGATCTCCCACCGGTTGTAAGAGTACAGCCCCAATTGCCACATCAGAGGCGTCCGCTTGCACCACAAAAGGGGTTCCAGGATTTGGGTGCTGTAGAATTGGCTGGGAGGTGAATAGTTTCTTCAGTTGCTGGAACCCTTTCTCTGCTTGATCAGTCCAGCGGAAAGGCTGCTTTCCACGGATGCAGCTAGTGATGGGGTCGGACCAGCGGGCAAAATCTGGAATGAACTTGCGGTAGTAGTTCGCGAACCCCAAGAAACGCTGCACCTCTTTCTTGTTAGTTGGCGCCCGCCATTCCAATACTGCTGAAACTTTGGCTGGATCCATGGAAAGCCCTAGAGGCGAGATGCGGTAGCCAAGGAAATCTACCTCTTGTAGATCAAAAGCGCATTTTTCTAGCTTGGCATAAAGTCCATGATCCCGCAGTCGTTGCAACACCATTTTGACGTGGTTCTCATGTTCTGATTGTGATCTGAAAAACACCAAAAAATCGTCCAGGTAGATTATCAAGAATCTGTCTAGATAGTCCTGAAAAATATCGTTGACAAAATGCTGGAACGTTGCGGGAGCTCCGCATAAACCGAAATTCATAACTCGGGACTCGAATAATCCGAATTTAGTCTGGAAGGCGGTCTTCCACTCGTCCCCTTCTCTGATGCGAACTAGATTATAAGCCCCCCGAAGATCCAGCTTGGTGTAGACCTTGGCTCCTCGAAGTCGGTCCAGTAGATCCGAGATTAAGGGCAGGGGATAGCTGTTCCGCTTGGTGATATTGTTCAATGCTCTGTAGTCCACCACCAAGCGTAATTCCCCTGACTTCTTCTTCACAAACATCACTGGGGAGGCGGCTGGGGATTGAGAGGGTCTGATGAACCCCTTGCGAAGGTTTGTCTCTAAGAATTCCCTGAGAGCTTCTTGCTCTGGTTCAGTCAGGGAGTAGAGATGCCCTCGCGGAATCGGGGCCCCCTCCACCAAGTCAATGGCACAGTCATAAGGTCTATGTGGGGGTAATTTTTCGGCTTCTTTCTCATTGAATACATCCCAATACTCGGAGTACTTCCTTGGCAAGGTGATGATGGGCTCGGAGTCTGTGGCATGGCATACCTTGGCTACGAGGCAATGGTTTTGGCAGTACGGTGAAGCAAACTGCAGTTCTCTGTTGGACCAGGAGATGTTAGGGTCGTGGAGTGTCAGCCATGGAATTCCCAAAATCACAGGGAAATGGGGAACCTCGGTAACAAAGAAGGAAATCTCTTCCATATGTTCCCTTATCCACATCCTGGTGGGTTCCGACCACTGGCTTACGGGGCCCGTCTTGAGGGGACGGCCGTCTATGGCTTGCACCACACGGGCATTCTTGAAATCATGATATTGTAATCCCAGAGAGTCGGCATACTCTCTATCGATGAAATTGTTGGTAGCTCCAGAGTCTATCATGGCGTGGATCATGACGGGTCCCCTTTTTGCTGACCATAATGTGACCACGAGAAGGAACAGGACCCCGGTTGGCGGCTCTTGGATGGATTTTTTGACCGGGTTGGCGAGCCTCTCTACACCCGGTCGTTGGCTTCCCCCGCCGGCTGTGTGCCAGTCGGCTCAGACGCCTTCGACTCCGTGGAGGACGCCGCCGCAAGACGGGCGGCAGGCTTCCCTTTGGCTGGGCACTCTCTGGCGAAGTGGCCCCCGTTCCCGCAGTACCAGCAGAGGTTCAAGCGTTGACGACGGGCCTTCTCGGCGGCATCTAGTCTGGGACGCACATTGCCCAACTGCATCGGCACCTCCTCGCCTCCTCTGGGGTATGGGGTTGGCGGCGGGGGTCTCCACACCGGACGTGGCTGAACACTGGCGGGAGCGGGGGGTTTTGCCCCGGCTCTACCGCCCTGGCCTCGAACCCATTGTTTCCTGTTGGCAATCATGACTTCAGCCCGTAAACATTGATCAATGAGTGCCTCGAGGGTCTGGGGAGGATCCACCTTGGAGATTTCTTCCAGCATTTCAATGTTGAGACCCTCCCGAAATTGTCCTCTGAGGGCTACATCGTTCCAGCCGGTGTTGTGGGCCAGCACGCGGAACTCGGCTATGTACTGAGACATGGGTCTGTCTCCTTGAAGGAGGCGCCGGAGTTTGTGACCGGCTGCCTCCAAATTGTCCTCGATTCCCCAGGTCTCCTTAAGGTGATCCAAGAAGCGTTGTGCTGAACTTAGGTGGGGGGAGGCTTGATCAAACAGGGCCGTCGCCCAGCTAGCCGCTGGTCCGTCTAGAAGACTGTAGACCCACGCCACCTTGATGTCTTCTTGGGGAAACTCGGCATCACGGGCCTCTAGATAAGCTTGACATTGGCGGCGGAAAACATGAACCTTAGCAGCTTCTCCAGAAAACTTGGTAGGCAACGCCATGGCCGGGAGGCGAACTCCGCGCTCCCTCAACCCTTTTATTTCTCCATCCTGCGCGTTGAGTCTGTCACGGATGCGGTCCACTTCGTCCTTGCTGATGGTGTAGCTGAGCGGCTGTCCAGCCGGCGCGGCTCCGGTAGACATCCTGGCCTCGGTTAGTTGGTGCTTATGGGTGGCGGAGTCAAACTGTCACGACCCAGGCGGCAGAGGCACCAATAACCATACACAGAGGCCAGAATCTAACTAATATCTTTATTGAAGGAATATATAAAGTTAATAAAAACAAGTATAGAAAATAGTCCAGAATTAGACCCTTCAGGAAAGGTCAGAATTAGTCCAAAAAAGCAATGTCCAATAAGAAATATTAAGGTCCAAAGTTGTAATCCAATAACCGAAACACTCACTTTGCCAAGCAAAGTGAGGGGAGATGACAAGGTCCTTAGTCCATAAAACTTGAGCGTGGCTAGGAAATAACTTGATACTTGAAACAAGGCTTGAACGTGGAACAAGGTAACTAAGAACAAGAACAAGGTCCGTGGAATAACTTGGTAAAATCCGTGAAACAAGGCAAGGATTAGTCCTGGGAAACAAGGCAAAGTCCGTAGGTAAACAAAGGCTGGGAAGCAAGGCGAAGGCTGGATAGCAAGGCAAGGCTTGAGCTGAAGCGAGGCTTGAATCGGAGCGCGCTGTCCAGACACAACTCGCTCCGTAGGCTGACGAATTGACTCCGCGAAGTTGCTACGCGGGCAAAACACCTATATAGAGTCCAACTTTCTCACCAAAGCGGTTCTCTGGGAATCAGAAACGAAAGCTAAACTCTGAGACCAGATGTTAAACTCCTTAAAGATTCTCACGAGAACCAATGTTAATTGGCAACATTCTTAGCTGCTATCCTCGCACTCCTGCGCGAAGCTGAATCCAAACTTCTCTGTTGTTTACAAAACTCCCGGCGCAAGAACACGGGAGAAGTAGGCTCTGGGGTTGTTTGACATACTTCTGGGGCACAACTTTCTTGCAGGTGCAAGGTTTCCAGATCTGCCTGGGAAAGATCTGGCTGAGAGGAATCCAGTTCAGACTGGGAAGGTAAAAAACCCAAGTTTTCATCTTCATCAGGGATTACAATGTCCTGAGCAGGACTACAAGGCCCATGGTTCATCACATCTGCATGCGCTCTAATTTTATAACAATAGTTTTTTTATTTTTAATCCCTCCAAAGTTTTGTCCTCTTTTATTTCTTTTATTAGGGTTTCCATTATGATTACAAATAGTAGAGGAGACAGGGGGCAGCCTTGTCTTGTGCCTCTTTTTATATTAATTGTCGATTTGCTTTCTTTACCATTTAATATAATTGTTGCCTCTTGGTTGGAATAAATTGCTTTTTTTGCATTTTGAAAGTTTTGTCCTATGTCCAATTCTTGAAGTAATATGAATAGGTATTCCCAATTTTTTTCAGCGTCAATAAATAATAGGGCCAGTTCTTTCTCAGTATGTGCTTCGTAGTATTCTATAGTATTTATTAAAATTCTGATGTTATCTTTAATTTGTCTTTTTGGCAAAAAGCCAGCCTGATCTTCTGAAATCCAATCTTTTTTTTTAAAAAAAAAATTAGTCTATTTGCCATTATTTGGGTAAAAATTTTGTAATCATTGTTTAAGAGGGAGATTGGTCTGTAGTTATTTATTTCCATGGGGTCTGTGTTTTCTTTATGAATGAGCGTTATATTCGCCTTTTCCCATGATTTGGGATGTTTTTCTTTTCCAGTATATCGTTTAGTATTTCTTTTAATAGTGGTGACAGTTCGTCCATTCCTCATTTTTGAGGTCCCCTGTTCGATAAGATTCAGAATGTATTGTCATTCTGAATATTATTTTCTTCTATGTTAATATGTAACATTTATCTATTGACAGGATTATCACAGAATGTCTACGCTCAACATTGCTAGAGAAATTATATTGTTTAGCTGGTATTGCATCATCTGACATCCGCTGGGAAGTAGCAGCCAGAAATGAAAAGACCAAGGCATTGACATCTCCAGCCCATCCTCTATTCGAATATCAGCCTGCAAGCCAATGTCTTAAATTGAGAAACAGCTTCCTGAGATCAACAGAGATACTTGCAGAAACACCTCAGCAAACGAGAGTCCAAAAGAGTGCCGGGGGGGGGGGGAGAAGACATCATTCCACCCTGTCTCCTGTTTCATCAGTTGAGAGCCCCTCCCCCCAAGGACTAACTGCCGCCCTGGGGCCAGAGTCAAGAAAGGGGGCCAGGAAGACATCATTCCACCATGTCTCCTATGTCAATATAACAATATAATAATATATAATACTAATATTATGCTATACTAATAATATAATAAATTGTATATACATATAATATTGATAATAATATTATAATGTAATAAAATATAATAACTAAACACTATTATAATTGTATATTATATATTACATGTAATATTACTAATAAAATTCCAGCATAGAAGTATAGTACAATATAGTAATGTATTATGCTTGTATTGTGCTATGCCAATAATATAATATATTGTATGTACCTATAACTTGTAAGCCGCCCTGAGTTCCCTTCAGGGTGAGAAGGGCAGGATATAAATGTCACTAATAAATAATAAAAGTGGCAGGCTAGAACCCAGAACCTCAAGCCATGACTGATACTGAATGAGAGACCCCCCTCCTGGGCACACGGAAGACTGGGCAACTTGGAAGGTGCTGAACAGACTGTGCTCTGGCACCAAGAGATGCAGAGCTAATCTTAAGAAATGGGGCTACAAAGCGGAGTCCACGACATAAGTGTGTAGAGAAGAGCAAACCACAGACCACTTACTACAATGTGGTCTGAGCCCTGCCACATGCACAATGGAGGCCCTTCTTACAGTCACACCAGAGGCATTTGAAGTGGCCAGATTCTGGTCAAAGGACATTTAGTATAACACCAAGTTTTTAACTTTGTTTGTGGTTTTTCTGTTCATTAGAACTGTATTCCCAATTCGCTTCTGACACAATAAATAGACCTATTGACAGTACTCAGGTATTTGCAAGGTAACTTTCCCCTCATTATTTGTACCTTGCTAAGTTCTTGTGTTTGACTTAGTCCTCCCACAGCTGCAAAGTAAAAAGCTCTATATTTTCTTCCAAAAAAAGTAAAAGGGGCATTGATTTCTTGATCACTGTGATTTGAAATGATCTCCATAAGATTGCATAAGTTGTTTCTATTCATACCATGGGACTGTCTTCTGCTCTCTCTGTCTTATTCCCTTGCCCCAAACCAAGTCCAGAGAGTTCACTCAAACAGCTTTCAAGAATATAAAGAAGGCTGTGGAGAAGATCTGGAGGATATAGCCCGGGCTGTAGTGCAGGCGGGAGAGCAAGCCAGCTGCAATTAACTGCAATGAATCACTCTGACCAGGAGGTCATGAGTTCGCGGCCGCTCGGAGCCTATGTTTGTTTGTCTTTGTTCTATGATAAAAGGCATTGAATGTTTGCCTATATGTGTAATGTGATCCGCCCTGAGTCCCCTTCGGGGTGAGAAGGGCGGAATATAAATGCTGTAAATAAATAAATAAATAAATTCAGCAAGAAATGTTTATTGGACAAACAAATTCTAATATACACTTCTGAAGAAAGCAAGACATAACCTCTCATATTTGGCTTTCTTTGACACACCTATGGATTGGGTTGTTTTAATAGCTTGTTAATGATTTGTTTATTAGCCTTGCTATGATTTTATTTATGTTATGTTATAATGATTTAGAGTGAAAGCATATACACATGCACCCACTCTGAAGCAAGTCCTATGAAGTATTATGGAACTTAAGTCAACAAATAGTCCAGTGCAGATTTAACCATCGAAAACATTTTCCGAAAAAAAATGTTACTTTTGGACGTTAGCATAATTGGAGCATTTTGAGAGACTGAAAAAATCATAAAAGGGATGCTGAATCCAGAGGTTAAGTAGCAAAAGGTGAGGGTCTCATACAAGGAGCTTATTAATTGAATGTGACATGTAACACCTTCATATCTTGTATTGAATATTCCCGCAAATTCATTAAACTCTATTTCCTCTTAGTAAATTTTCACCAGGATTATATTGCATCTCTCTTTTTCTCTTTCTTTTATTCTCTCTCTCTCTCTCTTTTCTGCTTTTGAGCACCAATTTAGCCAAATGAATGGGAAAGGCGTGATAAAATTACACACCAAAATAATAAATAATAGAAACCATTTCCTTCTCCTTGGAGCCAAGACATTCACTCTGGCGCTTCCTGACAGGGGAAAGCAGCGGGAGCCAGCTAATGAGGCAAGTCATCCATTATCATTGGAGGGTTTATCCTGATTTAGTTATCTGAATCAAAATGACACATTTAAGAGGAAAGCTCATGGGAACTTGACTGAAAATGTTATGTTGATGCAAGGCATTGATCTGTCTGTAAGTGCTTCTAGGTTGCCATGCCAACAATGAAAAGGAACAACAACATCAAAAAACCATCCAGGGGTTAAAGGCCAGGGTTTAAGGAAACTATTAGTAGGGCAGTTGTATACTTTTGATTATCAGCAAATTTTGATGTTGTCCAGACTCTGAGTTCTTCAGTATATTCAAGCTTACAAAATTTCTCTCTCTCTCTCTCTCTCTCTCTCTCTCTCTCTCTCTCTCTCTCTCTCCATGTTATGAACCATTTTCCTCTCTCATTCTAGGATTATTATAAAATCAACATCTGCAGGTCCATCCTGTGTTGCTTATTAAGTTTCTTTCAACAAGAATAGAAACAATGGGTGACTGCTGAAATACCAGTGCTTCTTTTGGTTTTTGTATAGAATTATAGCATCAGAGTTGGAAGAAACCACAAGGGCCATCCAGTCGAACCCCTGCCCTGTGGAACAAAACAATCAAAGGACCCCTGACAGGTGGCTATCCAGCCTCTACTTAAAAACCTCCAAATGATGAGACTTCACCATATTCCAAGGCAGCATATTCCACTGTCAAGTGACTCTTACTCTCTGAAAGATCTTTCTAATATTTAGGTGTAATCTCTTTTCCTGCCATTTGAATCCATGTTGTACCACTTCATCACATAGGCTTTCAGACCTGTCATAGGATGCTGAAAAGAGCCCACTGGATCCCTTCACATGACACACCACTCCTTGCAGTGGGGTTCTGTCTAGGAACTGTGCTCATTGCCAGCAACGGGGATAGCATAGGAGAAAGCTGGGCAGCAACACTTTCTCCTGCGTGATGGGGAAGGCGCAGCTGCGGGCAATGTGGGGTGATGGATTCCCCCACTGCCCCCATAGATTTGCAGCGATTCCTGGCAAATCCCCTGCTGTCGCCTGTGTTACGGAACTAAATGGGATGAGGTTCCTAGTCTCCAGAGCATAAGCTTGCCCCTCCTTAATGTGACATCCTTTCAAATATTTTTATCTTCTTTTTTATTAAGATATAATTGATATTGTAAAACTACATATAAAATACATATAGGAATGCACAAACTACAAATATATGGAGCGAAACATACAGGCATGCATATATACAAAACTAACAGCTAAAAACGTCTACTACAACTCTATAACTGATTAACATGGGAACATTAATGACTTCCTACTTGCCTTTATGCTAAAATGCAAGTCGAATGTAATATTTCATATCAGATTTCACTGGTGAAGATCCAGACAGCCCTAAACAGAAAATGAATTTGGGTTTGGATGGTCTGCTAATATAACTAAATCGATGATCCAAGAATGCTAGTGATAATATGACTAGATGAGATTTCCATGGTTGTGAGGTTGTGCCTGGTATTGTATTTGTATCTTATGCATGCATGTGTTCCCTGGTGAAACTGACATTTTTATCTGATGTGGAATGTCTGCATTGAATTCAAGGTTGGCAATCCAGAATTGTTCATGTGATTCAGGTCTGAATGAGCATGAAGGAATGAAGGACTGACATTGTATTATTACTAGATTATCTTTAAGATTATTACTGTTGTTGCCTTTGAGAGCTCGGACTTAATTTCTCTTCCTATATGGCCCATATAGTAGTATATTTTGATGGGACCTCTGATCATTGGGCAAGATCCAATTAGAAACCTTCAATTAGAAATGAAATAGAAATAGTATGAGGGCAATCTCACCCAGAGGGCAGGGAGTTACCTACAAACCATTTTTGGGAAGCTCTATGGCATACAATGTTGAGTGGAATGAGGGGAATTACATCATACAGGTACTGCAGTGCCAATACCAGTTCCACACTGGGTTTAGATTATGCCTGGATCCCACATTAAATTCTAGTGACATAAATTCTTGAACTTATGACCCTGACATTGCTCTTGGTTGGTGCAACAATTAATGCAACAATATTTTTACACTCTCTCCCACCACAATGCCCCCCCCCCCCAAAAAAAAACCCAGGTTGAACAGGTTCAGACAGATACTTGTGCAACATGACTCCAGAGATGACCAATTTTTATTTGCTAAAGACTTAAAAATACTGCTACATTATTTTTATACCAGTTGACACAAGTGATTCATGAAGTAACCTTGAATTTACTCAGTGTCCTTCCAGGATAGAGTTGAAAAGATTTAAAAGTGTGATCTCTTGTTACAAGTTAAAAGGAAGCATCACATACCAGGCATCACAAATGGGATTAATTCCCTCCTTCCAACTATTACAAGAGTGAGGTCATTCTCATTTTGCCGACACAATATTATTCAAAGTAAAAAAAAAAAAAATGAGCGGTGTGAATTTTGAATTTAAAGCCTATGTTTATTTTTTAAAAATACAGATCTTTATCACTCTTTTCTGATGCTGGTATGTAAACAACCCATCAGAATAATCATTCTTCTTGGGGCTCTTTTCTACAATATCAGAAATTATTTACAACTGAGAAATCCAATGTTTTTGAAAGTCACTAGTGTCAACAATTAAATTATTGTTGTTGTCAGCATTAATAATGGATAATTTGTCTTGCTACTGTCCATATACACACCTCATTTTCTTATACCTTTATATACAGTTTTAGTTCAGATTTCCCACTGGTGCACCCTGGAAGATTTCCAGTTCATTCACTATTAAGGAAACTTAATAGAGCTAAAGAATTGAGAGAATTTGTAAAGGGAGAAGATGAAAGCCAAAAAGAAGGGATTTCCTTCAGGGAGACTGGGGAATGGATGTATAGCACAGCTTGGGTGATGAAAATGGAAAATGGGCACTGACATACAGAGAAGAACAGCAGCATTTTTCAAGTGCAGTTCTTATGTATGTGTCAGACTCCCATCCAAGGGACTAGTTATTTTAATCAATGTATCAATAGACAGGTCCAACTTGCAGGGTCCTGGGGCTCTCACTAGACTGTCTGACAATGGGCCCAGGAAGGGCCAGTCATAATCCAGCCATTAATTTTTTTTCTGTTGGATTTATCTGGGAGTTTTTAGTGTTTGAGGACACTGGGCTTCATCAGAGACCGTACATGCAAAAGGACAGTAAGAGTTTCAACAGGGTTATTGTCCCCACACAGCAGGATACTTAATCCCATCAGCAGCCATTGCCTCCTCCATCGCTCAGAGACCTGCCAGCCCCTCTTTCATCATTGGTCAGAGGGAGAATTTGCATCAGCACTCTTTCATTGGCCAAGGCGTGTCAACCTCCCACCTCTCCAGGGAGCCCCTGCCAATTACAGCAAGGCTGGGTCCAGACAGGGGCAGTGGGAATTTTGAACCTGAAAAACTGTATAAAAGTGCATGCTTTGCTATGTTATGTATCTCATTCTATTTTTGGCGAACTATCGCAGGCTGGCATCACTTTCAGCTGAAATTAAATAAAATTCCTCGGTGGCTTCTGCTTCGACTTGGTGAGTTATATTCTGGAAGTTATTAGCTTCTTTTTCTCACCAGGCTTAACCCACAGCTTGGATCTCACTATCCAATGCTGCTCTAAATTGCTATTTAACAGGATGCATCATGTACATTTACTTAATGCACATCTTTATGGATTTTCCTATTCACCAATCTTTTTGTGCATATTTTCTATATATCTCTATTACTATGTATAAATTTACATGTATATGATCCTAAACACACACAAAAACATGTGCACAGTTGCCTCACAAGAGTGTGACGTCAGTAGAAGTAATATGCAAAGGGTTTTGAAGCATCTTTGAAATTAAGAGGAAGAAGTTGGTAGGGTTGTTGTATGTATTCCATGTTGTATGGCCATGTTCCAGAAGTATTCTCTCCTGATGTTTCACCCACATCTATGGCAGGCATCCTCAGAAGTTGTGATGCCTCAGAGGTTGTGATGCCTAAGGATCCCAAAGTGGCCCCTGGATGTCCAAACAACATCCAGAGACTCATAATTCATAATACAGGGGGAAAGTTTTAATCCCATTTTATTCCACATTATACAATGTTCACCAAAACTTCAAAGCAGTCCCACATTTCAGGGTGAGTGTGGACAGCTGAACCAGCCCTAATCTGAACTGATCTGCTAACCAGATGGTCTGGTATTGTGATCCCCCTTTCCCTGGGGTTAGCAATGCAAGGAAAGGGAAAAAGATTGGACAGAAATCACTCCTGTCTCACAGAAAATGGCTATGGATCTCCCGAAACCTGTTGGCCATCACTTGACCTCTTTGCTGACATCAGCAAAAGGGGCCCATATTGAACTGGTTTGAACCAGGCTGGATGGTCTGGATCCCACTGCCACTGTGGGATGAATATGAACAGTATAGCTACCCCGGGTCCAAATTACTAATACTCTAGACAGGGGCAGATTTATTGACATGTTTAGATGCCCTTATGGTGAATCTATACTGTTTAATTTGACCTGACACAGAATCTCTGTTAATGCAGCCTCTCACTGTCTCATAGTCAAAAAGCTGTTCATAGTCATTCAGAGCAAGTAGTCCAACAAGGGCAAAGCACATAAATAGTCCAGAGTTCTTTCCAAGGGTCAAAGCAAGCCATCTCACTTGTTCAAGTCATACTCCAAAAATGTGATCAGTCACCAAAGTCAAAGTTCCATCCAATAGTTCGCTGACAGAGATTCAGGCTGTAGCAGTTCCACAAACATTGCTCCCAGAAACCTACCAGCTCTAGCCTCCAGTTATTTATGCCACTTTCCCAAGTGCTTTCACCTGTTGGCTTTCTTCTGAGCCAACTGATTAGATCTCCTCAGTTGGATTGCATCAGTTCTTAATTGCAGCCTCGTTGGAATGATTAACTCCTGGTCTACTTCCTGGAGCTCCTGATCCTGCCCTAACTCTGTGTTCCTACTTCCCTGAGGCTCCTGCTCCTTCTCTGCAGGTGTAGATTTCTCAGTGGCAGGCTGCTGCTCTCTGCTTGCCCCTGACTCTGATGCTGGGTGAGGCAGTGCTTAATTTTTATTCTCATCACAAGCCATGACATGATTGTGAGCCTTTCTCTCTTAATTAACCTAAAACAGCGCTAAAACAGTACCATATGCAATTAAAATCTAAAGACTATAAACACAAAAAATAATTAAATCTAGACCTTTCAAAAATGAGTAGTTAAAAGCATTAAAACCTATTTAAAATACATAAAAATACCACATGACATCTTTTGGTTTGTTCTTGAAAACGTTTATCTCCAAATGTCTTAGTCTGCTACCAAAAGGACAACAAGGAGGGGACCATTCTGGAATACTGGACAGGGAATTCCAGAGTTCCACCAAGAAGACCCTTTCTCTAAGCTTGCAATGGAGGTGGACTGAGGGCCCTTCCACACAGCCTTATATCCCAGAATATCAAGGCAGAAAATCCCACATTATCTGAGTATGGACTCAAAGCAGATATTGTGGGATTTTCTACCTTGATATTCTGGGATATTGTCACGACCCAGGCTACAGAGCACCAATAACCATACGCAGAGGCCAGATTCTATCTAATATCTTTATTAAGGAAATATATAAAGTTAGTAAAAGCAAATGTAAAAGATAGTCCAGAAGCAGATCTTTCAGGAAAGGTCAAAATTAGTCCAAGGAAATAATGTCCAATATGAAATATTAAGGTCCAAAGTTGTAATCCAATAACCGAAACACTCACTTTGCCAGGCAAAGTGAGGGGAGATGACAAGGTCCTTTAGTCCATAAAATTGAGCAAAGCTAGGAAATAACTTGATACTTGAAACAAGGCTTAAAACGTGGAACAAGGTAACTAGGAACAAGAACAAGGTCCGAGGAATAACTTGGTAAAATCCGTGGTACAAAGGCAAGGATTGGTCCTGGGAAACAAGGCAAAGTCCGTAGGTAAACAAAGGCTGGGAAGCAAGGCGAAGGCTGGATAGCAAGGCAAGGCTTGAGCGTGAGCGAGGCTTGAATCGGAGCGCGCTGTCCAGACACGACCTGCTCCGTAGGCTGACGAATTGACTCCGCGAAGTTACTACGCGGGTAAAACACCTAAATAGAGACTAACTTTCCCGCCGAAGCAGTTCTCTGGGAATCAGAACCGAAAGCAAACTCTGAGACCAGATGTGAGACTCCCCAAAGATTCTCACGAGAAGCAGACTTAATTGGCCACATTCTTAGCTGCTATCCTCGCACTCCTGCGCGAAGCTGATTCCAAACTTCTCTGTTGTTTACAAAACTCCCGGCGCAAGAACACGGGAGAAGTAGGCTCTGGGGTTGTTTGACATACTTCTGGGAGACAACTTTCTTGCAGGTGCAAGGTTCCCAGATCGGCCTGGGAAAGATCTGGCTGAGAGGAATCCAGTTCAGACTGGGAAGGTAAAAAACCCAAGTTTTCATCTTCATCAGGGATTACAATGTCCTGAGCAGGACTACAAGGCCCATGGGTCATCACAGATATAGAGCTGTGTGGAAGGGCCCCGAGCAGAGCCGGCCCTAGGTATTTTTCAAGTGTAGGCGAACAGAATTTTGGCGCCCCCCCCAAACCAATCACTGAAAAATAAAAGCGTTGGATAAATGAAAATGTTGGATAATAAGGAAAGATAAAGGAAAAGCCTATTAAACATCAAATTACATTATGATTTTACAAATTAAGCACCAAAACATCATGTTTTACAACAAATCAATAGAAAAAGCAGTTCAATAGATGGTAATGTTATGTAGGAATTACTATATTTGCAAATTTAGCACTAAACATTGAACAGGGATATAGGGCAGTGTGGACTTAGATAACCCAGATAGCCCTCAGTATTAAAAAAAACTCTAAAATCAGGACAATAAATAAAGAACAACACTCTGAAAACAGAAGAAATCCAGACAGTAAACAATCAGGGACAGCTAACACCTCCCAAAAAAAGATTCTCCCAGGCAAGAAGAAGCCAGGCCTTGAAGCCACAGGGCCATTAAATGCTAATCAAGGTGATTAATTACAACATTCACACCTGCTTCAAAGAAAAGTTCTTTCTCCCATCCTGGACCTTCTCCAGATATATAAACCCCACATACCTAGCTTCCAAGTTCCCACAGACCTCAGAATCTCTGAAGGCCCCAAAGGTGGGCTCCCGTGGTGAGAAGGTGGGTCTGCGCCGGCCGGAAAGCCCAGCATGGGCACCGGGAGGCCCAGCATGGCCGCTGGAAGGCCCAAAAGAGAAAGAGGTGGAGAGTGGTGCCCTCCTCCCAGGACGATGGCGCCCCCACGACGATGGCGCCACAGGCAAGTGCCTATTTCGCCTTATGGTTGGACCGCCTCTGGCCCCGAGAGAAAGGCCTCTTCTGAGGATCTCAGGAAATACGATCTGCCAAATAGCCTGGATAACAGCTATTTAGAGCTTTATAGATCATAACCAGCAATTTGAATTGTGCCCAGAAACAGACTGGCAGCCAGTAAAGCTGTTGCAACAGGGAAGGGGGGGGGGGGTGCACTCCCTGTACTGACCCCAGTTTACAACCTGGCTGCAAGTCTTTGAATCAACTGAAGTTCCTTAGTACTCTTCATAGGTAGCCCCATGTTCAATATTACAGCAATCTAAACAGGGATGTAACTGTGGCATGTACCATCATGACTAGATTAGGTGTCTCAAAGAACAGGAGCAGTAGGCACCTATGCTTTAAATATGCAAAAAGCACTCCTGTCCAACACAGAAACCTGAGCCTCCAAGTTCAACTCCAAGTCCAGGATTACCCCCAACCTGTGGATTTCTGACTTCAGGGAGAATGTGACACCATCTGTCACAGGCTGGATCCCTATTACTTGACCTGCCTTCCAACTGACTGAATTAACTTTCAATTAGTTTGCCTCATCTAGTCCGTTACTGATGACAGACACTAGTTTAGAGTCAGAACTGCTTCCTTGGCTTTGGGTGGAATTCCATAGTGTAGATGCAACCAACCTATGTAAGCTTATGCTACCAACTTCTTTCTCCCAGTTAGTCTCAAAGGTACCATAAGTTTATTTTGCAAACTGATTCAGAGTAACATGGCCAGCCATGTCTTTGAATTCTGCCATCAAAAGAAATATGTGTGCTTTCATTAATAGTCTCACAGACCATAAATTAGATATTTTTTAATGCAGATGTCTTTTCCATGCCTACAACAAAGGCAAGGATGTATGAAACAAAAGTTTTAAATTCACTTTAATGTTGGTTAGCTATTAACTTATACATACTTCCACACCACTGATGCTTTTTAGAAAATCATATATTTTTTAAAAAATCTACTTGTCTCTCAGTAAATAAAGCTATTTGGTCTTGAAATAGAAAGTGAATTGAAAGAGCTCTCCATCATGAATATTTTGGCTCTATCCCTAATGAATATTAAATGCCATCAAAGAATGTATCATACATTCTTCACTCATTGTCTGCAAATTTATACCAGACCTAAAATCCCACTTCTGGAAATATCCAACCTTCTCTATTGCTTTGAGTTTTCTAATCATATTCTCGGATTGTTCCATGATCTGAAATATATGCAGCATGTTTATTGATGATATTGCAGTCTACTGAACATTTTAATCAGCTCTCCTAGTTTTGTTAATTACAAAATAGCTAAATTCAATCCAGGAAATATGAAGCTGGGATAAAGTACAATAGTGTATAAAGAAATGGCTCAACATCAGACTGTTCCTTTTCTCCCAAGCATGTCTATGTAATATGGATTAAGTATAAATATTTATATAGAAAGCATCCTGGACTAATGACAGTTGAAGCATTCCTATAAATGTACTTCAGAGAAAGTTGCAAACATGGTGATTTGCACATTACACATTCTTGATTTTTCAGCATGATTTCAGACAGTAGAACCCTGTTCTTTACATCCTGACTACTTTCTCTCCAACAAACACTCAAATTAGTCATCTACAGCCAGGTAGGCTGCCCTAGCTTAATTTAAATGTCTGCTAAAACACCTGATAATAGCCAGTGAGACTAACTGCTGAGGGACAGAATGCCATATCATGAGAATTGTCTGGACCATCAAATGTAGAAGCTGTGATGGTAACATCTGAAAGTGTATGCATAGTGTGATCATACACATAGTGTATATGGAATATATACAGTATAGGTTTTGTGTGTGTGTGTCCATATGCAGGGATAGGAATCAACTAATTGTTCATTAATCCAGTGAGAGACAATGGTTTAAAACAACATTTTAATGATAGTTCAGTTAATTTCAAGATAATAAAACATTAAATCTAACAACAATAACAATGGTTACCTGCCTCATAGTTAAAATAAATTGATAAAACATAGTTGAAATACATAGATAAAAGATAAGACTATTAAAATACATATATTAAAAGAAAAAGACTAAAGATTAAAACTTATTAAAATCATGCATAGCAATAAAATGCAAATTAAAAATTCATAGTTTAAAGCTTTATTACGTCAGAAGCAACTTGAGAACATACTGCAGGTCACTTCTCTCATGTCTCCGCAAACTAAAGCTGACAGATGGGAGCTCACTTCGAACCGGCAACCTTCAGGTCAACCCAATTTATAAGTCAGCAGTCTAGACAGCACAAGGGTTTAACACATTGCACCCCTGTGGCTACATAGTGAAACTGACTAGATAGTAATGGATACTTGGAAGGAAGTAGAAGGGTTTTCCCCCCTTTGTATCCAAGTGGTCTTCTAGACACTGCATAGATATTTTTCATCTCTCTGAGGAAACTGAATTTTGAATCTTGTTACCCTACTGGGCTACACATAGGCATCAAGTAGTAAATTAGTAATAATAATGATGCCATTTTTCAGTGTTATTCCAGTAAGCAGAGGCGGTCCAATGGTGTGGGTCACATGAAGCGGCCGCTTCTAGCGCACACCAACAGGGGGCCACCCGTGGCCGTGCCACTACCACCGCCATCACCTTTCTTCTAAGCCCTGCTGGCGCCGCGTGTGCGTGCGCTCCTGCCCCACCGGCCAAAATGACCGACGGGACTCTGCACGCATGCACAGAGAAGCAGGAAGGAAGAGGCAGAGGACGAGGAGGAGGAAGGCCAGCCAGCCAACACTCCAGGCAGACTCTCCCTCTCTGTGCCCCCTCCTTCCTTCCCTGCAGCTCTCTCTTTCTTTCCCCTCACTTATCTATTCAGAACTGGATTATATGGAAGTGTGGACTCAGATAATCCACTTTAAAGCAGACTATGTGGATTTTGGGTTGTTGTGAGTTTTCCAGGCTGTCTGGCCATGTTCCAGAAGCATTCTCTCCTGACGTTTCCCCTACATCTATGGTAGGCATCCTCAGAGGTTGTGAGGTCTGTTGGAAACTAGGCAAGTGAAGTTTATATATATACCTGTGGAATAATGTCCAGGGTGGGAGAGAGAACTCTTGTCTGTTTGAAGCAAGTATGAATGTTGCCATTGGCCACCTTGATTAGCATTGAATGGCCTTGCAGCTTCAAAGCCTGGCTGCTTCCTGCCTGGGGGAATCCTTTGTTGAGAGGTGTTAGCTGGCCCTGATTGTTCACTGTCTGTTTATTGAATGTTGTTCTTTATTTACTGTCCTGATTTTAGAGTTTTTTAAATAATGGTTGCCAGATTGTGTTCATTTTCATGGTTTCCTTCTTTCTGTTGAAATTGCCCACATGCTTGTGGATTTCAGTGGCTTCTACCTTGTTTCCCCTAAAATAAGACATCCCCAAAAAATAAGACCTAGCAGAGGTTTTGCTGAATTGCTAAATATAAGGCCTCCCCCGAAAGTAAGACCTAGCAAAGTTTTTGTTTGCAAGCATGCCCGGCGCCCGCCAAACAAAACACCAGAGCATGCAGGATCGGTAAATGTACATACCAGTTGTACATGGAAATAATGGTAGTAACAAGAAATTCAGGAGCCCCGATGGCGAAGTGTGTTAAAGCACTGAAGCTGCTGAACTTGCAGACCAAAAGGTCCCAGGTTCAAATCCCGGGAGCGGAGTGAGCGCCCGCTGTTAGCTCCAGCTTCTGCCAACCTAGCAGTTCGAAAACATGCCAATGTGAGTAGATCAATAAGTGCCGCTCTGGCGGGAAGGTAATGGCGTTCCATGCAGTCATGCCAGCCAAATGACTTTGCAGGTGTCTACGGACAACGCTGGCTCTTTGGCTTAGAAATGGAGATGAGCACCAACCACCAGAGTCGGACACAACTGGACTTAACATCAGGGGAAACCTTTACCTTTACCTTAACAAGAAATTCTTGGCAGAAGTCAGAGTTTGTCTGGTTTGGTTATGTTGGTTTGTGATGACAACTACTGTACAGTATATAATAAATGTTCATTTTTTTTTGTTCAACAATAAATGTGAATTCCTCTTCATGGAAAAATAAGACATCCCCTGAAAATAAGACCTAGCACATCTTTGGGAGCAAAAAATAATATAACACACTGTCTTATTTTCGGGGAAACATGGTATGTGTAGTCTGACATGGTCAGGGCCAGCTAACACCTCTCAACAAAGGATTCCTTCAGGCAGGAAGCAGCCAGGGAATGTGTTGCAATGTGTTTTTAAAGGTCTGGAATGGCACTTGGGTCTCTTTCAGCTGGTCAGTTGGTGATTTTTTACCCAATCAGTTGGACAATTTGGAGATTTACCCAAGGGAAGGGTCTGTCCTTCTTTTGCATTGGCTCTCTAAGTGGTCTTGACCTGTTTGGAGATATTGGCATGGCATAGTAGATTTTTTCTGTGGTCAGTTTTGCCCTTGAATATTGTGGTTTTAGTTCATTTCCCTTTGCATTGTTGTTGTTGTTATTATTATTATTGACACAAAGACATAGTATGACACAGCAAATGAGATATATATGCTGGATTTCGTATCACAAAATCATAAGTTGAACACTTTCGAAGCGTTTAGGACTGCGTGATGTATTATTATTATTATTATTATTATTTATATTGCGTGTATGTTGAACATTTCTGGACAGAACTAAATGCTAGATGGTGAAAGGGGGCCTTAATTCAAAAGTTGAGTCTATCGTATCCTGAAATGCTTGCTGGGACTACAAGTGTTTTGGATTTCAGATTATGGAATACCAGAACATGCATACACACACACACACACACACACACACACACACACACAGTAGAGTCTCACTTATCCAATATAAACGGGCCAGCAGAACGTTGGATAAGCGAAAATATTGGATAATAAGGAGGGATTAAGGAAAAGCCTATTAAATGTCAAATTACATTATGATTTTACAAATTAAGCACCAAAACATCATGTTTTTACAACAAATTGACAGAAAAAGCAGTTTAATACACGGTAACATTATGTAGTAATGACTGTATTTATGAATTTAGCACCAAAACATTGCAATGTATTGAAAACATTGACTACAAAAATATTGGCTACTAAAAGGCAGACTGCGTTGGATAATCCTGATTTTAGAGTTTAAAAACCGGGGGCCAGATTCCCTTTTTGTCAAAAGTCAGACGCCAATTAGAGAGCAAAAAAGAATTTATTAAAGCAACAGTCCAAAATAGCTCAACAAACTAAAAAGACTTAAATCACTTAACTTTCAGTGTTATTAAGTAGAACAAGTGGGTAAAACCCCAAAAAACAAGAACTGGCAAATAATCCGGATTAGCCAGAGATATAATCCGAGTTAAACTTAAAGTTCTAGAACTTGACCCAAAAGTTCACAATGGGCTGAAAAACGGAGGCATGAACTAAAGCAAGTAGTATTGAAGCCCACAAACCTTTCCCGAAACTCAAAAGTACAAATAGGAGTTCAAAACAAACAAATGCCCAAACTGAGCTAGGGAACTCCCAGTTGAGAGCAGCAAAGCCAGCAAAACAGTGAGACACTGGCGAGTTTGCAGCAACCGCTGCTGGAACATAACCAAACCAAGAGTTAAAGGAGCAGAGAGGGAAAGCATCGGCAAGCCAGTCCGAAGTAAAGATAAACAGACAACGTCGGTATCAGGAGTGAAGGTAGTAGTCAGCAACAGCAGACAGCCACGGAATAGAGAATGACGCCAAGCCACGGATTGAGAGCAAAGAGCAAAGCCGAGTCAAGTTCCAGTCCAAGGTCCAAGGTTCGAGAGGTTGAAGTCATCCAAGGAGGTCACAACACGAAATGGCACAGAGAGCCAAAGCAACGAGGGTGAACAGCAGCTAATACAAAATAGTAATAACAGTGCAGTCCAGGAAAACCCACACAATTCCAGCCCTCCATTGCAGAATAGCCCAGATTAAACTTACATCCATTGCAAAGTCCCAGTCCAGTCTTCAGTAACACACACAGGAAACCCAATGGCGCCCAGCAACACCTTGCCACATGCAGGGTATAATGGCCAAACAACCCCAATATATCCAGGTCTCCCTGGGCTTCCAAACTATCCACGCCCAAAGAGCAGGTGTCTCAACTTCCTAATCTGAATCAGAACTCCACACAGCCAATGCCCTTGGGTCAGGTGTTCCGAATTCCTCATCAGAGTCCCAATCATCCTGCCCATGCCCAACTCTATCCACACCTGTGGACCCCCTCTCACTCCTCCAAGCAGACCAAGTGGGATCTGCTTCTGAAGACACCCAAGCTTCCCCAGCATCAGTAGTATCCATGGGCCCCGATTCGTCCCCAAGCATCTCCGGTGCCCGTGCCCAGTCCGTGCCCAATTCCTCTATTAACACCTGTTCCCCAGCATCCATTTCCACCTCAGGATCCCCACATGAATCCTCCTCAGAAGACTCCCCATCAGTCTCCCTGACCCTTTTCCTAAACAAATCCTCCAACGAGCCCTCCTCACAAGGGTTTTTCCTTCCTCTCCTGATCCCACCACTATCATTCACAGTCTCCAAAGGCGCATTCACAACACTTTTGGTGGCCTTTTAATTCCTATGGATTCCTAAGGACCCTCAGGGTTCTTCCACACAGTCATATAACCCAGAATATCAAAGCAGAATAACCCACAATAACTGCTTTGAACTGGGTTATCTGAGTCCACACTGCCCTATATCCCAGTTCAATGTCTGGTGCTCAATTCGCAAATATAGTAATTCCTACATAACATTACCATGTATTGAACTGCTTTATCTGTTAATTTGTTGTAAAACATGATGTTTTAGTGCTTAATTTGTAAAATCATAATGTAATTTGATGTTTAATAGGCTTTACCTTAATCCCTCCTTTTTATCCAACATTTTCGCTTATTCAACGCTTTTATCTTTCAGTGATTTTTTTTTACACTTGAAAATTATCTAGGGCCGGCCCTGCCAGTAAGACTTCTAATTCAGATGTTAGGTTAAATTTAAGCAGCAATTTAAGATAAATTTTATTAGTTAAATTTCCTCTCTTCTAACATAAATATAACTGAATGCAGAGTGTTTGTAAGCCTCACTGATGATTGGAAATGCACTAGCTCTTTCCTACTAGCTTCCCTATCTCAGTACATGTGTGGTATTTAAGTAGTACCTGGAAGAATGCATGAGGCTTCCGCAGAAATGTGTGAAAGTACAGGAAGAAAGTTCTTTCTTTATATTTTTTCAAGAACTCCAACTGTTGTAGAGACAGTGACTCTTGATTTCAGAGGAACTCAACAGCCATCACTCATGCTGTGACAACTTACAATGTTTTCATGCGACAAAGTTCCCCATCTAACAAAACTACTTTTTGTGTGTTCAGGTTTATGTGAAATAGAGAAAATTGTGGCTCACTGTAAGGAATACTGAGATTCTATTTAAACTTACAGTACATATATTATTTCTCCCTTTGTCTACAATTAGTAGAAATTTGAAAAGTGTAAAAAGCTGACACATGGCTCACTTATGTAGCTTCCTTGCCATGTAATATCATGCAAAGTGGCAATGAGCATGCCAGTTGAACAGTGCAATATATGTTGTAATGTATGAGGAGGTACAGAGCTTGTTCATGTATTATTTTTGTGGAAATTTTATTTTCTGACTTGTCTTTATGGACAATTAAGTGCAAAAGCAGATATGCAATGCTCACAATAGTAGGATTTTCCCTGAGATGTTAATTGCCCATCATTCTGCATTTAAAAGCACCATCAATTACCATCTGATTACCTTGTAAAAGCAGCTTTTATTGTTCTATTTGCATTTATTTTTCCTCTGGAGAAGATCAGCAGGGCTGAGATTCCTAGTAGAATTAACTCCTTCTGTCCCAAAAGCAGAGGAACATTGGAACTGGTGAACAAGCATTCATCCATATGTCTTTCACAATGTGTACCTAACACATTGTGAGGGGCAAGCCATCTGAATAGGACACTGAGCTCAGCTAGTTTCACAAATCGGAAAATAAAAATAGAAACAAAGTCCCCTTTGCAATGTTAATGACAACTGGAAATATTAGAGTAAGCCTCCTAGAGAGCATGGAAGGGAAATTTGCAACTCTAAAGACCTGGCTTAATTGCTTCATTGTTCACTATTCAGAAACACAGGCCGAAAGCTTATCGCACTTGGCTAAATTGCATACCATCTTGCAAATCTAGTTGCTTTTCCCCCATGGAACTTTAAAATCTATTTGTAATCATGCTGCTGCTCCAGCCACTTTTTTGTATATGCAAATATGCAATTTTCACCTCAGGAGGGAGAAAAATCATGGCCATTTGTTGCATCCCTAGTGCCCTGTTCAGATAGCAAGTCAAGAGCTCTCTTCAGTGTCTACATTTAAGCCATACAAATCCTTTCCTGTAGAGACCCACAAAATATGCTCCAGTTCAAGCATATTGCAGAAGGAATGTATTTGTAAAATAAGTTAATGGTGTGTGCGTGTTGGGGGGGGGGGGGGTATTTCTATACCCATTTGCACCACCTATCTTACACAACCAGTATGTGCAACCGTAGTGTTGTGACAAAGAAGCTGATGTATTATTTATTTGATTTACTGAAAAATAGATAACTACCAACAACTTTAGTTGCATTGATTTTTTCTTTTACTTGTTGAAAAGATTTCCATGTAAGTATTAGGCTTCTGAAAAAAAATAGAAGACATGAAAAAAACCAGGAAAAATGGTAGGAACGAATTTTGCGTACATGAAATATATGTGTGTGCATGCGCAAGGAATACCATGTCTCTGAAGCAATCGGGCCATGCTTTTGCCTACCCCTTCAATTTTTGCTTTTTGTCTCTACTTTACTTTGAGCTTTCCCTTGTGAATTTGTTGTTGAGACATGGCACCCACACCACCCAATGATTTATAGACCATAAAGAGAATCCAAGCAAGATATATGATTTTTTTTGTTATTTTAAAAACATTTTCCAAAGCTCCAAAGTTGTGAAATGTCAGAGGTGCTAGAAGCTCTGGGATGAACCTAGCAGCATCTGTACTTTAAATGACACAGCCAGACTTGATCCCTTCCAGTCCGGCTTCCATAGGGGGCACGGGACGGAGACTGTGCTAGTTGCTATCACAGATCAGCTTCGCTGCCAAAGGGATCAAGGCGGATCAGCGCTGCTCGTGTTATTGGATCTCACAGCAGCATTTGATATGGTCGATCACAATCTATTGACCCACCGCCTAGCCATGATGGGGGTTAGGGGGATACCCCTTAAATGGGTGTCCTCCTTCCTCCAGAATCGGGGACAGTGGGTGGTGAGGGGAGGGATGGTTTCTGAGTGGTCTCCGCTAACTTGTGGGGTCCCGCAGGGAGCTATTCTCTCTCCTCTATTATTTAACATCTATATGCGACCGCTTGCCCGACTGGTGCGGAGCTTTGGGCTCGAGTGCCACCAGTACACTGATGACACACAGCTCATTCTGAGGATGGAGGGCCAGCTGTACTCTGTACCCGATAGTTTCCATCAGTGTCTTGAGGCCGTTACTGGATGGTTATGTGCCAGCAGGTGGAGGGTGAATCCAGCAAAGACGGAGATCCTTTGGCTGGGCCGTCTGGGTGGGAGGTAGTTCCAGCTGCCTACCCTGGATGGCGAGACACTACGTCCGTCATCTTCTGTAAAATGTCTTGGTGTCTTATTGGACCCTCTGCTCACAATGGAGGCCCAGGTCTCTGCTGTGAGCAGATCTGCGTTTTTCCATCTACATCAGGCTAGGCGACTGGCTCCCTACCTATCTAGGAATGACCTGGCTACGGTGATCCAGGCAAAAGTCATCTCGAGGCTCGACTACTGTAACGCCCTCTACATTGGCCTTCCTCTGTCAGTGATCCGGAAACTGAAGCTGGTGCAAAATGCGGCGGCTCGTCTTCTCGCCGGGGTGCCGGCGAGGTGGCGTATCACCCCAATTCTACAACAGCTGCACTGGCTACCGATTGAGTACCTGATTACTTTCAAGATACTGGTACTAACCTTTAAGGCCTTATATGGTTTGGGGCCGGCGTACCTGAGGGCCCGCTTATCCCCCTACCAACCCCAGAGATTACTTCGGTCCAAAGACCAAAATTTGCTTGAAGTCCCTAACATACGGACTTATCATTTGTCTTCTACTAGGCAGAGAGCCTTCTCGATTGTAGCCCCTCATTTATGGAATGCCTTGCCAGTTGAAACTCGAACTATCCGAGACCTACTTGCCTTTCGGAAAGCCTGCAAAACCTTTGTCTTCCTACAAGCTTTTGATGGGTGAAAAACTCGGGGCTATGTCTGTTTTTATTGTTGTTTTTATTGTTGTTTTTATTGTTTTTATTGTTATTTTAAAGCTAATTGTATTGTTTTAATCTATTTCTGTAAACCGCTCCGAGCCAAACTGGGAGTAGCGGTATACAAGTCTAATAAATAAATAAATAAAATCTCTATCAAATCTAACTCTTAAATAAATGTATCAACTTGCAATTTTACATTTAACTTTTTTCATTGCTGTATTGTATCAATTCTTAAATGTATAAACTGTATTAAATATATGTATTAAAATGAATCTTGAAGGCGGCTACCTCTCCGTGCCCTCAGTTTGCATAATCCTTGGGAAAGGAGATCACAGCAAGGGTCTTTCCAGTTATTTTTCAAGCCAGATAAATATCAACACCTTTATGTGTATGTGCAGACAGATTATCCTTTTTGTCAGCAGGATAAACTCAGGATGTTTGTTCATTCAACTTGAGGCTGAGAGTATGCTGCTCCCATGTAAGAGGGGGCTCAGCAAACAATTAGTTAACTTTCTGAATAGACAGCCAAGTCCGTGATTGTCTGAAATTACTACCTTTGTCTTTTGGGGCTTGTGTTCTTTGTCTCACATGGAACTGGATCACTTGAGTTAATCAAAAACTCATCAGCATATCCACATCACCATTTCCTCCCAGGTGGCATCCCTGCAAAAGATTGATCCTTCAAACCGATCAGCTACCAGCTGTCTTTCTTTTTTCCACAGGAATCTCTTCCTGCAGGTTGTGATTTCAGTGGAACGCCTGGCTAATTCCAATGTGGAGCCTAGCCTGTTTCCCTTTTCAGCAAATCAGGGGAGGGGGTGGGAAATCTGAATAGCTGTCAGAACTGTATAAAATGTTATGTAGTTTTCTATGAATGTATGCTTGCACCTTTTGAAGTGTATTGGCATCCTGTTTGGCCAAATCATAATAAACCTCTCTAGCTTTGCCTTCAACCTGCTGATCCGGTTTAGCAGAAGCTCTCCGGGACCTCCTTATCCATGATTCTAGCTGAATTCTCAACAAATTAGATGGCAGTCACTATCAGAGGCTTCCTGTGGTATTTTTATGAATCTATATCTTTTTTTTTTTGCCATCACTAAAAACCTGATGAGAATGGAAAATAGTGATCTGAAAAGAACACCACTAAAATTATCTGTACATTTCAAATTGCTAATATTATTGTTTTTATTCTTTTATTCATCATATATTGGGAATGTATATGCCCACTTTACTTGGTTTCCCTCTCCCTGTTCGTCCCCACAGCAATCTTGCAAGACAAATTTACAAAGAGTTAGAGCTCAATGATGGTATTACATCATTCTTTTTTGCTTCTGGCAATATTCTTAAATAGCCGAGGCTGATCAATAAGAACTTGAACTAGGGTCCACCATTCAATTAATTAATCCCACCAGTGCCAAATTATATAATCAACAGTGTGTCCTGGGTTTTTTTTAATAATTAGGATTCCTGCATGAGATAATCCATGCTTCCTTCCTAAATATATTTATTGCAAGCTTCTGTATCATAAACATAAGTAATGTGTCTTCTGTCTGTGTGCTACTCTGTTTATTTCAACAAAATGTAATCAAATTGTTCATGGTTTAAAGTAGGACTATATAATCTGTTACTCTTCAGGTGTTTGGCTAAGACTGATGGACATTGCTGCCCAACTACATCTGGAGTGCTACATATTCCACATTTAAGTTTATATGCAATGGGCAAATAACAAATCTGGTTTGAAAATCTTTGTACTCTACATAAAGCATTACACAAATAATGAGGCAATGCCTATTTTCCGTCCTATACAGGATCAAATCCTGATTACTTCCTATATATATCTGAACTGGAGATTTTCATAATGCTCAGATGAATAGCATGCAAGTATCCATGCATCCAGAGTTTATTACTCTCATATCACTGATTCATGTCTCTGTTACACAAGCAAGACTGCTAAAAACAGCAGACTAACTTGCCTTGTCAACATCATAAATTTACATGACTCATTATTTGCAAGCAACAAATTACAAATAGCTAGTTGATTAGTTGCTTCTTCAATTAAAGCATTAGAACATTACAATTGTAACTATACAAACGACCTCATTCTTTTGTAGCATAATAGCAATAGTAGTTACCTTTTTTGTTGGAAGTGTGGCTACTATAAAAAGTGGAAGAGGAATATCACCTGGTCCACTTTTTGTGCTGTGGTCTTGTGCTTTTGTCTTGTGTCTTGTTGATAAGTGCTGAATAGACAACAATGTGTCTTGTTGTCTATTTAGTACTCATTATCAAACAGCCTGAGGTATTGTTTTTGAAAAATGATTTAATAACTATTTAGTTCCTTTGGAAAAATAGGAAAGTATACTTATGGGCCCTGGAATTATAATGTCTTTTGAGAAATCTCCATGCTCTAGTTTGGTCAAGATGAGCAACTTTAGAAGGTGTCATGTACAATTTTTGTCCTTGGTACCATTTGTGGGCTGCACACATTACCAAAAATAAGTTTTTTTAAATCCCCCAAAATAAGTAGAATCATCTATATATATATATAAATGTAGTGTGTGTTTTTCCCTTAAATTAAACAGCAAAATCACACTAAATTTGGCCACAAAAGACATAGTCATCCAAGGTACGTCTTTCAATTAAAAAAACCCTAGAAAAATAGTCCAAATTACAGAGGATGGAAAAGAGACTTTTTCCCCCTGCCAGTCAGAAAGGTAGGCTCTGCTGCCTTTAGCCCCCCTGCTGCCTTTAGGCCCCGCCCCCTTCTTGTCCTACCCTGTTTCCCCTAAAATAAGACATCCCCAGAAAATAAGACCTAGTAGAGGTTTTGCTGAATTTCTAAATATAAGGCCTCCCCCGAAAATAAGACCTAGCAAAGTTTTTGTTTGGAAGCATGCCTACCGAACAGAACACCAGAGCATGCAGGATCAGGAAATGTACGTATCATAGAGTGTTGTACATGGAAATAATGGTAGTAACAAGAAATTCTTGATAGGATTCACAGTTTGTCTGGTTATGCTGATTTGTGATGACAAATACTGTACAGAATATAATAAATGTTCATTTTTTTGTTCAACAATAAATGTGAATTCTTCTTCATGGAAAAATAAGACATCCCCTGAAAATAAGACCTAGTGCATCTTTGGGAGCAAAAATTAATATAAGACACTGTCTTATTTTCGGGGAAACACGGTAGCAACTCCCTCAGCCAAGATGGCTCCCAGGGGACAGGCACTTAGACCTGATCCACGCTGCCTATAAAATACAGATTATCTGATTTGAACTGGATTATATGGCAGTGTAGACTCAAGGCCCTTCCACACAGCTATATTACCCAGAATGCCAAGGCAGATAATCCACAGTATCTGCTTAGAACTGGATTATCTTGAGTCCACACTGCCATATAATCCAGTTAAGTGTGGATTTTAAACAGCTGTGTAGAAGGGGCCTCATATAATCCAGTTCTAAGCAGATAATATAAGATTATAAATATAATGTGTAATAATTACTTTGGTATAATAATATAGAAAAATAAAGAACAACACTCTGAAAGCAGGGAAATTGAAAATTCCAGAAAGGAAACAATCAGGGCCAGCTAACACCTCCCAAGAAATGATTCTTTCATAAAGGAAGCTGAGAAGGGAGAGAAGTAGTGTGTATTACCAAAGTCATTATTATTACTAACATTATTAATATTATTATTATTGTATTGCTGAGATCCATGAAAATGAACACAATCTTGCTCCAAGTATGAAAAAACATTAAAATCAGAATATATAAAAATTACTGTGGTATTGTAAAACAGAACAATACACTCTCTAAAATCAGAACACTACATAAAGAACAACACTGAAAATGGGACTTCCAGACAGGAAACAGTCAGAGCCAGTTAACACCTCCCAACAAAGTACTGTATTCCCATCACCAAAGTCTAGCAAATTGTCTGTTTTCTGAGGGCCACAGCCTTTTTTTTTTTTTTTTGAGTGTGTGTGCTCAAGCACTGCATATGGGTACTTCTTCATCTACAGAGACAGTAGAAGAACATAAAATATCACAAAGAACAACACTGAAAACAAGGGAATTCCAGACAGGAAACAATTAGGGCCAGCTAACACCTCCCAACAAAAAAACCCCAGGGAGGAAACAGCCAGGCTTTAAAACTGAAAGGCCATTACATGCTAATCATTTTGGCTAATTGCAACATTCATACTTGCTTCCAACAGTAAAAAAAAGTAACAATCAGAAATATTGTATATTAACAAGCTTTAGGAAATAATATCCCTTGGCAGCGCAGCTGAGCTGCTGAACTTGCGGACCGAAAGGTCGCAGGTTCGAATTGGGGGAGTGGAGTGAGCCCCCACTGTTAGTCCCAGCTTCTGCCAACCCAGAAGTTCAAAAACATGCAAACGTGAGTAGATCAATAGGTACTGCTCCGGTGGGAAGATAATTGTGCTACATGCAGTCATGCCAGCAGCCACATGACCTTGGAGATGTCTACAAACAACGCCGGCTCTTCGGCTTAGAAATGGAGATGAGCACCAACCCCAGAGTCGGACACGACTGGACTTAATGTCAAGGGAAAACCTTTACCCTTTACCTTAACTACCACCAATTCCTCAATACTTTATTTCCCATACCACCATACTTTGCCACAGCAAGGCATGGCCAGGCACAGCTTGTGTGTGTGTGTGTGTGTGTGTGTGTGTATGATTGTAATTTCTCCTTTCCTCTCCTTCCCTTAACCCCCCCCCCCAAAAAAAATTGGAATGCAACTAATTTAAAAGATGAATTATCACTCTTGAAGTATTACAGGAGCAACAATTCACCACACTTTAGGCTAGAAAAAAGGAGAGAGTAAAGAATGGTGAGGGGTTTGAATGCTACAAAAATGTCTTGGGCAGGCTATAGGTATCTGGTTTTGTGGCCACACCTTGTTCAAATTTGGGTGAAGACCTTCCATCAACACTTGTGTTAAGTAAGAAATAGAAATGAGAAGATGTTTTCCTAGTTCATATTTAAATTGTTCCGAGTACTTGTTCTCCTCTGCATTCTGCAACTATTGAATTCCAGTTTAATTAGGGCACGTTTAAAATTAACTCTAAAGCTTGAGTATAATGTCTGGGAAATTACGGTGAGTTATTTTGAACTCTTGGAGAAACAGCATGGCCTATGTTTTCAGTCAGTCCAATGTGCATTGAGGAGAAGGCACATTTCTGTAATAAAAATAAATAATTGAAATAACAACAGAACTCTGGAGAATTCTAATACATCAGTTCCATTTCCAAATCGAGGCCAGATAATTTAAAATTCCTGATAGCAAGAAGAATCCAGGGAGAAGAATAACACCTTAGAAGTATCCCAACTGATGAAGCTGTTCTGTGAACCTAACTTCTCAAGTGATAGATATGCATTAAAAAATTAAACCCATGTGTACTTGTGAATAGGAAACCTGTGTTCCTTATCATGAAATTCAAATGTAACTTAGAGCATTATCACATGATGCTGCTATTCCATGGCAGTCACACCATCATACATAGCAAATATATAATGGGATGAACATTTTTGCTATCACACCTCCCTTCATTTGTGCAATTGTACCAATTTGATAATCCATGATCCCACAATTGTACCTCCATATATTCTTGTAACCCTATTTTACCCCAACTCTCTGATGCTGCTCTCTAATAGGTTCAGCAATGAAAAACAACAAAAAGCCAAATATATAAAATAAAATAAACAGAAAACAGCTTGGAAATAATGAGGGAAATGATGATGATTGAGAGAGTAGGAGAAGCTTGCCCTCTGATGTCACTTTACCACTGGTATATCAGCAACAAAGCAGAAAGGACCCATTGCACAAAATAGGGAATATTGCGAGACTGCAAGCTATTGACTTTGATAGTGGGGGACAGGTTAACTGTGGGAGAAGGCAGACTGGCAGCCATCTGCACATGTCACTCTGTTATAGGGTGGTTTTTCCCTTTTCCCACTTCTTGTGCATGTCTTTTTTTAGTCTTAGACCAGTTAGAAGTTCTTTGGACATCCATTCTGGCTTCTTTGCACTTGTCTTATTTTTCTTCTTTGTTGGCACTATTTGTATTTACGCCTTGAGTATTTCACTTTTGAAAAACTCCCATCCATCCTTGACTCCTTTGTCTTTTAGTATTGGCGTCCATGGAATGCTGCTCAGTATTTCCTTCATTTTTTGGAAGTCAGCTCTCCTAAAGTCCAGAATGCAGGTTTGACTTTTTTTTTTTTTTGGCCTTCCTTTGTATCGCAAACTGCAGGAGCACATGGTTGCTTGCCCCTAAGGATCCGACCACTTCAACTGCATTGATCTGGTCCTCCGCATTTGTTAGGATGAGGTCAAGAGTAGCCGATCCCCTTGTTGCCTATTCTACCTTCTGGAACATAAAATTGTCTGCAAGGAAAGTGAGGAATTTGTTGGACTTTGTACTCTTGGCCAAGTTTTTTTTTCCAGCAGATATCAGGATATTTGAAATCACCCATGACTACTATATCTCTTCTTTGTGCCTATTTGGTCAGCTACTGACAGAAGGCTTCATCAAGTTCTTCATCCTGGTTCGGAGGTCTGTAGTAGACACCCACAATGAGATTTTTTTGAGTCTCGGTTCCCTTGATTCTTATCCAGATGCTCTCAAGCTGGTTTCCCGGGTTTCCGTCTTGCATCTCTTCTGCAACGTAAATGTTTTTGACATATAGGGCTACTCCCCCTCCTCTCCCCTTTGTTCTGTTTCTGTGAAAGAGGTTATAGCCTTCAATGGCTACATTCCAGTGATGGGAGTCATCCCACCACGTTTCAATGATGCCTATGACATTGTAAGTATGGTGTTGTGCTAAAAGTTGGAGTTCGTCTTGTTTATTCCCCATGCCCTGTGTATTAGTGTAAAGACATGTAAGCCCTTGGGACCTTCCCCTGAGCTGTTCCTTTGGGATTATTGTGTTCTTGGTAATTGGTCCTTGTGTTTGTGCAACCCTCCGTTTAGCCTTATGGTGATTCCCTGTGGTTGTGGGTAAAATACTGTTCACAAGGCTATTGTCCCCTTCCCCGGCTGACCTAGTTTAAAGTGAGCCTGATGAAGTTTGCTAGTCTGTGAGCAAAAGGGTGTTTTCCTACTTGTGTGAGATGCACCCCATCCCTTGCCAGTAGGCCTTCCTCCTCGAAAAGCAGGCCATGGTCAAGGAAGCCAAAGTGTTCCTCCTGACACCATTTTCTGAGCCACTTATTGACCTGTACTATTTTTCTGGCCCTTGCAGGGCCATATCTTACAACGGGGAGAAGGGATGAAAAGACCACCTGTACATTACTTTGTTTTAGCTTTGTTCCAAGAACTCGAAAATCATTTGTGATCTTTTGAAAGGTATGCCTAGTTGTATCATTGGTTCCCACATGAATCAACATGAGGGGGGAGGGTGATGGGGCTTTAGGAGCCTGGTGAGCCTCTGAGTGACATGGTGTATTTTTTGCCCCCGGGCAGCATTTCTCGAGCCTGTCTGGAAATGATGGCTTCTGTTCGTCTAAGGAGGGAGTTGCCTACTACCAAGACCTATTTCCTTTGAGAATTGACAGGGTCTCTTTTGTGCAAGATAGTGTGTAGGTCCCCTGAAAAGTGTTCCTGTTGAAGTGGATTGTGTAGGTGCAAAGTGTTGTCCTCCTCCTCAACATCCCCAGTGCATTCGTCAATGACAATTCATTGAGATGCGTCCAAGAGCCCATCCCTCTCCCAAGGGTGTTCCTGTTGCTCCTGGTCTATGATTGGGGATGGAACATCTGCATGATTTTGTAAGTGTGAATGTGGTAATGCATTGTCCCCATCAGGGCTTCCCCCATCTATTGATCAAGAGTGGCCCACTGAGCAGTATCTAAGTAACTGTGGTCTTCCACAAGATGTGTTTCCTGATCAGATGTTAGTGGTGTAAGAATTTGAAATCTGTTGTGTAAGTCAAGCTGAGCATAAGAATTCTGCAGAGGCTGCCTGGTCCTTTGTCTCTTTCTACGGGTGACCTCCTTCCAAGCCTGAGGGTTGTCTACATTTTAGTTGATCTCCCCATAAAGTTCCTGATCATGGTAGTGGTGGTGTGATGTGGTTTGCGTATCTAGAACAGCGTGTTGTGCAGTGTCCAAGAAGAGCTCGAGTTCCTGAATGTCCTTAAGGGTCTTAATATGGTCCTCGAGTTGTTGGATCCTCTGCTCCATCAAAGTCAGAGCTGGCCCTAGGTATTTTTCAAGTGTAGGCAAACAGAATTTTGGCGTCCCCCCTCCCCCCAAAAAAATCACTGAAAAATAAAAGCGTTGGATAAGCGAAAATGTTGGATAATAAGGAGGGATTAAGTAAAAGCCTATTAAACATCAAATTACATTAAGATTTTACAAATTAAGCACCAAAACATCGTGTTTTACAACAAATCAACAGAAAAAGCAGTCTCGACCCCGTATGTTTGGTTCTCAAAGCGACCGCTTAATTTGCCTCATTGTTAGACCAGTTCTGATCAGAGTCATCTATTTACACTTGGTGCAGATGTAATTGAGTAGTTGTTGTGCACAAAAGCTAAACATGCCGCAACTTGTGCATGCGATGGAAAGTTTTTGTTTTTGTTCCATCTCTTGGTGAGTGAAGTTACCAAGCAGGATCCTTATAGTGTGCATTTTTGGTCAGACCGCTATCCACCTCCCTGTGTATGTGTTTTTTAAGTTTTCCTTTAATTGATGATATTGAAACAATGTGTTTAGTATAGGGGTAGTTTCAGACGCTGGGTCAGAAAGCTTCAACAGGAATCCAGCAATCAGTCAAAACAATAGCACTTTCAAACCAATAGCAGAGCAGGAAAGAGTCAAGCACATGGCTCCCCAATGCAGTCTCAGCAAAGAGTCAAGCACTGGGCTTCCTAATGCAGTCTCAGAAAAGAGTCAAGCACACAGCTTCCTAATGCAATCTAAGAAAAGAGTCAGCACAAACTAAGCTTTTTAATGCAATCTTAGACAGGGCTTACCTAAAGCAAGGAGCAAAGCTGACTTCTTGCCTCCTCACTTTTGTCAGTGATTGGATTTCTGTTTCTGATTTTCCATAAAGCTTTAGATCATCCATGTACAGCAAGTGGGAAATTCTTGGTGAATTTCTTGCTGTTTGGTAACCCAGGTTTGTTTTCTGTAGAATTACTGACAGAGGGACCATTGCAATGATGAACAGCAGTGGTGACAGTGAGTCGCCCTGGAAAATTCCTCTCTTGATATTAACAGTTCCATAGCAACTCAGTTTTCCATTGCTTCATTGCATTTTTGGTGAACTTTCTAATATTTTCACAAACCCCGATGACATCTAGACATTTGATAATCCAACCATGTGGCAGTGAGTCAAATGCTTTTTTGTAATCAATCCAAGTTGTATAGAGATTTGTTTTGCGGCTTTTGTAATTCTCCAGTATCATTTTGTCAATCAGAAGCTGATCTTTCGTTCCCCTACTTCTTCTTTAATTGCCTTTATTTCTACTGGCAAGATGTTATTTTCCTCCAAGTAATCCTGAATTTGATCAGCAATTATGCCTGTCAGAAGTTTGAACATTGTAGGTAGACATGTTATTGGCCTGTAGTTTCCTGGTATTGTCCCTTTTTCTGGATCTTTCTGTATCAAATATGTCTTCCCAGTTGTTATCCATTTGCTGATGTTTCCAGTTTGCAGCATCTCATTGACTTGTCCGGCCATTTTTCAGTGCAGGCTACTTATTATTATTGTTATTATTATTATCATCATCATCATCATCATCATCATCATCATCATCATGACATGTTCAAATTATAGTAATCCTAAGGCGAATGTCACAGGGGTTTCTCTCCAAAGTTTGTTTAGAGAGGATTTGCTTTTTTGAGCCTCTGAGGTTTAAAGGCTATGAGTTGCCTAAGGTCTTTTAGTGGGTTTCCATAGCCAAGGCAGGATTCAAATGCTGGTCTCCAGGGTAATAGTCCAACACTCAAACCACTACGCCACACGGTAAATAATTTTCAGTAAATAGAACTGAAGTTGTTCTATTTGTTCCACTCTTATTCTCTTTTAATGTAGAAGGAGTTTATTGTTGTTAGAATTTTTTTTAAAACTACCACCAGATTTGCACTTCTTCTCTTTAAACTTACATCATTTGTTTACAAATATACGACACACTAAATTATTCAGGCACCATCTGCTTGCATTGTCTCTTCCTGCAAATTCTGAACAATTTTTTGCCTGCTGTATTATTTTGCGAGCAAGATGTACTGCCTGGAAGGTGCATGAAATATCACAGGACTAAGGGTGTGAAAGAAATTGTATTTGTTTAGCAATGAGAGCTGCATATTTGGCCTACATTTCAGGGGACAAGAAAATAAAGCCCCAGAGAAATGGAATGTAATCTTGGAGGATTAAGCCAATTGAAAAAATGGGTTGGGGAGAGGAGGATATTGACATGAAAATTGACAAGACAGGATTTCTGTTTCTCTGTCTTCATCTCCTTCAATAAAAGGAGGATGTTGATCCTATTTCAAGAGGGAGAAAAGGGTCCTGGATTAGCCTACTGAAGTTTTTTCTCTCTCATTTGTAACAGAACATCCTAATGCAGTGCTGCTCAAACTATCTGATGTGGTGAGTGCAATGCAGGGCATTATGCGGGAAAGGGCAATATATCTGCTGCCATTTTTTATGGTTGTTCTACAACAGTGATTCACAACCTGTGGGTCCCCAGATGTTTTGGCCTTCAACTCCCAGAAATCCTAACAACTGGTAAAGTGGCTGGGATTTCTGGGAGTTGTAGACCAAAACACCTGGGGACCCACAGATTGAGAATCTCTGCTCTAGAAAATCCAGTTTCGTGGAGTGTTCGAGAACAACCAAGATTTTGAATTCTGGCAAAATCACATAGGACTGTCAAGAGGTGGCTACCAAGAGTTCTGTTGTGTCAAGAAAATGTTACACACAACCTGAAAGAGAAATGAGTATGGATGGAATAATTAAATGGGACTTCATCCATGAACCTTATCTACATATTGTATTTCCTAACAATTTATGTAGAAATAAAGGAGACTTAAGCAGAAGCTTCAAGCTTCAAATCCCCAACAGAAGAAGAAACAACTTTCACAAAGTGATAAAACATGGAGGTACAGAAGTGTAGAGGGATCTTGCCCTGTGCTTACCCTTCTTATGATCTAAAATTTTGGTAATGCTACATCACGGGATCACCTTGATATGGTCCTCCTTTATGGCTATACGGTGCCAGTACTTGGATGGATACTAGCTCAGCTTGCAAATACATACTCTTGGGACCGAGAAATCTCTCTCCCTCGTAAGATTTCATTTTTAGTATTTTGTTACTGTGGCGCAGGCTGTTGAGCAACCAGCTGCAGCCAGCTGCAATGAATCACTCTGACCAGGAGGTCATGAGTTTGAGGCCAGCTCGGAGCCCCGTGTTTGTCTTGTCTTTGTTCTATGGTAAGGCATTGAATGTTTGCCTTATATGTGTAATATGATCCGCCCTGAGTCCCCTTCGAGGTGAGAAGGGCGGAATATAAATACTGTAAATAATAAATAATAAATAATTATATCTTGCCTAATGTACAAACAGCTCAGAGCAGATTCCGGTAAAAACAATTTGAAATCTAAAACAATTCAAATAATTTTCAGTCTAGAACATACAGTTGCCCCCTCACATTTGAGAGTTTCATTTTGTGGGTTTGAGAATTTGCAAAGTTGATTCGTATGTTCTCTCTAGGGATCTCTAGGTCCTTCACTGTGACTCTTTGCTGAACAGCTGGTGAAGGTTGACCATATAGTCATGCTGGAGAACTTAAGAGATTCCCAGAGAGATGTTCTCCCAGTCTGCAGCCTTTCCATTTTTGCAGGGGTCTGGTGCTCATAACTCCCACTAAAATGGAGAAGCTGATATAGGCAGTCCCTGAGTTACAACATTTGACTTACAAACAACTCATAGTTCAGTACGGGAGTGAGACAACAGGAAGAGAAGGAAATCTGAAGGAGAGCTGAAATAGGAAGTAAAATTGGAGAGTTCTCATTAGGCATAAATCTGTTACAATTTTGAGCACAACGTGCTGTCAGTAATGACTATGTAATACATCATATTTTAGATGCATATTTATGATGTTATAAGTGTACATATAAAAATATGACATGCCAATGTGACACTCATGTGTTTTAAAACATCTCTATTATTTAAGGGAGGGGATATACAGGTTTCAGCATTTTAGAACTAGGTCTTATTTGATGTTTCCTGGCAAACTAAAGTTGCACACACAACTGATAGGAAACAGTCTGTCGGGAGTGAAGGAAGAATAATTTTACCTCCTTTTTAATAAACTACTTGAAACTCACAAAAACTCATAAACTATTTTTTATTAACGTATCAACAAGAAAGACAAATACATGATTAAGATATACTATAGAGCAGTACAAAAGGCTGGGAACTAAACAGGGAAAGAGACAGTGGGACCAAACCCAGTTATGATCCACAGTTGCCCAAACTTACCATAGCTTTCAACTATTTGTTATTAACAGATAAGCTTAGCAAATGTAGAAAAAACCCAAGAAGAATTGACAATGCGACTTCAGTAACCTTGTAAGTCCTTGCTCATAAGTCTTATTTATCAGATGTCTTGTGATATTCATGCCTCAGCTGCAAGGTAGATCTGTCAGTGGGCATAGCACAGCTTCCTAACTGCTCTCCATTCTATGTTACCTTAGCATTTTACTTAAATGGTGTTTGGAGCACTCTATCTGATTTATTGATGTTTATTTTGGTACCTAAATTTCCAGATCAGGCCATTTTATTTGGAAGCATTTTGGGCCAGTATGATTAGGGGTGCACCCAGACAGGCCCAAAAAGTGGGATCTATCTGGTTTAAATTGGGGGCGTCTGAATGACACCCCCTGTAAAATTGAATTAATTGAAAATAACCTTGGTTATTCTGAATAAATTAAATACCCCATTAGATCTAGGCCTCCCTAAAAGGCTCAGGTCTAATAGGGTATTGGACCTATAGCGACTCATCCCTGGGTATTTATTATTTATTTATTTACAGTATTTATATTCCGCCCTTCTCACCCCGAAGGGGACTCAGGGTGGATCACATTATGTACATATAGCACAAACATTCAATGCCCATAAACACATCGAACCGAGAAAGAGACAACAGACAGACAGACGCAGAGGCAATTTACCCTTCTCCTGAGGGGATGTTCGATTCTGGCCACAGGGGGGAGCAGCTGCTTCATCATCCACTCTGTTGGCACTTCCTCACTTCCTCATTCCAACGTTGTAAATTAGTTAAACTTGCCTCCCCACTTTTATAAGTGGTAGCTTATGTCCTACTTGATAGATGCAACTATCTTTCGGGTTGCTAGGTCAGCAACGAGCAGGGGCTATATTTTATTTTTAATTGACGGATGCTCACCCCACCACAGGCTGGCCTCGAACTCATGACCTCATGGTCAGAGTGATTTATTGCAGCAGCTGTTTACCAGCCTGCGCCACAATCCGGCCCAGAACTACCTGGAACTACCTGGGGGTGAGTTTTCATTTCCCATCATGAATCTTTTGGGCTCCTGGAGCCCAAAAGGTCCAGAATGGTATAAAATCCCTCCCCCCAGTCCCCAAAACAATTTTTCTTAAAAAAATAATTTTAAGGGTTGTTTGGGGGGCTTCGGGGTGGCTATATGGTATTCTGGTAGTTACCAGGATGGCATGTAGCTATCCTCTCCTGAAAAGCCTGGGTTTTTTGGGGGGAGTGAGGATGGGAATCCATGCCAAAACAGGTTTCTTAAACTTGCTTTGGCAAGGATTTTGGCACTGACTGGAAGTGCCCTTGGCCTAGAGTTGGGATAAATTAATCCAAACTGGTCCTATTCAGTTCAGAATTTGGAATTCAGCCAATTAGTTGTAATGCTTTACCACTCATTAAAAGATTGTATCTACCTGTTCTTTGTTGAATGTATATCAATGGCAAATTCCTGCCAGAATAATATTTAAATAGCATAGAGCTGTGAAATTTCTTTGGGTGGAATGCAGACTTCATTTGAACCAGGTATGGACAAACTTTGGTCCTCCAAGTGTTTTGGACTTCAACTCTCACAATTCCTGACAATTTTTCCATGCTTGATTTAAACCAGTGATTCCCAAAGTGGGCGCTACTGCCCCCCGGTGGGCGCTGGAGCTATCCGGGGGAGGGGGCAGTGATGGCACCTATTAGGGCACAGGGGCGGGGCCAGAGGAGGGGCCTCTTCCCAAGTGCCGGAGACAGGGCTGAGCACCTGAGGTGGCTGTATACCTCCCTGAGGCACTTGTTAGAACATGGGGGTGGGTTATAGAGTTTCAGCCCCGTCAGGCACTTGGGAAGAGACCCTGCTCACTCCTCTAGCCCTGCCTCCTGTGTCCTGGCAGGCGCTGCAAAACAGGGATAGAAGCTCAGCCCTGCCTCAGAGCTCTTAACTTCGCCCATCCCAGTCCTGTCCGCCCATTTTGGCCCCGCCCACCTCCCCTCGCAAACCTGCATCTTGGACTAGGGAAGAGGCTCAGCCTCACCCTCTTGAGCAGGAGCTACACCCACCCCTCTAAGCCACGCCCCTTTCCAGGGAACACTGAGTAATATTTTTTCTGGAAAGGCGGCAATAGGCTAAATAAGTTTGGGAACCACTGATTTAAACCATATGCCAAACACTGTAGCATGCTCTCGCAAGATTTCAAAAAACAATCAATGGGCAGGAGTGGGGGGGGGAGGCAATAAGTTGGGTTATTTAATATTTTAAAACAGGAAATAGGGTTCTGTATTCTGCATATTTTTAAAAAGAGAGAACAGCATAACTCATTACTTTTTGAAACTCAGCTTTAAATCTACAAGAGAATAAACAACATGGTAAATCTTTCACATCTTGGTAAAACAGAGCAACAGATGTGAACAACATTAATGAGTAGTAAATCAACAGCTTATACATGGCAAAAGCAGAAATCAGCTGTCCATTTACCTTTCTTTGTAAGGAAAAATATGTTTTTCTGGGAGGAAGATGCTCTTCTTTCATAGAGATGTCATTACTCTTCCTGAATATAAGCAGACTGCCACTGGAAATGCAGCCTATTTGTCTCACATAGACGAATAACTTCGTCTATGGGAAAAAAACATCACCTTCCCCTGTAGGTGTGAATCAAGTACTGCTTCAATTGATCCAAAATCCTTTATTCTTGAACAACGTATCCTAAATGTATGAGACTGCAGAAGACACTTTTTCAACAATGCTGGTAGGGATGGTTCTATTTTGTTTTTTTTAAATGAATCTTTTATTATCACATGTACCAGGAAATGCCTGGTATAGCAACAGTTCAATGTAGCATATTTCCAGTGTTATGGACCATGGAGAACCAACCAAACAGGGATGGTGCTACCTATAATTCATTACTACCCACCACTTAATGATGATAGCTGCTGAGCTCTTTGGATTTTGAACACAACAACAAAAATAGATGTTGATTTTGAAGAAGAAATTAAGCTTCAAGTAAACAGTAATTTGGTATCAAGATTTGTTATGGGATCTTTTACATTTTAGAATATGAAGTTTCAGGATTTTTCACTGGAAAGAAGGAAAGAAATGCATATTTATACTCTACTGGAAAACTGATACTGTACTATCTTCAAGAAAGTTTATGTTTAAAATAAATGTTTCTGCCATGTGCTAGTGAATTTCTGTTTATGCTTTTATTTAGCTGTTTGCTTTTGTATTAAACATAAACCAACTACAATGAAGTAATTTAATCATAGTTAACAACAATTATAAATATTTTTTCTTTAAAAAGTAAACAATAGTGTGTAACGGAGGTTATACACTACAGCAATCTTCTTTTATCTGGCATCTTCCAGATGTATTAGCATATAGCTGTTGTCCTCCCAAGGTAGTATGGCATAAGGAAGACACTAGATTAAGAAACAAAGTACTGCAACAGCGGAGAAAATTAATATGGCATTGAAATTAATGGGTTCTTCTTATTAATAGTATAACCAGTGGGCATGCTGAAAGGGTTAAAGAAATTCTGAATGTTAGTAGAGAAGTTGCCAATGTATATAATTACCTACTTTGGAATATTGTATGACCCCCCACATTGTTGGGGAAAATTTCCTGGTCTTACCATGTGAAACCATAGACAATAGCAGACCTTGTTGAAATGAATCACTTCTGGGGAAGCAGACCGTAGAATCATTCTGGAGGGCTTTTTCTTTGTTTTTTTTTTGTTTTGTTTTTTTGTTTGTTTTTTTGAAAAATATACCTGGTACAGTATATACTTGGCTACTATTTTAGGTCCTCCAACATGACTCTATGGCCAATTTCTGAAGGAAGTATATAATAAAATGATGCTGGAGGAGATAGGAATACAACCCCAGGTACTGGTCCTGCAGATACAGGGGACATACTGTGGCTCATAATGCTCTGATATTATATTAAGTGAGAAAATCTGTCTGCATTCAACCCATGGTCTAATAAGATGAGATACTCCAGCCTGCAGCTTCAGGATAAAGTGCCCAACCATTCGTACGTAGAACACCAGCTGCCTCACTGAAAAGGCCAGGTTATAGGTGCCTACACAAAAACTTTGAAAAGATATTTTCAGTACAGGCAGTCCCTAAGTTATGAACAAGATAGGTTCTGTAGGTTTGTTGAATTTGTATGTAAATTGGAGCAGGTACATAAATGGTTCGGGTCCAGGCTACTTGTCTAACTGCATCCCCCTATATAGATCACCTCGCACACTTCAATCAGCAGAGGAGGACCTGCTCTTGGTCCCACCCCCATCACAAGCACAGTTTGTGGGAACAAGAGAGGGGGCCTTCTCTGTAATCTCTCTCCACCTCTGGAACTAGGAGCCTCCGATGGCCTAGGGGATAAAAGCCTTGTGACTTGAAGGTTGGGTTGCTGACCTGAAGGCTGCCAGATTCGAATCCCACCCGGGGAGAGCGTGGATGAGCTCCCTCTATCAGCTCCAGCTCCATGCGGGGACATGAGAGAATCCTCCCACAAGGATGGTAAAACATCAAAAACATCTGGGCGTCCCCTGGGCAATGTCCTTTCAGATGGCCAATTCTCTCACTCCAGAAGCAACTCAGGTTGCTCCTGACACGAAAAAAATAAAATAAAAAATAAAAAAAACCTCTGGAACTCCCTCCCTAATGAAATAAATATAGCCCCCACCCTTCTCTCCTTCAAAAAAACTCCTGAAAACACACCTTTGTACCTTAGCGTACGGAGAGGAGGAGGACTAGTACAATCTGCACTGTATAGCTGCTACGCTCTGTTTCGAACTACAACCTAATGCTTGCAACATTTTGCAGTTTGGTTGTTTTTAACTGTTTAGGATATATGTTTTTGTGTGATTATGTTTTATTGGCACAATTATGTTTTATTTAAGTGTTTGTATCTCTTATATTTTAATTTTATGGTAATAACCCTGTTAATGTTTAATCCCTACTCTTTGATATTGTGTGATCCTCATTATGGCATTGAATGTTTGCTTTTTATATGTATGTGAATCGCTCTGAGTCCCTTTGGGGAGAGAGGACAGTCTTGATGATGATGATGATGATTATTTAAGTCTAACACACACACACACACACACACACACACACACACACACACACACACATATATATATATTGTGTGTGTGTGTGTGTGTGTGTATATATATATATATATATATATATATATATATATATATATTGATGGATATATATATGTGTGTGTGTGTGTGTGTGTGTGTGTGTGTGTGTGTGTGTGTATATATATATATATATATATATATATATATATATATATATATATGATGGATATATATACTAGATGGATATATTAGATAGCATAGAGAAGGGTTAACACCCCTGCGGTGATTCCTTTGCGTTCTATGCCCGATTCAGAAGATTTCACCTTACTTTCTGTTCCTGTGATAATTGGAATTTGGAAAATGTGGCTTGTTGTGGAAACAAGGATTGGTGATAAAGCTTCAGTGGAGACACCTTTTCCCCATAATAACTCTTTCAGGAGTAAATTTCTTTTCCTAGACCTAGATTTCTCTCACGTCCTGTTGTCTCACATCTTTTTGCAAAACATGTTTTGCAAATCAGATGTTTGTAACTCAGGGGTTGACTGTACTCTAATGTCTCGATGGAATTTGTGTTGATAATTTTCAACTTCATGACTAGCACATCTCAAACAATTGTAAAGATACAATGCTGCCTAAGGCAAAGTATAAAACCATGTCCTGATCTATTGTACATATAGAAGCCACTTAGAAAGATAGTTGAACACTGCTTACATGAAATTAGTGGGAAGATATTTTCCATCAGACAGCAAACTGGATGTGGGAGTACATATTGTCTTTCAATGCCTCATTTTTTTGTCTTCCAAAAGCTCTGTTTTTGAACACCTCATTGCTGCCCTCTGCTATCTGAAGTGACCACTTGACTTTACGTATTGGTAGAACCAGTCCTGGCTTTTCCATTGTTAAATATTTTCTTGCATCAGTTCAAAAGTTATGTGAGATATACAACTGCTATATTGTTCCACATTCAAATCTAAAATCCTTTCCACCCTTGGGATGTTTTTTTTTGACTTTGTGAGAAGGGACATTGAATTCCCAGGTACTTCTCTCCCTTGGCTGATGTTGATGCTGAAACTTTGAGGAAACAATCTATAATGCATGCAGTTATCACAATCAGTATGCATATGTCAATGTTGCAAGTTGAGAAAGATATCTTGGAAAGAAACAGACAAGCATATTTCCCAAATGCTCACTGAAAGGATGCATAATGCCATTCCGATTCCAAGTGGAGATGAGAAGAATTTATTTATAAGGTATAAATAAAGTACATTGAATAGTTTTTCCTGGTGGAGGACCAACTGAATCTGAAACACATTGCACCATTAAAATGTATTAACCCTTCTTCCTTGACAATACTTAATTTTTCTATTTTTTCCTAGTCAATATTTTTAGGATCTGACAAATGGGTATCTGATAGTTATTGAGACATTAAGGCTGCTGCTTCTGTAGAATTGGCTGACCATTTTCATAATAGGACATATGAACCTTTGGCAATCTGTCCTTAGCAAACTAGAGCTTTATAGGTTTTTTAAAAATAACACTATTAATTGAGCCTGGAAAAAATGACCAATGGTTATAGAGATAGACATTCTAATGGATGTTCACATAAGCTGTGGGCTTCTTCACATACATAGAGTTTGAGTGATCTCAACTTCTTATGTTAACATGCAGGAGAAAATAAGTCAAATGGAAGGGTAGGAAGTTAAGATCTCATTTCAAAATATGTACAAATAGTCCCCAAGTTACAAACATCTGACTTAGAAACAACTCATAGTTAAGAGTGGGGGTGAGACAACAGGAAGTGAGAGAAATCTACCCTTCGGAAGGGAAATTCACTCTTGGAAGAGTTATCATGGGGAAAGGGTGTCTCCACTGAAGCTTTATTACTGATCCTTGTTTCCACAACAAACCACGTTTTTCAAAATCCAGTTATCATAGGGCCAGAAAGTGAGGTAAAATCTTCTGAAAAGGGGGACAGACAGCAAAACAAACAATACAGGGATGTTAACCCTTCTGTATGATATCCAAAGCTAAAAAATTTAAAAAATGAATGGAGTTACACTTGAAAATGTACCTGTTCCAACTTACATGGAAATTCAACAAGAACAACCCTAGATATCCTATCTTGCTTGTAACTTTGGCAATGATTGTATGTCCTAAAAATCCAATCCCCTTGAGAGTTACACCCTTCACACAAGCAATTTGTTTGACAGGTATGCAGGTCTGTAGCGAGGGGGGGGGTTCAACCCCCCCCCCTAAAAATTTCAGGTTATAAAAAAAACCCTGGTTTACTCATGAATTTTAACTGGTTAACCAAATCTCCATGCTAAATCTATGAAACGCAAAACATTAAGAGTCCCTCCAGGCACTATCTCAAGCAGATATTGACAGGTTTGTAGGGGGGGGGGGGTGCTAGGGGTTCAACCCCCCCCAATTTTCAACCCCCCCCCCCCCCGGAATTTTTTTTCTGGCTATGGCCCTGCAGGTATGTCAGTCTTCTCAAGATAATCTCCATTAATCCTACTTTGTCTAGTAACTCTCCTCTGATCAATTCCAAATTTAATAGCCAAAACTTTAATGTATATGGGGAATGTGTTGTCTTTCCTGATGTTATTGGACTTTACCTATCAACATCTCTGAGTACTAGCAATGCTATCTGCTACTGTGAAAAGTAGGATCACAATAGCATCAGGAGAGACATAGGGTTCTTCCACCCTGCCCTCTATCCCAGGACCTGATCCCAGATTATCTTCTGGAATATATGAGTCCCTAATGCCAGATAACCTGGGATAAACAGATAATCTGGGTTCAGATCCTGGAATAAAGGAGCAGTGTGGAAGTGTAATCGAGGTGACCCCCCCCCCCCAGGACTTTGTAAAAGGTAGTTCAAGAATCAAGGCTTTATGTCCTATATTTCATATATTTATAGCAGAAGGTAATTGAGAAATTTTACTGGAGTTTACTGTGATTTATTAAAATCCTGGCACAAAAGGGTGTTTGACCTTTTAGCTTGAGGCAAGAGATAACGACTCTCCTAATCCTTTCCTGAACCAGTGACTCACAAACAAAAGGACTCCCTTTTTGTTTAGAGTTGAGGCATATATCCAGGCAAAAGGGTTAGCAAAGGAAAAAAGCCAATTTTAAACCACATGCTTTACAATCTTGCCCTTATTTCTCAAAACTTTGAAATGTATTCTTCTGCTTATCTTTCTGCTTCTCTGTATCACCTTTGACACACATTTTCATTATTGTTTCTTGTTGCCAATATTATTTTTTTGTGCAATGTCTTTCCCTCCATGTATGTATATATCAAATTGAAGTAAAGTGGCCTCGCTGTGAACTCTGGCCAAACATGCCTCAACCTGGGTCACTGGCTTGCCCCAGGCTCATGCTAATGGAATGTCTCAAAACACTGCCATCTTCCTCTCCTTGGATTCTGAATATCACTATGTACAGTGCACAATGGATTTCCCAGACCTCGGAGGACATTAATGTCAGGCCACCTGGGAGAAACCCCTTTGGACATTTTGAAAACTATTCATCTTAAAAGACTCATCTTCCTGGAAGGGAGAGGCAAGGCTTGACAAAGCCACCCTTTTCCTCGGACCTTAAGTCACAGATATAATCCCATCACGGATCCTGTTTCCACAAGAGATACAAGCCAGCAGGGGTCAGACTCCCATACATGGAACTGGCCAAATCAATCAATGGATCCACAAGCATTGTTGAATCACCTATAATTTTGTGTACTGTTTGTCTATCCTGTTGCAGCACCTCCATCCCCCCCCCCAATTGGCCAGCGAGGGAGTGAGGTCACAGATGAGGCTCATGCCCTCATTGGAGGAGGCTCCTAGTGGCTCCCCCTCTGCTCTAACGTCAGAGCCAATCAACACAGAGCTGGCCGGTGGGTGGGAGGCAGGAAATTCAAAACTAGAACTGTATAAAAGTGCATGCTTTGCTATGTTATGGATCTCAATCTATTTTTGGCGAACTATCACAGGCTGGCATCACTTTCAAATGAAATTAAATAAAATTCTTTGGTGGCTTCTGCTTCAACCTGATGAGTTATATTCTGGAAATTATTGGCTTTTATTCTCACCAGGCTTAACCCACAGCTTGGATCTCACTGTCCAATGCTGCTCTAAATTGCTCTATAACAGAAGGGCCCATACTTTCCCCACCCTTGCTATAAGAGTTCTCTGAAATATCATTAGGCTGACATTCAATTTTATCACAATAGTATGTATGCTCTGCACAACTTCATGAACTTCAAACATAAGAAGAATTCTGCTGGATCAAACCAAAGCTTCACCTAAGGCAATGTTCTGTTCTTCTCATGGCTCAAAAACAGGAAATTAATGTTAGCAACTAGCAACTGATAGAACTCTACATAATAGTAATCACTGACAATATAATGTATGAATTGCCTAATCTCCTTTTAAAGATATTCATTCTTGACCATCACATACAGTTTCATCATTTCTAACACTTGATCTTAAAATCCTGGCGAATGTTCTAAAATGTAACAATTTTTTTTTTGCTATATGTGATGAAGCTTTATGCTTACATAGAGAAGCAACACTGTGTATTCTCACAATATTTGCATTCCCCAATATTTTAATCATTTCTTGCCAAACCATCTGTATTCTTGTGAATAAAATACATATGCATGAGACACAAAGTGTCTACATTCCCATAGCATTTTAATCATTTTTTCAAGAAAGAATCTTCACTTTTATAAGTAAAAACACATATGCAAAGGAAATTCTAAACCGTGTATGCCATTTTAAGAGTACTAAATCCATGATGTAGTGTGATCACATCCATGTATACAACTATCCAGGGCTTTTTGTCGATTGATGGTATTGTAGATAGTTGGGACACAAAACAAAAACAAAAGGTCAAGATGATGTTGCTAAGAGGAAAGCACTGCTGTAAAATAGAATTTTATCTGTGTGCCTTGCAATACATGCTTCACACATAACCAGGATTCAATGAAGTTTTCTACCATTTGGGTCATGAGTATTCAATTTACAGTCCGGATTTGTATTGGTATGCTAGATTACACTTTTTCCCTTGAATGTATCCAAAGAATAGGTCATTTGACACATTTCAAAGAGGTCTTAAAGGTGTTATTTCATATAGTTTAGGATTCTCATAGTTCACCTTTTGTCAGCTACAGAACCCAAGGAAGTTTATATGGTTCCCCTTCCTGACAGTTTCTCACCCAGCATAATGGCCACAGACATATTCAAGAAAAGTATCAACACCATTCCATCTCACTATAAATTCAGGTGACAGAGTGCTGACTGGAGCAGTTGATAAACAAGAGGAGATGTCTGATTACTCAGGGCTTCTTCTGATGTGTAAATAGATTCAGTAAATGTTTTTCTGGATGTCTTGACTTGCCATGGTTGCTCCTGCTCCCACATCTAGGCATGTCCTAAATAGATCAAGGTTTCAACTGTCCCTTTTCCTGTTTGAACTATGGTTAACTCTGGCATTTAGAGTTTTTATTCTTCTTCCTGTCATTTGTGCCATGAATGGAACATCTCATTAATGCTTCTCCAGGACCCCTGTGGGAACGTGTTTTACACATTTACTTGTTTTAAAATTATTATAGGGTACATCTACACTATAGAAATAATGCAGTTTGACTGTCATGGCTCAATGCTATGGAATAATGAAAGTTATAATCTTACAAAGTGTTTTGCTTTCTCTGCCAAAGCATGCTTAACTACAAATCACAGGATTCTATAACACTAAATCATGGCAGTAAAAGTATGTTAAACTACTGCTTCTGCAATATAGATGTACTCATAGTCATGGCTCATCTCATAGTCACAGTGCTAGTTGCTTCATTTTGCATTACCTGAAGCTTCCAACTGCGGCTCACAATGGTTCATATCTTAGTTACCTAAGTGCACCAACCAAAGCTAGTGCACCAACCAAAGCTGGATGAAGATGTTCCTGGCCACTGCAGTAACCTAGCTTTCCAGAAGCGGCTGTGTCCAAGAGTACCCATGAACTTTCAGAGGCAGTGCAACCTTATCCTGAACAACTGGCAATCCCAGCAACATGCCTGCCTTATTGGTTTTTCTACTGACCAGCAATACCTCCATTAGTGTACTCATATAATTCAGTTTAGCTCCATTGAACTGCATTAAATGAGTCTGCACTGTTCATGTAATGCAATGTCTGATTCGATTTATTATGTTTTATTTCATTACTTATTTTTATTTATTTTTGGCTAGTTATAAGTTTTTACTGAGGTCGTTTTATATATTGTCTCAATTTAGTTTGTTTGCTTGTTTTATTATTATGGCATTGAATGTTTGCTACTTTTGTTTGGAAACTGCCCTGAGTCCCCTAGGGGAGATAGGGCAGGTTATAAATAAGGTTTATTATTATTAAATGGGGCTACAGTTTGCCCAGGTTGGGAAGCCATGACAACAACAAACTAATTTTTCAGTTTGTTTGTGGGCGGCATCTCCATTTAGAAAACAAACAGGCAAATCACTTCAAATGAGGAGAAAATTCTGTGCTAAGTGGCATATTTCTTCAACTGATACTCAATGACCTTTCAAGATGAAAGGATAATTGTCTACATAAAGAAAGGGAGAAGAATCGTTCTGTGCTGTTTGCAGGGTTTAGAGGTCACTTTAGCTACACAGACAAAAGGATACAATGGAGGCTGCAGAAAGAGAAGAGAAGTGGCAAATATAGCTATATTTGAGCCCAGCCATTCACTGCTGACATTCCTCATTTAACAAGCTCTTCTGTTCCCAAACCTAAGGATTGGCACTGTTTATTGTGTGTTGCTGAGGCTCTACTGTTATACTGCCTGCTTCTTTCCACACCATCTTTTTAAAAAAATAAAGACTGCTATTAATTGTTCAGTCCACAGTCAAAGTTGAAAGACCTGTTTATGCTGTTCAGCATACTGGCAATCATAGGACAGGGCCAAAATAATATGATGGATCCCAACAAAGTAAAATCTTATTTTGGCTAAAATTTTGTGTGACATGCACCTCTGTTTATTGTGACAATTAGAGCCTTTGTTTTGTTTTGTTTTTCACTTGAAATCCTAGGAGCTAACTTCTCCCATTGAGAAATTCCGGAGGCATTTCCCACACTTTTTAGAAAAAAAGCACCATAGGCTACAGAGATGCCTCTGTGTTAGCACAAAGCCTCGTTTCTAGTGAAACTGGAAATGTCTTTCAGTTTTCCTGCCCTCAAAGTGCTGTTTCTGATTACTTATACTTACTGAAAATGTTGAGTATTCTTGTGTGCCTTCAAGTCACTTCATGACCCTAAGGCAAACTAGTCATAGGGTTTTCTTGGCAATATACTATCGGCTCAAATGGGATTTATCCTTGATTTCTTTTGAGACTGAGATTTCAATGGCTGACTGGAACCCTGGTCTAAAGTGGTCTGGTTCAACACTCAAACCATTATACTATACTGGCTTTGAGTATTACTGGGACTGAAATTGGATGTTTTTCAAGAGTTTTAGAAGTTGCACTATATTATAGCTTCCTATATTACTCTATATTGTCCAAATCCTATTGCTATGATAGAATAGAATTGGAAGATTGCGAAGGTAATTCGCATTTGTTTATTTAAAGCTGCAATCCAATACATCCATACATAGAACTATGTCCCATTGTACTAGTGGATCTTACATCTGAGTAGATATGTATATGATTCCATAGTAAAATATACTTTTCTGAATAACTGGAAATAGTTCCTTCACATAATAAAAATAAGACTTGGATAACACTAAATAAAAAAGGAAAAGGATTAAGGCTCTGAAATGTTGTGGGCAAATTTGTCAATATGCCAATAATGTATAGGGCCATCTCTTCTGTTTAAAAAACAAGTTGATCACTGGCCTATTTTGGATGCATAATTGAACAGCTTCAGCACTAGCCCTGTCTATATTTTTCTTACCTTAAATCCATTTCTACATTGTCTATATACTGATTTACTGCAGTGGATTTTATGGCTTATTTTAGAATTTTTGGTGAGTTTTTTTTAATATGCTGTTTTTGGCTGGATACATGCTACAGTGCACATTTTATGGACACTGTGATTTTGAGACAACTTTGAACTGCATTCTTTTATTGAGACAACCTTAATATATCACAAATTATAGTCAACATACAGATATATGAATTTATACAAAAAATTTTTAACGTAAATGGTCTCTTATTGCAGTATACAACACCAATGGACGTCTCTTGTAGTGCACCAAATTCTAATACTATAGTGTCCAGGAAAAATCAAGACTTTGAAAAATCAAGTACAGTTGTAAGTCCTGTGAGTACTGTGGAGTAGTAGACTCTGTCTATAAAAGACTCGGTTCAATCATGGGTTCTGAAGACTGTGCAGTAGATTACAACTGGTTTCCCTGGTGTTTTTCCCAGTTTCGGTCACCTTTCCTCAGGTAATCTATGATATTCTTCTTTGATCCTTTCTAGTTGGAGAAGGTTGCAGTAATTTGTTGAAGGGCTCTGCTTCAGATTTTCTTCATATAATAAAAAGCAAAACTCTCTGGCATAAGAATACTTGTCAAATTCCTGACCCATAACAGTAGTGATGGCCAACTGCAGAGTTCCACCTAAATACCCCTGCCCCCCCCCCCCCCCACAAACCGTAGCACATGCATTTAGCTCCCTGTAACACCCCAAGGCAGCGTGAGCACTGGAAGCCAGACAGAGACCAATAATCATATAATATCTTTATTAAAACAATAATTAATACAGGAAAGAATAGGGGGAAAGGTTGAGCATATGATAGTCCTTTGTGAAAAGGTATGAATTAGTCCAGTGAAATGAAGGGAAATGTCCAATATTATTGTCCGAAGTCCAGAAAATGAAACACGCTCAAAACTTTTGGAAAGTTCTTGAGCGGGGAAAACAAGGAAGCAAGGCTAAGTAACAAAGTCCAATTTCACTAGGAAGTCTTTGATATCAAGGCAGGAATGTGATGAAGCTGAGGCAAAACTTGGTTCAGGAACAAGCCAAGGAAGTAGACTTAAATCTGGGTCTACTCGGGAGTCGTGGCTCAACTTGGCCGCCACGAACAAGAAACTTGGCTTAGTAGAATCAGGAGCTAGAGTCAGTGAACTGTTCTCAGGAAATAGCTATGTTGACACCTCAAAGTGTTCACAGTGCAAGACACTTTTATGGAACTTAGATCTGATCACAAAGAAGGGAAGCCAAACTCCCCAAAGGTTCCCAAGGGAATCTTCTATCCATTATCCCCTCGAGATGCCAAGTGGTTACTCCTTCGTAGGCCTTGTTTTTCTGCTCTCTGGCGATGCAGAAACTCCCTTCTGTTGAAGGACACATTCTCCGGGGAACTCAGAACATCTGGTTCAGCCATGGGAGTAATATTTCCAGTTTCTCTCCCAATTAAGGGCTCATCCGAGCTATCAACAGCCAGCAGCTGTAACTGGAAGGAGCTCGGCGGACTAGGTAAAAAGTCAGAATAAGCTTCATCCTGGTCAAAGTTCATTTCTGAATCAGATTCAGAAGCCAACGGTGGCTGGGGTATGACACTCCCTCTCAAAATGGCATCACTTCCTGTTGCCAGTTTAAGAGACACTGCAAGGGAAACTGGAAATATCTGGGGATAGTGCAAAGTACTGGGCTACTTGGTGGGGGTGGGTTATTTCCGCATTTTCTGGCATTTGGGAAGTTTTCTGAATGTATTTGGAGGCAAAAAAAACAGCATGAAAACTGCAGTGCTTTAAAAAAATGCATCGTTAATTCTGGAGGACCATTGAAGGTTTCTTGGGCCACAAAAATAGAGTTCAGGATATGTGACCCATGGGTTGCACTTTATTCATTGCTGCTCTATCAGAAAGTATCTCAACACATCAAGACACCCCCCTGAGAAAAAAGACAGATCTGTCTGCCTTTCTGCCAGTGTCTACCTACCTACTTATCAATCCATTCTTGCAGCTTGGGGCTTGTTTTGAAAAATCTGCCTTTGTTTTCTCAGAAACCCCTTTTCTCCATGAAAAAATTGTGATAAGAAAACAATGTATATTTTGTTTGCAAAAAAATCATATGCACCATACTCAAGTGTTCTCTCCCACCCCAACAGATTAAGATTTATTTTTCTCACAAAAATCAAGGTCTGAAAAATCATTAAAATATAATAAAAAAATTCTTGTAATCTGATATGTTCTTCCATGTGAAAATGAACTAAGGCAGTGGTTCTCAGCCTGTGGTTCCCCAGATGTTTTGGCCTTCAACTCCCATAAATCCTAACAGCTGATAAACTGGCTAGGATTTCTGGGAATTGTAGGCCAAAACACCTGGGGATCCATGGATTGAGAACCATTATACTAAGGAAACATTTACATCTCTGGGGCGAGATGGATTACTCTGTAGGGAGAATCTAATCTCAGTCTGTAATGAGTTTCTCGGGAATGTAATTATTAGGTAAGGGACTTCTCCTATTTTCAGTTGCTTTGAACAGATATTATATAAGATGTTGAGTATTCTTTTGTCTATTTATGTTAAATCTAAGAAAAGTTGCCTGCATTATGCCTGTAGTTGCTCCTAGGAGCTGAACTTTTTTACTCCTAGGACTACTGGGTAAAGTTTAATTTCTTTTTATAAAGATCAGACTTGCTCCCCTGCTTTAGCTACCAGTAATTTATCAGTTGCTTTTATGGTTGGGAGAAAGGGAGGAAAGTTCTCCAGGGAACTAGAGGTGATTCAGATTCTCACTAAAAAGAAACTTTTAGGAATAAATACCCACAGCAGGAGCCTTCACCTGTTGGGAAAAAGGAAAAGAGATGATGACAGTAAAGAATTAAGATAGTCGACTTCCGGTGAGCGACCAATGGCGACGGACACGGATCACTAGTGCTCCTGGTGACCACCCGAATGTCGCGCCTGGGTAGAGCATAGCTCTCCCTCCTTGCCGCGGATTGAGACGGGAGGAGTTGCAAGGTCGGCAGGTGAACCCGATGGCCCCAGCAGTCGCCCACTCCTCAAGAGTGGGTGATTGAGAGGGTCTGGGAGGATCCGGACAGCAAGGCGCAACACGGGAAGCAGGGGACCCTGCACAAGCCGTACGCTTCGCTCACGAAAAGAAACAAAAGACTCAAGCAGAAAAGCCGCCTGAGAGGGGGCAGACGGCATGAATAAGAATTGTTCTTAGCTTCCAAAGAAAAGAGGAAAAGAAGACTCAAGAACGAGAATGAACGAAAAGTGAGTTGACAATAATTCTTTTTTCTGGCTAAAGCCGAGATTCGGGAAAGAGATTGGTAGGTCAGAGACGTGGATGATCGGATTGAACTGGGGGACTATAAAAGTGTGGATTTCAACTCAACGTAATTTAATTTAATCCCTTTAATTCTCCTGCGAACATTTTATAGATATGACCAGCCCAGCCCCAAAAAGTCTGTTTTTCTGCACTGTATGCGAGACCGGTCACATCTTGCTGGCTTAATTGCAAGCCGGGAAAGGGCAAAGAAAGCCAGTTTAGTTCATGCATTAAGACTATGGTTTGTTAGTAGGGAGGCACAGCCTGAAGACATATTATAAACAATATTCCCTGCCTCTAAACAAAACAAAACAAAAAGCCTCTCTGACCTTGAGATAGTCGGCATGTTTTGACTATGGCGTGGTGTGGATAAGCCTCCAAGCAAGCGGAAGTGACTGTGCGTGAAGAGGAGGAGGTGGGGCATGACTACGATAGGGTGAGGAAGAACAGGAAGTGCTTCACCACGGACATCCATTCAGGAACACAAACCAAAGAGATTTAAAGAAGGACAGAGTGGCAGGAAAAGACGGACCCGGACAGGATTGGGGGGAGGTGTTAATCCCTGAATGCGTCGTTGGTCTTGATCTAGAAAGGGCGCCTCTCACTATTATTTCCTGAAGGATAGAAGCTACAGCTAAAGAACTTGACCTCAAGGGAAGGGAAGATATAGCATACAACACAAAAAGAAGACGGTAGAAGTCCGAAGCAGACTGAGAAACGAGATGTGTAAGAAGAGAGCATCGGATGGGATAATTCAAAAGAGAGACTAAGAGAACTGAGGCAAGAAACCAATGAAGGTGAGATAACACAACTGCCAAGAATAACCAAATATAGTAAGACAGTAAAACTGAGAAGAAAAGAAGGAGGGGGGAAGAGGGGAGGGGGGAGGAGAGGAGAGAGAAGAAGAAGAAGGGGGTCCCCCAGAGGGTGCGGACAGCAACATCGCTCTCCCTCAAGCAATGCGTTTTTTTCTCTCTTTTTTTCTTTTTTTCCCTTTTTTCTCTCCCTTTCTCCCATTTCTCTATCTTTGTTTAGAAATTAATTTTAATTCTAACTCTGGATAAAAAACTATATCAAAAACAATTAATTAAGTACTTAAATAATTAAGTTCTTGCTATTCAGATTAATTGCCTTAGGAAGGGGGAAGAAGGCTAGATCTAAAATCAACTGGTTATTTGAATATATGTGTTATTTTATCATCTAACTAATTAAGATCTTAACAGATAACAAAGTAAGTACTGCAGAATCCCTGAGACTTCAATGCAAAGAATGTTAACAGCAAAGTGGAAAATGGAAAAAGATCCTAAAGACAACAAAGCAATGCTACGCAGAGGATCATTGAATGATGATATAAACCTAAGAGACCTATTAAAGGAGATCCAATCGATCTCAGCCAAACAGGACATGCTTCAAAAGGAAGTTCAAGCCATCGCTGTTAAGCAAGATCAACAACAGAAATCCCTACAACAAGACATGAAAGACCTGAAGGAAGAATTTAGTTCTTTAAGAAATGAAATGCTTAACAATACGAAAGAAATCCAGGAAATAAAAGCGGAAACGATCAATAATGCAAAAGACATAAAAGAACTGAAAACGGATAACCAAAAAATGGAAAAGACCCAAAGTAAAATACAAAGGAAATTGGAAAGCTTAGAATCTAAAAGTCAGAAACTAGAAAAAAATACAAGAAAAATGTGAACAAGAATCAGAATTTCAACTAAGATTTAGAAATATCGAAGAAGACTCTAAAGAAAACATCAGAATGGTGATGTCACAATTAATCGCCAAAATTCTCCAATGTTCGGAACTTGAGGCCGATTCCCAAATCGACCGGGTCTATAGAATACAAACTAATTATGCAAAGAAGAATCAAACAATAAGAGATGTAATTGTGCGTTTTGTTAAGAAAAATACCAGGGATGAAATACTAAGAATCAATTCGACTAATCCACCCTACTATAAACAAAGAAAAGTAACAATAATGAAGGAAATTCCCACATCAATAATGAACAGAAGAAGGAGATATTATTTTCTCACAGACGAACTGAAAAAATTGAACATCAGATTTAGGTGAGAAAACTTGAAGGGATTATGACAACCTACAAAGGAGAAAAATATTGGCTGACATCAGAAGATAAAGCCAGAGACTTTTATAGAAAACTTAAGAGAGAGACAAATTCGGAGACAAATTCAGAATTAACATCCCCGATTAAAGAGAAAGTACTTAATCCCAGAAATCCAAAAAAGAGGAGATTTGACTCACCAAAAGGAACGGAGGGAAACTCAGATCAGATTGACAAGACGGACAAAGCAGCCCCATCATCAGAGCCAGATGATGAAGATGAAGATGACAGCCCAATTGATGGATGATTTTACCCAAACAATAAAATGTTTTTCAAATAATATTAATGGTCTGAACTCGCCATCAAAAAGGAAAAGATTATTTAATAAATTATGGAAAGAAAAATATAATATTTTAGCATTACAAGAGTCACATATAGCAAAAAAACATGTAAAGTATTTGGTAAACGACAAATTGGGACAGGTATATTACTCTTCGGATATTAAAAAAAGGGGAGTCGTATTATACATAGATAACAAATTTAAATCCTGGGAAAAATTTAAAGATAACGAAGGAAGAGCATTAGGAGTACTGATAGAGATCGGAAATGAGAAAATTCTTCTATGCAATATATATGTGCCAAATGGCCCAAAAACGAAATTTGTAAAATTTATATGGGATCAAATTAGTCAAACGGATTTTGATCATATTATCATTTTTGGAGACTATAATGGGGTGTTAGATAATAAATTAGACAAAACTGATAATCAAAAGAGGAAGAAAGATTTTAGTACCCTGCCAAAAATGTTTATAAGATTTAAGGAAGAATTTGATCTGAAAGATACATGGAGGGAATTTAACCCCAATCAAAAAGACTATACCCATCTTTCCAGTAGATACCACCAGTGGTCAAGAATTGATATGATTTGGGTTTCCAAATCTTTGTTAACCAAAATTGATAAAATTAAGATATTATCGAGGGATCTCTCAGACCACTGTCCACTAGTTATGGTAATAAATCACAGAAACCGTGAAAAAAAATGGAGATTAAACGATAACTTAATGAAATTAGAGAAAGATATAGATAGAATAAAAGTGAAAACAAAGGAATTCTTCGAAATAAACGATATCCCTGAGGTGAGCCCACATATAATTTGGGATGCCTACAAGGCGGTAATAAGGGGAGACTTAATACAATTAAGTGCAAGTAAAAATAAAAAGAAGAATCAAGAATTAAATGATTTGACTAAACAAATTGATTCAGAAGAGAAGAAACTTAAACAAAACCCTAAAAATCATCAGACGAAAAGGAAATTAGAAATATTAAAAAAACAAAAAGGTAACTGGGAAATAGAGAGATTAGCCAACCAGCTAAAATGGGTAAAGCAACAAACATTTGAAAATGCCAACAAGCCAGGTAGGTGGCTGGCACGGACGTTAAGAAAAAAGAAACAAAATAAACATATTGCCAAAATAAAGATAGGTGACAAAGAGATAATTAGAGACAACGAAATAAAAGAGGAATTTAAAATTTTTTACAAAAATTTGTACTCGAAGGACCCCATAGCACAGGAAAATATTGTAAAATATTTAGGAGAACAAAAGTTACCGAAAATAACGGAAGATCAGAGGTTGGGACTAAATAAGGAAATTTCACAGTAGGAAATAAAAAAAGCAATAAAAGACCTTAAAATAAATAAATCACCAGGCCCAGATGGATTTACAGGAGTATTCTACAAAACAGTACAAGAGGAAATAACACAATATTTGAAAAAAATAATGAATCAGGCACTAAACCTGAAAAAAATACCTGAATCTTGGAAGGAAGCTGAAATAATCATGTTACATAAGGAAGGAACAGAAGCAAAAGAGATTAGTAATTATTGGCCCATATCCCTACTTAACATTGACTACAAAATTTACACTAAAGTTCTGGCAAACAGATTTAAAGAGTTTTTAAATGATTGGATTTCAGAAGACCAAACTGGATTTTTGAAAAACAGAAGCACAAAAGATAACGTAAGAATTATATTAGATACAATTGAGTATTATGAATCAAACCCTCAAAAAGAACTAGGAATGGTTTCAAATGAGAAGGCGTTTGACAACCTAAATTGGGAGTTTTTTAGATTATTGCTACAAGAAATAGATATAGGTTGGCAATTTCAAAATGGCATTAACGCCATATATGACCAACAAAAAGCTAGAGTTAGAATTAATGGCCTGGTATCAGATGAATTCCTCATTGAAAAAGGAACTAGACAGGGCTGTCTCTTATCTCCGTTGTTATTTATTTTTGCTTTGGAAATATTACTGAATGCCATAAAAAAGGATAAAGAGTTACATGGGATAAAACTGGATAAACAAGAAATAAAAATTAGAGCTTTTGCAGATGATATAATTTGTATAGTAGATGATCCACGAAGAGAGTTAAACAACTGGATGGAAAAAATTGAAGAATTCGGCAAAGTGGCAGGTTTTAAATTAAATAAAAAGAAAACGAAAGTCCTAACTAAGAACATGACCAAGAAAAACCAAGAAAAATTATACAAAACGTCAGGATTAGAAATAACAACAAAAATCAAGTATCTGGGGATTTGGATATCTGCAAAAAATAATCAACTTTTGGAACTAAATTATTTAGCCAAATGGAAAGAAATAAAAAAGGACCTCGAAAACTGGTTAAACCTAAACTTATCATTATTAGGGCGAATTGCAGTAATAAAAATGAACATACTTCCCAAATTATTATACCTTTTTCAAAACGTCCCAATTATAAGAAACACAAAAATATTCAAGGAATGGAATAAAGATATTTCCAAATTTATTTGGAAGAATAAAAGACCCCGAATCAAATATTCGATTATGATCACCCCCAAATTAAAAGGTGGATTTGGTCTCCCCGACTTAAGATTATACTACGAGGCGTGTTCTCTGGAGTGGGTGAAAGAATGAGTAACCCTAAAAAAAGAAAAAATCCTCACATTAGAGGGATTCGATTTAAGAAGGGGGTGGCATGGGTACATCTGGTATGAAATGACCAAAGTAGAAAAAAAATTGGAAATCATTTTATTCGCTCTGCCCTGTTAAAAGTTTGGACCAAATATAGAAATTATTTTTATACAAAAACCCCATTGTGGTTATCGCCTCTGGAGGCGAACCATAGAAGACTCCTAGGCTGGACAATCTGGCCAACATACAAGGAGATATTGGGTGGATTACATAGTAGAGATGATGAGCCCTTTGTAAAAAGTATAGAAGAGATACAAAACAACTACAAAAATGTCTCATGGTTCCAATACATTCAAATTAAAGAATTTTATAAAAAAGACAGATTAGTGGGGTTCAATCTAGAAAGTGGGTTCTGGGATAAATTCCTGCAAGTGAATGGGAAAAGTATAACTATTTTGTACAAAAAATTATTAGATTGGGTCACCGAAAGAGAAGAAGTTACTAATTCAATGATACAATGGGCCAAAAATATAGGGAGGCCAATAAATATAGAAGAATGGGAATCAATATGGAGAAGGAAAATTAGATACACTTATGCCTCAGACTTAAAAGAGAACTGGTTAAAAATAGTACATAGGTGGTACTTAACACCAAAAAAATTGAACTTAATGTATAAAAACGTCAGTAATAGATGCTGGAAATGTAAAGATCAAGTAGGCTCCTACCTACATATGTGGTGGAGCTGTAAAAAAATAGAAAAGTTTTGGAAAATAATACATCAAGAATGTAATAAGATACCGGACTACCGAACTTAAAATTATATTATGAATCTTGTGCATTAGCATGGGTAAAGGATTGGGCAACCCTGGAAAAAAACAGTATTCTAGCATTGGAGGGCTTTGATTTGAGGAGGGGATGGCATAGCTATCTCTGGTACGGTAAAAGATCAGTAGAGAAAAATTTCGGAAATCACTTCATCAGATCCTCATTAATAAAAATATGGGAAAAATATAAGGGAAGAATATATACGAAAATACCCCTCTGGATTTCACCTTTAGAAGCCAATCAGAAAAAATTCTTGGACTGGACAAAATGGCCAAAATACAAAGAAATATTAAGAAAAAAGGATGGACAATTTCAATTAAAACAACAAGAAGAAATAAGACAAAAATACAACAAAATATCATGGTTTCAGTATGCCCAGCTAAAAGAACAATTTGGGAAGGACAAAAAATTAGGATTCAATGATACTGAAAATTTCTGGGATACCTTGATGCAAAGCAACAAGAAGGAAATCGCGAGAATATACAAGAAGCTACTAGAATGGTCTACAGAGATAGAATACGTAAAAATATGTGCCACAAAATGGGCAAAAAATATCGGACGCTCAATTATGATGTCAGAATGGGAAGCAATATGGAACATAAAACAAAAATATACGTACGCCTCAGACCTACAGGAAAACTGGCTCAAAATGTTCCATAAATGGCACATTACACCAAAAAAGATAGCAACCATGTATAAAAACACAGACAATAAATGCTGGAAATGTAAAAAGCAGGAAGGGTCATACTTTCATATCTGGTGGACATGTTCAGAAACAAAATCATATTGGAAATCAGTACATGAAGAAACACAGAAAATATTACAAAAATCATTTTCAATGAAGCCAGAGTTTTATTTACTTGGGTTGACAGAGAGTATAATGAAATTGAATTCAAATGAGGACAAAATATTTACATACGCAGCGACAGCCGCAAGAATAACCTTTGCTAAATACTGGAAACAAAGAGAAATACCAACAAATCAACATTGGTTGGAGAAACTGAATGAGATATATGATATGGACAAATTAACATACTTAATGAAAATTAATAGGGGCAATATAATAAAATCAACTAATTGGGAAAAATATGAAGAATACAAGGAAAAGGCAAAGGAAAAATAAGCAAAAGAAGAATCCGAGGACACTTACAATGACCAAATCTAGTCCAATATATGTAAAAAAGAAGGAAATGGAACAAAACTTAGCCCACAAAGAATAGAAAGCGGAAGGACTTCTGTATCCCCCCTCCCCTGCCCCCCTCCCCCTCTTCCCCCCTTTTTTTTCTCCTCTCCCTTACCCTCTCTACCAACCCCCGTGATTTACTTTTACTTTTATTTCAATGTATGTATGTGCAAGAAAATCTGAATAAAAATTTAAATTAAAAAAAAAAGAATGTAATAAGATACTTAAATTAAATATGATTTTCAAACCAGAACTTCTCCTGTTAGGGTTGTATGATTCAGATATTAAAATGGAGACAAATAAAGACAAACTCTTTACTTATTTTATAACGGCAGCGAGGATAATTTTGGCGAAAAATTGGAAATTAGAAGAACCCCCCACTAAAGACCAATGGTTAAATAAAATTATAGAAATTCGAGATATGGATAACCTAACTTTTTGGATGAAGAATAACTCGGGCAAAGCCATGAAAAAAACAAACTGGGAAGATTTTGATGAATATCTTAAAAAAGAATACGAATGAAGAGAAAATAAGCCATATTGGAAGAGAAGAACGGAAGTCGCCTAACCAACCCCCAAACCTTAGGCAACACTCTTTCCCTCGACCCTTCTACCCTCCCCGTTCTAACTCATCCCTTCCCTTTTTTCCCCTCTCCCCCCCTTATTCGCTTCCCCCATAACTTCCCACTCCCCTTCCCTTAACCTATCCTCACGTACCCTTCCTTTAGTTTCCTTCCCCTGACCACGGTGATGTACACGGAAAACCTCAATAAAAATTAAATACAAAAAAAAAAAAAGAATTAAGATAGTCACTTTCCAAACTCTAGAACAGTGGTTCCCAAACTTATTTGGCCTACCACCCCCTTTCCATAAAAAATATTACTCAGCGCCCCCTGGAAAGGGGGGCGTGGCTTAGAGGGGCAGGGCTGAGCCTCTCCCCTAGTCCAAGATGCAGGGCTGGTAGGAGGAGGGGGAGAGGGAGGTGGGCGGAGCCACAAATGGGCGGCCAGGACTGGGATGGGTGGAGTTACGAGCTCTGAGGCAGGGCTGAGCTTCGATCCCTGCCCTGCGACGCCTGCCAGGACACAGGGTGGGGCTAGAGGAGGGGGCGGGGCCTCTTCCCAAGTGCCTGATGGGGCTGAACCTCTATAACCCACCCCTGTGTTCTAACAAGCGCCTCAGGGGAGGTCTACAGAGGCTCAGCCCTGTCTCGCGCTCTTGGGAAGAGGCCCCGGCCCCACCCCTAGCCCTGCCCTTTAGTCCTAAAAGGCCTCTCAGGAGAGGTATAGAGGCTCAGCCCTCTCTTGGACTCTTGGAAGGAGGCCCCACCCCCTTCCCTAGCTCCGCCCTCTGTGTCCCAACAAGTGCCTCAGGAGAGGTATAGATTCTCAGCCCACTCCTCTAGCTCCGTCCCCTGTGTCCTAACAGGTGCCTCAGGGGCTCAGCCCTGTCTCCGGCACTTGGGAAGAGGCCCAGCCCCTCCCCTAGCCCCACCCCCAAATGAACCTGTGGCCATCACCGCTCTCCTGGATCGCTGCAGCGCCCACCAGGGGGCGTTAGCACCCACTTTGGGAATCACTGCTCTAGAAGAAGGACAGAGGCAAGCAAAAAAGGGAGCGTTCACTTACTCTAATTCAGAGCTGTTGAATTTGGGCAGCTATCCAGATGGTCTGAACTGCATCAGCCTTGTTGGGATACCTCCTCATACCTTATGCTGCTTCTGCCAGTCCCTGCAGGCCACAAAGCTCAGTGTGTGTAACTGGCCACCAGGATCATGTCTGCTGATGTCAGAGCAGGGCATCCGCATGAACAGCAAGGAGGGGATCCATATGACCATGATATTTGATGAGTGCAAAAAAAAGTGATGGCAGCTATGCCCATCTGGATAGTAGATAGAGTTGAATTGGACCTAATCCAGTTGTTTAGACTGCCCCAAAGTCCCAGAATACACCAATTTCAAACAAACACCAGCATATCCCCCAGCTTTGCCTAAAATGGGGACAATACCTGTTTAATGTCAAAAACTCTGGGATACTTACCAGAAGCCAGTGTGTATCATGAATGACCTTATTACAAAGGCTTCCAAAATCACTACTCATCACCTGTTGTCCCACACCGTGCATTGCTGACTCACTGGAGTTCTTATCCCTTGCGGAGGGGGGGGGGAGTATTGACTGTCCAGCTTCTCCACATTGCTTCTGGTGCAACATGGGAATCTTCTCATGTTGCCACAGCAGCTGGAAGTTCCTCTGCATTATGGAGCTATGCAGCTCCATTGTAAAACTACCAAGGAACTGGCGTATGCCACTAAAAACAACCCGATGTGATGAGACCAGAAGACTGCCAGTAATGTATTTATGGTAAGTATAGTTTTTTTGGCTTATATAGACAAGCCTCAACTCAAGTTATAGCTATACTGATGACAAATAAATGGGGAAAGGATGGAGTAATAGAAACTATAAACAAAAACATATTCCCTTGTGCCTTGAGCCAAGAGAAGATTTTATTCTGGTCTTCACTGCTATGTTTTTCCCTTAGTTCCAAATGGGCATTTCAGACAAAGGAAACCTCAGCTAAATACACTATTGAGGCGGCTTTCTAAAAGCTACATGAGCTCAAGCTTTTGAGAGAGGAGTCAGTTTCTTCTCTTAGTTTCTTTCTGCCATAAATGGGAGAGGAAGATGATTTCTGTTATGAAAAAGATAGTTGCCTAGGTGCCAAAGCCTCTTCAATAGAATACTTAAGACCTCTTCATTGACTGCATGAAACATGAGGAAGGCACAATTAATTTGTGAAGCAGTTAAACCTCAGAACAATGTATATATGGCTGCAGCTACATAATGTGTATGGGTAGATGGAAATTTCTCTACAAAGGGTGAATACACTGTTTTAAATACATGACATGAATTCAATTATGACTATACTATATGTGATGCTGGAGCCCCAGGTGGCACAGTGGGTTAAACTTCTGAGCTGCTAAATATGCTAGCCGAAAGGTTGACAGTTCAAATCGGGGAGGGGGGGGAGGGTGAGCACCTGGTTCTAGCTGTTAGCTGCAGCTTCAGCCAACCTAGCAGTTCGAAAACATGCAAATGTGAGTAGATCAATAGGTACTGCTCCAGCAGAAAGGTAATGGCACTCCATGCAGTCATGCTGGCCACATGACCTTGGAGGTGTCTATGGACAACACCGGTTCTTCGACTTAGAAATGGAGATGAGCACCACCCCTCAGAGTCAGATACGACTAGACGTAATGGCAGGAGAAAACCTTTACCTTTACCTATATGTGATGTTTTCATTGGTACCACAGGTTACCTGCAAATGACTGCTTTCCATCACTGTTGTGTACTTCCCTGATGTTGCCTAGTATGTTCAATTTGTAATGTGTAAAGTAATCTGTCTCTTTATAACAATATTTACAAAGTCAGTTTCATCTGATAACATTTAGAAAGAAAAAATTGTTGCTACATTTCCTACTTTGATAGTATAATCTGTCTATCTAGATGTCTATATGTATTAGCCATAATTTATGAGGATATCATGCCAGATGCCTCCAAATTTGATAGCATTTTGCTTATTATTCAAGTTACAGTGTTATTTCATGTCAAAATTCCAAATGTGATGGCCTCCTAGAAACAAAAATAGTAGTAGCCATCACTCATCACATTATCATGGCAGACATGTCAAAATTTGACAGTATCAGATCAAAGAGATATGAAAAGAAAGAGGGATCCTGTTTCAACTTCTGTTTTTTAAAAGCTGGACAACAGGAAAGGGTTTGCTGAGACACTGTTCCTAAGACTCATTTGATAAGAATAAATGCAGGAAAACAAGAGAGGGCTAAGGGCAGAAGATGTGAAGGTTGCTAAGATTAACTAAGGGTGGGGAAATAAGAAACACCTTTCTAAAATACTGATATTTAAGCTCCATCAGGCAAAAAGGGTGATTAGAAAAATTGGAGAATTTATGGACCACTCCTGGACTATTAATTCATACTTGGCAGGTTCTCTTTCCCTCTCTCTCCACCCAGTCTGCAGACCCTGAAGCCTCTCAAAGTCCAAAGAGCCCAAAATATTTTCTCCTCCAGTTTTCACCCTCAACATTGCCCAAAATGGATCAAATGATGTGCTCTGTTGGTTGTTGGCATAGTCTTAAAAGGCATGGGGGCAAAAAATATTCCCCTTACAATTGTCCCCTCTTGCTCAAGTTAGAAAGTGCCACAGTGCCAAATGCATACATCTGAAGGTTCTCTCTTTTTCAAAATAATGGCCTTGCATCACGTGACATTTTGATCCCAATAACTGATAAATAGAATTGCCATAATTTTCTGAATTAAAATGTATGGCAGTTTTTGGCCAGGACTTCAGTGAAGTCCTAAAGCTAACAGACAGGACAGCTGTTTTTGGCTTAAATACAGTAGATGGCATTCTGGAGAACAGCACTTGATGACATAAATTAGAGCCTTCAGGTTCTGGTTCAATATGGTAAGTTTTCTCGGTCAAAATGCACTTAAAGGTGACTGTGTTTCTTATAATACACACAGATGATGCACTTGGAGTGTGTGTGATGCCCTTTTGAACACAGCATGTCACCTTTGCGGTGGACTGATGGGAGAGAGAAGATGGGGATATTTCAAAACCCTTTCTGACCTTTTTAACTATAGTTTCCTAAGTAACTAATTCCTTTATTGTCTCCTAAAAATCTCTATGAACATTAAATCTCCTTCAAATCTCACATGAATACTGCTATTAAAAACTGCCTCAGCATAAACCAGAGCAACCAGAAATACAGTATGACCCCTCCCCCCCCAATCCATATCCACAGAGTATGTACGTAATATGTATTCCTGGATGTGCTGTGAAAATGTAAAACTGCAGTTAATAGCAGACTTCTGGTGGAAATATACCATAGAATCACACTGGAGGACCAACAAAATGCCTAGAGAGCCCTTCCTTTTTTGGACATGGGTAAGTGAAGTTGTGGGTACAGAGATTGTGCTTTGTCTGTTGTTGCTCCTCAGGAATTGAGAGTTTTCCAGGCTGTATGGCCATGTTCCAGAAGTATTCTCTCCGGACGTTTCGCCCACATGTATGGTAGGCATTCTAGCTATTCAATGCTAATTAAGGTCATTCATGCTGGCCTCCAAATGACAAGAGTTCCTTCTCCCACCCTGGACCTTCTACAGATATATAAACCTTCCTTTCTTAGTTTTTCCCATATACTTCATAACCTCTGAGGATGCCTGCCATAAATGTGGGCGAAACGTATATTTTTCTCTCCCTCCTATTGCCTCCCTTTGCAATTCAGATGTGGGAACTGGTCATTGTAGAACATCAGATACAGAGTTCTGCCATTCATTGGACTTCATCTCCATCCTTACTCTAAGAATGACCAAGGACAATACATTTGAATTCCCTAGTGGAAATCTCTCTTTTATATAATAATTTCCAGAACTTTCTAGGAAGTTGTACCACAAAAACTGTGGAAGCAGTGCCAGCAGTTTCTGACCAACCAAGGCTGGAGAGTTTATCAAAAAGAAATTAAGTCACAGGTGCACCAAAACAATTCTTTATTGATTATGAGGACATTAAGCTGGGTGCTGCAATAAAACCAAGAAGGCAATGTTAGCTTAAATCTCTTGTTTGAATGAAACAATCCTTCATCACAGCTGCTGTTTACTGGCATTCCCACAGTGAATTAAATGCCACCCCAATAGACTAGTTTTCCGGATACACTTGTGAGAGTAGAAGCAGGATAGACTGTAACAGGATCTAGTGGCAAATCATGGCTCTGGCCACACATTCTCAAAGAGCTGCATGAGGTAATACACTACTACAACAGTATAAATATGCTTTATGCACCCTGTACTGGATTTCTTTCTGCCAAAATAAAAATCTTAAGGAAGCAGTTCCATTCTTTTCCCCTCCCTTCCTTCTTTTTATGTAAGCTGCATTGTTATTATTTGCTACATATCTGCTTGAGTAACTACTAAATGCCCGATTACTGTGTTAAGTATCTCCTAAAACACATAAATAAAATATATGATGTAAGTGAGAACTACCTGTTTTCCTGTCAAATCTTCTGGATAGGCTGCATGTGGCACAGATGAGGGGGGGAAAGGAAAGGGCCTGAGGCTGTTAGGAATTGGAGGGCCAAAGTTTGCCCATGCCTGGTTTAGAGTTTTCTCATTCCCACTATTGGCAAACCACAGACCAATAAACCTTATTCCCATCCTTTTCTGTTGGGTTCACCCCTACACTGTTCAAGCCTTTGTATCTGTCAAATTTCCAGTCATCAAAGAGGTAGTCAGAGGCTGGGCTAAGCTCAGGGAATCCCTTCCTTCCCCCACATGTTCAGAGAGTCTTGTTTCTTGCTTTGCCACTTTCTCCTCCCCCTTTTTGATGATGTAGCAAATGGAACTCTGCAAGGGAACTTCCTGTTAAGCTTGTCTTTCCTCTAAACTAGGCCCGCAGCTGAGCTCCCCCCCCCCTTGCTTTTATTCTCTTTGTGAGAATGCATTTTGCCTCTTTTAAAGGCACAATGGAATAGCATGGACGTTTTACCTTCTGTCTCTGTTAGAAGATGAAGTAAGTTAATTAGCTTCAGGACTGAATGTATTTCTTTTTCTGGAATAAATGCTTTGAAACCTAAGATGGACTCTGCAATCCTTAGCCATCCTAAAAGGATAAAGGCTATGTAACCTTTTGTTGGTTATGAACTGATGTTCTGGTCCTCTGCTATATTTTGGTGGCCTCACCATAACTGAGGGCTATTAGAGGTTATTAAGCTTTACAACCAACCCCTAAGGAGGTCATCATTATTATAACAATAATGAAGATGTTGGGGAATCAGCACTGTTAGCCTATCAAGTTTCAGAATGTTTCACATATCCACGGATTTTAGGGAAAGTTTCAAAGTTTAATAAACAATTTTTTTAAAAAAACAAAACCATAAGAGCCATCTCCTTGAATTTTCTATATAATGACACAAGATAACAGGGGCTCGTCCCCCACCCCCAACTTTCAGAAATATTCATACATCTACTGATTTTAGGGAATTTAAAAAAAGTTTTGACAATTTATTTTTTAAATGCCATAACAGCTATTTCATTGAATGTCTCTCAGATTAACCAGTAAAACTTCTATTTAGGGATTTCTTCCCAAACCAGTACACCAGATACTAGAAGGGTCAGTCCTCCTCTTTGCAAATTCAACGATTTATTGGAACTCTGGCTAGATGCTGCTACAGAGGGAAAATAGCTCTCTCCTATCATGATTGGGGCTTTTTGATGTGAGCAGAACTCTGGGAAATGCGGTTTAGGGCAGGGCCTTTTGAATTCTCTGGCAAAGGGCTCCTCACCTTCCCAAACTACATTTCCCAGAGTTCTGTGCTTTCTCAGTCTTTTTTCAGCAAACACTGCTCTCTACCTCTCCTAATGGTGAGAGGCCATTAATTTAAAGGGGAAAGGCAGCCTTTTTGGCATGGCTTTGCTTCCTTTTGCTGAAAATAAAACTGGCTTTGGGAGACTTCCGATATTTACAAAATACAAACAAAAAAGTATTGGGTAAGTTTCAATCCTTAAGCTTTTGGCACGGGCCATGCCCATGTGTCAGATATCACCTCGTAAGTGTGAATTTTTTGTGCTATTTAGTTTATTTAAAAGCTAGAAAATATACCCAGATTAGCAAGAATTAGAAATTGCCTTGACTTAAGATGACTAGCAAAAATGCACACCCCTACTAATTATACTGCTAGTGTGAAAATGTCCTTATCTCTAGTCCATAGTCAATCTAGCATGGAGCTTTATATAATGCTGATAGGATGAAGATGGTATGGGTATGTTTATGTTCTTGCCTCCTTCAGCCTAGTTGTTTTTTATGATACTTAGCTTTGGATCCTTCTGCAAGAACCAATCTATTGGACTATTTGTTTATTTATTTGATCTTGACAGTCAAGCAAAAGTATGTCCACCTGGTCGTGCTATGCAGTAAGAGGGCGTGAGCAAAGCAGAAATGCTTCCCTTAGTTCCTTTTAACAGGCTTCAACAGTATCAGTTTTCAGCAGCACACCACTGCTCAAGCTGGTGTAGGCTTATGCTAATCTCTAGGATAAAGGTGTTAAAAAGATAATATAAAATGTAGAATATGCTAAAAATATCAATAAAGTACATGCATAAATGAATAGTAAAAATGAAAGTAACCTTCTTTTATTCATGAACTGTAATTCCTGATATCACCTTTGAAATATGTTTGAGTTTGGACTCTGATGACCTCCAAGAGGGGGAAATAAAAATCGCAGTAAATGTTTCTCAGTACATAGTGGTCTATGGAGAGCTCTATCAGAGGTCATTCTTGGATGACCATCAATATCATGATGGCACTCAGGAGTAGATAATAAACCAGCAATTTATTCAGGGTTGATTATTATTAGGTACCGTGTGCCACAAAATGAGTAAAACTGTGCCATCACTGTTATAACTCTAAGTCCTTTAAAAAAATCCAATCATAATTGTTCGCCTACTTTCTGCCAGAAAAAAAGCTTTCCCTTGGTGAGTTGCCTGGCAAGGTACTTAAATTCTGAAAAGAACTGGGTAGTAAGTTCTAGAGCTTAAACTGTGGGTTGGGACAATAGGGTTGAGTAATTGAATGGAGGGGTTGCTATTATCAAAGAAAGAGAAGAAACAGCCCGAGCTTCTGAGAAAAGGGAAAGGGGAAAACTGAGGCAGCTGGCCATATGGATGAATGAGGGAGAAATCATTCATCCCTGCAGTGGAGGAGAGTCAAGAGAAGGCAAGGAGATATGTATGTAGGGGCAAAGAAGGAGAGAAATAAACTTCTGCCAGTCCCTCCAGTCATTTACTGGCCTTACTTCTCCACAACTACACCAACTTGAAGAAAATCTGATTTTTATGTCAGTTTAAGGATTGCGTCTTAATCTTCCTGCAGAGTTTTTCTTGGAATAGGGTGAGCCCTCTGTATGTACAGATTCAACCATTCACATTTTGAAAACACACAAACAAAAAGCAAACCTTGCTTTTTTATTTTATATAAGAGACACCATTTTACTACACCATTGTCTTTCACAGGACTTGAACATCCACTGGTTTGATATTGTTATGTGCCAGGGTCCCATTATCAGGGCTGAGGTTTAAATAAACAAAAGCAAGATGAGCCAAAGACCATATTTCATTTATAAAGAAACTAAAATTTTAAGTCTTTCAAGGTCCATCCAAGATACCAGAATTGTGAACACAAACTGCTAAGATGATGCCAAGGTCAAGAGTCCAGTTAATGAAAACAATCCAAAAAGTACAGAGCCAGATCAGGAACGACTACAAACAATAGCCAAGGTCAATGTCCAGTTGTCAGATGTAAGGAGTCCAATGTCAGGGTTCATAAATCAAAGACCAAGAATTCAGGAATACAAACTGAAGTCAAAATCCATAAATGCAAAGACAGGGAGTCAGTTCTAACAATCCAGAAGTCAAAGCCAGGAATTCAAGAATACAAACAGGGCCAGAAGCAAGGTCAGAGTCCAGCAATCCAACCAAGGGGCAGCAGAACTAAGATCCAGAACAAGGATACCAAGTCTTCTGCTCCCCAGAGTTACCTCCACAGAGGCTTCTTTATTTAGAGGTCTCAGTTGAAGCTCGTCTCCTTCAGCCTCCACTTTGTAATCACTGGAGCCTATGACCTTTTCCTTGTTCCCAAATTTGCTGGCCAGCCACATGACTTTGGAGGTGTCTACGGGCAACGCTGGCTCTTCGGCTTAGAAATGGAGATGAGCACCAACCCCCAAAGTCGGTCACGACTGGACTTAACGTCAGCGGAAAACCCTTACCTTTACCTTAAATTTGCTGGAAATACTGAGAAGAGCCCTCTTCTGATGGAAACCTGCTCTCAGCAGCTGCCAAGCCAGGCCAAACACTGTTGAACATAACAAGTATACATAAAGAGTTCTGAAACCTAGCTCCAGCTGATACCGAGGGCACATTGAATTTTACTTAAGGGGGTTGGTTTTTATGTACTTGGGACTTAAACATGAACTAATTTTTATTGTTGTGGTTCAGCTGGCCCTCTGTATTCAGGGAATTACACAATATAATATTTTTTGAAAGTTTGATTTGTATAAATTTTATACATTTATATACCCAGGATCACATAAAAGAGGTCACAAATTTCTCCACCAAGCTGTACATTTCTGAGACCACTTAAGGGCACTCCCACAGTCCAGGGTTCTCAGGTCAGGGTTATTCCAGGCTCTGAGATTTTGAGGCCAAAACTTGACAATTAGTAATGTCACTAAGGATAAAGGACAGCTCCTGCTGATGTTTTTAAGTGTCAACCACAGTTGAACAATTAGTATTCTACTGAAATAACAACACCAAGACTAAATCCTATGACCTCATACACCCTATTTGACTTGGGTGCAGACTGTCTAAAAGACCTGCTCATTGAGGATAGTCTTGAATTTTAAGATTTATGGAAAAGGGCTTTATCCCCACCACTAGTCCCACCACTATCACAATCATACTATTTGACAGTGATACAGGAGAGAGATTTCTTAGGGGTTGGTCCAAAGTTGTGGATGGACATATCCTTTCATGGGAAATTCAGTTGGATCACTACTGCTTTTTTCAAAGATCTATTTAGTTAGGCAGCCCTTCATAAATCAGAAGGATGTGCACTAAGTTTTTACTTTTTAATTATGCTTTAAATTTATACTAGGCTGATTTTAACCATGTGTTTTAAGTACAATTGTTTGTTTTTCAACTTTTGCAAAAAATATTTTAGCTGAACTGTATTTTAAATTATTGTAAACCACCTTGGGTTCTGTGCCAGGAAAAAAGATTTTCTTAAAATAAATAATGAAAAGTATCAAAATATTTGTCCAAGGGAGAGCTCTCATCCAGAGTTTCCTCTCCCTGGGGACTAGGACAATAACTCTGTCATATGGTAACACCTCTGTGGGAAAAGATATTAGCTGGAAAGGTTTCCGTGTGTCTTTAGAAAGCTACTGGCAGTCAGACTGGGGAATCCTAATAAAGATAGGCAAATAGTACCTCCTCATTAAATGGCATATAGTACCTCCTCATTAAATGTCTTTCAGAGAAGCTTACCTATCCTGATAAACTTGAAGGAATCCCACACTTTCCCTATTTCAAAAGTTCTGATCTAGTTTTCCAGAAATCTAGGACCTCTACACACAGCCCGGGGGGGGGGGGGGGTGCCATTGTGCCAGCAGTCACTGGCAAAAGGGAAGGCTTGCACAGTGCCTTGTGGCACCCCGTGAACCCTTCTTCTTTCCCTTATCATATGGTGGGGACAGGCCAGGGCACGTTGGCACCCTGTCCCCATAATATGGAAGAAAGGGCAGCAATGCATGTTACCCCCCTCCCCTTCCCTTTTCCCGATCATATAATGGTGCTTGGCAGTTCCTGTTCAGGCCTCGGCCAAAAGTGGTAAAACAGGGCTATTTAGCCCCATGTAAAGGGGTTTCTAATCTAAACCATTCATATATATATATATATAAAATATCACTTCCTTACAACACATCCAAAATGAGTTACCTGAGACAACAGAAAAAACCTGTCACAGGCTAAGTTCTTAGTGTACCAGTTAATAGCCACAATTTTTTTTAAGATTGCTGAAGACATAAGTACTAATCAGATAGTGAGGCTTACTATTTATTTTTAGAGGCCATCTAGCAGAGTAAGGCAAATAGTTCAGCTAAGTGCACAGAAGATAGTTCCATTAAAGTTTTTTGGGTGAGGCAGGACAGTCCAGAACTGAACCCACCCCTCTCCTTTATTTATTTATTTATTTATTTATTTATTTACAGCGTTTATATTCCGCCCTTCTCACCCTGAAGGGGACTCAGGGCGGATCACATTGCACACATAAAGGCAAACATTCAATGCCATAACATAGAACAGAGACAGAGACAAGACGCAGGCACGGGCTGGCCTCGAACTCATGACCTCTTGGTCAGAATGATTTGTTGCAGCTGGCTTGCTATCCAGCTTGCGCCACAACCCAGCTTTACACACACACAAATGCACAGAAGAAGTACTGTCACTTGAGGGTGTCAGATTTCCCAGAGGAACTCATTACTTGGGTATGAGCCTTCCCTTCCAATTAGAGACACAATTGTGGTGTATCTTAGATTCCCAGAACTCTTTACTGTTCCTTCTTACTCCACAGCAAGTTCCCAACAGAGTAGCACTTGAACCTACAAATGTTTGTGATAACTCTGAAAATGTTCTCTAGCCTTGGGAAAGCCCCAAAGGCTTCCTCTTTCGATGTCTGAATTTTGAAGGACAAAGAAACACCTGAAATGAAGGTGATAACCAAAGCTTATGAGTATATACCGGTAAGTGTAAACGTACAGGCAGCTAATTTTACTATTAGAGAGACTGAAGGATTACTTTCAGCTCAGAGATAAAGGGATAGGGAGTACTAGCAACCCCCCTTCCCCACCAGTTGCCTCCTCACAACTTCCTTTTATTGGAGAACAGATCTGTATGTGTCGCAGAGCTTGTCCTTAACATCCTAAATTAGCCTGCTACCTCATTGTCAGTGATGTTAGTTTTATCTTCCGATCTTGTTTGCTTCTGCATATGGAATGGAGAGGGGAAACAAATTGTTCAATGTTGCAGGCATTAAAATAAATTGAACTGCTTTTAGGTGGTTATAATTCTTTCATAAATAGAGCAAGATATACATACAGTAGAGTCTCACTTATCCAACATAAACGGGCTGGCAGAATGTTGGATAAGTGAATATGTTGGATAATAAGGAGGGATTAAGGAAAAGCCTATTAAATATCAAATTAGGTTATGAATTTACTAATTAAGCACCAAAGCATCATGATATACAAGAAATTTGACAAATATCACAATGTATTGAAAACATTGACTACAAAAATGCGTTGGATAATCCAGAACATTGGATAAGCAAATGCTGGATAAGTGAGACTCTACTGTATATAGAGATATTCCAGTCACTCAAAGTAGCACAGAAACTTGTTGGCAGGGTCTTGACGGTTTTGCTTCCAGGAGAGAGCACTAGATGTATGAACAAAGACTTCCATGTGTCAGGTGAGTCAGAAGGAACAGAAAAAACTGCCCCCTCCCAACTGGCCTTTACTTGCTGGATCAGGACTGTGCTAGCTATAGAAATATCCATAATTGCTTACCAGTTCAGATCAGAAGTTCCTTCAATTCCCTGGCTTTTTTGTGTGGTGAAGACTTGTATAAGCATAGTCAACCAGTCATGGTGGTACTCCTTTGTGTCACTACATTGGGAAGACCCAGGGAAGGGGTAATGCATGTTGTTTTAGTAATGGAGATACTGTGGGATGCAGAGTTAAGGCAGGAGGCATGATCCTGTGAAACAGTATCATATACAGGGTGCCTGCTGGTTGAGTGATTTCTGGATGGTGGTTCCTGGATGAAACAGATGATCTAAATCAATCTTTCTCAAATTGTGCTCCTCCAGGTGTTTTGGACTTCAGCTACTGGAAATCCCAGCCAGCTTACCAGTTGTTAGGAATTGTGTGAGCTGAAGTCCAAAACACCTGGAGGAACACAGTTTGAGAAACTCTGATCTAAATCCATATACAAAAAAAACTGAAACAAGACCCAACCAACAAAATCACCAGAAAAACTAACAGTCTGATCAAGAACTCCTCAATTAACCCTGACATACACCAACAACTGTGCAGATTGGAAGCCCTCCCATCTAGCCCTCCCTTATGGTCTCCCAAAAATCCATAAGGACTCCACCCCACCCAGACCCTTTGTAAGTGCCACATCCCCACATACTATTTGGCAAAAAATTTTGGCTGCACAGCTACAAACCCATATTGGGCTCACTATGCACTACATCTAGGACTCAACCCACTTCATAAAAAAAATCAACAACCTCAAGCTCAGCACCAGTGATAAACTGATCAGCTTGATATGATTTCTTTATTTACCAAGGTCCCAGTAGTAAAGACCATCACACTAATCAACCAGAATTTCCCAGAAGACATCACAGCCTTGTTTCACCATTGCCTCACCACAAGCTACTTCTAGTGGGACAATGAATTTTATGAAGAGAAAGATGGAGTAGCCATGGGGAGCCCTCTCAGCCTGGTCATAGCAAATTTCTACATGGAACACCTTGAAAAACAAGCCCTGGAAACAGCAACAAAAAAGCCCAGTATGTGGTTCAGATATGTGGATGACACCTTCACCATTTGGAGCCATGGAGAAGAAGAACTCAACAAGTTCCTGGAACACCTCATCTACCCAAACATCCAACTCACTATAGAGCTCCTGGTGGTGCAATGGGTTAAAGCCTTGTGCCAGCAGGACTACTGACTTGAAGGTTGGGTTGCCAGTTTGAATCCAACATGGGGAGAGTGTGGATGAGCTCCCTCTGTCAGCTCCAGCTCCATGTGGAGACATGAGAGAAGCCTCCCACAAGGATGGTAAAACATCAGGACTTCCGGTTGGTGGCTGCAAGGTGGCGGATGTGTTCCTAAGGCGCTCCGAGGGGACAGCCAGGATTCTGGAGCTAGGGTGGTGTTTCCCCCTCCTCATCGCGGTGGATCGAGGCCCAAGAGGTGTGACCCTCACAGTGCGATCGGCTGATGGTGTCTAGAGGGGCATCTCCCTCAAGGAGACACCCCCAAAGACACCCAGCAGCAGTGTGCAAAGAGGGAGCAGCTTGAATCCCAGGCAAGGAGTTGACAGACTCTCCAAAGTTCACTTGCCACTAACATTGAACAGAAAGAAATTGATTTTGAGAAAAAGCACTTCTCAAACAAAACATTGTCCCTGAGGGAAAACTGATCTTGCCAAACCGCAGGACAACAATAACATCAACATGTTGGTGTGAATATTCAAAGAAATATCAGCTGTTAAGGTAAGGAAAGTGGAGGCGGAGGCAAGAGGCAAAAGGATTGGGGAAGAAGGAGGAGGGAAAAGGAGGGAGGATGCTTACCGCAGACATACGTGGACCTGACTGTTTTCCACAAAGTCCACTGTTATGACCTTGGGGACTCTTTGTTTTGTCTAGAGACCAGCCTTCTTCACAAACAATTAGAGCAACAAGAAAAAGGATAGAGAGACAGGAAGTGACAAAACGCAAGGACTGGAAGACTAAACTATAGAGGGGAACTGAGGCAAAACCAATAGAATCAAATAAATAAGCAACTACAAAAAGAAACCCAGGGAGGGAAAGCAGAAAGAGAGAAGGAGACGATTTCATAGAATCCAGGGAAGAGAACTACATATCACCGGAGAAGTGCGGCTGCAAAGAAACATAAGAAAATATAAACAGAAATAGGAAATGGGAAATGGGAAACAGGAAATGATGATAAGACGAGGTGAACATAGAGAAACATAGCGCTTAATTTGTATAGACCCCTCCTCCAGCTAAAGTGTTGCATGAAGATATTATAGATTGCGATATCGACGGGCCAAATATAAGAAGCTACTGCAATCAATTAACTGCACCAACATATTAGCAAGTCTGGATTGAAATCTGATTTTATATATAGTTTAAATACTCTAAAGCTGTATGAATTAATATAGTTGGACAAACCTACCTATTTATTATCTATTCTGCTGTATATATTACCAGCACCTCTTTCCATAAATTCTAATTAACTGACAGCTTATTAAATAAAATATTAAATAAAAACATAAAAAGAAATTGTGAAAGATCCATTAAAATACACTCAAAAGTAATTATAATATTGAATACCACTATCAACTTTGAGCTATTAATCATCAATCCACAACCACAAGTATAACAATAATTATAACCACTGAATCTCTTTACCTCCCCATCTCAAGAAGCTATTAATTCAAGATACATGTATCGTGGCTACTACAAAGTACAAGAACCCTACTTAATCAATTGAAGAGGATTTCTAAAATCAAACGTGTACTTCACAACAACGTTTTTCTTCACTAACAAATACTAAAATAGATCAATTGAGTTATATCATCAACAAAAATTAATGGATCAGACAACACTCAATAAATAAAACTTTGATTAATTCTACAAATACACCTACTGTATCAACTATCTAAGGTCTATATTAGCAAATCAGATAAGTAAAGGAAACCATAATGCAGAACCCGAAAGTAAAAAGTACATCAAATCCAAGACTACAGGCCAAGAGAGACTCTCTTCCAGACGAGATTGGATTTAAAGAAATTCTCTTGGAAATGCAAAAAAAAAAATAGCACTTAAACAAGATACACAATTCCAAGCGCTACATGAAGAAATACAAAGCTTTAAACAAGAAATAAAAGAAGACATGAAATTGATTAAAGAAGACCTGGAGAATGTAATGAAGGAAAACCAAAAATTAATTAAATCACACGACAAATTGGAATATAAGGTTAAGAAACTTGAAAATCTACACCAGAAATCTCAGCCAGAAATGGAAGTGATAGAAAATAAAGAATCGGCATACCAATTAAGAATCAGAAACTTAGAGGAATCGACAAAAGAAAATTTTAAACAGATAATAACAGACTTACTCACAGAAATGATGAATACTAGAAAAGATGCAATTGAACAAGACTTAGACTGAGTATACAGGATAACGACAAATTATTCTAAAAGAAATAAAACCCCGAGAGATGTGATTATTGCCTTTGGGGAAAAATGTGTGAAAGATGAAATACTAAAAGAACATGCCAAAAAATCAATTTTCTACAAAGATAAAAGAGTAATTATAATGAAAGAAGTATCACCACAAAGCCTGCCAGATGCAGAAAATATACTTTTCGGATGGAAGAATTGAAGCGACGAAAGATCAATTTCCGATGGGAAAAAATAGAAGGAATTACCATGACTCTTGACAAAACTAGATATTGGTTAAATACAGAGGAGAAGGCCAGAGCCTTCTACACAAATCATATAAGAAACACAATCATCAAAATATTATAAGACTCAACCAAAAGACCTAAGATCAGAGGAGAAAGACAAACAACAAGAAGAAGATGAATCTGAAGAAGAGGAAGAACAACACGGTAATATTAAAAGAGAAAGAGAACTTCAAATCCAGTCAACTGCCAAAAAAATTCATACACCAATTGACAGATCTAAACCTAATAGTCTCTTGGAAACATCATAATGAAGATAAAAAAGATTACGCATTCTACACTGGAAGACATGAAATGTGATCACGCATTGATATGATGTGGATGACCAATGCCCTAACAATTAGAATAAAAAAAATTAAAATACAGCCCAGAATCTTCTCAGATCATTGCGCCTTGGAATGTATAATAAAAGGGACCAAAAAACACTATAGATGGAGACTTAACGAAAATCTATTGAAAAATGAAAAAGATATAGAAAAAAATAGAAATATACTAAAAGAATATTTAGACATAAATAAAGGAAATGAAACCACCAAAGATATTCAATGGGAAGCAATGAAGGCAGTAATGAGAGTTCACCTCATTCAACAAACTATAATAAAAAATTAAAAAAGAAATAAAGAAACAAGGGAAATAGTAGAACAAATCAACAAAAAAGAAGAATTATTAAAGAGAAATCCTACAAACAAAAGATTAGCTATGGAATTAGAAATCTTCAAGAAACAACTGCAGTTATTACAGACAGAAAAATTAGAGAAGCAACTAAAATTCATAAAACAAAATCACTTTTACAACGCAAACAAGATTGGAAAATGGCTAGCCAAAAAACTAAAGGATAAAAAACAAAGGAATTACATCACTAAAATCCAGAAAGAGGGGACAACTTATACAGAAGAAAATAAGATCATGGAACAATTTGCAAAATTCTACAGAGAATTATACATAAAGGAAAAAACTCCGAAAGAAGAAATAATGAAGTATTTATGCAACCTAAAGTTACCGAAACTAACTGACCAACAAAGGGAATCTCTAAACAACACAATAACAACTTTTGAAATTGATAATGCAATTAATAAGCTAAAGAATAACAAGGCCCAGATGGCTTCACGGCTATTTTCTACAAACATTTAAAGATGAACTAGGACCATTGCTCAAAGAAACATTAAATAATATATTAGACATCAAAGCATTACCAAAATCATGGGAATCAGCGAACATAACTTTAATATATAAAGAAAACACTGATTCAACCGAAATTAAAATTAACGGCCAATTTCCCTATTAAATCATGACTACAATATATTCACTATAATAATGGCAGAAAGATTTAAAAACTTTCTAAAAATTTGGATATTTTACCTAATAGACAAATCAAAGACAACATAAGAATTTTACTCGACACTATCGAATACTATGAGAAACACAATGAAAAACAATTAGCTTTACTATTCATCGATGCCGAAAAGGCCTTTGACAAAATTAATTGGGACTACCTAAAATTATTATTAAAAGAAATGGAATTTAGTTTCAAATTCCAAAACGCAATAGATGCCATATACACAAATCAAACAGCTACACTAATAATAAACAGTCAAGAAAATAGAAACAAAATACAGATAGGAAGAGGAACACGACAAGGGTGTCCCCTCTCACTGTTACTCTTTATCACAATAATGGAAACATTAGTATTTATTTATTTATTTATTTATTTACAGCATTTATATTCCGCCCTTCTCACCCCGAAAGGGACTCAGGGCGGATCACATTACACATATAGGCAAACATTCAATGCCTTTTAACATAGAACAAAGACAAACAAACATAGGCTTCGAGCAGGCCTCGAACTCATGACCTCCTGGTCAGAGTGATTCTTTGCAGTGATTCATTGCAGCTGCTCTCCAGCCTGAGTCACAGAGCCACAGAGCCATAAACAACGACAAGAATCTGGAGGGGCTGAAAATTAGAAAACTAAACTTCAAATTAAGGGTTTATGCAGACGACGTAGTATGCATCATTGAAAATCCAAAGGAGAGTATAGAGAGATGGATAGATGAATAGAAGTATTCAGGAAACTGGCTGGTTTTAAACTAAATAAACAAAAAACAATTTTTTTTAACAAAGAACATAAATGGAATCATCAAGGAATTCATACAACAAAAAGCTGGAATAAAAATAGAAAACAAAATAAGATATCGAGGTGTACTCCTAACACAGAGTAATGCACAACTATTAAAAAATAACTACGAGCAGCTGTGGTTGAAAATTAGAAAAGATTTGGAAAAATGGAAACATCAAAAATTTTCAATATTAGGATGCATTGCCATCATCAAAATGTCAATTTTACCACAACTACTCTTCTTATTTCAGACAATATCAATAATTAGGAATAACTTTCTTTTTAAAAAATTGAATGAAGAATTATCAAAGTTTGTATGGCAAAACAAAAAATCAAGAGTCAAGATGAAAAAATTAATGGACGACAAAAAAAGAGGAGGTTTAGGACTGCCTGACCTACAAATGTACTATGAGGTCTTTAATTTGGTCTGCGTCAAAGAATGGACCACACTGAAAAACACGAAATTATGAGAACTTGAAGGACATGACTTACGTTCAGGTTGGCACAATTATGGTATGAAAAGAGGAAGACAGAGAAAATTTTTGGAAATCATTACATTCGGGCATCCCTAATTAGAGTATGGAAAAAGTACAAAATCAAATTTTATGTGAAAACCCCACACTGGATTTCACCAATTGAAGCTAAACACAAGAGGGAACTAGCAATAGAGAACTGGCTTACTTACAATCAAATACTTAAGAAAACAGATAACCAAGAATACACTATAAAGACCCATGATGAACTTAAGAAAGAACATAAAACGATAACGTGGTTTCAATATTATCAAATAAGTCAATGTTATAAAGAAGACGCAAAAAAAGGGTTCACACAAAATCAAGGCCTCTGGGAAACCATAATGCAAAAAGAAAAAAAAATCATTAAGATGCTATACCAGATACTATTACAATGGTTCATGGAAGAGGAACAAATCAAAAATTGCCAAATAAAATGGGCTAGGGATATTGGGCATAGCATATATACCAACCAATGGGAAGAAATACGGAATAAAAAAATAAAATTCACCACCGCTACAGAAATCCAAGAAAATTGGTGCAAATTATTTTATAGATGGTACTACACTCCAGCAAAATTGGCTAAATTTAACAAATATACTTCTAATAAATGCTGGAAGTGTAATACAGAAATAGGCACTTTTATCCATCAATGGTGGAAATGCAAAAGAATTAAAGAATATTGGAACAGTATACACAAAGCGACACACAAAAAAAAGGAAAAAATCTATATTAAAGCTTTTTGATATAATTCAAATGGACAGCCTAACACAAAAGTTAAATAATAAAAAGGAAAAAACAGACTGGTCAGGTTTCAAAGACTTTATTCGAAAAGAAGGATACACATTAATAACAGACATATCCAATGTATGAAAAACTTTTACGACTTCAAGACTACAAGACTGGAAAAGACAATAGACAAAGAAAATTACGACAAACGGTAGACCCCCAGAAGACAATGGGAAGTCATCTTTTAAAAAATATTATTATTATTATTATTATTATTATTATTATTATTATTGTTATTATTTTGTTCTTTTTATTTTTTTATTTTTTCCTTTTCTTACTTATTCAAACTCTTTGTTTCATCTTTTACTTCAATCTTTCTAACCTTTCACCAGTGTTTTCCTCACTTTCACTGTATATATTACTTTTAACACAATAAAAATCACTTTAAAAAAACAAACAAAAAAAAACCATCAAAAACACCTGGGCGTCCCCTGAGCAATATCCTTGCAGACAGCCAAATCTCTCACACCAGAAGTGACTTGCAGTTTCTCAAGTTGCTCCTGACACGAAAAAAATAAAATAAAAGGAATAAAATAAAAATGAAGAAAAACTGCCATTTCTAGATATCCTAGTCATCTGCAAATCCAGTCAACAATTGGGTTATACAGTTTACATTTTTTAAAATAAAAAATATTATTTTATTGTATATAAAAAATAAATCAGACAGTAAAAAACAGAAAAAAGGAAAAGAAGAAAGAAGAAAACGGAATAAACAGGTTTACAAAATGGTATACAGTCAGCACTTGTTAAACATGTGAAAAATCAAATTTAACTGTACAGTTATTATACCTTAATATTTTTTACTCTTCTACCCCACACCCATGAACCCAACCCCCATGACCTCCGACACCCCTCAATATGGATCACATATCTTCTTTCACAAAATTCCCTTTATGACAATCTTCAAATCTACCTTTGTCTTCTTTTCCAGATACCCAAGTGCCAGCCTCCAGGCCCATAGCCAGGATTTTGATTTGGGGAGGGCTGGGACTTTGATTGGGGGGGGTGAGTCTGGCTGGGACAGGATCTGCCCTAGCAAACCCTTTGTATCATTATCCCAATACCCCCATGCATATGGGATATATTGGGCATGGTGATCAGATCATGATATGAATAAACATAAGTTTAAATAATAAATGTAAGGCCTTCTCGCAGACCACCCTGAGATTTTTTTTGGGGGGGGGAGGGGGCTGAAGCCCCTCAACCCCCCCCCCCCAACCTGGCTACATGCCAGTCTCTCCAATCTTTAATAGTAAACTCTTCCCCCCCCCCTTCGATATTTTAGCTATTATTAGTCTCGCAGCAACAAAGCAGTATTGGCAAATTTCTTCATCACCTGAGTTAATACATCTTCTAAACAGGCACATTTCCTGGTTTTTCTTGACCTTTTTATTGATCATATTGTTTGTTTCTGAACTGGGCTCTACTGGCCAATGGATATTCTACCACAGACATCAGAAGAACTGCAAGACCAAGAACGAGCCATGAGAGTAAAGACAAAGATCCATCCTGAGGAAAAGTGTTCTTAGCATTCATCAAGAGAACCATAGGGAAGCTGATGAAGAAACACAACCTACAAATTATCTACAGACCCACAAAGAAAATCCAACAATGCTACATTCACCAAAGAACAAGAGGGATCCTCTCACCTCTGCAGGAGTCTACCATATACCATGCAGCCATGGAGAAGTATACATAGGGACCACCAAACACAGCATTGCCCAAACATGAATCAAAGAACATGAAAGGCACTGCAGACTGATTCAACCAGAGAAGTCAGCCATAGCAGAACACTTGGTGAACCAACCTGGATACAGTATATTATTTGAGAACATAGAAATGCTGGACCACTCTAACAACTATCATGTCAGACTACACAGAGAAGCTATTGAAATCCACAAGCATGTGGACAATTTCAATAGAACGGAGAAAACCATGAAAATGAACAAAATCTGGCTTCTACCATTAAAAAACTCTAAAATCAGAACAGTAAATAAAGAGCAACACTCAAAATACAGGGGAACCCCAAACAGGAAACAATCAGGGCCAGCTAACACATTCTAACAAAGAATTCCTCCAGGCAGGAAATAGTCAGGCTATTCAATGCTAATCAAGGTGGTCAGTTGCAACATTCACATTTCCCTCAAACATACAAGAGTTCTTTCTCCCACCCTGGACATTTTACAGATATTTAAACCTCACTTGCCTAGTTTCCAAAAGACCTCACAATCTCTGTGTATGCCTGCCATAGATGATGCAGGCAAAACATCAGGAGGGAATGCTTCTGGAACATGGCCATACAGCCCAGAAAACTGACAGCAACCCAGTGATGCCTGCCATGAAAGCCTTCGACAACACATTAAATCAATTTTTATCTGGCTTCAGGCCTGTCTGTGGGACACAGATAACTTTGGTTGCCATGTTGCATAACCTACACAAGGAACAGGACAGGAAGACTGTTGGTTCTATTGAACTTTTTAGCAACTTACATTGACCATACTATCATTCTGAGCTTCTTTCTGGGATGGTCCCCTCTGCAATGAGATGGGAATTTGGAACATGGTGATAGGCAATTCTTGTTCCACTCTATATAGCCATTGGCCTGAAGGGTACTCTCAGAGCTCAGTTTTGTTCCCTATGCTATTAGTATTTAAATGTAACTGCTGGGGGAGGTTATCTGAGGTTTTGGTGTTGCATATCACCAGTATGCTAATGATATTCAACTCTATCTCTCCTTTCCACTCAATTCTAAGAAAACTGCTTTTGTATTAAAGTAGATCAGGGCAAACAAATTGAAAATGAATCCAGACAAGGCAAAGATGCTTCTGGTCGAACAGACTCGGAAACAGAGATTCCGTCTGTATAGTAAAAATAAAGGTTTTCCCCTGACATTAAGTCTAGTCACGTCCTACTCTGGGGATTGGTGCTCATCTCCATTTCTAAGCCGAAGAGCCAGCATTTTCTGTAGACACTTCCAAGGTCATGTGGCCGGCATGACTGCATGGAGCGCCCTTTCTTTCCCACCTATTGATCTAATCACATTTGCATGTTGTCGAACTGCTAGGTTGGCAAAAGCTGGGGCTAACAGTGGAAGCTCATCCCAGTTTCCAGATTCCAACTGCTGACCTTTTGGTCAGCAAGTTCAGCAGCTCAGCGGTTTAATCCAATGTGCCCCCAGGGGCTCTATACTCCCCCAAAATCACAGATTTGCAACTTAGTTCGACAGTGGCATTGAAGAAAGGAAAAATCATTGAAAGTGAGGGCATAAATATGCCTAATGGCCAAACAATAAAGTGTCACCAGCCAGAGGCCTATAAATATCTGGGCATACTACAGCTGGACAACATCAAGCATGAACATGTGAAAACTGTGGTCAGCAAAGAATACACACAAAGGGTCAGAAAAATTCTCAAAAGCAAGCTCAATGGAGGCAACACCATCAAGGCCATAAACACCTGGGCCATACCTGTCATAAGATATACTGCTGGTATCATAAACTGGACACAGTTGGAACTGGACAATTTGGGCAGAAAAACAAGAAAACTCATGACCATTCATCATTCACTACACCCCCGCAGTGATGTTGACCAGCTATATCTGCCTAGAAGATCAGGGGGCAGAGGACTCTTACAAGTAAAACAAACAGTCAAAGAAGAAGAATATGCCCTGGCAGAATATGTAAGGCAAAGTGAAGAACCTGCTTTGATTGAAGTCAAAAATCAGAAACTCCTCAAAGCACAGCAGACAAAAAATCAGTACAAGAAAACCGCACTACAAACTAGAGCTGACAGCTGGCACAACAAAACATTGCATGGAAAGTTCCTTGACAAAATTGAAGGAAAAGCTGATAAGGAGAAGACCTGGATCTGGCTCACAAATGGGACCCTGAAGAAGGAGACAGAAGGCCTGATCCTTGCAGCCCAGGAGCAAGCCATCAGAACAAATGCAATTAAGGTCAAGATCAAAAAATCAGCTGATGTTCCAAAATGCAGACTGTGCAAGGAAACCGACAAAACCATTGATCATATCCTCAGCTGCTGTAAGAAAATCACACAGACAGACTACAAACAGAGGCACAACTATGTGGCCCAAATGATCCATTGGAACTTATGCCTCAAGTACCAGCTCCCAGCAGCAAAGAACTGGTGGGATCACAAACCTGCAAAAGTATTGGAGAATGAGCACGCAAAGATACTGTGGGACTTCCGAATCCAGACTGACAAAGTTCTGGAACACAACACACCAGACATCACAGTTGTGGAAAAGAAAAGGGTTTGCCATCCCAGGTGACAGTCGCATTGATGAAAAACAACAGGAAAAACTCAGCCGCTATCAGGACCTCAAGATTGAACTTTAAAGACTCTGGCAGAAACCAGTGCAGGTGGTCCCGGTGGTGATGGGCACACTGGGTGCCGTGCCAAAAGATCTCAGCCAGCATTTGGAAACAATAGGCATTGACAAAATCACGATCTGCCAACTGCAAAAGGCCACCCTACTGGGATCTGCACGCATCATCCGAAAATACATCACACAGTCCTAGACACTTGGGAAGTGTTCGACTTGTGATTTTGTGATACAAAATCCAGCATATCTATCTTGTTTGTTGTGTCATAATAAAATAATAATAATTTTATTTCTTACCCACCTCTCCCTGTGGCTTGAAGTGGGCTACAACACAATTAAAAAACACGAACATAGCAAAAAATTCAACAAATATATATATTTCTATGAAAGATCCACATTAAAACTGCATTTCTATAAAATACATCTAAAGGATGTAGACAAGAGCCAAATAAGTTGCTTTGAGCTCAAGGAAGCCTCTCAAGGATCCCCCCCCCCCCAAACACACACACACCAAATAACCAGAGGATTGTTTCACAGGTGATATTACACAGACTTTGGCATTTTAATTCTGTGTTGAATAACCCTAACCAATACCAAGCTCAAAATCTGTAAAATCTGAACATTTTCTTTTTTTAGTAAATGCACACTCAGTTACAGCCATTGAAGTTCCGTGCCGCTGTCTTATGGGACACGTGATGTTAGGGT